>NC_054372.1:149377341-150007341 GCF_017654675.1 Xenopus laevis | reverse complement strand
GCACAATGGATCAGAACCAAGTGATAATGAGGTGGCAGACAGATAGTGTGGACAATGGGAGAGGTGAAAAGAATGTGCACTTACCAAATGTTGCAAGGCCGCAGACCCTTGTGACATATTTCTTTTTGGCTCTGGGAATTTTTGCTATAGTAATCTTTTGAGGTACAGTCTTTTTCTTCTGCTTAATTTGACCTCGGCCACCAATAGAATGAAAAAAATATACATGGTAAAGTTTGGGTTTATAGAAAAGTTATGCTAAATTAAAGGAACATAAAGCAAATAAAGTATACATTGCCTGACAAATTGTACGACTTTTGATATTTTATTTTCCTACTTTCCAGTCTCTCACAATAATAGACTAATTCCAGGACAACAAGAGACAAATGCTTGAACTTTTTTCCAAGAAACGATACAACAATGTATCCGTTTGTTTGTAAACAATGTACCCTTATGTACAGTGCCACAGATAATGTTGTTGCTTTATAAGTAAATAGAATAATATTACTACATGTGAACCTGTAAGATTTAGGGGCAGATTTAAGTGTGAGATTAGAACTCACCTCACTTTCTGTTCATTCCTATGGGAGTTTTAGAATCATATTTATCAATTGAGTTCAACATTTGATAAATATGCTATTAGAAATCCTATAGGAATGAATAGAAAGTGAGTGAGTTTTTCTGTGGTGAGCTCTAATTTCACACTTTGATAAATCTGCCCCTTCGTTTTCTTACTGACTGCATAGCACCACACAAAAAAACACTTTCCTTCTTGCAGGGCTGGATTTACCCTTCCTGCCCCTACTGTGCCTCCCCAGCTCCCCTCCCTCTAGTCCAAATCAGGCTGGCGAAGTGGCACCGCGGCTGCGCCGAGTGACGCCACGGTAACGCGCATGCGCAGTCATGTGATGACGTCATTGTGCGCAGCCCGGAAGAGAAGCTCTGCACCAGCACCGCCACTGCTCTGCGCTCTCTACTATCTCTCTGTAGGAATGAAGACAGAGCTGAGTAGAGCACAGGCGCACAGCAGTCAGGAGCCCGGGTTGGGGTGGATTAGAGTTAGAGAAGATGTTAGGGGCACCTACTTGCCGCCCCTAACATCTTGCCACCCTAGGCCTAGGCGGCCTCTCCCCAAATCAGGGCCTGCCTTCTTGGCACCCACCAGAGAAATATTTTCCCCATAACATTCGAAGATTGTCTCAACCCTACTTTCCCTTATGGTTTTCCCTTACTGTTTTTACTGTGCTGAAATGCATACTCATGGTGACCAGCTCTGTGTTGAATTTATTTCTCCTACAAAAAAACAGGACCAGGCTGTTTGTAATCCGTAAGCAACTCAGTGTGTCTGAGCAGTCTGCAACCAATAAAAGGACGAGGAGCTCACAAATAAATCATTAAATCTAATTTCAGAATTCTAAAATAATGACAGTCGCTTTTTAAGACAATGGGAAGAATGATTTATCATTTTTTTGCTTCTTTTAAAAACTAGACAAAGAATGCCAAGATTTCCAAACCTCTTTTTTGCTTCTTTTTTTCTTCTTCTTCACCTGAAGTTGCGTGGCCTTCAACAGAACCAGTTTCTTGTTTTGGAATAATTCCTTAGGAAAGAAAATGGTAAAAAAACAATAAATTGGCCTATGTGCCCAGTGACAGATGCATCACATTCATACATGTTTCTACACAAAGGGTGCACTGGCAATTTGTGACATTAAGCACTCCCATGTTACTTTACAGGTATTTGGCCAATATATTGTCTATATTGTAATTTAGGTATGTGCACTTGGAGATGTCACTTAATGAGGGGGGGAGGAGTTATCACCCCTATATCTTTATATACCTGTGACCTGAGTTACACATGTGAGAGCACTTGAGAAAGGAGGTTATACCTCAGAAATCTTATGTGGAGATCTCAATAAATTACCATAAGGATTTAGCATGATTGCTACAGTGTGTGCCATCTGATTTCATTTATATCCAATTGATACACTGAACTTTTGGAGCAGCAGTTTCCAGATTGGGCACCACATTTTATTGTACTCCAAATCTTGGACTTTTTTTTGCAATTTGCGACATTAGCCTAATAAGAATTGGTTAAATTTAGAATTATGTACAGCTCTTTACTACACCAATGGCAATATCTTTAGAATTAAATTAGATGCATGCAGACATTACCTAATGTAAGCTTTGAAAACTCATCTGGAAAATTCTTTTCAAGCCACTGTCTGCACTTTGCAACGTCAGGCATGTACTCACAATACTGCAAAACAGAAAATAAATGTTAAGAACTGGGAAAATTCTATATTTAAAGGGATACTGTCATGGGAAAACATGTTTTTTTCAAAACGCATCAGTAAATAGTGCTGCTCCAGCAGAATTCTGCAATGAAATCCTTTTTTCAAAAGAGCAAACACTATTTTATATTCAATTTTGAAATCTGACATGGGGCTAGACATATTGTCAGTTTCCCGGCTGCCCCCAGTCATGTGACTTGTGCTCTGGTAAACTTTAGTCACTCTTTACTGCAAGTTGGAGTGATATCACCCCCCCCCCCAGCAGCCTAACAAAAGAACAATGGGAAGGTAACCAAATAGCAGCTCCCTAACACAAGATAACAGCTCCCTGGTAGATCTGAAAACAACACTCAATAGTAAAAGCCACGTCCCACTGAGACTGATTCAGTTACATTAAGTAGGAGAAATAACAGACTGCCAGAAAGTAGTTCCATCCTAAAGTGCAGGCACAAGTCACATGACTGGGGCAGCTGGGAAACTGACAATATGTCTAGCCCCATGTCAGATTTCAAAATTGAATATAAAAAAATCAGTTTGCTCTTTTGAGAATTGGATTTCAGTGCAGAAGTCTACTGGAGTAGCACTATTAACTGGTGTGTTTTGAAAAAAAACATGTTTTCCCATGACAGTATCCCATTAGGCAAAAGGTGTTTAAAGGGGCAACCTTCTTTAAGAACCTTTCAACATGAGCTTAAGAAACAGCACTTGTGCTTAACATACTTTTTGCCTAATATTTTAACCATGAAAAACCTATAGTGTTAGTAACTTGAGCTAATCAGGAAAACGGACGCTTGTGCAAGCTTGGACACCTGTACCATCTGATACCAGCAGTGTCCCTGCACCAGCTGCTTTACATGCTCTTATGCGCATGAAGATTTAAACAGGCATAATAATCTCATTAAATTAAATTAAAACCAAAACTATTGAAAAGGTCTTACCTCTGTTGGCAGAGAACACACTAAAGGAAAAAGAAAGAATAGTTAATTTCCATATATATATATATATATGTCATTTAAAATGCACAGCTGTAAATAATTATACTTGAATGAATTTCTAGTGAACTGCATTTCTGCAAATCATGAAAACCTGGTTTAGACCAATGGTGCTTGGGAATATATCAGGAGGTTTTCCGGGTTCTTTATTTTAATCAGGTATCACCTGATGACACCCACATTATTATTTGTCAGGCAATTATTGATTAAAACCTGCACTAATGATTTTTAGATGAGACAAAGCTGGCACCACCACAGGTGCATCAAAGTGTACCTTATTTCGGGGGAACTGTGGGGGTTGCCTGCCATTTTAATGGTACATTTAAGAGGTGAGTAAAAAAAATGGGCATGTAAAACATCATTGTCCTTCATTGCTGGTAATGCTACTGCATTTATTAAAAAAAACTACTGAAGGCAAAAGTCCCGACTAAATAAAACTATACAAGTTTTTGTGTATGTCCTTATGCTGTCTATAAATATTCATGTTTCCAAAGCAAAGAGGTTTAAAACATTCTAGGACTGCTTTTCTGTTTTATGTTCATGTTCAAAATAGGGAAAGATGGACATTATGCCATACTTCCAATATAAAAATTAGAACCTACACGAGATCATGTGGATAGATCAGTGCTAGTATGCTCAGTGATACAACATCACAATAATTATGAGAAAACATTATAATAGTGCAGCCTGGTACCAATGAAACAAAAAGGACTCTCACTAAACAACCCTGTTGAAAGGGTAAATGGATCCAACAGCACCTGGAAGCAGAATGAACTCAATGATGGTGCACAAACCCATACCCAACATGAAAAAAAGTTAATCAGAGCACAATTTTACAATTTCTAGCAGAATGTTTATGCCCACATTTTTAATTTATTTTTTTAATTTACTGTATTATTTATCTCCTTGATGTTATGAAGAGTATTGTTTACACAACATATAACAAACAAAAAAACAGACACACTGTGTGGAGTTGCCATCTTTTTTCAACTCCTAATGAGCTTATCCAACTCATTTTGTTTTACCTAAAATCTGCAAAATGCATTTAATTTTAATTTAGAAAAGGCATGATGGACTCTTCTATAAAATCATGTCTAATAAGCGCATTTATTTAAACCCTATTATGCACTTGCCTCCACAGTAAAGAACTTTAAGAGGAAAATCGCCATCAACTTTAGGGATTTTCAAATTGCCTTTGCAGTCTGATGGTATCGGCTCTGCATTCTCAATAGCTGTACTGGCCATCTGTTAGACCTGAAGTGGGAAAAGAAAAGTGGATACTGTAATATGTTCACTGCATTTATTGTAACTGAAATATATAGCAAACAAAGTGCCGTTTAATAAGAAATCCAAGTTAATGTAAAAAGACAATGACAGCAAAAAATGATAATTTTTGAGTAAAGTACTCAAACACTTCTGAACATTTCACACCATCATATACAGTGGTGTGAAAAACTATTTGCCCCCTTCCTGATTTCTTATTCTTTTGCATGTTTGTCACACTTAAATGTTTATGCTCATCAAAAACCGTTAACTATTAGTCAAAGAACATAATTGAACACAAAATGCAGTTTTTAAATGAAGGTTTACGTTATTAAGGGAGAAAAAAAACCTCCAAATCTACATGGGCCTGTGTGAAAAAGTGATTGCCCCCCTTGTTAAAAAATAACTTAACTGTGGTTTATCACACCTGAGTTCAATTTCAAAGGTTATAAAGCCATTTCTAAAGCTTTGGGACTCCAGCAAACCACAGTGAGAGCCATTATCCACAAATGGCAAAAACATGGAACAGTGGTGAACCTTCCCAGGAGTGGCCGGCCGACCAAAATTACCCCAAGAGCGCAGAGACAACTCATCCGAGAGGCCACAAAAGACCCCAGGACAACATCTAAAGAACTGCAGGCCTCACTTGCCTCAATTAAGGTCAGTGTTCACGACTCCACCATAAGAAAGAGACTGGGCAAAAACGGCCTGCATGGCAGATTTCCAAGGCGCAAACCACTTTTAAGCAAAAAGAACATTAAGGCTCGTCTCAATTTTGCTAAAAAACATCTCAATGATTGCCAAGACTTTTGGGAAAATACCTTGTGGACCGACGAGACAAAAGTTGAACTTTTTGGAAGGTGCGCGTCCCGTTACATCTGGCGTAAAAGTAACACAGCATTTCAGAAAAAGAACATCATACCAACAGTAAAATATGGTGGTGGTAGTGTGATGGTCTGGGGTTGTTTTGCTGCTTCAGGACCTGGAAGACTTGCTGTGATAGATGGAACCATGAATTCTACTGTCTACCAAAAAATCCTGAAGGAGAATGTCCGGCCATCTGTTCGTCAACTCAAGCTGAAGCGATCTTGGGTGCTGCAGCAGGACAATGACCCAAAACACACCAGCAAATCCACCTCTGAATGGCTGAAGAAAAACAAAATGAAGACTTTGGAGTGGCCTAGTCAAAGTCCTGACCTGAATCCTATTGAGATGTTGTGGCATGACCTTAAAAAGGCGGTTCATGCTAGAAAACCCTCAAATAAAGCTGAATTACAACAATTCTGCAAAGATGAGTGGGCCAAAATTCCTCCAGAGCGCTGTAAAAGACTCGCTGCAAGTTATCGCAAACGCTTGATTGCAGTTATTGCTGCTAAGGGTGGCCCAACCAGTTATTAGGTTCAGGGGGCAATTACTTTTTCACACAGGTTTGGATTTCTTTTCTCCCTAAATAATAAAAACCCTCATTTAAAAACTGCATTTTGTGTTTACTTGTGTTATCTTTGACTAATCTTTGATTAATAGTTAAATGTGTTTGATGATCAGAAACATTTTGTGTGACAAACATGCAAAAGAATAAGAAATCAGGAAGGGGGCAAATTGTTTTTCACACCACTGTAGCTCTATGCAGGCTGCATATATATTGTTTGGTTATATTTTCTATCTAGTAGTTTTTTTGTTTTTAGTGATTTTTCTTCTTCCTTGGTTTCAGGTAGTGCCATACGGGAGGCTATGGGACAAGGAATTCTGTAAAATGTAGTCATAAATCTAGATCATTGGTTTATGAAACATTTGGCCAGGCCCCACCTGTAATATAAAATATTACGGGTAGCTATAGGAATATCTAGTACAGTATATAAATTGTAAACTCTAATGGCCCTTTAAGGGCCTGTGCCTGTATCAAGGAGTAATGTGTTGTATTTACCGCATTCCTGCAATTCACTTCAGCTGCACTAGTGGTGCTGGTTCTCCGTTGACCCAGCAAGGTCCCTTAGCAACAGTGATTTTTGTATACGGATCCACATTCACTCAATTTTCTGCAGTTTTTTTTTATTATATTATCACCAAAAACAGTATTGTACTGTTTTTGGTGATAATATAATAAAAAAAAACAGCAGAAAATTGAATGAGTGCGGATCCTTATAAAAAAAAAAAATCACTGTATCAAGTAGAGCAGACAGGACCGCTTCCCATGGCAGTCTGGGAAACCATTGTAATGGCAATAAGATCAATGATAAAAGAAATGGTTATGGTTTTCCTGCTGAGATTTAGATTTTTACTTTTCCAAACATTAGCAATAGGGTACAGTTACTGTAACAAACCAATGTAGTAGGGAGGAGGACGAGTGACTGGGGGAGGAAAACAAACCACAAAGGTAGGAGAACATATTGATCAGGGCCAGATTTATATACTGTGCGCCCATAGGCCACCCAACCCAATCCCCCATGCACCGGACCTGCTTCCCCATACACAACTCGATCCTCTCACGCAGCCCCACTGCTCAGCTCCATCGCTTTAGTAGTTTCTTGTTTGCCAGCGCTGGTGACTAGATGGGAGATTCAAACTGACAAATCTCCTGCTCAGTCCCAAGTTTCAATGCAGCCAGCATTCCGCCCCCAGCTCTCTGCCGCCCCCTGGGCCTACCCACAATTCTGGGCCTGATATTGGTGACAACTGATAGGGTAAATGGGGAGGGGCACATAGAATGACAAGCTGTGAAGAAGGTGCATATAAAAGTTTTAGTACTACAGGTATGGGATCTGTTATTCAGAAACCTGTTATCCAGAAAGCTCAGAATTACGGAATTGTCATCTCCCATAGACTCCATTTTATACAGTTTTTTTAAAAATGATTTCCTTTTCCCCTGCAATAATAAAACAGTAGCTTGATCCCAACTAAGATATAATTAATCCTTATTGGAAGCAATGCCAGCCTATTGGGTTTATTTAAAGCTTGCATGAATTTTTTAGTAATATGAAGATCCTAAGTAAGGAAAGATCCAATATCTGGCAACCCCCAGGTCCCGAGCATTCTGGATAACAGGTCCCATACCTGTACTAGGAAATGCCAGATGAATCACATAAATAAAACAAGGCTTTAGGGGGAAGGCTATTAATACTAATATGCACACTGTAAGTGTAAAATCTCTTACACCAGTCACTAATATGATCAGAACAGACTACATCACGCCTAGGACACCGCATAACAAATGAAGGACACTTATTTGGAATCCTATGAATTTAACAGTATGGAGTTTAGTTCTGTTGGCAGTGGCATCTGTACAACACAATATTAAACACAGCTGAGCCCCATGAAAGGAAAGAGGTTGGTAATTGACATTAAAACCGATTACGACACAAGCCATATTTGATTCAGTCTCAATGGTAGATCAGCCCGTGGTGTCTCATGCTGCACTGACTACTCAAATCCCAAGCCTTATAGAACCTAAATAGCCCAGTAACCATGATGCGTCAGAATCACAGGGCGGCGGCAGCGGCTCGGCAGACTATAATATGACAACCGAGCAGGTACAACAAAACGGACATTAAGAGTTAGTAAGCTATTTCGCCCACTATTTTTTCCTACCTCGGTTATGCCAAATTGAGAAGCAAGGAATTGAGATCCTCCTCCAAGCCTCGCTTTAGGGTAGCGTCCACATTGATTGGCTCGGGTTCATCATGTGATACAGCTTGCGCCTATCACTAGTGCATGCTGGTAAATATAGTTTCCCGTTTCTTAAAATTTACAGTACAAATGAACAGCTGCAATACAAGTCCCAGAATGCTACTGAAATAAAGGCGTTACTTATGAATATGTCCTGTATTAATTTGTCTATTGGCCGTTGGTTACACTTGATATCCGCAGCACCTTTTGGAAACAAAGTTACACAACACACACACATGCAATACTTGTTGCTGTAATAAATTTTGTTTCATAATATGAAATAAGAGAATTTGAATCACCAAGCCGTCTGGTGTAAAGTTATGTGTGCACTATTCTCTATTGTATTCTCTGCTTCTGAGAGTAGAATAGAGAATAGTGCACACATCACTTTACACCAGGCGCTTGGTGAGTGATTCAAATTCAAAGGTGATTCTGGATTTTAATATGTGTAAGTAATTGTATAAATATGACGTTTCTTGTGTATTAATCTGTACACTTTATAATATAGACACAGGGTGCTTAATTCTACTGTTATGAACATATTAGTCAAAGATTGGACCTGTGGACAGGGGCGTAACTATAGAGGAAGCAGACCCTGCGGCTGCAGGGGGCCCAGGAGGTATAGGTGCCCCACGAGGCCCTAATTCATATACAATTTCAATAAATATTGGAGAAACAAGTCAACTTCAACTTAATTAACGGGAGCATCTTGTTCACGTACCCAATCCAGCCCGGTCTTTGGGGAGGGTGGGGGGCCATCCAGTGAATGGTCATTTGTTTCTTGGCATAAAAAAGTAGGGATCTGAGTAATATCCTGGTACTACTGAGTGGCACCATGTCGTCAACTACACCCAGTAGGCATATTTCGGGGGTTTGTAGTGGGGGCAGGGACAGGACCTCAACAATATACAGTGTGATATCGAACCAATATCTGGAAATAACCGGGCACGACCATACCATGTGCCAAAAGGTTCCATCTGCCACCCCACATCTTTTACACGTGGGAATGGGTAGTCTTCCCATTTTGTGGAGCCTGTTAGGAGTGAGATATATCCGCATTAGAAATTTGTATTGTATTAACCTGTCTCTTGAGCTAATCAAGAATTGGTAGAGTCTGCCCGTTGTCTCTTCCCACTGGTCTTCACTCAGACCGGGCATATCTACCTGCCATTGCTTATAGGCTGACTGAAAAGGCGAAGCAGTGGATGTCAGGAGAAGTGAATATAAAATCGAGACCATTTTAGCCGCTTCTTCCTTACTTAATTGTGCTAGGACTTTTGGTACCACCATTTCTAGGTCTCCTGAGCCAAATTGTGCCGAAAATATGTGCCGTAGCTGAAGGTACCGATACATGGGTAAATTAGGAGTAGCAATCTTATCCCTCAACGCTGCCATGTCCATAAACCTCGAGTTCACTAAAATGTCTCCCAAATATTTGATGTTTTTCGAGGTCCAGTAGCCCATGGCCTCCACATTATAAAACTGCTGTAACTGGGCGTTCCTCCATAGGGGCAACATTGGAGAAAGTATTGGCTGTTTGGTTTTAGTTAATCTGACCATATGTACCCAGGCCGTATAAGGGGCTTTCATACAAGGAGGTAATGTTGGATAATCCCTAGGCTTTCTATACACATAGTTCCTTAGGGCCTCTAGTGAGCCTAAGAGCCTGGCCTGCAATATAACATTGGGGTTATCTAAGTCCTGAGTTAGCCACCAATTAACATAGCTAAGCTGGGCCGCAATATAGTAAAGGTAAAAATTGGGGAGACTCAGGCCCCCCCTGGCATACGGGGCCATCAATCTAGCGGAGGAGATTCTAGCTCCTTTGTTGTTCCACAGGAAAGGTGTTATCATTGCTTGAATGGTGGTGCAGATTTGCTTGGATAATGGGGTCGGAGAGTTATGGAACAGGTACAAATATTTTGGTAGGAATACCATTTTTATTGTTCGGGGTCAAGGTGAATATTAATCCCAAGATACCTAAAGGTTGTAACCCACTTTAAGCGGGGGTCCGCTGTCTGGTTCTGTTCAAGGGAGGGTTCTAAGGGAAAAATTACCGACTTAGACCAATTTATGCGAAGGCCAGCATATCTCGTAAAGTTGGAAAAAATATTTAGCACCTCTGCCAAGGAGGGGCCTGGGTCCGCCAAATAAAGGAGGACATCATCCGCGTAGAGGGATATCCTTTCCTCCACGGGGCCATATTTTAAGCCTGATAGATGTGGAGACAGGCGGATTTTGGTGGCTAGTGGTTCTATTGCCAAGGCAAAGAGGAGCGGTGACAGTGGGCAGCCTTGGCAAGTCCCCCTACTCAGCGGAAAGGTGGAGGAGGTAGTGTCATTTACCCGAACTTGTGCTGTGGGATTGCTATAAAGCAACTGGATCCACTTAATGAATTGCTTGCCAAACCCATACCGCTCCAATACCGCCCACAAGTAAGGCCACTCTATCGAGTCAAATGCTTTTTCGGAGTCCAGGGAGACCACCACCCTGGACCCCGAGTTGTCATGTGGTACTTGCATTTTATAGTATAATCTCCTTAAATTGACAGCTGTGGACCTCTTAGGCATGAACCCTGTCTGGTCAGGATGGATATCAACCATAATTTTTACCGGCCGGTAGGGTTGCCACCTTTTCTGAAAAAAAATACCGGCCTTCCTATATATTTATGTTTTTTCCCTATTAATAACATTGGGATCAACCATAATTTTTACCGGCCGGGCCAGTAAAATACCGGCCAGGTGACAACCCTACAGGCTGGTAAAATACCGGCCGGGTGGCAACCCTAAGTGAAATACATGTCCTTCATGCAATGTCCTATGCCTTCAGAATAGCGAATCAGTTGCTTTTACCATCACTCATCGTTCAAATCTGCAATCACACCTCCGTAGAGACCCTCCCTTCTCAGCCGTCAGTCATACGAACTCAGCCCTAAGCCTTCTGCCCTCGCCTTCTGCCCTCAGTCCTCCATCCTCCGCCCTCAGTCCTCTTCCTTTTAGTCCTCTTCCTTCAGCCCTCCCTGCTCAGCCCTCCACCCTCTGTCCTCAGCACTGTCCTCAGTGGTGAGCGAGCGAGGGAGGAAGGAAGAGGACTGAAGGAAGAGGACTGAGGGCAGAAGGCAGAGGACTGAGGGAGGAAGGCAGATGACTGAGGGAGGAGGATGGAGGGCTGAGGGCGGAAGGTTGAGGGCAGAAGGCTGAGGGCGGAGTTCGTATGACTGATGGCTGAGAAGGGAGGGTAGAGGACGGAGGTGTGACTACAGATTTGGACGATGAGTGACGGAAAAAGCAACCGATGCGCCATTCCAAAGGCATAGGTCATTGCATGAAGGACAGGTATTTTGCTTCAGGATGTCCTAAAATGCTTTCTGTACATTTATACTGGCTGATTAGAATGGTTTCCAACTGTTACACAGGCTCAATGGATTCCTCATGAGGGGCTGTATAGGTATGGCCGCCTTCCTGTTGTTTTGTTCATTCAAACTGTCTGACTGATCAACAAACCAGCTGATATCCAAAGTTCACGCATATTGGTCAGGATCATTGGGACATCATACACTAGTGAATTACTGACTGAAAGTAGGGTGTAAACGAAGCTGTGTGTATACCCAGGGCTGCCATCAGAAATCACAGGGACCCGTACAACAACATTTTCTGGGCCCCCGGTCCCTGCCCACTCCAGCCCCCACCCCAGATCCACCCCGCAGTAAAAAGGCCACAAACAGCACTAAAAACGGTAACACCCCTCCCCCCGCACCCAAGTTATAAAAAGACCACAGGCCTTTATTACATTGTTGGCCAGAGGTTTAAATAAATAAAAAAGAAAACACATTGTTGTTCAGTGGAACTTACCTTAGGCTCCTTCCAACTTTGAGTCTTTTTGTGGCTTCAGGTCTTTTTGCGCCTTTGGGTCTTTGGCGATTCGGGTCGTTTTGCAGCTTCTTCTCTGTTTGGGACTTTGGCTCTTCGGGACTTCAGTGGTTCGGCGCTGTCATGGGGGGCCTGGATAATTCGAAAAGTGCAGCAAATCCGGGCCCCTTTTAGGCCTGGGCCCTGTACAAATGTACCCCCTGAGGGCAGCCCTGTGTATACCCATTTGGCTCATGTGACATTCAAAGAGATACACATTCCTTAAATGAAAATAAGGACATGGCAAGCATTCTTTTGAAACAGACACATATATATACAATTTTTTCCCTATACTAACATTAATTATTTTCTAAATGTTTTATATCCACAGAACTGCTAGTTCCAGTCGCAGAATACTTATGAACTCAACATTACAACTCACTCCTCCACTAAAGGTACAGTAATCTAACAT
Source organism: Xenopus laevis (assembly GCF_017654675.1). Taxonomy (NCBI): domain Eukaryota; kingdom Metazoa; phylum Chordata; class Amphibia; order Anura; family Pipidae; genus Xenopus; species Xenopus laevis. Next base: position 149,994,815 of record NC_054372.1, on the reverse strand, counting down.
ACAGACAGTATTTGTTTTTGGGTTTATTGTTTGAATACTTTTATTCTAAAGGGAAAATATCGCGAAAAAATTTAAATTTAAATCTGTTTTCCAAATCATAGGAAAGCATCATGCTTGCTTGTTTCTTGATTGAAATAGATAGGAGCCTCCAAAACAGAAAAGATTGAACTTTTTTTTTATTTGAAATATAGAGTAGCACTTTGAAAGTCCTGCAGCTGCCAGATGCTAGAATTGTTCAAGTAGTGAAGGACAATTGGCAACCCAGTGTTACATAAACTCCTTTTTAAAATAAAGGAAAACTATACACCCCAAAATGAACAACATAAACAACAGGTATACCAAAAGTAGCACCTTCCATCAGATGGAAGGGTCCTTCTTTTTATAGTGCCGCGTCCACAACCTCCCGCTCTGGCCCCAGGTACAACACTGGAATAGAAAAGGTACGGGCAGGGAGGCCACGGGGGGATGGGTTGGGGGTCTGCAGCTATGGCGGGGGCCTGGAGAGAACTTTGCAGCTGGAAAGAAATGTCGAAACGAGGACATAACTTTGTCCATTAGTTGGCTCATGTATGGTTTGTGTGGTTTGTATGTGTGCACTGCGAATCGTAAGGATCCCAGGGGTATTCCTTTTTTCTTAAAATGGAAATTTTCTATTTAGGATTACTCAATGGCACATACTACTAAAAATATATTATAATATAGCTTATTTACATGAAGGGGTTCCCTTTAAATCATAATGGAAACAGACTTATATTTCTATGATATATCGCCTGTAACTTTTTATCACATATTAGTTTGCTCATTACCGTTATGGGATCTGTTATCTAGCAACCCATTATTCAAAATCTCTGAATTACAGGAAGGTCATCTCCCATAGACTCCATTTTAATGAAACAACTACATTTTTTTACAGTAGGCTGTACTTGTTCCCAACTAAGATATAATAAAACCTTAATGGAAACAATTGGGTTTAATGTTTTACTTATTTTTAGTAGACATAAGGTATGGAGATCCAAATTACAGAAAGACCCCTTATTCAGGAAAACCCCAGGTCCCAAGCACTCTAGGTAACAGTCCTGATACCCTATAAGCTTCTACATGTTTCTGAAAGAGATTTTACTAATGTGCATTTCAAAGTTGCTGACTTTTATGGAAAAGTAACTTGCTTACAGAACTGTCGGAAAGGAGTTGATGCAGCGTAACCTAAATAATTTCTTATGGCAGCTGCAGCAAAAGATAGATTGTATGGAATATATGGAACATTTTCACTTGCAGTTATTTTTGAATTGATAAAGATTTAAGAATTCAACATGGCAGCTTTAACCAGGTCGGTTTATCTTTGATTACCCAAAGGCAAATGTCGAATGAGTCAAACCGTACATTTAAGTTAACATAGCCCCTGTGACTTTAAGGCATCCCTGTGGTATGGCCCTACCTGGGGAACCTTAGCACAGCCTCAACCAGATTAGTTCTCGGTTCCATTGCACACTGGGTGTATTTGATCTAGTCCTTTTTTTTTAGCAGGGGAGAGAAGAGCCCATACATGGCCCTAACAGGCATGATTTTTGTAGGGAATAAGTAAAAAAATTAACATTTTGGGGCACATTTACTTAGCTTGAGTGAAGGATTAGAAGGAAAAAACTTCCAATTTAGAAGTTTTTTTTTGGCTACTACGACCATCGAATTGGCTACTTCGACCTTCGACTACTACGACTTCGACTTCGAATCGAACGATTCGAACTAAAAATCGTTTGACTATTCGACCATTCGATAGTCAAAGTACTGTCTCTTTAAAAAAAACTTCGACCACCTACTTCACCACCTAAAACCTACCGAGCACCAATGTTAGCCTATGTTCTACCATCCAGAAGCAGAGGAAAGAGTTGGAAAGGACAGAGACAAGGAGCTCAATGATATGGTAGCAATTCACCAGAAACAGATGCTGGCTTGGGAGGGTGATCAGCAGCAGGTTCTTTTTTTAGAGCAAACATGCAGCAGACTAGAAAGTAAGTAGGACTTGAAACTTGATGTTGATTGTACTGTATATCAGCTAGGGCATAGAGCAGTAATCCCAAAGTGACTCGCGAACAACATGTTGCTCACCAACCTCTTGGATGTTGCTCTCAGCGGCCTCAAAGCAGGTGCTTATTTTTTGAATTCCTGGTTTGGAGGTAAGTTTTGGTTGCATAAAAATCAGGTGTACAATATTACCAAATGGGGAATAAGGCCCATACAGTATTAGCAAACCAACCAAGAAAACGCTCCAGACAATCTCAAATTTTAACAATACAATCTAACACTGGGGAAGCCCTACACAACCCCTCACGTTCCAAGCAATCCTTTCCCCAAATACTGACAGAACTATTTAACATCTTCCTCCAGGGGAAGGAAAATATTCCGGACTCCATGCTATCCTCCTACATAACTGTTCTTCCAAAACTATGTGGTAATTATAGGCCCATAGCACTCCTTAATAGTGATTTAAATTTTTTTTTTTTTTTCTAAATTGTTGGTACAACGATTAACGCCGCTATTGCCCAGACTGATCCACCCAGACCAGGTAGGCTTTGTAACAGGAAGGCAAGCAGGAGACAACACATGTAGGGCAATAGATCTCATCGACATAATTTATTCGCAAGGTACCCCCTCTGTAGTATTGAGCTTAGACGCAGAGAAAGCCTTTGACCGGTTAGATTGGGCTTATATGACTCAATTACTTCAGCATATGGGGTTCCAAGGCCCTTTTCTGCAAGCTATCAAACTATTGTACACAAAACCATCAGCCTACCTGAAAATCACTGGAGTCCCAATCCACATTAGAAATGGTACGAGGCAGGGCTGCCCACTCTCCCCCCAGCTATACGTATAGAGCCTCTAGCAGCTAAAATAAGAGCACACCCAGACATCACAGGTATAACAATAGGCAGTGAGGAATATAAAATATCTACCGAGCAAACTTTACACCTATGGTGAAACAGATTGCGTTGGATTTGTTGGAATGGAAGCAATATAACATATCATGGCTAGGCTGTATTGCCGCAGTGAAGATGTCTATTCTTCCCAAGCTATTATATCTATTTGAAACCATTGCAGTTCAAATCCCCACCTCAAACCTGGGCCAGATACAAAAAATTATATTTAAGTATATTTGGGGCACAACAAAAGCTAGAATACCCCACTCATTGCTGTTAGCGGGAAGGAACCAAGGGGGCCTCGCAGTACCAGACATACGAAAATACTATGAAGCATCACATCTACGCCAAACGTTAGCTTGGTTACAACCACAACCACCTAGACAGTGGGCCAAATTAGAAACCGCATGGTTAAGCCCCTTTCACATCAGCAATCTGATTTTAAGTAACAAACCCAAGGTACAATTACCAGCTTTGGCACCGAAACCCATAAAATTTACTCAAACAATATGGAAACAATGTCTCAAAAAATACCAGATCTGTAAATATCGTTCAGCGCTGACTATACTCTCAGCAAACCCAGAATTTAAACCAGGCCAAAGTAAAGCATTCCAAAGGGATTGGAACACCCATGCTCTAACCAGAATTAAAGATTTTGTTAATCCTCTGGGGAAAAAATTATATACATATGAGGAACTTTGTACAAGGTGTAAATGGAGGTCAGATAAAAAAATGGAATATTTTCAGATTAAACATTATATTATAACACTATTTGGGCAGAAAACTCAGATTCAGTTAACCCCATTTGAGAAAATTTTAGGAGGTGATTTTCCATGTAAAGGTCTTATTTCACAGCTGTATAAATTAATGAATGCACTACCAGAGGACCCATTCCCTAAGCATTCTTATATGCAATATTGAGAATCAGTGTGGGAAAAAGAATTGACTTTGAATCAATGGGGCAAAATCTGGGAGAATGCCCGCAAAATAGTAGTGTGTACCCAACAAAAAGAGAGTGTGTATAAAACTGTGATGAAGTCACACCAGATAGACTCTCCAAAATGTACCCACAAAGCAGTCCTATGTGCTGGAGAGGGTGTCAACTTAAAGGTACATTTTACCACACTTTATGGGCATGCTTCATCTATTATTAGCCCTCCCAATCCCAAAATTTAATAATGCAGCCCAAAAATGGATTAACTAGGTAGCTACTGTAGCTAGGTTGGCTATAACATCCAAATGGAAATCTCCAACAATCCTTACGAGTCAAGAGGTAATCTCCAGACTCGAGGAAGTCTGAGAAAATGACTGCTTGAATAAATAATATGTTGCAACAACATAGTAATGTTTGGGGGAATTGGGATTATTACATGACTACTATAAATACTGAAATTTGAACCTCCAAATCTGGAAATCTCACTTTGAAAATGTAACCTCCTCAAAAATCTCTTTTTTTCTTTCTCTCTTTTTTCTTTCTCTCTCTCCTTTGCCCTTTCTTCTTACTCTCCTTTATGCAATTGTTTAAGTAATGGTGTTAAAGTCTTAAGCTATACTGTTTAAAATACAGTATGTACAAAAAAAAAAAGACAAATGACATAAGGTGATAAATATTGTATTTGTACTTTATTGTGAAAACGAATAAAAATACAAGTTACAGAAAAACCAGGTGTACTGTCAAACAGAGACTCCTGTAGGCTGCCAGTACACATATGAACTACCAAATAGCCAATCATAACCCTTATTTGGCACCCCTAGGGACTTGTTTCATGTTTGTATTGCTCTACTACTCTTTTTGTATTTGATTGTATCTTATGGGTAAAAAAATGGTTGGGGACCCCTGAATGTATAGGTGTGTATACATTCATGAATTGAAGTGCCTTATAGGTAAAACTGTATTTTAAGACGTGCACATATCTTGTTATTTTGAGTTACAACTAATACAAAGTTTATTATTCCGTAAGGACACGGCACTGCTAATATAGACCAAGAGAGCTGTAAAGCAAGAAGTAGTGTTCTGGCTATTATGAAAGACATCCGGTCACTCCAGCCTTTATACATTACATTTTAGGATAACTAACTGTATTAGAAACATTTTTTATTTTGCACAGCCTATCCATTTACCCAGTTTTTATTTTTGTACTGAACAATTCCTGTAATGTGTAAGGCATGTATATGTGCAAGGTATATTATCCAAAATACTAAATGTGGTACGTTATGTATTTTTTGAGGTGAACTTCAGCAAAGAAATGAAAAAATCAGATCTTAAACAAAGAGGATAAAATGTTTGCAATCTCAGCAACATGACCAAAGAGCAAGTCTTGAAAACACTCTGGAGAGCACTCAGCATCAGCTCCAGGAATTGTCCCACAGATTGGGTTCTGGCAAATTAAAGGTAAGGTGAACTACCTCCTTTAATCTCTGAACATTTTCATGTTTGCTGGTAAAACATGGGTCCAGAGACTATTCACTGATCAATCCTGTTTTCCTTTGGTTCGATCAGAATCACTGTTTAGCCTTGGAGTGCTCTTGCAACTCCTTATCTTAGAACTTGATAACAGGTTACTATTAATTAGTAATGACCACTTTATTTTCAAATAAAGGACTTGGAGGTAATAAAAAAGGCGCAATGATTGAAAAGTCTTAAATTGGCCATACACATCAAGATCTTTCCATAATCTGGATTTCTATACTTATAAATCATTTAAACATTAAATAAACCAAATAGGGTTGGTTTGCCACCAATATGAATTCATTCAGTTTAGTCATAGGGGCAAATTCACTAAGTTGCGAAGCGCCGAACGCTAGCGTTAATTCGCTAGCGTTTGGCATTTTCGCTACTGCGCAAATTCACTAACGAACGCTGGCGTAGTTTCGCTAGTGTTACTTCGCAACCTTACGCCAGGCGAATCTTCGCTAGCGACGAAACTACGCAAATTCACTAACTTGCGCAGTGTAGTGAACGCTACCTTTTACGCTAGACTTCCTTCTCCACCTCAGACCTGGCGAAGCGCAATAGAGTAGAAAGGGATTGTTTAAAAAAAAAGTCAATTTTTTTTCTAAGTCCCAAAAAACGCTGGCGTGTTTTCTACATGATGGCTGATAGGCTGAAAAAGATCGAAATTTTTTTGGGGCTCCCCTTCCTCCCCCCTGCATTTCCTGACTCATGGCAACTTACCTAGACAGTGGGCACATGTGTAGGGCAAAATAAAATTTTTATTTGCTGATTTGAAGGTTTTCTAGGCATTTGTAGTGCAGATACGTGTTCCTCCATTGAAATTTGAACTTTGCGCCGTATGCAAATTAGCCTTTGCTAGCGCAACTTCGCTTTATATAGCGAATCAACGCTAGCGCAACTCCACAACCTTACGCTACTCCTGTGCGCAACTTCGGATTTTAGTGAATTTGCGGAGCCCTGGCGAAACTACGCCTGGCGAAGTGCGGCGAAGTTGCGCCTGGCGCAACTTCGCATCTTAGTGAATTTGCCCCATAGTCGGGTACAAGGTACTGTTTTATTATAACAGAGAAAAGGAAATTATTTTTAAAATTAGATTTATTTGAGCTTGTTTTTGCACTCGTCTTTTCTTCTCTACAATATTTTTTCTCTCTTTCCTTCTTTACTGTTTTCATATTTCCTTTTCCATGAAACTTGATAATTCTTCAATGAGAAGACATATGGTTCAAGACTTTTGTACTTTTTATGTAAGAAAACTGAAAACACTTCAGTTATTATAGAATTATTGTCTTAAAATGGACTCTTTTGGTGATGACTTTTCTGTAATTTGGAGCTTTCTGGATAACTGTCTGTCAAATCCCATAACTGTACTTTGAAATTGAAGTATCTTTGGTCGAAACCCAAAAATCAAAAGATAACTGTCCCGAGGCTTTTTTCAGTAAAAAAATATCATTTTATTTAGATTAGCGTTAAAACTCAAATACATATTGACCCCACCAGGCCCACCTTACGCATTTCGCACCCTCCGGCGCTTAGTAATAGGTGTATGAAACCCAAAAATGACTGTGTTCGGTAGGATAAAAATCGGAGTCTGAGTGATACAGTTTTGGAGCTTTTTGCACACCTTGAACGACTGCAGGCAAGAGAACAAGAGCTGGCTGCTTTGCTGAGACTGAAGGTATACAGCATTAGCCTATGTTTTGTTTAGTTTTTTTTTTACCTTTGAGTCCACTTTTAGTATGATGTAGAAAGTGATATTCTAACACAATTTGCAATAGGTTTTATTATTTGTGTCTTTAGAGTTATTTAGCTTTTTATTCAGCAGCTCTCCAGGTTGCAGTTCCAGTGATCTGGTTGCTAGGGTCCAAATTACCCAAGCAACCATGAATTGCTTTGAATAAGAGACTGGTATATGAATAGAAGAGGACCTGAATATAAATGATTATTAGAAAGTGGCAATAATACATATAATACATTTGTAGCCTTGTAGAGCATTTACTTTTTAGATGGGGTCAGTGACCCCCATTTGAAAGTTGGTTAGAGTCAGAAGAAATTAAAATTAAACTGTAGACTTCATTAAAAAACGGTCAGAAGTAGAAATTAGAAAATAACTGGAAAAAAGTCTTTATTTCTGAAACCAACTGAAAAAAGTGTTGGAAGTTAGGATGCACCGAATCCAGGATTCGGTTTGGGATTCTGCCTTTTTCAACAGGATTCGGATTCGGTCGAATCCTTCTGCCCATCCGAACCGAATCCGAGGGTTTCACCTGACTTTTTATCACAAAACAGGGAAGTAGAAATTTGCCTGTGCAAGTTAGGATTCGGTTCGGTAGTCGGCGTAATCTTTCACAAGGATTCGAGGTTCGGCTGTATTCAAAAAAGTGGATTTGGTGCATCCCTAGTGAACTAAACTAAATAAAAAATGATGACCAGTTGAAAAGTTACTAATAATAGAATATTATATAACATACTAACAGGTCCGGACTGAGAAATAAAATAAGCCCTGCCATTTAAGGTACACAGAGGCCCAATCAGCCTAAATAGAGGCCCCACCAGCCCACTAAATAGTGACTTTCTATAGCACTTTATAGCAGCCCCTCTGGCATTAGCCAGAACCCACAGATTGGGTTCTGGCAAATTAAAGGTAAGGTGAACTACCTCCTTTAATCTCTGAACATTTTCATGTTTGCTGGTAAAACATGGGTCCAGAGACTATTCACTGATCAATCCTGTTTTCCTTTGGTTCGATCAGAATCACTGTTTAGCCTTGGAGTGCTCTTGCAACTCCTTATCTTAGAACTTGATAACAGGTTACTATTAATTAGTAATGACCACTTTATTTTCAAATAGTACCCAACAAATAATGTCCCTTTTCAGTGACTTTATTTTTATTTTGTACTGTTTTGGTTTTAAAAAGTACACCCATCACCTAAAAATTGTTTCCACCAGGGTTTCATGGTAAGGTTTAAGTACCTTTTAAAACAGAGAATGGCAGCACAGGAGTAGGCATGTATATATCTGGGTGTTGCTGTGGGAGGCAGAATACAGGCAAGCTGGGCAGGTTTATGAGTCACTGTTGTCTGTTTCAGTATCTGCCTTTCAAAATCTTTCTCTCAATATCTGCCTGGGATTAAAGGCAATAAAGCAATTACTAACTCATTCAGTGGCAGATGAGTTGATGATTCTTTTTAGGAGTATTATAGGAAACAGACATTTGGCATAAAGGAGGTTACATGACTGTACTCTTTATTCATTCTAGTAGGGGTTTAAACAAGTGTTGGTCTTCCCAAATAAAGCCCCAATCATGTAAGTAAAAAAGGGTAGTAAACTCAGATTTCGGATAATTACCATAATTTCTTTTGTGGAATAAGGGCTAAGTACATAGGGTTGGTATAGGCCTTATTTGCTAATGCATTATATTTTTACATCTGAAGATAAACAGAGCAGTGTTTATTAAAACCAACAGACTTAAATGTAATGCGGAATTTACACAGGATTGTGCTTAAAAGGACTACAATTTATAGCTAGTAATTTTTTATGTTCAAGATTTTACACTTGTGATTTGTACAAGATTATAAATGCTCTTTCAGCTGACATGGTTTTTTATTAGATACATAACTGGAACTATGTTGCGTTCATAATCCACACAAATAGGTGGGACTCTGTCTATGCTTACACTTTCTGTTACTGTCACTTATTATTCCAGTTTTATGGCACAGAATACATAATACATCCTTACATACAGCGGTCATATATTAAGGTGTAGAGGTAAGTGAGAAGTGAGTAGGGATGTAGCGAACGTCGGAAAAAAAGTTCGCGAACATATTCGCGAACTTGCGCAAAAACGCGAGCGGTTCGCGAACGGTTCGCGAACCCCATAGACTTCAATGGGAAGGCGAACTTTAACATCTAAAAAAAAAATTTCTGGCCAGAAAAATGATTTTAAAGTTGTTTAAAGGGTGCAACGACCTGGACAGTGGCATGCCAGAGGGGGATCAAGGGCAAAAATGTATCTGAAAAATCTGCCTGTGTGTGCTTGGAAGAGATAGTGTAGGGGGAGAGCTGTTAGTGATTTCAGGGACAGATGATAGTAAGTTTGCTGGCTAGTAATCTGCTTGATACTGCTCTGTATTGGAGGGACAGAAGTCTGCAGGGATTTGAGGGACATTTTATCTTAGGTAGCTTTGCTGGCTAGTAATCTACTGTTCTCTTTAAACAACTGCCATACGTTGACCTTGTAGGCATTGTTTGCCCAGTTTTTTTGGACGCAGCCACTGAAGCACAGTTGCCAGAAAAAATATGCCATATAAATGCTGAAAATAGTCATTTTTCGCCATACGTTGACCTTGTAGACATTGTTTGCCCAGTTTTTTTGGTTGCAGCCACTGAAGCACAGTTGCCAGAAAAAATATGCCATATAAATGCTGAAAATAGTCATTTTTTGCCATACGTTGACCTTGTAGGCATTGTTTGCCCAGTTTTTTTGGTCGCAGCCACTGAAGCACAGTTGCCAGAAAAAATATTCCATATAAATGCTGAAAATAGTCATTTTTTGCCATATACGTTGAGTCAACGTATGGCAAAAAATGACTATTTTCAGCATTTATATGGCATATTTTTTCTGGCCTCTGTGCTTCAGTGGCTGCGGCCAAAAAAACTGGGCAAACAATGCCTACAAGGTCAACGTCGTTGACCTTGTAGGCATTGTTTGCCCAGTTTTTTTGGCCGCAGCCACTGAAGCACAGAGGCCAGAAAAAATATGCCATATAAATGCTGAAAATAGTCATTTTTTGCCATACGTTGACTCAACGTATATGGCAAAAAATGACTATTTTCAGCATTTATATGGCATATTTTTTCTGGCCTCTGTGCTTCAGTGGCTGCGGCCAAAAAAACTGGGCAAACAATGCCTACAAGGTCAACGTATACACTACTACAGCGGTGGATACGGATTACGTAAAATATATTATGGCTGCTTGAAAAAAGTCACTCCGGTGTTTTTTCTGGAGACGGTAATATTATGGATATTTAGACAGAATGTGAACAAGGTCACACAGCTAGATGGCGGGTTGAAGAAAACACTGTGCAAATAATGCCTACAAGGTCAACGTATACACTACTACAGCGGTGGATACGGATTACGTAAAATATATTATGGCTGCTTGAAAAAAGTCACTCCGGTGTTTTTTCTGGAGACGGTAATATTATGGATATTTAGACAGAATGTGAACAAGGTCACACAGCTAGATGGCGGGTTGAAGAAAACACTGTGCAAATAATGCCTACAGGGCAAATAATGCCTAAAAGGTCAACTTATACACTACTACAGCGGTAGTAAAATAAAAAAAAGTAAAATAAAAAAAAAATGAATATTAAAAAAAAAAATTAAAGTTGGTGCTGCTGAACTACTAGGAGCAGCAGATTAGCACACCAGTCCCACTCCCCAACACTGCTAGACTAATAGCACTGGGCTCTTATAGTAGTAGTAGTAGTAGTAGTAAAACAACAAAAAAATAAATAAAAGCAGTCCTTACAAGGACTACTGTTATTGCAGCAGTCAGCAGATGAGATCAGAAGCAGGACAGCTGCCCACTGCAGCTACATACAGAGCACTGCAGTAGAAGGTAGATTACTAGCCAGCAAAGCTACCTAAGCTAAAATGTCCCTCAAACCCCTGCAGACTTCTGTCCCTCCAATAACAGAGCAGTATCAAAACGATTACTAGCCAGCAAACTTTCAACTGTCCCTGAAATCACTAACAGGCAGCAGCTCTCTCCCTACACTATCTCTTCAGCACACACAGGCAGAGTGAAAAAACGCTGCAGGGCTTCGGTTTTTATAGGGAAGGGGAGTGGTCCAGGGGAGAGCTTCCTGATTGGCTGCCATGTACCTGCTGGTCTGGGGTGAGAGGGCAAAAAAAAGCGCCAACAATGGCGAACCCAAAATGGCGAACGTCGCGCGACGTTCGCGAACTTCCGGCGAGCGCGAACACCCGATGTTCGCGCGAACAAGTTCGCCGGCGAACAGTTCGCGACATCTCTAGAAGTGAGTTAGCATGTATGATTTTGTAGATTCTATATGTGGTGTAACAGTTGTTGCATAGCTTTACCATTTGTCTATGTCCTATTTTTCTGGGAAACCAGAACTGCACTAAACACGGGTTAATCCAAACAATAGCTGATGTACCTGCATGATTGGGTTGCAAAAATGAGTTTGAATTGATAGGAAAGAAAACAGGGAAATCTCTGGAGAAAATCGCTGAGTACACACCTTACCCTTTCCCATAACCTTTAGATCTCCACACTAAACAAACTGCTCTGCCTTTTCTATTTTAGGTATAAACCAATAAACCTTGCACTGCCACAGTGTTGCCATTCAAAGGGGTTGTATCCGGTGCTTTGTGAATTTAACCCATCATTTGTACACTCAAAGTGACAGAACAATGGATTTTAGTTCCCAACAACTGTAAAGACCTGTATTTGTACAGCAGTCAAGACATAACCTTAAATCCATATGCCTCCTCTTCCCCTTGCATAACACAGCACCCCCAGCAAATAAACACCTTAGGGGCCCCTAACAATAATTTATTTTTAAATGCTAACAAACCCCGAGAACAAATACCAGGCTTATGTTCCACAGGCAGAGTAGGGCACACACAGGCAGAGCAGGGCACATGTAGGCAGAGCACACACAGGCAGAGCACACACAGGCAGAGCAGGGTGCATACAGGCAGAGTAGGGCACACGGTACACGCAGGCAGAGGATGGCAAAGACAGGCAGAGCAGGGCACGTGCAGGCAGAGCAGGGAATGATCTGCTGGGAGTTAAGCCAAGAAAACCAAAATCAGTCGGGTGGAGTTTTCTTAAATTTTTTTTTCGAAAAAACATTTTTAAAAATTTGATTTAAAAATGCCTCCCAATGTAAATCTAAAATATCTAAGCTAGCAGAAAGAGGAATAACTAGTGAAGAAATCGAATCATTGCTGCATTCTGTGCACTCAATCTAATTATCTAAGAACTAGTATGTCAAAAATATGTCCATAAATTTTCATAAGGTTCAAGAATTACATTTTATTTTAATTAGAAAAAAAGTATCTGCAACAGAATCACTGTTTGCTAAGCTCATGTTAAAGAATGAGGTATACTGCTGCCCCTTTAACACAACCCTGTGCGAAATAGTATGTACAGGCATACAGCATCTAGTAGAATTAAGTCAAACATTTAAGGGCACATTTCATAAGGGTCGAATTTCGAAGTGAAAAAAACGTCGAAATTCGACCATCGAATTGCAATAGTTCGATATTCGAAGTCGAATATGGCCATGTTCGATCGAAGTAAAATTGTTCGATCAATCAATTAAATCCTTCGATTCAAACGATTCAAACAATTTAATCGATCGAACGATTTAAAAAACAAACAAACTTTGACTCCTAAAAACTTAGCCAAATGTTGGCTATAGGTTCTAGGAGGTCCCCATAGGCTAACAGAGCAATTCGGCAGGTTTAAGGTGGCGAAGTGTCGAAGCTGAAGTACTTCGATTTTTGAATAGTCGAATATTCCACGTTTTTTCAATTCAAATCGAAGTCGAATTTGACCTACTCGAAGGTCGGAGTACCCAAAAATTACTTTGAGATTCAAAGCTTTTGAATTCGAAAAATTCACTTGGAATTCACTTTAACCTTTAGTAAATGCGCCCCTTAGAGTTCTTCTTGAAAACGTTTCACCACTCATCCAAGTGGCTTCTTTAGTTCAACTGAAGTGGTAGGGAATTCCCCGTCATTTAAACCCTTGAGGGTAGTAAAGTCAAAGACATCCAATCGCAATGGTCTCATTGTACTTCGGTAAGGTGATGGCTGAAACTCGCAGATGTGTGAAAGTGTGATCCGTTCACAATGGTACCATGATTTTCATTGAGGCAGGTGTTAATCTTTCATTGTACATGACTGGAAATGTGAATTGTTGTGAGGCCGTCGGGGTAAGGATGTCAAAGCAGCACTGTATGTTTATAACAAACGGTGTTGTAGGCCCCCACCTCTATTCAGAGATGGTTTCTCCACTTTGGCACCTCTTTCAAGCCATCTGTCCTCTCTATCCAAAATGTGCACATTGTTGTCCACTAAGGAATGGTGTTTTTCCTTGCAATGTAAATAGACTGCAGAGTCTAGTCCTGAGGAGTTAGCCCTTCTATGTTGGGTTGTTCTTTGCTGTCAGGTTACAAGATTCAGACATGTTCATTAAAAATTAGATTTGCCTAAAATTCAAATCTAATTCCCATGTAGCATAACACACAGTTTAGAATAAAAAATTGCTATTGTATAGAATATTGAAAGACTGACCTGGAATGTGACCTCAAAGAACAGATTTACGTACACACAATTTTTTATGCTCACTTGGATGCCATCAGCCCAAGGCTGTGTCACATATTGCCAGTTGTAGTTGCAGTGACTGCATTACATGATAACATGTGCACTGACCTTTCTATTTACATCATATCTCTGATTAATGTTTGGGGGGAACTTTTGTTCTTATGAGCAACTAAAAACACTAATACAATAAGTGAGTCTGAGAGAAATCTGTAATGCAGGAATGTTAAACATGTTTTAGCTTAGGTTTGGTTTTACTACACCCCCCAGCATTACTATTGCAAAGCATATTCATTTTCTGTTATGTTAGAGGTAGATGAGACTCCTGGAGGTCTATTTATTAATGGTTCAGTTTTAGTGGTTTTAGAGGTTTTTTAAAAACCTCTAAAAAAATTAGGCTATTTCTAAAATCACAAATGCCATGAAAGTTATTAAAAGATCAAAATATAAAAAGTATGAACGAAAAAAAATGGACAAATAGGATTAGGCATCTGTTGAACAGTGTCCGACCTGGCAGAGAGATTGTGCAGGCCTTGAACCATAAACATTTTTTTAATAATTGTTTTAGAATAAAAAGGTTTTACACTATTTACTGCCGCATATCTTTTAACAGCTGCATAAGAAGGAGAGTTGAGATAGACGCTGTAAAGTCTCTTTATATGCCAAGTAATAAATTTACGTTTGTGAGTACCCACCTTGAAATCCGTTAAGGAAAGTTCATAAAGCCTTTCTCTATTTTCAATATTTAAGGTGGTGGCAAGACTTACAAGGGTTCACATATAGCGGTGATATAGCTAAGCCCTACTCCTGAGTACAAAAGTGGCGTTATTTGAAACAATATGACCCTATATTTTGTTTGTTGGTCCTGTGCCTATGGCGCTGGCTCTTTTTTTCTAGATACCTTGAACCATAAAGTCCTGTTTCCTCTCTTGTTCCTCCAGACGCTGTAGGAGGGTAGAAAGGAGCATTTCAGTGGTAACAGGTGCAGCGGCAGCCTGACCTTCACATCCAATTTCTGGCATGTTGTATAGTCACGATCGGCTCCCTAAATCCAGAACTAGTGCTTGGCTCCCGGTCACGGCTTAGTCTTCCGCCTTTAGCAACTGCCTTTGGCTTCGGGAGGAGCCCTCAGCTACTCAGATGCCGACAGGTCTTAAAATGAGAGGAGCAAAGCAAAAAAAGTTCTGGACAAACAAAGGAGCACGATCGTTACCAAGTTTTAGGACTGAAGGAAACACCAGCTTCCCAAGGGATAAATGAGATATAGCGAGGTCAGACAGGCAGAGGTTGGTACAGGCAGAGTTCAAGCGACATCAGATAGGCAGGCATCAAAACCAGAGATATCAAGCAGAATAAGCACACACAGGAACTAGCAAAGTAGACCTAACAACGTGCAATGAATTTTGGCCTGAGGCCCCTTTAAATATTCAAACTTCGCACTAAAGCTCAATGACGTCATGACACGTGGCGTATAAAACCCGGAAGTGTGCACTGCGCGCGCCATAGGTACAATGGCCGGAGGAGAAGGAGGACTAGGGCTGCGGGCATCGCCGCCGACCCCTTGTCCCCACTAGACCACCAGGGTGAGTCGTTACAACTTATGGTTGTTGAATGTTTATGTGTTACACCAGCGCTGCATCAGCATTGGTTTACTCCTTGTACATTTAATGGTTTAGTGGCACATAAGAGGTTATGCATATTGTAGTAGTTGAGTATTTTGTGATGCAGAAAGTCTGTTTTAGGATGATGGTAAACGGTATCTGCATGGAAACTGGTATTAGACTTGAGGGTTAAGTAGCTTACAGCAATGGTAGCTAACAGGTCATTAAAGGGATCACATATACCTATATACCTATTCCTTGTATTTAAGCATTTTATTGAAAATGTGTTCTGCCTATTGTTTAAAGCGAACAAACTGACACTGAAATGTTGCATTCTATCATACTCAGTTTCACATTTGGTCCCAATAGTCTACAAGCTGCATAGAAAACAATGAAATGAATGCCAGCAAACCACAGTTAGCAGCTAGCGTGCAACAATATCCTAAAATAAATAAACCAAATATTATTCCTGTATTCACAGGTAGTTAACATGCATCAGAGAAGAAAGCTCCAAGACATGGACAAAGATAGGTGTTTATGTATGACACAATACAGTAGAGCAGCAAGCAGTTTTGCATTCATAAACATTGCCTTGCTGTATATTTTCTCTGGTTACCTAACAAAGCAACATTCCTGCGCAGTCTGCTTTGCTGTTATTACCTGCAAAAGCACATGGTCATAAATGGCTCCCACTCATGCTGGAATCCATTTGTGCTTTCCAGTGACCACATTGTTACAAACATGAGTAACTGTCTTATGAATTTTCTGTTATATTTATTGTACCTCCACCCTGACTCTTTGGTATTTCAAGGTGGAACTCTGGGGAAACAAAAGAAATGGGCACACATACATGCTCAGTTACATCAAGCAAGGGACAGAACTGTGCCCAATTCCTACAATTCTATAATTAATTATATATATCCTATTTGTGACCGTTTTTTTAATATTGAAGAGTTTAGTTTTATTTTTTACCTTCTAAAGCAGCTCGGGGGGGGTCACCACTCTTTAACCATTCTAAATTGTTACATTTAGTTGATACATTTTTTATCCTTGGCCTTGCTGAACAGAATCCCTGAGTTTTATTAAAGGCAGCTGTTAAAATTGATACAATATTTGCCAATATTGCAGCTGAGAAATGTCTCAACTAATTGTATCAACTAAATGTAGCAAATTGTAACAGTACAGAATCTGTTCCTGGATCACTGAGCTGCCAGGCAGAGACAGTAGATACACGATCATTCAAGTTTAAATTAAAATTTTGGGAAAAATAATAGGTTTATGATGAATATCTGAAAACAACTCAACTGAAAGAAGAAGAAGAGTTTGGAAGGTGAACAACTCCTTTAAGTGTAAAACCCACAAAAACCTTTAATACAAAGCCAAGTAAAAGTTTTTGAGATCAAGGGGGCCTGGTGTGATCCACATTCCTTGAAGTATATGTGAACTGCACATCTCTGCTACAAAACTTCACTTATGCACCAGCCATTGTCACCACGGCCGGACTGGGGGTAAAAAGCAGCCCGGGCAAAAAAATCAAAGCAGCCCACATGTCAACACGCAATGTTCTTGTACTCATCCACTCATATATTGGGGTAAAACTGCAAACAATTATGTGCATAAAGAGCTGCCTTTCTCAAAGTGTAACGAATAAAAAAACAAAGAAATACAAAAAGTATTGTAGAAATTATACCTATATTGGCTAACAATAAAAATACTTTGCTCGCTTTCGGAGCACCAGCAACAAGGCCCCTTCGTCAGGCAAAATACCTGACAAAGGGGCCTTGGTGCTCTGAAAGCGTGCAATGTATTTTTATTGTTAGCCAATATAGGTATAATTTCTACAATACTTTTTGTATTTCTTTGTTTTTTTATTAGTAACAAAAATGAGTAACAAGTTTAAAGAACCAGTAACGCAAAAAAAATTATGTAAAAAATTCCTTCTACCCACCTCCAATAACATATCTGACCTTGACAGGGTTAACTATCTTTAATTTTTTCCACCTAAATAATGACCCGAAATCCCTCTTTTGGTTGTACTGCTGAAGTTAGTTTCTCTGGATTCACGGAGCCTGCACTGTTCTCCTTCTTTGCATTCCTGCCGGTTTGGGTGTAGAGAGTGTGTGAGTAGTTATATTTGCTCAGCCATGATTTATATGCAACAGTACAGGCTCAGTGAAGCTAGAGAAACTAACTTCAGCAGTAAGGGCAGCAGCCAGGCCAGCCATAAATCTTCCAAGGACTGCAGAAAGCCCTGAACAAAGTCAGCACGAATGTTCTCACTCCCTTACTGCTCGCAGAGACAGAGTATTAGATACAGCAGTCTGTGCAGGAAGAAATGAAGCCAGTTATCTATGAGCAGCAGGTCTCCTACACGGTTTGCACGTCTTTTACAGTGTCTGCGCGCTCCCAGGGAGAGAATGGATCCTCGCTCCTGCTTCCTCCTACGCATCGTGACGTAGCTGTGTTCTACGACGAGGCAACGCTGGGTTAAGGTGATTAAGCGGTTGCGGCCGTGCTCGTTCGCGTGTTTACAGGATCACTCACTGGCAAGTGCAGAGCAGTTTCCAATTAGGATTATCGATCAGGAGCGGCCCAATTGAATAAAATAAAGAGCTGCCCCTCGGGCAAATGCCCGCACAGACAGATTGCCAGTCCGGGCCTGATTGTCACTGACAACTTGTTTTCTACAAGAGACTATATTTGAAACATCACAAATCTATACATTGTAACCGGTCGCAACTTGTTCTACTTTCTTTTGTTTTGGTTTGTTTTGTGTAAACAATAAAACTTCCCTTAAACAAAAAAAAAAGTTGTCCAGGTCCTATAAAGAAGTCTATGGGAGCTGCGCTGATCTTATTGGACCATTTTTAATCAATTCAGAGGTTTTCTGATTTTTTTTTGCTAGGAATTATTTGAAAAAAATTGACTTTTTAGATGTATTCACACTATTTCTAAGAAGCAGAGCTCATCTGAATGCACTAATTTCACTAATATAAATCAAGTTTGACATATCCATAGATTGGCTTGTTTACTAGTGGTGCACCAGCGGAAAAGTGCATGCGCTCTGGCGCATAAATTCGCGCATGCACGGTGGCGCGTAGTTTCGCGCATGCGCGATTGAGCCCACACTAAGCCGGCGCCGTGGCCGGCCCGGTTGCCTAGGGCGCCTGGCCGGTTGGCCCGGCTCTGGTTCAGAACAATAGCAGTCCGACATCACTAACCTGATCAATCACTGTTTTTAGTACAAATTAAATTTCTACATGGCAAATAATTTACTAGTAGGTGTAGTAGAGTAATAGAAAACCAACAGACATAACTTGCATGCCGCTGATTCTGTGTTATTGAATCATAATTGAGACTGGTTCCAAATAATAGCAGTGTTCAAAATAATAATAGCTCATTTATTCTGTGAAAAAACAGGTGTCAATTATGGCCCTTATTTAAGGAAGGAAAGCATGAAATGTTGTGCATGCTGGTTATAGTGCATGTAAAATGGGTTGTCTCCCCCAGCAATTGCCAGCCCAGTAGAAGAGATAAAAATGCTCAAAATCACCCCCTCTTTCATTTCAATAGTTATTGCATAGACCCATGAGGTGCACTCCTAGTTGAGGAGCTTCCATGGTAGAATTCTGAAGATTCGTCCTCAGATTGCTCCTGTATAAAAGAGAAAAGAGGATTTCTCACATTAACTATACTCTATAGTCAAGGAGGATACAAAAGTAATAATACATTTGTTGCATCTATAGCAATAAGTCAAATCAATTGGACTTGATGTATTTTCTTTTTCCTTGAAGACGTTTTGCTAGAATCTTACACCACAGTATATACCGGTAACCACAAATATTTTTGTACAGGACGGAAAGCAAGTCCAGTTGATTTGACTTATATATAGATATACTATGACCTCAATGAATGAGAACCATCACATACATTCATTTGTTGCCTTTGAATATACCAAGTGTTAGACTGGGAGCACTGGTATCTTTCAAACAATTCACATTTATTAACACTTCCCTAATCATTGGTTCATTTATTATGAATATACACCATATCCTAATATCCATTTTGGTCAGAAAGTGTTTATGAGCTAACATGTCAATTTTAAATTGTTTGCTAGGAGAAGACATATAACATTGTAGCACTAACAACTGATCCATGAGGTCACTAATGTGAGTTTACAGATCAGTAAACCTTCATTTTTCATCATTTCTGCCACAAAATTGCACCAAACAGATCTCTTATATATAGCATACTAATATTAACTATTTAAGTAAGTTAATAAGAAGCAGTATCCTAACACTCTCACAGCAATCCAGCATGTGCTCAGAGTTGTCTACAGGTTCCTTATTGTTAAAAAAAGAGGAAATAATTTCACACAATCAGTTCAACACTACAAAAATCATTCTTCAAGGGGAATTGTGGTTTGTGGCTTTTTTTAATGAATTTTTAATGAAAACAGTGTTATGGGAATACCATTTGTTATTGGATTTTTGTTTTGTTGCTTCTAATTCAGAATATTTTTTATTTTTCTTTGTAGTTACAATTAATATAGACATTGGTGTATATGTAGTTTGTGAATGCACTGAAGGGTGTGGTGTGAGTGTATATATGTATGGATGCTGGGTTTCATTTGGAGGGGTTGAACTTGATGGACTTTGGTCTTTTTTCATCCCATCTTAAAGGGATGTTAACTTTTAGAATGTTATAGAATGGCCAGTTCTAAGCATCTTTTCAGTTGGTCTTCATTATTTATTTTGTATAGTGTTCTTTTATTTGCCTTTTTCTTCTAACTCATTCCAGCTTTCAAATGGGGGTCTCTGATCCCACCTAAAAAACAAATGCTTTATTAGGCTACAAACTTATTGTTATTGCTACATTTTATAACCCATCTTTCTAGTCAGAGCCTCTCCTATTCATATTTCAGTCTCTTATTCAAATTAATACGTGGTTGCTAGTGTAATTTGGAGAACTGGAGAACTGCTCAATAAAAAGCAAAATAATTCAAAGCAACAAATAATAAAAAATGAAAACAAATTGCAAATTGGCTCAGAATATCTCTCTCTACATCATACTAAACATTAACTCAAAGGTGAACAACCCCTTTAACTATGTAACTATATGTCTATAACCCTGTATTATGTCATTTGCTACAAAGCTATCCGACCCATTGAATGGCTTTTTGATAGATGAATTGGTGGATATAGCTAGCAGAGATGCCAGTGTCACTGGGTGGAGCACAAGGTAACCACAAAGAGTAGACTGGGATACTTCTAGGAGGGAGGGCCACAAGGCATAGGGGCACTGACTGATATTTTAAAAAGAAGTTTACGGAAATGTTTTATTGTTAAAGCTAAAGGGACCTTAAACTATCACGGAAATTAAAATGTAATATAAGCTTCATCATACTGAAATAAGAAACATTTTAAATACAACCAATTAAATGTGTTGCATTGTTTCTGAAATGATCAAGTTCATCATCACTATCCCTCGCTCTGCATCTGTTTCTCTTCATTCTGTCTTCATGCAGCAGTTGGGTGTCATTGACCGTTAGATCCAATATATCTTATTGAGGGGCTTCCTTTCCTAGCAGATAAATTAGAGCTCACTCAAATAACTAATCAAAATCTTAAAAAATCTTAAAAAAAGTACAATCAAAATCTTAAAAAATAACTGCCTTTTGCATAAATCCTGCATGTAGAGAGACATTATGTCTGATGATTTTAATAGACTGAGGTTTTCACATCTTCTGGGAAAAAGGAGCCCCCCTATAAGATATACTGCATATAACTGTCAATGAATATCTGACACCCAACTCCTGCATGAAGACAGAATGAAGACAAACAGATGCTGAGAGGGAATAGTGATCATAAACTTGGTTATTTCAAAAATGATGCAGAATTTTTAACTGATTGTATTTAAAAAGTTTCTTATTTCAGTATGATGAAGCTTATATACATTTTTCATTTTCGTGATAGTTCCCCTTTAAATTGACTACTTTGAGACTAAAGGAGAGGATTCCCAAATCCGTACGCCCTCCTATGCTGAGCCATTCACTTGGTGAGCAGTTGTTTTGTCTCCCCAATGTATAGATCTGTGCAAGACTGCTGGTTTGAACGAGGCGTGAAAGAGGCGATTCATGTCACCTTGGTAGGTTTTAGGTGGCGAAGAAGGAGGTCGAAGTTTTTTTAAAGAGACAGTACTTCGACTTATGAATGGTCGAATAGTCGAACGATTTTTAGTTCGAATCGTTCAATTCGAAGTCGTAGCGAATTCAATGGTCGAAGTAGCCAAAAAAAACATTCGAAATTCAACTTTTTTTTATTCTATTCCTTCACTCGAGCAAAGTAAATGTGCCCCTTGATGTTTGGTTAGAAATGAATTGTTTTGTAATAATTCTCTTCTTATTATGAAATTGACAAATGTTTTGCTGAGCTATTGCTTTGCTGCTTTTTGTTCTTTTTTGTTTATTCAAAAATTCCAATAAAAACAATTGGAAAAGAAAAAAGAATTTAGAGACGTCTCCCTTATTCCAGTAAAAAAAAACAAAAAAAAAAACTTTGTAACAATTTTGAGACACAAAAAAACTGTTTAGATAAGGAAAAATATTTTCAAACTTTCATAACCTGCCAAATTTTGTAAAACGAACACGGTAATTAGGGGTGTGGTCACAGAAAGGGGCGTGGCCAAACAATTTCGTTGCGCTACGTGTGAAAACATGTTTTGTCCCTCATTTTACTTCCAAAATGTTTGGGAGATACGCAAAGAAGAGTCACATGGAGACCACACTTTCTCAAAATTTAGTAGTTGTCCTAGGCATTAACCTGTAGGTCGGAGTCAAGTGAAACTGTCTTCTCACAGACCACAATTAAGATGAACACATTAGGACTACTCAGGCATTTATCTCCCCTCCCGCAGGTTACCTATTGTTTTCCCACCCACTCAGCGTGCCGACGTCACCGTGCGCCCTTATGACATTACTAGTCCCGCCCACCGATGCTCCAACAAGGGGTGTTACCCAGAAGCCCTTACGTCGGTTTTCTGTGCTTCAATCAGAGACAGTTCTCATTTAGGCGCTGGCGGAGTGAGGGAAATATCGTGGAAGGTGGTTTATTGCATCGCTGCATTGAGGGATCAAAGGTCAGCTGAAGAATGAATACTATCAAGAATGTACCTGCCCGTGTTCTTAGTCGGAGGTCCGGTCATGGCTTGGAGGCGGAGAGGGAACAGTTTGACAGAAACCAGGTAAGAGAAGGGGGCGACGAGATCTTTGAGACAGGTGTGCTGCAAGTATAACACTGGAAATACTGACTTGGGAAAATGATCCCCCCTCCCCGCAGGACGTGTTTGAAACTGTCCATTGCAGTGTGTGCGGCATTGAGGCGATGCACTTTATACTATGACAGAATGCTGCCAGTGTATCGCGCTAGTGCTTCCGCTCCTCTTATTCATACAAACTTGCTGATTTTCCCGGCTGGGAGAGGAGCTTGGGCAGCAGCAGCTGAATATACACATTTGTGGGATCCAATCAACTGACAGTTTTGTTTAACAGGTGACACTTGGGCGTAACTACAGAGGGGCCCAGGAGGTATAATATAGGCGCCCATAAGACCCTTATTCATATACATTTTCACTAAATATTGGTAAATCAAGTCAAACTGAAAACATTTTGGGGGCATGAAAAATAATTTGCTGTGGGGCCCAGTAATATGTAGTTACCCCACTGCTGACACACAAGCAGATCCTGTGGCACAATAGCAAATCACAAATTGGAGAGGCTTCAGATGTTTTTTTTTGCCTTCCTCTGGATCAACTGGCAGTTAGGCAGGTTAAAAAAAAAAAGTCAAAAGGTTGAACTTGATGGACGCGTGTCTCTTTTCAACCAAACTTAATATGTTACTATGTAACAGGTGGACAAGGGTGTGTCTACTAATGACTGCTGCTGTTTTTCTCTGGGTGACAGCACTGCACAAAACATCCCATGTGTCATTTACCTTAGGTTTGATTGCAGGTAAGTAGCTGTCAGAAGTGAAAATATGGCAATGCCGGTCTACCAAAAGAAAATCAGCCGGGTCTCTATTTCAAGCAACCTGTGAAACTATGAGGATTTATGTTCTTTATCTCCATCCAGCACTGAAATTTTGCTAGCTACAATTAGCTTGCATTTTCATCATCAGAAAATGTAATTCTAAGCCAATGTCAAATATATATTTAACATTTTAATTATTTAAATATTTGTAAATTACATTGCAGTTGAAAGAAGTTATTGTCCTTTGCTGGTGCTTTCACAGTATAGAAACAATGTATCACAAATCTTTTCCAGCCAAGACTCAAGTTCACACAGCTCTCTTCTGTTCAGGTTGCTGGACACTGGCTGGCATAATGGAGGTTAAACTATACAGATCTCACATTTTTATACATGTGTATGGTCACCTTCAAGTTCCATTTGTTCAGATGAATAAATGAATGAAAAGAATTGCAGGAAGTGAAATGGAGCTGTGGCAGATTTTTTTCATAAACATGTCTGTTTTTCTGTGATCTGATAAGATCGCACAATTATCTGTTGATGCTACCCAACATGGCACTTGTGTTCTGATGGCCAGGCAGCTAACTTTATTATCACACGTAATCATATCACAGAGCGTGCAAAGCATTTGTGGGAATTGAGTCTGAACTGATAAAGAGTTGGTTACTAATATAATGCTCAATGCTATGAGAAGTCTGGGAAATGAGAGAATGTAAGAGTCAGATATACTGCTTTCAGTTGCAATTGCATTTAAAAATCACTGAACATTTTTTTAGTGAACATATATTGGAACATTGTTTAGAATTATACTTTCATTATGCAAAACAAATTTTTGGTTGGCCATCTACTTTAATATTCAACTGACTTTTGTATAAACAGGGAATTGGGGCATGTTGGTTTTATTGTCTGTAGAGAATATGCATATTCTCTTTATGGATATTTAACTTCAAAATAAATGCCTCATCAATGACAATATCCTTTGCCTTCAGTCGGCTCCATTCTAGTCAGCAGGGTTTATTGAATACACCATTTGATGCTTTAAGTGACTCAGTAATACATTAATGCTAATAAACAGAGAAAATACTTTGTCTATGTTATCATTTAAACATAGTTACTTTTTAAAACTGCCTTAATATTTTTTTTTTTTTGTTTGCCTAAAAATTTAGTTTGGAAATGTAATTAGCCAGGTATCCCAGTTGGTACTAAGAACAGGTATGGGATCCATTTTCCAGAAACCTGTTATCCAGAAAGTTCTGAATTACAGAAAGGCTGCCTCCCATAGACTCTATTATAATCAAATAATCCAAATTTTAAAAAAATATTTCCTTTTTCTCTGTAATAATAAAACAGTACTTTGTACTTGATCCAAATTAAGATATTATTAATCCTTATTGGAAGCAAAATCAGCCTATTGGCTTTATTTAATGTTTAAATGATTTTCTAGTAGTTTTAAGGCATGAAGATCCAAATTACAGAAAGACCTGTTATCCGGAAAGCCCAAGGTCCCAAAGCATTCTGGATAATAGGTCCCATACCTGTATACTTAGTCTGTTTTCATCATTAGAGAACAATCCAGTATCTATTAAAATTTGTTTGATTCCAGCAATTTTTTTTTTGATTTAACAATTTAATGTGTTGGATATTGGGCATTGACTAGGTACTGGGGTGCATACACTCTTTTGTTTTCAAAATATAAATTGCAGAAAAACAAAATGAAACCAAAATGTGTGTTGTGTCTGAAAGTAAAATTAACTATTGCCGTTTTGCATAGGATCAACATATCTCAACTGACTTGCAGGCAGATCCGGGCCATTGTGTGCTTTGGCAAAGATTGTAGTCTGCACTCCCCCCCCCCCTCTCCCCAGTAGAGTGATTTTTAATGCTCTGAATGCATTTTATGAAGGTGTGTGCTACTGTTATTGGTAAACATTTTAAAGGGGTTGTTCTCCTTCCAAACTTTTTTTTTTTTTTCAGTTCAGTTGGTTCCAAATTGTTCACAAGGAATATTAACTTTTAAAATCTTTTATTTATTCATTGAAGTTTGCCCCCCTCGTCCACTAAAGAAAAACAGTCTAGAGCCGCAAAACATAACACAGCTCATAAACTTTTAAAAGTTTTAACCTTTTTTTAATTTTAACTGTTACAACAACAGAATACAGCAAACAGAAGTGCAGTGTGTATGTGTAGGCCTACTTTGAAATAAATTAAGCACTGAATAGCCCTATTAAATGTTTGTGTTCTCATCTGTTTAATGTGACTTCTGTTTCTGAAGCTGCATGCTGATCTTCCCTCTCTTGTCTTGAGTGTGTGACCGCTGTAAGGACCATGATGAATCATCTTGTTACGGCTCGGTCTTGCCTGTCACTCCTGGGACATCTATACAGCCCTTGCACCTGCTGGCGGCTTCCCGGTCTCACACTCGAGAAGCCACCAGCAGGGGCACCTAGACGACATCAGGCCCGGACTGACAATCTGTGGGTTCTGGCAAATGCCATAGAAAGTCAGTATTTAGTGGGCTGATTGGGCCTCTGTGTGCCTGAAATGCCAGGGCCTATTTTAATTCTCAGTCCGGACATTGACGACATGACAGGCAAAGCTGCAAGACAGAGCCGCAGAAAGCAGGTGGCCTACCCCTGCGTTAGTGCAAGGCCAGACATGGCGTTTTTAAGTTGCGTAAATACGCCACTAAAACCACACGCGACCGTCAACATGCGTTATCATGCATTTTTTCAACATGCACTTCTCATTGTTCTCGTTCCCCATAATTCCGCTGAATATAAAATCGAAAAGCTATTTAGAAATAGAAGAACTATTTACATGAAAAATGGAGCAGGAATATTCGTCAATACACAACACAATTACATCACCGGCCGAAAAAACGTATATGTGTCCTTTATCTCGCGAGAATTTGGACATCATATTTAAAATACGCTGAGTATTTACGTAACGTGTGGTTTCAAATTTGCAGATCCCATAGTCTATTGATTTGATTTGAGTTTCTTGACGTATTGGTGTTTCTGCTAAAAAAACGCCAATACTGGAGTCCTGTGGTGGATTTCAGCTTGCAAGTGCCCTGTGAGAATTGCCATAGTGCGTTTTACATTAGTTTCAGTGGTAGTGCAGTTTATGCATATTTACGCCAACGGAGCTATTTTAAAAACGCAACGTAAAAACGCCACGTTTGGCCTTGCCCTAAAGCTGGCCATAGATGTAAAGATTTTTAAAAGATCTTTTCGTTATCGTGAGACCACGATTATCTCGAAACGATTGTTTAGCTGTACGATTTGTCCATCAACTAAAAAGAGCATTTCAGGCGATTTGCCAGGAAAACTGAGGTAGCTGCTTGCTTGGCCCTGCAAACATAGATAGATTGCACTAGGAGCGATAACATTTTTTTTAACCTGGCCGATCAATTTTCTGACAGATGTTGGATGAAAAATCATAAGACACACGATCGTTCGATTCCCACTAACCTCACGATAATTTGATGGATATGTCGGATTGCACTGAAATTGATCGTTCACTAATGAAAAATCTTTGCATCTATGGGGACCTTTAGAGTTGGTGACCCCCTCCCAGAAAGATGTAAGAAGGTAAAAAATAAAACTTTACCCATCAAAATTGAAAAAAAGACTTTATGCTGAATTAGCAGAAACCCAATGAACTGAAAAAAGCATTGGAAAGTGAACAAACCCTTTAAAATGTTGAGGGAGAACACCTACATGAATGCCTTATTGACTGCTTATGTCAGCCATACATGGGTCGATATAAGCTGCCAATTTTTCCTTTTCAGACCAAGTCAGTCCTTACTGGACCCGGGGCCTGCCTGACTAATATCTAAATGATAATTAGCCAGAATTTATCAGAGAGGTTGGAA
This sequence comes from Xenopus laevis, assembly GCF_017654675.1. Taxonomy (NCBI): domain Eukaryota; kingdom Metazoa; phylum Chordata; class Amphibia; order Anura; family Pipidae; genus Xenopus; species Xenopus laevis. The sequence continues at coordinate 149,967,588 of NC_054372.1, read as the reverse complement.
ATCCCAGTAGACAAGGACCAAATCAACCCACTGATGTAAATCTCTCAATATGGGTCTGCATAGGCCCATTATGATCTGATAGTTGGCCTAGTGAGCCATACGGTTATTTCAGCCCGATTTGGCCCAGAATGTGTGTGTCGCCAAAGAGGTAAAAATCCCAAAAATTGAATGTTAAGGCTAAGCTACATAGGAGATTTTCATCAAATTTTGTTAGTCAAATTTTATCTGATCTTGCCATTCATCTGCTCTCCGCAGCATGCAACAGCACGAGATTTGTTGAATGCTACAAAATCATATGTCGGAACAGATGTTATAGTTTGTTCATGCATCTACATCCAACATTCAATGTATTTGAGTGGGGGGGAAAGTTGGTCAGACATCATTAGATACCATCTTGTCTTATGAAGACGCAGCATTCATATCCGACAGTAGTGTTGTGACGGATGTAAAATTTTCCATGTAATTTACACATCAGATTTTTGTATTGGCCCCATTATATTGACCCATGAATAGAAGAAGGCGTTTTCTCGATCTGACACTTTCCTACCAAATCTCCCAAGTAGTGTAGCCTTTATGTGTATGCACAGATTTACTTGGAAAGTTAATTTTTTTTATACTTTTTTAATGCTTTGTGGTCTTTTGATCATTTTATAAATGGATGACTGTCTTTAATTTACATGGTGTTACTAGCTGCATACAAAAACTATCTTTGTGTAAAATTTGATGTAACATTACTCCATTTACTGAAGAACAGTTGGCTTATTTGTAGTTTACAGATTTTTTTTCTAAGTGCTGTGAGGAATGCATGGAAATCATCTGTATATTTCCTGTACTTCATGAAAGAAGGCGGCCATGAAAAAATACAATCCTACTTTAGGATATGACACTATGGTGAGAAATGAAAGAAAGCAAAGCGTTTTTACTGCTCAAACTGTCCTAGAGGAATGTCATAAATTTTTTGCTACCAAATAACTACCCCTGTTTGTTTTCACCTTAGAAAACGGCATACTTTTATGGTGTTATATAAATAGATTAAATACAAATACTATTTATATATTCCCTGTCAGTGACCGTTATCTGTATATGTTTTGTAACATTCAATAAAATGTTCTAAATAAAAAGTATAATTTATGAGATTATTGTTTGACGGAAAAAAAAAATTGTTGTACCTTTATTTTGTGATGCAATAAAAGAATACAAAAAAGTATAATTTATGTGCATTTCCCATGCATATTAATTTGTTACAGGGACAGTGTATCCCCATTTTCAACATTGGTTCAATGAATAGTGCTTGTGCTAACCATGCATCTTGCCCATTCTTTAAATTGGGAAAATCCACTGTCATCTGCTTCTTTATGTAGCCTGTTGATCAGCACAGCATTGACCTGTGTGGTGCTACCTTGAGCGGATTACTGGGTGAAAAAATCCAAACTTTTGTGTTTGAAAACCACTTAGTGTACATACGAGCACCTTCTTCTAATATCACTAAGCTGCTTTTATGTTCATCTCATTCTATCCTTATTTACTCCACTTCCTTATTTCCTTGTCCTTTTCCAGATTATTATAATCTAACCAAAATCAACAATTCTGTCAATGGATGTTAAAAATATGGGGTGAAAAGACCTGAAAATTTTAACAATTTTTAATGTTTTGATTTAATTCAGAGTATATTATGCAGTACTATTTGGTGTTCATGACTGTAGACAGAGGACTACTTATGCATTTCAGGAAAGGGGTGTGTGTGTGTGTCTGATTTCTTTCATGAACAAATAGTTTTTATTTTAGCCTTAGTCCCACCCACTTAAAATAAATAGAAATATGAATTCCTTTGCATGTACTCAGTTGGAGTTGAAGCTACGTGACAGGCATATCTCTGCTGCCTTTAGGATTGGTGAAAATATTGGTTTAAAGCATAGATTGTATTTTTTCTTTTAAGATGTTCAAGGCTTGCAAGGTGCATTAAAATTAGAAGTGCATCACATACATGATTTAGGTTGAGATTAAGCTGAATCCTTTGCTGCTTCTTGCGCTGCTGGTTCTGACTGCATGTGCTGATGCAAATAGTGAGCAAGACATTGTAGAAAATTGAATCTTGGATGCAGGCGGTTTTGGCTAGTGCAACATTGTTTTAAAGGGGTTGTCAATCCTTGAGTTAACTTTTAATATGGGGTAGAGAGTGATATTCTAAAACAATTTGCGATTGGTCTTCATTTTTTATTATTTGTGGTTGTTGAGTTATTTAGGATTTTAATCAGCAGTTAGAAATTTTAGCAATCTGGTTGCTGGGGTCCAAATTACCCTAGCAACCATGCATTGATTTGAATCAGAGTTTGGAATAAGAATTGGTGAGGACCTAAATAGAAAGATGATAATTAAAAGTAGCAATAACAATAAATGTGTAGCTTTACAGAGCATTTGTTTTATGATGGGGTCAGTGACCCCATTTGAAAACTGGAAAGAGTCCAAAGAAAAAGTCAAATCATTAAAATACTATAAAAAAATAAATAATAAAGACTACTTGTAAGATTTCTTAGAATTGGCCATCCTGTAACATACTAAATACCCAACTAACAACATAGAAAGGATTTTGAATATTTATTAGGATGTAGGCCATCTTTAACTGAATACAGGAGGTGTCTTGAAAGAAAGTGTCGCCGATGCTCTTGACTTTTATAGAGAGTCATTTTATTCCAGCTTTTTTTTAAGTTTAGATCCCCTTAAAGGTGGCCTTAAATATTGCTTGTGCTTAGTTTTAATAGGGGATCTGAAATAGCCTTATCAGCCTTATGGCTTTGTTTTAAAAGTCCCACCAGTATCATGGAGTCAGTGTTGACCATACATTCCCAGATTTGGTCAGGCAGTTTAACCATTATACATGCACGTCAGGTGCCATTTAAGGTGGCCATAGACGCACAGATAATATCGTATGAAACAAATTTTCGTCCGATATTCGTTGCGTGTATGGTGGAAAAAGAGCCAACCGATATTGGCAGAAGATTTTGGTTTCGGCTGGCTCATCGATCGGGCTGGACGGAAAATTTTGATCGGGTGCCTTTGAAGGCACCCAAACATCGGCCATTGTTAGTGTTGAAGGGTCAGATACAGGTAGAATTCTATTGTTTCTTCCCGTATATCTACCTGTATATCTGACAATTCAGCTCTACAAGGGTGTATTAAAACGAACGATCTTTTTTGGAAAGATCTTTTCCAAGAAAGATCGTAATTGTTACGTCTATGGCCACCTTTTGACAGATGATCTTGCAATCTAGGATTATACATCTTGACATAATTTCACTTGTTGGCTGAATGAAAGCAAACAGGAGCAGAGCAAATGAAAGAATAGAAAAGTGGCTACACATTTCTATGGCCTCTCACACAATAGCTATCCATTTGACCCGAAAGCTAATTAGTCAGGTACCATAAGCTTCTGTTTATGCATGATCGCATTTGGATAATAGCATATAATAGAATCTCAGGGGACATTGGATGCTGTGAAGTTCAAAACATACATCACCTCAAAACCAGCGAAATGGCACGCACTCAGCAGGACAGGCAGTGTTAAAATCAATTTACTTTATTTCACAAACATTAATCGTCCTAACTCATTTCGTATGTTCACACTCGTAATCATAGTCCTCAAATAACAATCACCAACACTTGAGTTAAAAAGCATTGGAAGTCTCCGTCATCTCAGACGTACTTCCTTTTTACAAACTGTTTCTATACTTGTTGTTGTTTTATAAAGTTATCACAACCTCTACAACATGTGTCCATACTCTTGTTTTAAATCAAGAACTTTTATAGTTTGCCCAAAGTCTCATTATTTTTAAGATTTTGGTTTATTCCTGACGCTTTAACTTTTGGATTCCAATTCCCAGAATTCCGTGTCCGTTTTTGTGTGTAAGGCTATGTAGATTATAGCCCGTAGTGTAATGTATAACAAGGCTTGGGGTCAAGAGAGCAAATTGTGAGTGGGGAGGACAAGAGAAACTTGGAGACTTCAGACGTTTGTTACAGGACGGAAGGCATTAAGGCATATGCAGAAGAGGGCTTTGGAAGGAGGAGCTGGGTTGCATTAGTAGAGGTGGGAATGTGATTTTGGATGGACTCTACTTTGTCTCTAAAGAATTTTGCAAGGTTCTGAGGAGAGTGTGTCAGGTTGACTGATACTGTTGATGAGGAATAGAGAACAGTATTGAATATAGAAAAGAGGTGTCGGCTTTATAGGCACACATCTGCCCTGCCCCCTTTGTGACATCATTGGCAGGGCGGGTTGGTACTGGTCTAAAAGTGGAGGGGGGGAAGCCGGGTGTGGGTGGCATTGGTTCGCTTTCAAATTGAGTTTTTCTCAATCCTCACATCACTAGTTCATAAGGGTACTGAAGTACTCTTGCTTGGCCTTCGACAAGGCAGAATTGAGGCATAACAGTTAAAATTTTATGGTAAAAAAAAAGTCTGCTTGCGTACGTGGATTGTTCAATGTGAAATGTGTTGTGAATGGGGTATATAGTCACTTAAAAAAACTGTTTGTTGTTGTTTTAGGTACCCAGCTTCTTAGTCTGGATTGTTTTGGCATATCAATTAATAGTAACACAACATTTAAAAGGGCCGGTAACACCTATATATACGTTTGCTCAACACAAGCTCAATAAAACAGTACTTGTGTTAAAAATGTATTTTACCTTTTTCTTAAAATAAATACATTTCGCAATTTCCTGCTATTACAAAGCACAAATGGATTTTTTCCCATAAACTGGCTCCACCAGGGTAACTGGTTCAAATGGCAATAAGAAGCTCCGAATATACAAACCCCTCCCTTCTTTAATAATTTGTTTTACCATCTTCTCTTACACAGTAACTGTGGCAAACCAGGTAGTAATTTATTTCAAACAGGAAGTTAGAGAATGGAAGTGGTTTTATTTCTTGTTTAAGGCAACAAAGCATATAAAAATGCAGTTTGTTTTTTTTTTTTCTTTGGTTCGATCCCTGCTAATGCCTCAAAGTGGGCTTATTTTGCAAGACAATAATGTAGTGATTTTGTATGTAAGTTTTTTTTACCTTTTTTCAATAAGGTGTAATAGATTGAGTGAAAACTTTGCTGTGTTCTTCTATTATAAAATATGTAAAATGTATATATCATGGCGTCACTAAGAGCCATTTATAATCTCTGCTTAGTGATATCATTTACATAACATAATTCATTGATGCCTGTGTATCACAAGAATTGTACAATTATGCGACCTGTTATCAGAATGCTGTGGGCCTCAAGTTTTCTGCATAAGGGATCTTTCTGTAATTTGTATCACCATACTTTATCTACTAAAAATAATTAAAAAAAGAAACCCAACAGGATTGTTTTTACCTCCAATAAGGATTAATTATATCTTAGTTGAGGCAAAGTAAACAGTACAGCTTTATTATTACAGAGAAAAAGGAAATCATTTTAAAAATGTGAATTATTTGATTTAAGTGGTGTTGATGGGACCTTCCCGTAATTTGGAGCTTCCTGAATAATGAGTTTCCAGATAAAGGAGCTCATACCTGTACTGTAAAAGGAAAGGTTAGAATTTAAACATTTTAAAAGCTCTGCTCCAGAGTTTACTTCTGGCCTTTTAAAGTAGAACCAAACCCTTAATTATAAAAATTATTTTTCATTTGCTTTCTTGTTTGCATAAAAACCAGGTTTATGGCCTACCTGTAGGCTGCAAGTCCACATAGGTCTATCTATAACCAATCACAACACTTATTTCGCACCCCCAGTGACTTTTTTATGCCTGTGTTGCACATTTGAACGAGGCTTAAGGGTAAAAAAAAAAAGGTTGAGGACCCTGCATAAGACCAACTGAATAAATGGAATATATTCCCTTTAAATACATTTTACTTATTTAATGCACTTTAGTTTTGTCTTGCTTTATTTTTGCACTCACCCCCCACCTCACACAGTCACCTCACACATTTTATCCCACTAAAAACTACAGTGTAGCCTTTGCAGTACTCTGCAACTAAATCTGGACCAGTATATAGAAAAACAAAATAAACTAAGATACTACAAAGTACTATATAGACGGTCTGGCTTATGGCATGAAAATGGCAGCAAAAAAAATACTGAAGGTGACCTGCTTATTCTGAATGGCAAAACATAAATCGGGAAGATACATTATAGCCAGCTGTTCAAATAGTTAAATTCAGCAAAAGATTAGAAAGTGTAAATATAGATAATGCCTTGTTCTTAATGCATGAATGCCACCTCCCGTACCTATTTGTAATTAAAACAAATTGTGGGGAAATGCACCCAGGCAGCAGTGTCAAGAAAGCTCCCAGTTTGCTCACCTGTTTGTCCTCTGCTTTGTGTTGTGAAGAACAATGGACAATCTCCCAACAGGAACAAGGTATCGGACCGACTGCTTCCCCAACTTATATGAACAAGAAAAGAGCAGGTAAATTAGAAATTTTTTAATCAATGTTCTTGATGAAGTAAATATCAAATGAATAAGCTTAATTACACTAGAGGAATGTATAATATTCCCTTTAACACATGACTACAATAATGTTTAACCACCTCAGACTTTGTATAACATTAAAGGGCAACTAAAGTCTAAAATAGAATAATGTTAGATATGCTTTATTTTGTATACTAAATATAAACAAGAACTTACTGCACCAGAAGCCCAATTAAAAAAATGATTTATGCTTTTAAAGTTGGCACAGGGGACTGTCATCTTGTCACTTTGCTAAACATCTTTGCAATAACAAGACTACGAACATGCTCAGTGTGGTCTGGGCTTTAGTTGGCAGGTTAAGCTTAGGGATCGTCATAAATGATCAAAACAGCACAAGTCAAATAATTTCTGCCATAGAAGCTGATACATTAAGACTGATTAATTAATCGGAAAATACAGACTGCACTGGGTCTGTGGATACAAATCTATACAGTTGTTACAGGGAAACAAACAAAGTTGCTCGAGTTCTGGGAAGTAAGGTGGGGTGGCTTCCCCCAGATTATTTCCCTGCACAGCAGTTAGGGACCGTCTGAAGTTTCCTATCTGCAGATGTCAGAGCAAGTAAAACGAAGGGTGAATTCCATTGCATACAGTCAGGTATCTTACAAAAACGGTACACATTTTTTAATTAAAGTATATTGGAGATAGGTTTCTTTTTCATTAAAGAAAGTAAAAATGGGATTTTATTTGCCTTTACATCCCCTTTAAGGTCAATAGGACAAGCTCAGGTGGAGAAGTCTTGTGATTCAAAAAGTAGTTTTTTTCATTCCTTTTGCAGGGTTTTAAACGTGTCTCCCAAAATAACAAATTTTATCACACAGTTTTATCTATGAATTTTGCAAAGCTTTCCATCAAGTTGAAGTTGGTATATGTGGTGTGTGTTTTACACAACAGTATAAAAACTACAGGATACAAAGGGAAGTGGATTTGTCCTGTTCGTTAAATGTAACCAAATATGAATGTCCTTCAAATGCAAGCTGTAAAAAGGCAAACAAACACATGTAACAAAACAGAATAAGCCATGAAGATATGTTCTGAACACAATGTATAATGTGTAAAAACATACCCTTGAATAAACTCTGTTCCCTTCCCCCACCAACAGTTGAATAAAGGGGCATACATATGGTGGTCCTGCTTAAAGGCTTTCTCAGTGCAGATTTTAAAAATATTCATGCTTCTTGTATTTAAGGTCAGTAGTAATTCACATATTTTCTAAGTCAATTACAAACCTCTCCTGTTATACCTGGGGGCCTGGAGTTGAACAGCTCTGATCTGTACATACAAAAATGTGTTTGTTGCTACTAGTTTATATATAGGTTAAGAAAGTTTCCTATTACCTTTTTTTCACCACCTCTTTCCTCTGTAGTGAAGCTGTATTTTGTATCCACAAATATTCAGTGAAACCTCAATTTTAAGTACCCTGATTTTAAGTTTTCCCGCATTTTACATTTCTTCTTTGTGTTATAATAAAACATTTCAATGGGTGCATTCCCCTGATTTTAAGTAATGTTTTCCCGGATTGTACACCTAATTTTGTCCTGATGTTCCCAAAACCTGCTTTTTTTTTCCATCCATGAATGTTATTATTGTGAAATAAATAAAATACTAACCAGATGTATATTTTGCCATGGTTCTACCTCTGAATGGTCAATTTCAATTAGTTTGCTGACTGTCAGAGAGGCCTTGCACATGCCTCCAATGCTGGACCCTTGTTATTAACACAGTAAATATTGTATCTCAAAGTAAAACAGACTCCTGTGCTTATATCCTTTCAGTACTTGTATCCTTGCAGTACTTGAAGAAAAAGTTACTTTAACACATTTCCCGTATTTTACATTTTCCCGGATTTTCTATAGTTTTTCCTGGTCCCCTGAAAAACTTAAAATGGGATTCTACTGTATTATTTTTCCAACAAAAAATGGGGAGAGGAAAGTTCTGAATGGCACAATAACCTCAAATGAGTTCCAAGTGAAACATGCAGACTTCAAAATCTACTTTGTAAATAGAAGTCGAGCAGTCTCAAAACAATGCCATTTGTGTAGCAATGCAACAGGGAGAGATTTGCAGCTTTTTTACATTTGTGTAAATTCCCTTCTCTACAGACTGGTCCTCAGTATGGATGAACTAAATATTTTGCAGAGTTTTGCTGTGAAAAAAAACACCCATCAATGCTAATGTATAGGATAAAAAAATTTGCACAGTTTGAAAAAAAATGTTGCATGAAAAACCGCCCGTTGACTTTAATGCAATTTGGGATTTTTTTAACCATTTTGTAAATTTTTGTGCAGTGCAGGCACAATTCAATTAAACCACTGTGCTGTTTTGGGGGGGTCACCGCCAACTCACTATCACAGGCATTACATAACCAGTATTTGGCCACGTCCTACTACTATTTGTAGCATTTGGATTTGAGTGAATCCTTTGTAGTCTGGCTAAAACCAAATCTTTTATATTCATACATTTAAGTATGGATTAGCATTCTGATTTGATTTTGTTTTTAGGCCATTTTTTGGGGGGGTTCAGTATTAATACAAAAATGATGTCTTTACTGTATCACTTTTCTAAATAATAATTCCTTTGTCTCCACTAATTATCTTTATTTATTTTTTGCTCAGCTGGAATATATGGTACTGTGACATTTAAACACGTTTCTTTTACACTCTTTAGGCCGTCAGTATCAGCAAAGCTATCAACTCACAGGAAGCTCCAGTGAAAGAGAAACACGCTCGCAGTATCCTTTTAAAACAATGCTTATTTGTAAACTGGGAAATTAGCTGTGATAGGATTTGCTTTCTATAAAATGTTCTTTCTCTTCAGCTATATTAATTTATCCCATGCAGGCCATCATTTCTAATATTCTGAAATGACAACATATTTGGCTAGGTCTCTGTTATTATTCGGTTAGTATAAGGATCATGAAAAAAAAGTATTTCAAAACTAGTTCTTACTGATCAATATCTTCTTGTGTAAGGTTGTAAAGTATTTATCTAAACCTCTACTATATAGTGAAACATATCTGAATTTTGAGTAAAGCTGGCCAAACATAATGTGAGCCTTTAAAGGGATACTGTCATGGGGAAAAAAAAAATTCAAAATGAATCGGTTAATAGTGCTACTCCAGCAGAATTCTGCACTGAAATCCATTTCTCAAAAGAGCAAACAGATTTTTTTATATTCAATTTTGAAATCTGACATGGGAAATTGACAATATGTCTAATATTGTCAATTTCCCAGCTTCCCCAAGTCATGTGACTTGTGCTCTGATAAACTTAAATCACTCTTAGGGCTATTCCACACGGGGAGATAGCGACGCGTTTGCGGTCGCGGTGACAAAGCGCCGCGACAGTCGCCGCGACCGGCGCAGGCGACAGTTTTGTATGGGCGCCTATGTAAAAACGCCTGTGCTAACCACACGAGGCGATGCGCTTTTCAACAGTCGCCTGAAAATGCCTCGCCAGGCCAGGCGCTTTGTCGCCGCGACCGCAAACGCGTCACTATCTCCCCCTGTGGACTAGCCCTTACTGCTGTACTGCAAATTGGAGTGATATCACCCCCCCCCCACCAGCAGACAGACAAAAGAACAATGGGAAGGTAACCAGATAACAGCTTCATAACACAAGATAACAGCTGCCTGGTAGATCTAAGAACAACACTCAATAGTAAAAACCCATGTTTCATTGAGACACATTCAGTTACATTGAGAAGGAAAACAGCAGCCTGCCAGAAAGCATTCTCTTCTAAAGTGCAGGCACAAGTCACATGACATGGGGCAGCTGGGAAATTGACAAAATGTCTAGCCCCATGTCAGATTTCAAAATTGAATATAAAAAAATCTGTTTGCTCTTTTGAGAAATGGATTTCAGTGCAGAATTCTGCTGGAGTAGCACTATTAACTGATGCATTTTGAAAAAACATGGTTTCCGATGACAGGATCCCTTTAAGGCAGTGATCCCCAACCAGAAGCTTGTGAGCAACATGTTGCTCTCCAAACCCTTGGATGTTGCTCTCAGTGTCCTCAAAGCAGGTGCTTATTTTTGCATTCCAAGCTTGGAAGAAAGTTTTAATTGCATAAAAACTATGTATAGTGTCAAGTAGAGCCTCCTGTAGGCTGCCAATCCACATAGGGTCTACCAAATAGCCAATCACCGACCTTATTTGGCACCCTAAGGGACTTTTTCATGATTGTGTTGCTCCCCAACTCTTTTTCATTTGAATTTGGCTCATGGGTAAAAAAGGTTGGGGACCCCTGCTTTAAGGTATAGATTTTTATCCTATGGGTTGGAATCCAAAAATGGGACACCATAATTTTTAGTGTGATTGTGTTTATTAGCCCCTTTTAATACAGTAACATTTATTACTACAGTAAAAATATTAATTCAAAAGTGCATGACCCAGTGCAATGTGGAACAGCGAAAGAAGGTTTTGTCACATTATGACGCCGGGCCACCACATGTAAAGTGTTTTACATGCAGCGATTTTCAATGGATCTGGGGGGGGAATTTTTTTTTTTTTTAAAAGAGGTTTCTCATGGGTGACAGAGCACCCATATTTTATTGTTGTTATATAGACCTAATTTGAAAAAACATAGCATGCTACACTTCTATGTATAAAGACCAATATATAGAGAATACACATACCTCTGGAAGGACAATAAAACAGGCAATCTAGGATCTAAACCCATCAAGAGATTTTTGGCAAGCCACTCCAACTCTTGCAGAAAGCACAACTCGCATTATTTTATCACCGTAATTTTAATTTAATAAATTAAGGAGTACGAGCCTCAAATATAGGCGGACAGAGAGCATGTTTTATTTTCAGCTTACAGCAAAGGAATTCCAGGACTGTGAGAAATCTTCAAAAATGTATTTCAATGCGGAGTGCGATGCAACGTTTTGGGGAGTAGAACCCCTTTTCAGCTTGACATCCATTAATCACAATGCTGTTCTATGTTTATTAGAATCTGAGTTTAAATTGGTAGCCAACAATATAACTGCAGTTTATACTGAATGAGACACCGTTTCATTTAAAGGGTATATTTTTCCAGTATTGTGTTTTCTCTCCATATTGTTATTTGGGAGCAGAGCCTGCCATGTAGCTTTAGTGATTAGATGTGACTTTTAAGGTTATGGGTTAAGGGGGTGCCAAAGCAAAATGTTAAATATTTGAAACATAAACACAATTTTTGCATTCAGTCACATAATTGTGTGTGGTTATTGTAAACCTAATTTTGCTGACAATGGTCGAAGAATTATTTTAACCATTGTAGTCTCCTGGGACTACTGGGAATTGAAGCACTAAATACCTCACTATATACTTCTGTTGCTGAGTGCTGGAATTTTCTATCATTGGTTTCCTTTACAGTAGTTTGCTATTATGCTGCAAAAAAATAGACTTTCACAATTTGAGGTTCAGAGTATGTTTTGTGCAGTGAACCTTATGTCAATTTTTATATTTATTTGTGATGCCATTTTTCTACTGCTTTCTGTTAAGCACATTACAGTTTTTCTTAACACAAGATGTAGGAATTATTTTGGGCACTCATCATGAAAAAGGAGCATTTACATTTTGGTCATATGCCATTGGTCTTCCATTACCTAGCAGTTCTATTCTAAGCTGGAAATTTTGCCATGTCCTGCACAAAGTCCTTCGAGATGGACATCCAAATGTAAGTACGGTAACTCTTGGGGGCAGATTTACTAAGGGTCGAATTTCGAAGTTAAAAAAACTTTGAAATTCGACCCTCGAATTGAAATCCTTCGGCTTTGAATATCGAAGTCGAAGGATTTTTAGCGTATTTGAATAGAAATCATACCGATTAGAACGATTTTTAGCGATCGAACGAAGGATTTCTATTCGATCAAAAAAAACTTAGAAAAGTGCTGTGGTAGGTCCCCATAGGCTAACATTGCACTTCAGTTTTTTTTAAAGAGAGAGTACGATTATCGAATGGTCGAATAGTCAAACGATTTTTACTTTGTCGAAGTCGAAGGTCGTAGTAGCCTATTCGATGGTCGAAGTACCCAAAAAATTACTTTGAAATTCGAACTTTTTTAACTTCAAAAATTCACTCAAGCTTAGTAAATCTGCCCCTTGGTGTATTAAGAATAATGTATTGTTGCATTATAGACCTTACATGGAATCCTGCAAAATCATTAGATTTGGCAAAAGTTAAAGAGAAGGAACATTAGATGAATAATCCTGTGCATTTTAATGTTTTTGGTAATTTATTTCAGTTTGAAACCCTTCCCTCTGTCTTCAATTTGGTGTAGCCATTTTCAAATTACACCTGTTTACACTCCAAAAAATATATTTTTATATCCATAAGTTTCTCTTTTCTTTCCTAGCTTGTATGCTTTGATCATTAATGGTTTAGGCTGCAGATTGATCAGGCTGCAGTTTTCCCAGTTAGCTGTCTTTGTATCCAGAACTAGCATTGGTAATGCACTGGAGCTAATATTTCTGAAGCGCTAGGAAATCACAGCCTCCTACACCTTGTAATTTTGTTCCATTTACATTACAATTTAGGATTATTAAGGTATACTTTTAACTCTAGTCTCCCTCTAGTTCTCACTCCTGAACCGCACCATGGGGACCTGCCATACCTTGAGGTGCTTTTTACAGAGCATGCACAATTGAATCCGTGTTGGCCATAAAGATGCATGCTTTGTATCGGTCATCTCAGAGAAGGGAACCTGCAGTGGTTAAAGATTGATACCTACAAACACCACTGTGCCACCACTGTGCTATTCTGCAATTTTAAACCAGGTGCAGCGAGTCCCCAGTTATGCAGAACAGGCGGAGAGAGGCCTTTGAAGGGAACCTAGGTTTACAAGCACACTTATCAGTATGTCTCTCCTTCTTAATAATGTTTACTGGGGACAATTCCCTGAACTAGGACACTTACCTGGTCCCAGTTCTGTCATGGTCCCATTCTCTCCCCCCCCCCTCATTCCATATAATTATGAACATAATAGAAACCCTGTTATTATTTCCAAAGCCACTGTTCCCCTCTCTTGTGTCTTCTGGAAGGCCCCCACTGTCTGCAACAATGTATTTCTATTCACAACCTTTTTATTATAATCGGCATTGCTCTCCATAATTTTCCATGTCAGTTTGTCATTACTCAGTCTCCAACTGACCTACTCTTGAGGGTTACAGTTTAGAGATTAATTTATTTCTGCAACAATCTTTTAAGGGGAGTATAAGATATGTACAATTAATGGCCATGCACCTAGAATTTTCCAGTCCCTTTGGAAGAGGGCTATTATCTCTCTTGGGGGCAGATTTACTAAGGAGTGAACTGGCTAACGCTAGCGACGATTCACTAGCGTGAGCACCTGCAGGGACATTGGCAATTTACTAGCAGGCGCCAATTCGCTAGCGAAACAGACCGTCACTAGCAGTCATTCGCACTCTATTGCCAGGTGACTTTTCGCTCTGGTGAACGGACGTTACTCCACAAATTCACTAAAATGTGAATTTTATTGAATATTACCTCTTTCGCCAGAGTTGCCTTCGCCACCTCAGACCAAGTAAAGTGGCTATAAAGCAGCTAGATCTTCCTCAATCTTCTGTCACATACATCATATTCTGTGAGCCAAAAATGCATCAAAGTTGAAAAAATGCTGGCAACTTTTTTCTTTCTTTTTTTTAAAGCAGGATTGACTGCAAAAGTCCTAATTTACTTTTCGGTTTTCTCAACACATTTTATAACATATGGAACATTAATTTTACAGTGGACTCATGTGTAGGGCATTATATTAACTCTCTTCCCTTGACATGTGTAATATAAACCGGTAACTTAAACCATTTGCAGCAACATTTATAATAAAAACATCCATCCGATTTTAAATTTCCCGCCCTCTGCAAATTGACAAGTGCGCAATCACTAGCGAAGTTGCGCTAGGCACAAATGAATGCTAGCGCATCTTCGCTATGGAATGCTCGCACAGCTGAAGTAACGATAGCGCAAAGTCACCAGCATTAGACGCCCGGGGCGAAAATTCGCATTTTCGCGTATTTGCACCTGGCGAAGTGTTGTGATGTGTGCAAAGCTGATGCTGGCGAAAATTCGCCCGTTAGTGAATCTGCCCCTTGGTCTTCTGAACAATGGCCAATCTTAGCGAAGACACGGAGCATAAGAGGCCCATTTATCAAAGTCCAAATTTATCTCATTATTTACTGAGAAATACTCTGACCAAATCTGCACCGATTTTTTTTTTCCCCTTATTTATCAATACACTTTTCCGAAAATTTCCTGGGTGGGTAAAAAACCTGAAAAAATTTGGAAATATAAACTAATCATACTAATTTTTCGTATTTTCCACCCGAAAACTCTGATTCTTTCTGAGTTTTACCGAAAACCACAAAATCTTCAGATTATTGCACGAAACCCAGTGCAGATCAAGATATCTTCTCCCATTGACATGCAACTTTGGCAGGTGCCGGATTTACAGATACAGATTTTTCCCATCCTCTGGGTATAATAAATCCCGAAAAAAATAGTCTTTTATAGTAAAAAAACACAATTTTTTCGGGATTTTGGCATTTGGAATTAAATTAACTAAATAAATTAACTCTCTTGTCTTGACAATTTATACACCCTGTATTTCTCAGGGTCCCTTTTACCGCCCGCATTGATCCGTATTTGTTTGCATCTATATTTCATATGTTGTACAGGAAAATGTTGGTGCTTTATAATTGGTAATAATAATCTGTCTGAAAAAGTTACTGCCATTGGGTTTTTTTTCATTGTACTTTGTGTTATTTATCCTTTATCTCTGTAGTATATAATTTCTTTGAATTTGTTTCATTTTCTAACTGCTTAGTCTAATTTTAGGTACTGTCAGATTGTCAGCGATACCGCAATAACATCCGAGAAACAGGAGAGCTGTGGGTGAGTATAAACCAGCCACAGGAACATAATAATGTAAAGATAACTGTTGGTTTTGTATGTTATTGGTACATGTATGGCCAGAGCTGGTGACATCTGTCAGCAACTAACAGTATGAGTGTGTTGGTTGTGGCAAATATTTGGTTCATTAACTATTGAATAGTTAAATATTTACACAACTCTAAAAAATAAATAATATTTAGGCTTAATGTGTAAATCTACACTGAGCTGTTTTTGCTTAGCTTTAAAGGATTTATGCGTTTGTCACCACTGCACATTTATTTTATATTCATTTTGCTGTAGGGTCATCTGCACGATCGTTATGGGCAGCTTGTGACTATTTATACAAAGCTTTTGCTTAATAAAATAAGCTTTCATGTAAAGGTAAGGTCTATGCATTTAGCCTTCCCCCACATTTAATTTCCTCCTCTTTTTTTTGTAATGCATTATTTCTATTTACCTCTGGCATATTTTTTTCCCAAGCACCCTGAATTTCCACCAGGCTTAGAAGTGACTGATGATGTTCTTGAAAAATCAGCCGGCACAGATGTCAACAACATGTACGCTGGTATTTATTGTCTCACACCTATAATTGGTATTGCACAATGTGTTAGTATTCTTGTTTCATTAATTCATTTATTGCAAAGGTACCAGCTGTTTTTTTTTTTTTCTGTTTTATAATTAATTTTAGATTTCAGCTTACTGTGGAAATGTTTGATTATATGGACTGTGAATTGAAGCTTTCTGAAGCTGGTAGGTAAATGATCTGTATTCTAGCTACTTTATAGTTTTTACATGTGCTACAACTTTTTTTTTTCTAATTTTCTTCAACTTCTTAATTTGTTTAATTATTCCTAAAACCTCAAACAAATGAGCAAACATTTGTTTAGACAAAGTATTGTATTTTCAGCTGATTCAGGAAGTTTCAGAATATGGCAATCTGCATTGTGATCACATGACAGATTTATAGTGGAGCACCTTTAAAATCAACATCTAGCAGCAATAATTGCACATTTGAAAATCAAACTAATGCAAGCAGGATAGAAAGAAACATATATCTACATTCCAGACACTGATTTTGAAGTTGTTCCCACTATATCAATTTGGAATGAATGGATTGATCAGAGCCAGAACCAAAAAGCTTAAAGGAACAGTAACACCAAAAAATAAGTGTTTTAAAGTAATTAAAATATATACTATTGCCCTGCGTTGGTAAAAGATATGTGTTTACTTACGAAAGACTGCTATAGTCTATATAAATATGCTGCTGTGTAGCCTTGGGGGCAACTATTCAAGCTGAAAAAGGAGAAAAGGCACAGGTTACTTAGCAGATAATTGATAAGCTCTGTAATAGAATACAAGGGTATTCGATCAAATAGTCCTGACCCGAAAATTTGAATAGAGTTTTCCCTCCAGAAAAAACATGAAATGATTCAACTGTCCTCTGCTATTTTAAATGAACTTGGTAGGTTTTAGGTGGCGAATATTCAATTAGAACTGTTTCCTTGGTCCAGGTGTGATAAATCTCACATTCAAATTTACATTCGAATTGGGGGATAAAAATTTGAATGTGTGAATTTTGATACCAAAAAAAGAATAAGAATTCAAATTTACTATTCAACCCTAATATATCTGCCCCTCAATGTATCAATTTAGAACAGTAACAGAGTTGGCAACCCCCCCCCCCCCAGAGCTGGTCTAGAAGGTGAAAAATAAAACTTTATACTTCAACATTAGAAAAAACAGTCACAAATACAAAATAGAAAGTAATTGGAAAAGTTTTTTTTTCTGGTGAACTGTCTGAAACCAACAGAACTAAAAAAAGTGTTTGAAGATGAACAACCCCTTTAAAACAGAATTATTTTGTAATATACATTGTGTTTGTTAGTTTTCAGGCAGCTTAATAGTTCCATTGCTGTATCTCAGATGTCAGCAGGACAGTGTAAGCTGGCCCCTCTTATACAAGTCATTCAGGATTGCAGCCATCTCTACCATTACACCGTCAAGCTGATGTTTAAACTCCATTCATGTGAGTATTCCTTCTGCAATAGTATTTAGCATATATCTGAATCATAAATTGGACTTCCTTTTTTTGCCTTAACTTGGGGTAATGAAAATTAGGAACACATGTTTAGGAATGTGAGAGGAATAGCTAACTCACATTTCAGCTAAATGTATATGGCAATCTGCAGCTGAAATAAGAGTGGCTATCAAATATGAAGTAGAATTTGGAAACTGGTGTTAATTCCAGTTAGAGGAATGATTAGGCCAGAGGTCTTTCAGACCTTTAGACTTACATATGCAGTTTCAACATTTTGTGGGCATCCACAGAGAAATTCAGATGGAAACAATAAAAGCCAAACAGTCAACTAATAAAAATGAAGCAACAAATCGCTTTTGTATTTGCCCTTTTTAATATCATTTCGGTATATACATTTGTAATAAAATAAAAAAATAAAATTGTGAAATGTTCCACCTTAGTTATTATTTAAATATTAGGTCACATAAGAATGTGGGCCATGCACGGTTGGATTGGCCACTCACCAGACCGTATCATAGATGAATTTCAAAATGTCTACTTCAAGCGGAATTGTCTTTGCAAGTTGCTAAAATAGTATTCCTTGGTGTGTGGTGTAGTTGGGGAATAACAATGGAATTTTGATGAAGATGTGTGCCTTTATTCTATTTTGTATCATACATTGACTAACAATGTAATAATCTATATTAGAAGGTACTAGTAAAACATATATATAATCTATTCTACTCTTAAATCTAGGTCTTCCTCCAGATACTCTACAGGGACATAGAGACCGATTTCATGAACAGTTTCATAGGTATGTAAGCAAATTGGAAAGTACATATATAAAAAAAGAGTAAATTACAGTGCATTGTAGGTTATGTTCGGTTTTTGTTTTCTAGTTTAAAAAATTTCTTCAAACGGGCATCAGACATGCTTTACTTCAAACGCCTCATTCAGATTCCCCGTCTTCCTGATGTAAGTTTTTACTGGTCAGTGTGAATGTATGGTATAAACAGTGGTCAATTTAAATACATTTAATAGATTTGTTTAAAAATATTTTTTATAGAAGCAAACTTATGCATTAGTATGCTTCTTCAAACATATTATACATGTAAGTTTGTTTCTTTTTCTGTTTTTGTCTTTTTAAATCAGGGTCCACCTAACTTTTTGCGAGCCTCTGCCCTTGCAGAGCATGTTAAACCAGTGGTAGTTATTCCCAATGAAACTCCTGAAGACGAGGAACCGGCAGAATCTCTGGTTGAAATCCGCACAGCTCAGCCTGTGGAGCAAGAGCAGGTAACTGGATTCTTTCCATTATTTTGAAATACAGTACACTCCCCAATAGCTCCATCGTTGTTTACTGACAGGATGGTTATCTTGCCAAATGTTATATCTTATTAAAGGGCGTTCTGCTTTATTATGCAAAGATTGACTCTGTTTCCGGCAATTTGTAGAATGAGGGCCAACTGTACTTTATTCTTTAACAAAGGGGATCCAGACTATGCTTTTTATTTTTTAATACCATAAACAGGTAAACGGCTTGTTTTTTTTAGTTTGTATTAACTAAGAAACTTCATAGAGCAGTAAAAAGAAACATTCTTGGCATTATTTTTTAAAGAATGTTATCCAGAATGCTCGGAGCCAGCTGGCTTAATGTGGAGCCAGCTCTACAGATGTTTTATTTATATATTTTTAACTTCAGGTAGTTCTTTAGCATTTTTGTTATGTGCTTTGGGTCATTGTAGTGCTGTTGAATGTACAGTTTATTGGACAGATTAGGTGCCTTCCTGATGTTTCTTCATGGTGGATAAGAATTTAGCCGTTCTCTATAGCAAGTGTACTGTCAATTTTGAAAAGTGTCCATCTCCATTTGCAGGACTTGCGTGCAGTACCTTTCTCCAGCCCTTCCACAGACCACTTTTTTTGTTTTTTAAACTGTTTTATATATTTTCAAGATGAACATAAAGTAGTTAGACAGAGTAGGTACATGACAATTAGCATTGACATTGAAAGTACAGTAGGCTATGTTAGCATGCTGGTCATATGGATGTCCTTGTAGTTTGCGGTGTTAGTCGTGGTTGCTGAGTTAGAATCTGTCACATTGAAAATCATATAATGTACATAATGAGGAAGGAAGTAACAGATAGGAAATAGTATAAGGGAGGAGGAGAGAGAGGACAGAATATAAGGAGGGGGGAGGAGGAGATGGATTGCCATTTGTCATGTCGTTTGTTGGTATCAATAAGCAGTACATAATGTTTCAAATATAAGTATAAACGCATGAGGAGGCGGCTAATGTCACTTTTGCTCAGAGGCTGTTGGGTAGTTTTCCTCAAAGAGAAGCCTCTGTCCACCATTTTGTTGTATCGGAAGGGGGCTAGTAGTTTATGTTGCTTCTGCCCTTCCATCTTGTTTAGGTATTTGCTCCAGATATCATAAAATGAGCCTTTAGATTCCTTGTCTCCAAAGTTCTCCAGACTGTAACAGGCTCTCAATGGTTTGTACCAGAAAACTAAAGATCACCAGTATGGGATCTTTCCATTATTTGGATCTACATACCTTGTCTACCAAAAACCATAAAAAAAACCCTAAAACATTAAATAAACCCAATGGGATTGTTTTTGCCACCAATAAGGATTAATTGTAATTTAGATATGATCATGTACTAGGTACTGTTTTATTATTACTGAAAAAAGGAAGTCATTTTTAAAAATTTTAATTATTTGTTTAATATGGAATCCATGGAAATTGGTTATAGTTTGGAGATTTCTGAATAATGGGTTTCTGAATAACTGATCCCATACATATATATATATATATATATATATATATATATATATATATGTATATGTATATGTGTATATATATATATATATATATATATATATATATATATATATATACATATGGTGATTTTTGTACGTATATATATTTAGTTAATTTCTTCACTCACATGGTGACTTATTCACCTATACTGAGGCTTGTGGGGGGCTTGTGGGGGAGTAAGGAAAGCTTATTCTATACATTGTAGATTGTTTGCACAATCACTGGTAATTATATACTTTATGCACACATAGACAATGATCAGTAATGCCGATATGGAGGCAGTTGAATTTTAACATATGGGGTCTTTATTCACTTACGTCATTCACTATTTATCATAATATGTGGTATCTAGTTAGGGGGCGCACTTTTACTATATTACTATGCAAATGACTATATTTAAGGGTTACCACACTATATTTATTTTGTTCTATACCGAGTTTTGTTTATAATTGATTATATTGTAGCTTACAACGACCCTAGGCCCATATATCCCATATATCACTGCCCCCTGTTCACATTATATGCCTGAAAACATATTTGAGACACATTTATGATTAGGTTGAGACCCTGCCCCTAATGAGCACCTTATTAGTAGCTGTGTCAAAAGCAGTAGTATACCATAATATAGGATGAACATCGAACGAAAAGATAGTATGTAATGAGTAACACAGAACCCGATCAATTATGGATATAACAGCCTTTTGTAATTAGGTAGATAGAGACATTGTGCTTTTAACTCTTCAAATTGTGACGTAATTGTAACATTAGTTATTTAATTGTCTAAGTAGAGCTATTATGTGGTTACAAAATGTCTTGTTTTTAACTTGTTAGTGATATGAACTAGGGGATTTATTGTGTCTAGTTTTTTACATGTTTAAATGTTATACTTAAAGTGATACGACAAAGAAAGTATTTAAAGTGATATGTACTATTAATGATTGCAATACTGATCATGTGACATTTACCAGCTGTCTTTTCCTTATGTATACTTAAGGCGGTTTCTTGTTCAGTTTGTCACTTTGAGAAAGGCCTTGGGGAGGCCGAAACGTTAGTCCCATACAATAAATCTTATTTTTTATAAGTCCTGTGATTGCGGATCTTCTTGCAGTAGATATATATATATATATATATATATATATATATATATATATATATATATATATATATATATATATATATATATATATATATATATATATATATATATATATATATATATATATATATATATATATATATATATATATATATTATAGCATTTTCTTTGTGTGTATATGTCAGATGGTATAGTTGATGAACACTATATTATTTTTGACTCCTAGTGAAATATTCAGAAACAAAAGAAATGTACAGCACAATTTTTCTTTCTACCTTTTCATTTTAAAATCTCAATCTGGTTATTTCATATTTGTATTTTATGTACATACTTTAATATTTAGCACTGCTATATACTGCTTATTTTCTCTTCTATTAGGTTGTGGAAGAACTATTTCAGCAGACCTTTGGTCCTCCTAATGGTCTTATGAAAGATGACAGGTAAAAATTGATATTTCTCTATCGTCTTAGGGGGACACAGGGAATGATGGGGGTTCAGCTCCATCCTCCAGGAGGCAGGACACTTGCGTGCCAGTTCAGGCTTAACCCGACACACTGTACTTCTCATATTCAGTTTTTCAAGTGTCCTGCTACCGGGAGGGTGGACAATAACCTGTCAAATGATTCTGCAGTCAGCTTGTGGTTGACACCAGGGGTGATACCAAAAACAGGAATAACTGTTTTTAAAAGGTTAGCCCCCTACGAGGAGATTTCCACTGGGGTCATTTACTAGCCTGGGGGCCGTACCGACCACCCAGACGTCTACCTGCACTATTGTTAATACAGAAGGTCTGGCCTGTGTGGGGGGTAAATGACTTCTCCCTAATATATATATGAAAAATTATATTCTGGATGTCACTGTGAACAATTGCCCCCTCATTCAGCCATTACCTCTGCCTCCCCCCCTTCAGAAACTGTTCCCGCTGCAGGTACCTGTTTAGGTCCGTTTGTGCTGGCAGTCCTTCATGTGCATCCCCATAGGTGCCATTTTCTAAGAAGAGCATCGCTCACTCAAGAGGGACATCCATCTGTATACTTGGGGTGCTGGCACTCGGCAGCGGGGACTGGACTGGACGCAACTGCGTACCACAGACCTTCCTCCATCTTCAAGCGCGCTTTTTTGTAGGCGCACTGAATGCATGCGTGCTGGGTGGAACGTTACTGTGGGCATTTTGTTCACATAATCGCGATATGGCAGCATGTCACGATGAGCTCCCATGTACACTGGCTAACCCCGCATCCTCTACTCTCATGGCAGAAGGTAAACCAGGGGGGTTATTCACCAGGGCAGGGGGGGGGAAGTCCGCACAGCAAGGGTGAGGTATTTGGCTTGCACTAATTGCCTTCAAAAATTCCAAGGGACGCAGGGGGAGCATCTATGCAGATCTTGCACCATGGTGCAGGGGACAGCACTTGATTTTGAGATACAGAATAAGGAAAATACTACACAGGGCGCTCTTTGGGCAATACAGCTATCCCAGTCCCTGGCCTCTCTACAGGGACTCCTGGCCATTGCAGACAATTTAGGCAAGGCATTAGCTAAGCTTCAACATAAACCTAGTGGCAAGTGAAAACGCCCAGACGACGAAAAGGTGATTCTGCAGCCCAAGTGTTTTCTGAGGATTTAGCCCCAGAACAAATGTCGTCCCATTCAGAAGGCGAACTTTACTCAGCCGACTCGTCTTCTGCAGATGACGAGGAGGAACAAGGCGAGGGCAGAGACAAGGATAGCCCCCATGATGTAGACAGTATCATCAAATTGGTGCTTGAGGTTTTGAATATTACACAAAAGACACACAAACATAGGGAAGCACATAGTCTCTTCAAAAGGCAGCACAAGACTACAGTCTGTTTCCGAGAACATAAACAACTGCTTGGTATCATCCAAGATGAATGGAATGCACCTGAAAGAAAGTTTCAAGCAACCAAGAAGTTCACTAGGTCCTATCCTTTTCCTAAGGAACTTGTTGATAAGTGGTCAAACCCACCAGTGGTAGACGCACTGGTGTCCAGACTATCTAAGTCTACCACACTGCCTGTCACTGATGCAGCAGTGTTCATCCTTCAGACAGACGGCTAGAGGGATTCCTGAGAGTCATTTATTCCACTGCAGGATCAACACTACACCCCTGTCTTGCTTCTGCATGGGTCTAGAGCCATTCAAGCATGGTCCGAATCACTCATCAATGACATTCAGGGAGGTGTTCCCAGAACAGAACTACTGTCATCCGCACAAACAATCGCGGAGGCCGCCAGCTATCTCTGCGACACCACCTTAGACTCCTCACAGCTCATTTCCCGTTAAATCAGTTTCTCTGTAGTCGAAAGGGGGACACAGGGCTTCCCGCCCAGTGTCGAGCTATGGACCGTTTTTGGTTTTTACTGAATAAGTTTCCTAGTTCTGCCTATTGTTTAAGAATCTAATTATTGAGTAGCTGTTAGCAGCTTTGAAACAAACTGAATATTACAAGTACAGTGTGTGGGGTTAAGCCTGAACTGGCACGCCCCCTTAATTACTTCAAGTGTCCTGCCTCCTGGAGGATGGAGCTTAACCCCATCGTTCCCTGTGTCCCCCATTCGACTACAGAGAAACAGATTTAACAGTGAGTACAAAAATCCTGATTTTTTGGTACCTATTACAGTAATAATCATTTTGCTTCTAAAGGATTTCTCATAATTAAAAAAAAAAATGCTGGTCATAACATTAACACCAATGGGCAGATTTACTAACAATCTGTTTTTTCCATGAATTTCTAAAGATTTGTGGTTTTCCTATATATATTAATAAATCTTTAATTTTTACAAATTTTATAATACAAAAATTTGCCAGGTAAAACTTGTCGAGGTGCTATAGAAGACAATGTGAGTGGCCCTGCTATTAT
The DNA here is from genome assembly GCF_017654675.1 of Xenopus laevis. Lineage (NCBI taxonomy): Eukaryota > Metazoa > Chordata > Amphibia > Anura > Pipidae > Xenopus > Xenopus laevis. The sequence continues at coordinate 149,943,372 of NC_054372.1, read as the reverse complement.
TGGACCAGTTTTAATAAATTTGAACTTTAAGGGGCAGATTTATCAAGGGTCGAAGTTAATTTGAGAGAATTTTCGAAGTAAACAAATTCAAATTCGAATTTTTTGGATACTTCGACTGTCGAATAGGATACTACGACTTCGACTTCGATTCGAAGTAAAATACTTTGAATATTCGACCATTCGATAATCAAAGTACTGTCTCTTTAAAAAAACTTCGACTTAAACCTGCTATGTTAGCCTATGGGGAACTTCTACAGCATTTTTCTACGTTTTTTGAAGCCAAAGTAAAATCGTTCGATCGTATGTTAAAATCATTCGAATCGTTCAATTCAAAATATTTAATCGTTCGATCAAACGATTTTACTTAGACCGCATAATACACAAATTTGACGAAGAAAGTTCGAATTCGAAGTATTTTAATCCATTTGCGAATTTCGAATTTGGAATTGTCCAAAAAACTTCAAGGGAACTTTATCTGATTCATACAGCGTTTGTTCATGCTTTTTAAATTTGTGTATTTAATAAATTTCATGACATTCATGGTTTTAAAGAAAGAGACTAAAATAAGACTGTTGATAAGTAGGCATCAACACTTTGCTTTTAAAGAAACGGTAACAAAATAGATTGAAAGCAATTGGTGAACAATCTGAAAACTGAGCTGAAAAAAGTGTTTGAAAGGTGAACAACCCCTTTAAATTTAAAGTTGAATGTTCCTGTCTTTGGTGTTTGATACTGGCAGCTCAGTAATCCAGGTACATTTCTCGGCAGCATCTGGGGAATATTAGAATCTATTGTATCAATCCTAACAGCTGCTTTTATTATAACTATTCCTAAGGAAATAGTTGCTTGCGTTTGTATAATTTGCCTTGACGTAAAATGGCTTTTCATTTTGTGCAGGGTTTTTTGTGTATAGCAATAATCTATTTATGTCTAGGGACCTTCAAATTGAAAATCTGAAGAAGGAAATAGAAATACTACGTGCTGAATTGGAGAAAATAAAGCTGGAGGTGAGAATACTTAAACAAGCATGCTAATGTTAGAATCGGAGGAATTTAGCAAAAGACAAAACACTCGATTAGCTTGCTGAAATGCTGAAGATAGATTTTTCTATAGATTTCTCTATATGTATCCATCTATCCATTTCTTCCACTGACCAAGCTTATGCATTTCTCCCTGATATGCAAGTACTCGTAATATTCATCCTCTCAAACTTCCCTTTTATGTTCAATAGGCACAAAAGTACATATTGCAGCTGAAAGGCCAAATCAACACACTGGAGGCTGAGCTAGAGGAACAGCGAAAACAGAAACAAAAGGCTTTAGTAGATAATGAACAGTTGCGGGTTGAGTTGGAGAATCTAAAGAAACAGCAGCTGGAAAATGACAAAACAAAAGGGATCCTCCTGGAAACGGAGAGTAGGTATCCAACTAAGGTGTTCTTTAAAAACCACTATGATTTTTGCATGACTAAGTTATATATACAATTGTGCTTTTGGTAGAAAAGATACAAGCAACAGATTTACGCTACACCAAACTGAAAGAAAAGCACAATGAGCTCATCAGTACCCACGCTGGACTACTTAGAAAGGTAGCTCATTTTATTTTCATCTTCTTTTTGTCCTTTTATGACTTGTCAATTTGGAAATAAGAGAATGTCAATTTATTAATTTACAGACAAACCACAATAAGGACACACTCGTGTCTAGATGATTAGTTGAAAAGTTATCTGTTGGTTAATAAGTGAGGCTTTGGACACACAGGCTGTTGTCCGCCTGTGTATTTTTGCAATCTGAGAGAACAGTTTGATTTGAATCAGATCAGTCTGTTTGTGGTCACACACTGACCTCAGCTTCAGCTCCGCTTTGTGTGACTCCACACAGGCTAATCAAATTCAAATCAATGGAGCTGGGGCATTGAGCAGATCTGCTTCTCTCAGCCTTCAAAAATACGCAGTCTGACAACATCCGCTGACAACAGCTGTCTGCCATTTGCCTAAGGGCACAATTTATTAACCCTCTGATGCTTATTTGAAAAGTTATCTATCAGGTTTTTAAGTGTGTTTTACTCTACATTCAGAAAAACGGTTGGAACAGTCAGACATTGATACATTTTAAACTGCTTTTACATAAGGTGCAAGTGTGCCTATTGTTAAATTCTAATTTTGCCCCATTATCATTATGTAGATAAGATTTATTTTTTCCCTATAATATTCCTTTTTCCTTAGCCATTGTAACTCACTAGTGTTTTAATATCTTCCTGAATTTCCACTGACATACATGACCAACATTAGTAAATTGCCTTTATACCCTGTATATCTGAAAACTACGCAACCTTATATATACACTTGTATGACAGTAAACTAGTAAATATGGTAGACCAGGAGCGCCCTTACTTTACTAATGAAAGGTCTATTTTTAACCCTTTGCCTGCCAAGCACGTACGCTGTACGTTCTGGCAGGCAAGGGCTCAGACTGCCAAACACGTACCTCGTACGTTGTTTGGAATTTCCAGCTTTCTAGTGTGATCTGCGGCTCGCAGGGGAAGGAAACAGCCGCAGATCACTTTGCAACCCCCTAGGCAACGAGCACCCGGTCCTCGACCCCCTGCTGGCCCCACCGATCGACCCCCCACCCGACCCCAAGATGCGCCGACCCACACACACTTACTGTGTCGGGTTTCAGCCAACTTTGTTTTCTTCTGTGATCGCGCTCCTGGGAAAAGCCGCAGATGACTTGCCAGCCCCTTAGGCAACGAGTTCGGGTCCTCAGTCGCCTGCTGGCCCCACGATCATTCCCCCACGTGACCCCCAAGCAGCACCAACGTCAGCTGACACGTGGCTGCTTCTGGGGTAAGAAATCCTGCCTCCCAGCACCGCCCCCCTTCTTCTCTGCTGGTGCTGATCTGCCTGGGAGCCTTCCTGCTGCGGACCTCCAGTGGTGTTCGAGAGGGGGAGACTTTGCCTATCCCCAGGTACAAAATTTACTTTATTACACTTTGTTTTTATCAAACTTGTTTTTTTTTTTACTTTCTTCAATTTCTCACTTCTTTCCCCCACTATATTTGTATATTTGTATAACCATATACCCACACCAATACTCACATATATACACACACTCCTTTGCAAGAGTATACACCTGCATAATTATATTTATTTGCTGTCATTTTATTATTTTTGCTTTTTCTGTGATTTTTTTATTGAATATTCTGTTCTGTTTTGCTTATGTATCTTTAGTATTGTTTTGCTGTTTGGTGCTTTGGTATAGAAATATATATTTTACTTTGTTTGATCTGTCAGAATATGTACTTTCCAAAAATATGTGGTTTTCTAGGTTTTTTTTACAGTTTGGGGGTCTTACGGCACATAACGCACAGTTGGGGTTCTCTTTTCAGCAGATGAGTTGGCCGGCTTGAAAATTCATATGCACATTTTTCATTCTGGGTCCGTACACACCACATACTTTGGTAAAGCTATGCATATTGGTCATCAAACTATTCAGTAGACCTCTGACGTCCATGTTTAGGGTGATTTTTCTTTGTACGTAAAACATTGTGTGAGATAAATGCAGAAAACTGCAACATTTTTAGGCGATTTTCAGAAATGTTGTAAAAACCTCTATGTTTAGAAAAGCTTTGCAGTTTGGTAGTTTGGTGTAGAAAGAGATCTTTATCTGTGTTGGATTCGTCAGAATGTGTACTTTCCAAAAATATATGTTTTGGGGGGGGGTTTTTGCTGTTAGGAGGGTCTTGAGGCACATAATATGAAGTCAAGGGTCTATGTTCACAGAAGGCGAATTGGCAGCGGAGAAAACTCATATGCACTATTTTAATTTAGGGTCCGTACATGCCAGCTGCCTTGGTATATCTATGCATATTGGGCATCAAACTGTTCAGTAGACCCTTGGCATCAGTATTTATGGTGTTTTACAATTTTATGTAAGAAATTGGGTGAGATAAATGCGGCCAATTGCAATATGTTTAGGCAATTTTCAGAAATGTAAAAACTGTTGCTTTTATCGCCAAATTTAGGAAAGGCTTGCGACTTGGTACTTTGGAGTACAAAGACATGCATACCCAATTTGGATTTGTGGAAATGTGTACTTTCCGAAAATATATGGTTTTCTGGGATGAATGTACTCTTTTCTGCCTTTGCTCCCCCCCAAAACTATGTATGTGTTAATTTTTCAGTACCTGAAATGACAGACCATATGGGGGTCTTGTTTTGGGGCCCCTATATGCCATGTGCTTGGGTACACCTATACATATTGGGCATCAAACTGTTCAGAGGACCCTAGGCTTTCATATTAGGGGTGATTTGTCTTGATACCTAAACGTATGTGGGAAATACGATGCTGCATGTTGGAAATTTTGAGGTGATTTTTGGAAATGTCACCAAAGTCACCAAATTTAGGAATGGTTTGCAGCTTGGTGCTATGGAGTCAAAAGACATACATACCCAATTTAGATTCGTGGGAATGTGTACTTTCCGAAAATATATGGTTTTCTGGGGTGAACTTACTGTTTTCTACTTTTGCCCCCCCCCCCCCAAAACGATGTAAATGTGTTGATTTTGCAGTACCTGAAATGACAGACCATATGGGGGTGTTCCTTTTGGGGCCCCTGTATGCCACGTTCTTGGGTACACCTATACATATTGGGCATCAAACTGTTCAGAGGACCCTAGGCTTTCATATTTGGGGTGATTTCTCTTGATACCTAAAAGTATGTGGGTAATACGATGCTGCAGGGTAGATATTTTGAAGTCATTTTTGGAAATGTCCCCAAAATGACCAAATTTAGGAATGGTTTGCGGCTTGGTACTTTGGAGTACAAAGACATGCATACCCAATTTAGATCCGTGGGAATGTGTACTTTCCGAAAATATATGGTTTTCTGGGGTGAACTTACTTTTTTCTACATTTGCCCCCCTCAAAACAATGTAAATGTGTTGATTTTGCAGTACCTGAAATGACAGACCATATGGGGGTCTTCGTTTTGGGGCCCCTATACGCCAAGTGCTTGGGTACACCTATACATATTGGCATCAAACTGTTCAGAGGACCCCAGGCTTTCATATTTGGGGTGATTTGTCTTGATACCTAAAAGTATGTGGGTAATAGATGCTGCAGGGTAGATATTTTGAAGTCATTTTTGGAAATGTCCCCAAAATCACCAAATTTAGGAATGGTTTGCGGCTTGGTACTTTGGCGTAGAAAGACATGCATACCCAATTTGGATTCGTGGGAATGTGTACTTTCCGAAAATATATGGTTTTCTGGGGTGAACTTACTGTTTTCTACATTTGCCCCCCTCAAAACAATGTAAATGTGTTGATTTTGCAGTACCTGAAATGACAGACCATATGGGGGTCTTCCTTTTGGGGCCTCTATACGCCACGTGCTTGGGTACACCTATACATATTGGGCATCAAACTGTTCAGAGGACCCCAGGCTTTCATATTTGGGGTGATTTGTCTTGATACCTAAAAGTATGTGGGTAATACGATGCTGCAGGGTAGATATTTTGAAGTCATTTTTGGAAATGTCCCCAAAATCACCAAATTTAGGAATGGTTTGCGGCTTGGTACTTTGGAGTACAAAGACATGCATACCCAATTTAGATCCGTGGGAATGTGTACTTTCCGAAAATATATGGTTTTCTGGGGTGAACTTACTTTTTTCTACATTTGCCCCCCTCAAAACAATGTAAATGTGTTGATTTTGCAGTACCTGAAATGACAGACCATATGGGGGTCTTCCTTTTGGGGCCCCTATACGCCACGTGCTTGGGTACACCTATACATGTTGGGCATCAAACTGTTCAGAGGACCCCAGGCTTTCATATTTGGGGTGATTTGTCTTGATACCTAAAAGTATGTGGGTAATACAATGCTGCAGGGTAGATATTTTGAAGTCATTTTTGGAAATGTCCCCAAAATCACCAAATTTAGGAATGGTTTGCGGCTTGGTACTTTGGCGTAGAAAGACATGCATACCCAATTTGGATTCGTGGGAATGTGTACTTTCCGAAAATATATGGTTTTCTGGGGTGAACTTACTTTTTTTCTACTTTTGCCCCCCCCCCAAAACGATGTAAATGTGTTGATTTTGCAGTACCTGAAATGACAGACTATATGGGGGTCTTCCTTTTGGGGCCCCTGTATGCCACGTGCTTGGGTACACCTATACATATCGGGCATCAAACTGTTCAGAGGACCCTAGGCTTTCATATTTGGGGTGATTTGTCTTGATACCTAAAAGTATGTGGGTAATACAATGCTGCAGGGTAGATATTTTGAAGACATTTTTGGAAATGTCCCCAAAATCACCAAATTTAGGAATGGTTTGCGGCTTGGTACTTTGTAGTAGAAAGACATGCATACCCAATTTAGATTCGTGGGAATGTGTACTTTCCGAAAATATATGGTTTTCTGGGGTGAACTTACTTTTTTCTACCTTTGCCCCCCCCCCAAAACGATGTAAATGTGTTGATTTTGCAGTACCTGAAATGACAGAACATACAAGGGGGGGGTCTTCATTTTAGGGCCCCTATATGCCAAGTGCTTGGGTACACCTATACATATTGGGCATCAAACTGTTCAGAGGACCCTAGGCTTTCATATTTGGGGTGATTTCTCCTGATACCTAAAAGTATGTGGGTAATACGATGCTGCAGAGTAGATATTTTGAGGTGATTTTTGGAAATGTCACCAAAATCAACAAATTTAGGAATGGTTTGCGGCTTGGTACTTTGGTGTAGAAAGACATGCATACCCAATTTGGATTTGTGGGAATGTGTACTTTCCGAAAATATATGGTTTTCTGGGGTGAACTTACTGTTTTCTACTTTTGCACCCCCCAAAACGATGTAAATGTGTTGCTTTTGCAGTAACTAAAATGACAGAATATATGGGGGTCTTCCTTTTGGGGCCCCTGTATGCCACGTGCTTGGGTACACCTATACATATCGGGCATCAAACTGTTCAGAGGACCCTAGGCTTTCATATTTGGGGTGATTTCTCTTGAGACCTAAAAGTATGTGGGTAATACGATGCTGCAGGGTAGATATTTTGAGGTGATTTTTGGAAATGTCACCAAAATCACCAAATTTAGGAATGATTTGCGGCTTGGTACTTTGGTGTAGAAAGACATGCATACCCAATTTGGATTCATTGGAATGTGTACTTTCCGAAAATATATGGTTTTCTGGGGTGAACTTACTGTTTTCTACTTTTGCCCCCCCCAAAACGATGTAAATGTGTTGATTTTGCAGTACCTGAAATGACAGACTATATGGGGGTCTTCCTTTTGGGGCCCCTGTATGCCACGTGCTTGGGTACACCTATACATATTGGGCATCAAACTGTTCAGAGGACCCTAGGCTTTCATATTTGGGGTGATTTCTCTTGATACCTAAAAGTATGTGGGTAATACGATGCTGCAGGGTAGATATTTTGAGGGGATTTTTGGAAATGTCCCCAAAATCACCAAATTTAGGAATGGTTTGCGGCTTGGTACTTTGGCGTAGAAAGACATGCATACCCAATTTGGATTCGTGGGGATGTTTACTTTCCGAAAATATATGGTTTTCTGGGGTGAACTTACTGTTTTCTACTTTTGCCCCCCCAAAACGATGTAAATGTGTTGATTTTGCAGTACCTGAAATGATAGACTATATGGGGGTCTTCCTTTTGGGGCCACTGTATGCCACGTGCTTGGGTACACCTATACATATCGGGCATCAAACTGTTCAGAGGACCCTAGGCTTTCATATTTGGGGTGATTTCTCTTGATACCTAAAAGTATGTGGGTAATACGATGCTGCAGGGTAGATATTTTGAGGTGATTTTTGGAAATGTCACCAAAATCACCAAATTTAGGAATGATTTGCGGCTTGGTACTTTGGCGTAGAAAGACATGCATACCCAATTTGGATTCGTGGGGATGTGTACTTTCCGAAAATATATGGTTTTCTGGGGTGAACTTACTGTTTTCTACTTTTGCCCCCCCCAAAACGATGTAAATGTGTTGATTTTGCAGTACCTGAAATGACAGACTATATGGGGTCTTCCTTTTGGGGCCCCTGTATGCCACGTGCTTGGGTACACCTATACATATCGGGCATCAAACTGTTCAGAGGACCCTAGGCTTTCATATTTGGGGTGATTTCTCTTGATACCTAAAAGTATGTGGGTAATACGATGCTGCAGGGTAGATATTTTGAGGTGAATTTTGGAAATATCACCAAAATCACCAAATTTAGGAATGATTTGCGGCTTGGTACTTTGGCGTAGAAAGACATGCATACCCAATTTGAATTCGTGGGAATGTGTACTTTAGGAAAATATATGGTTTTCTGGGGTGAACTTACTGTTTTCTACTTTTGCCCCCCCAAAACAATGTAAATGTGTTGATTTTGCAGTACCTGAAATGTCAGACTATATGGGGGTCTTCCTTTTAGGGCCCCTGTATGCCACGTGCTTGGGTACACCTATACATATTGGGCATCAAACTGTTCAGAGGACCCTAGGCTTTCATATTTGGGGTGATTTCTCTTGATACCTAAAAGTATGTGGGTAATACGCTGCTGCAGGGTAGCTATTTTGAGGTGATTTTTGGAAATGTCACCAAAATCACCAAATTTAGGAATAGTTTGCGGCTTGGTACTTTGGCGTAGAAAGACATGCATACCCAATTTGGATTCAGAGGAATGTGTACTTTCCAAAAATATATGGTTTTCTGGGGTGAACGTACTTTTTCTATCTTTGCCGCCCCCCAAAACGATGTAAATGTGTTGATTTTGCAGTATCTGAAATGACAGAACAAACGGGGGGTCTTCCTTTTGGGGCCTCCTATGCCACGTGCTTGGGTACATCTATTCATATTGGGCATCAAACTGTTCAGTGGACCCAGGATTTTATATTTGGGGTGTTTTACATTGATACCTAATGATGTGTGGGAGATATGTTGCTGTAGAGTGGAAGCTTTGAGGTCATTTTTCAAAATATTCACCAATTTCTATAAAACATTATAACTTTAGGAAACAATTGCAACTTGGTGGTTTGGAGTACAAAGATATTTCTACCCATTTTTGATTCACCAGAATCTGTTCTTTCTAGTAATGGGTAGTTTTCTAGGGTAAACCTACTGTTAGCGGAATGTTTGGCCTTGAAATCAAAAGTATGCCGTTTGGGGAGTGTTGCTTTGGAAATTTGGTTGTGTACTGCTTGTAGATTTTGAGCTATACAAGTGAGAAATCTCCATAAAACTATATATATTTGGTATTGTCGCGTTCAGGAGACATAGACCTTTCTAAATCGGCTGTGTTCTCGTACATAAAATGAATGATGTTTCTGATATATGTGATTCTTCTTCGTGCAACATGATTTTTGTCATTTTATTTGACACTTAGAATCCAATATTTTTTTACAGAAGTAGAATTACACCAAAATTCTTGCATATTGTGAAAGTTCAGGTTGTCCTGAAAAAAACAATATATTGTTTTCCTGGGTTAACTAAAAGACCACCCCAGGAAAGGCCCTTAAAGTGAAAGAGTGCAAAATATCTAAAAACTGCTTGGCAGTAGATGTTCGCATCTAGGACAAAACGGCTGGCAGGGAAAGGGTTAATGATGATGTCTCATTGTAACCTACATCCGTAAAAGCATTTGTAAGCATTTTGTTCCATGGAAAATATTACTTAAATATTGATTTAAGAGAAAATGTTTTTTGCTATATTTAACAAACCACTATTTCTTATGTAACCTTAATGTAATAAATATCTGAATGAAGAGCATGAAATAGGAGGTTGCTTTAGACAAGCTGTTTGTTGACAATTCTTAAGCTCTACTGATCACCAGCTAAAGGTCTACTGGTAGATGCTGATCTACCTTTTGGACACCCCTGTGGTAGACCAAGATTATCAGCATTGAACCTGCTTATTTTTCTTATTTGATTGAATTGTGGATATATGAAAAAGGTGTGAAATGCACTAAATATTAAGGAGTATTATAAGTATGAGCATTGTCTGTTAGTGGACTTCAAAACATTTTACAATCTTTTATTTTTGTACAGAATGCTGATACAGCAAAGCAGTTAACAGTATCACAGCAGAATCAGGAAGAGGTGGCGAGTATCAAAGAACAGCTGGAATTTCAGATGGATCAAGTGAAACGAGAATCTGATTTGAAGGTTATTTGAAACAGTTCTATAGTTTTTAATGTGATTTGAGGTTTATTCACTATACACAATGGTCATTTTCCTGATTGTTCGTCACAGAACAATTAAAGATAGGGAGCAACCAGCTTGGTAACCCAACACTGTTAAGTTGAACTTAGTAGAAGGCATAATGCACCAACTGATACACATGCAAATAGTTTTCTGTTTGCTCTCAGATGTTTAAAGGGAACCTGTCATTGGAAAACATGTTTTTTTTCAAAACGCATCAGTTAATAGTGCCACCCAATCAGAATTCTGCACTGAAATCCATTTCTCAAAAGAGCAAACAGATTTTTTTTATATACAGTTTTGAAATCTGACATGAGGCTAGACATTTTGTCAATTTCCCAGCTGCCCCTGGTCATGTGACTTGTGCCTGCACTTTAGGAGAGAAATGCTTTCTGGCAGGCTGCTGTTTTTCCTTCTCCGTGTAACTGAATGTGTCTCAGTGGGACATGGGTTTTTACTATTGAGTGTTGTTCTTAGATCTACCAGGCAGCTGTTATCATGTGTTAGGGAGCTGCTATCTGGTTCCCTTCCCATTGTTCTTTTGTTTGGCTGCTGGGGGGGGGGGGAAAGGGAGGGGGTGATATCACTCCAACTTGCAGAACAGCAGTAAAGAGTGATTGAAGTTTATCAGAGCACAAGTCACATGACTTGGGGCAGCTGGGAAATTGACAATATGTCTAGCCCCATGTAAGATTTCAAAATTGAATATAAAAAAATCTGTCAATCCAGTTCTAGGAGGCAGAAACAGGATTTAATTCATCTGAAGATGGTGCTTATTCTGAAGTTACAGAGCTGGTGCCAAGGAACATCATCAGATGTCGGCATCATTAGAGGCACAGATCTTCAATACTAAAAAGGCTGTCATGGCTATGGACTACTATCGTGCCTAAAACAAGAAAAGTGTAGTATTTCTAGCCTAAAGATTGCCATACATGGACTGATAAAAGTCCCTCTGGACCAAGTTGGCAGCTTATACCATGTATAGGGCTGCTTGACCAAAAGTCATCCAGATATTAAAGGGCATCTATCACAGCCAAAATCAAATACAGGAGCTTGCTCAGATTGTAGCGCTGCATTGAGTATTCTACCCAGAATGCCTTGTTTTAGTAAACTCCTCCACTAGAAGTATCACAAGATTTCCCTTTCTTGTCCCCTGCTGGTGATGTTATTATGCAAATGAAGGGCACACACCAACTTCCAGAAGGTGGCAGCACTACTGAACAGCAGCTAACACAGAGGTTTGGCTGATTTAAAAATAGTTTAGAAGGGTTGATAAGCAACCAAGGAATTTCAACTGAGCATGTGCGAGATTTCAGAGCTACAGTTGGCTGGGAAGATATAGGTTGGAGGAGCCAGTGAAATCCAAGACGCCTGCCTCAGCTAGAACTGCAGTGGAGATAGGGGAGAACTTGCAGAAGGTATAGTGAGCTGATAATTTACATTATACAAACAAATCGGTTTTCTTGAACTTTCACATAGTGTATTTACTTAGTAAATGATTTTAGTTATGATTGGTGCACTTTAAGTAGATAAAAAAAAAAATTGCATGGGGTGAGGGCTACACTGGCTTGTTAGTGCCTCTGTATGACCCAATGCATGATTTGATTGTTGGACCAATGGCCAATAATTGGATCATGCTGATATGGCTCTTCAAGTGGGTTGCCAGTTGCCCCCAGATCCTCTTGTTTGGTGATGTCTGGTACTGTATGACCACCTTATTCAAGGATTCAGAAAGAGCAGTACTTCTCAATTGACACATTTTTCTGCCAGATTTTGAGTAAACAATCATTCAAATAATTTTATAAATCTTTAATTTCTGTTTATATATCCAGTTGGAAGACCAAAGTTTTCAGATTGAACAGCTTAAATCAGAAATTGAAGCCAAGAAAAAGGAATTGTTACTTATCCAGCAATCTCTTTCAAGTACTGAGGAGGTGGGTAGTGTGTGCCACTGAGGTTACCAAAGACAAAATTATTATTATTATACTATGCTAATATTAATTATGAGAAGGATTTTGTAAATCAACTTCAAATCCTCATACAGTGTGATAACTGACAAGTGAAGTTTGCAGTTGAGGACATTTTTAATAAAACTTAGTTTTTTTGGTAAAAATGAGAAAAAAAATTTGGTTCTCAATGTTTTTCTGTGAATATCTACATGATGCAACTTTTATTAAATCCAGCTTTTATTTAAGGCTTTATTCAATTCCCGGGTAAAGCAGGGCCGGATTTACATAGAGGGCGCCCCTAGGCCCACTGTCATTCATCACCCCTGTGCCCTTCAATTTATTTGTGCAAATTTTCATCATCAATGGGGAAATGTAAAAAATGATTGTATCTCCAGCTCATCCCCACTGTTTTTTAACCAATGTGGGTGTGGTTGGGCAGCATGCCGCCCCCCTAAAATCCTGCCACCCTAGGCCCGGGCCTAGGTGGCCTTTCCACAAATCCGGGCCTGGGGTAAAGGCTTTTTACTGCAGTAGCCAGTTATAATATTATAGGGTACAACATAAGTGGATTAAAGGTGATACCTTTATTGGCTAATTTGTGTAGCAAGGGAAAGCTGCACCCTGTACTTAGTATGGCCACCCACACTGAGGCTATATAAGCCTATACATTTAGTGAGGGAAACAAATTTCTCATGAAAGATGCTCACATGTTGTAAATTTTACAACAAAAAGTCTGTTGTAAAATTAACAGCACATATTTGAGCTAAAGCATTTAAATTATGGATTTGGTACATCCCTAGGTTTTATATTGGCCCTGCTGACCTTAATCAACTCACCCAACCAAAGACACATTGTGATCATATATCCCCCTTATTTACCCTATTTATTTTATGTTTCATATTTTATGTTTTGTTACATACCTAATGGGTTTTTTTTTTTTTTTTTGATAACTGCACTCTCAGATTTCTTTAAGGATATTAGCACATGAGGGGTTTTTTACACACGTGATAAAGCTGTGCTAAAGCAGGTGACAAAGTCTCCTGCAAATGCCTTCGCCTCACCTAAACTTTAGATTGCTGCAAATAAAATACATAACTAGTCTGGCTTGACCATGGAAAAATACAAAGCAATTGTAGTTAATTGTGGGAAAGCAATTACACACAATTAAAGGAACAGTTCATTGTAAAAATAAAAACTGGGAAGATAGGCTGTTCAAAATTAAAAAAATGTTTTTAATATAGTTAGTTATCCAAAAATGGAATGTATAAAGGCTGTAGTGAATGGATGTCTAACATAACCGAAAAGAGTCAGTCAGCGACTTGAAGGGGAGCCACATGGGACATAACTGTTCAGTGAGTTTGCAATTGATCTTTGGCATTCAGCTCAGATTCAAAAGCAACAGTTATGGCCCATGTGGCCCTCCCTCATGTCACTGATTGGTTACTGTTTGGTAACCAGTCAGTGGAAACCAAGAGAGCTGCAAAGCAAGAAGTAGTGTTCTGTTATGTTAGACATCCAGTCACTCCAGCCTTTATACATTACATTTTTGGCTAACTAACTATATTAGAAACATTTTTTATTTTGCACATCCTATCTATTTACCCAGTTTTTATTTTTACACTGAACAATAATTTTAAGACAGATTTCTATTAGCAATGTTTTACTTTCAGGGATGCAAAGATTAGGCAAGAAAAACAAGGAAGACAAATCTCCTTGTTTGTCAGTATCCTAATGTGGACCATAGTTCATAAAGCTTAGTTAGACATGACCAAATGATATGACCAGAATATTGCATACAAGAGTTTCTTAAGTGTTATCTGTTAAATGTATGTATATTTAATACTGATGATGTGAATATTTTTAGTCTAAATCCCACCTTAACACAACATTAATGTCACTGGAAGTGGAGAAGGACTCTCTAAAAAGTTTGTTGACGGCTAAAGAATCAGAACTGTCTTCTGTTCAAAACCTGGCTCGAGATACAGAGATGTTATTCAATCAAGAGCAAGTAAAGAAAGCCAGTGAAATAAGAGACCTGCATGAGAAACTCAACAAAAAGGTGTCTGAATTCTAAAAAACATCTCATACAGTAAATGTAGAATTAATATCTGCATTAGTGTTGAGCGACATGAATGATCTTAGGAGTCTCATATGGGGGCTGTGGCTACTCATAACTGCCAGGCATTATATTTTATATTGGTGACAGACATTTCAATACAAGAAAAGATATCTTTCTACTGACATACCAATCTAATTGGTGTTCTATGACTGTTACAGTCCATCTGTTCTGGACACCTCTGGACACAGTTTTCTTTTTAATTTTTTCTATACTGTATGTAGTTTCTAGTCTGTCTCCTAGTGTGGACAAAGATTGTATGTTGACTTTAATAATGACTCTGATTTCATTCCTAATTTTATTGGGTGGGATTCTGCAAAGCTTTATATTATTAGCACAAGCAGAAAGGGTGCTGAAAACAGGGTGCTGGCACCCTTGGTCGAATTACATGTTTTGTTGATTTGCTAAGTGAAACAAGATTAGGACAAACTCTAAAGGGAACACATTACACAGTTTTCCAAATTGTAGTGAAGGAGTGGTAGCCTAGAAATAATTAGGGAGTAACTAGAAAGCACTTGCTACTGACACAAGGGTAGATACTTTTTAATGTGTGTATATTGGAAATTGGAGTGTTTTTATTACATAGAATTAAAAAAACATGCATTTTTGTCTCTCCGTCTCCTGCCTTATTAAGGGGGTTGTTTACTAAAATACGATTTTTACAATTTTTTTTTCTGGTCGGAGTTTTAAAGGGGAAACCACAATTTTTTTTATGTAGGGAAAAAACCCTCAGATTTTCATAATTTATTAAACCATGTTGCTGTTAAAGTCAGAATAATAAAAGTACTCCATCTCAAACCTGCCGAGGTCATGTAGAAGTCAATGGCAGATGTCCTGTTTACAATTGGAAGATATCATGATCTGCGCTGGGTTTCATACAATATTCCAAATAATTTGTGGTTTTCGGGGGACAATCTGAAAAAAAAATTTAGTTTTCGGGCTTCAAATCTCATGATTCTGATTTTTTTTTCACGATTTTATCAAGTTTGGTCAAAGTGGTTTTAAGAGAATAGTGAGAAATTTTTGGATTTCAGTAAATGACCCCCCTTAATGTCAACGCAATAATGAAAGTTTTTTAAACTGTAAAGGCTCTCATACACAAGCCGATAAAAGCTGCCAAGAGACTGAGTTGGCAGCTTATTAACCCTTGTGTGGGGCCATCCGACGGGCTTCCCCGATCACTATCTGGCCGAAAGTCAGCCAGATCTTGATAGGGCAGTTTAAAAAATCCGGTCGGATCGTGGCCGCATTTGTGCGTTTATGCGGTCCCGCAATCTGACTGGCTGTATCTGATGCATTATGATCCGATCGTTGGGCCGTAGAGCCCACGATCGGATCAGCCCGATATCGCCCACTTTAATGTGGGCATATCGGGGAGAGATCCGCTTGTTTGGCGATCTCTATGTTTATGGCCACCTTAAGATGCATGTCATTATTCTTTTGTGTTGCACCATGTAATTTGATAAGAGCTCCCCAAGCCTCCCCCAGCCTTGATGCACTTATGCAAAGAATAAATGTTGGTGCCGGGCACACTGGTAACTCACGTACAGATCAGACCAAACTTTGGTCTGATCTGTATGCGAGTTACCAGTATGCCCGGCACCAACATTTATTCTTTGCATACGGATTGTCCGCTCCTTTGAGATGAGGGCCTGGGGCTGGAGCACCTGGGCCACGTCTACTTGAGTCATTCTACGAGATTTTATTTGCTTTATGCTTAAAAAATGCTCTTGGTGCACTTATTCCATGCAGAAGTGCTCCAGCTGTGTGGAGAGAGCAGTTTCTGTAATCATGCTGGACTGGGGGCTGTATGATCTTTCCATAGTATTTAATGCACTTTGTGCTCCTGCCTATGGAAGGATTGTGCTACTGGCTACTGGCAGCCAAGAGAGATGCAGCTCTCCATGTTCAGGCGTTTTTGGCATGCCATGATGGGGGTAAGTCCTGTTACAAAATCATTGGTGAAAAGCTGTATTATTCGTAATACCGGCTAGTTTCTTACAGTTATAGGAAATTGTCAGTATCACTGATGGAAAGTGTCAGTATTTTTTATATCTCCTCCCTGCTTGGTAAGCGATGGTAATCTTGTATTTCAGATCCTCAGTTAGCCAGTTAGAGATGCTCATGGTTGGTGAGGGTAAGCATGGGTTGCAAGGGTCAGAGAATTTAGCAAGCCATGGAGCAGAGCCTGATTTGAAGTAAGATTTACATAGTAACATAATAAGTTAGGTTGAAAAAAGACACACATCCATCAAGTTCCACTTTTGAACTCTATTTTAACCTGCCTTATAAATACTATTATCATCTGAAGTAACAGTAGTGAATCACCTGGACGGATGCCTACATTTTTGAACATGCCATTAACAAATGGAAATATTGTTATGTTTAAGTTTATTTAACTGCAGGGATTGTTATATCTTGTTTTCACTTGGAAACATGTAATTTCACCAAGGGTACACAACTATACTTTGGCCGTTTTAAAAAAAACTGTGTAAATGGCAACTTGTTTTGTAGTTTTAATTGTACTTGTTTTTTTTTTGTTGTTGTTGTAAAAGACTGCTGATGAACAGATGCTTTATCAGAAGATGTTAGAGGACCAGTTTAACATTATTCAGAGAACAGTGAGAGCAGCAGAGAACATAATTCAGGATGCTGTTGCCAAACTTGATGACCCCGTGCACATCCGCTGCACCAGTTCTCCAGGTATGCAAGTGAAACCTTTTGTGTGAATATTTTAATTGCTACGTTGCAATCTACCTTAAAGTTTTATGTAAAAGATATTTTAAATACTTGATATGTTAAACATTTTCTCATTTATACAACATAAATTTTGCTACCCTCTTCTGCCCCCCCCGCTTCCTCCCTGCATAGTATACTAGTATAAGTATGCTAGTATAAGTATAGTGTCCAGTGACACTGACCTAAATATGCAGAATAGCGCAGGGGAGCTCAAGGGAGGCATGTTCAGTAGCTTCAATATCTTTGTGAAGTGAACACCGTCGCTTTAGCTTTTGGTGCGTGCGCATTTGGAGTTTGAAAGATCTGTAAATTACCTGAAACAAAGAAGAGGATACAGAAGGTACCGAAGCTACCAAACATGGCACCCCTGAGCTCCACTGCACTAATCTGCATATATAAGACTGTGTTGCTGTATGGGACACGTAAAGAAACATTTATTAAAGGTCCAATTTCGAATTCATGTAAGTTTTTTTTAAAACTCTCAACTCCCATAAACCATCGACCAATCGAAATTATTGAAATCAAATCTTTCAAACCTTGGATGAATGAAACTCCCTAGTCGAATTTGACAGATTGACCATAAAAAAAATTCTAAATTTGAATTAAAATTTTCAGTTTGACCCTTGATAAATCTGCTTTTTATACTAGTAGAACACTATGCAGGGAAGGGAGGTCCGTGGTGGGAGGCGAATGGGGGCTTTTAGCTGTAGGGGGGGGTTACTTTTCCTTTTCTGTTTTTTGCAATCTTTTAGAACCTGTTTTGCAAAGGGCAATTATTGTATGGTGCATAATATCTGGGAAACATACATCTTACTAAGTGTGCCATTGTTTTTGATACGTAGAGTTTTCGTGTAAAGCAGAATTGTCATATTGTCTGACCCAACATTCTTAAAATGTTAAATTGTGGGAATAAAGGGACCTGAGCCCTTTCCTCTTCAGTGGTCACACACCTACTGCTGTCGGGTGGTGTCAGCTTTGGAAATGCAAACTAGTGCGTGGCTGTCAAACTTCTGCACATGGAGTTTAAGTACCCTTGTCAGTAGTGAGTTAATTGTATTAAAATAACCTTTTTACCAACAGATAAAAAAAAAAATGGTCGAAATAATTGAAAACCTGGAAAAATCTGACCATAAAAAGTTTTTGTTTTTTTTTTTCAATTATATTGCCACTGACTATAACTCGTTATTTTTGCTTTTACAGATTATCTTGTCTGCAGAGCACAAGCTGCATTGGATTCAATCCCTTACCTTCAAAATGGTCATGCTAAGTATATACAAAACATGACAGGTGTGTTTTTTTTCTTTCTTTTATTTTAATCCTTAGGGAAATAGCAGATGAGAGATTTGTTGCCCATGAGAAATCTTTCCCTTCTAGTTCCCAGAAATAGATGGTGTATTTAAATGTAACACTTTATTACAATTCAAGCACAGTGACTTTGAGAGCTTCCTTTAGCATGAGTACATTTCTGCTATAGGAAGGTTGTACCATATAATTAACAGGAAATTAAGTATTGGTATGAAAGGGATGGAAACCCAATAATAATTTGCTTAATAAAAATAGTATTTCAGACAACCAGTATACAGTAATTTAAAAATGTTCAGTGATTTCAAGCTATTTGTAACAGGCACATTTATCAAAAGTCTAATTTCAAATTCATGTGAGTTTTTAAAAACTCCCCTAAAGTCCTATAAATTCGAAATTCAACCAATTGAAAATTTATTTTAAAAAAAATAGAATTTTTAAAACTTTGATGAATTAAATTGACCCGAAAACTCAAATAGAATTTGAATCGAATTTGATTAGAATTTTAAAAATTTATTTGAGCCAGGAAGGCTGCAAACAACTCCAAATTGATCCCTGGACGTCTCCCATTGACTTAAACAGCAATTCGGCAGGTTTTAGGTGGCGAATAGTCAAATTAGAGTTCTTAAATTATAACAGTTCAGAATCTGCTAATGGATCACTGAGTTGCCAGACTGAGACATCAGAGACAGGGACATTAAACTTTAAAAACGTAAATTTTGGGAAAACAGTAAAAAAATAAAAGATGGAAAGAAATTGAAAAAAGTCTTTGTTTATACAGTAGTTAACAATCTGAAAACAATTGAACTAAAAAAGAAAAAAAAGTGTTTGGAAGGTGAACAGCCCCTTTAATCTTTACAATTTTGTTTTTTAAAGATGCCTCTGACTTGGTGGGAGCACTGACCCAGTTTGCTCACTTAACAGCAGACACTATTGTAAATGGCAGCGCAACTTCACATTTGGCTCCACCTGACCATGCCGATCGTAAGTAAATCCCATTAGACCAAATCTAAGTATTTTACTATAACTTTAAAAGGTCACATTTGATTTCAGAAAGTAACAAAAATATGAATACATAACACACTAAAGGCGCCTGGATCTCCTTTCGAATGATTTTCAGATTGTTCAGCCCTTCACACACATACATGGTGATCATTTGGGCCAATAAACATCTGTAGAAATGACCTACATGCAGACCTGTCAGAAGTCAGGATTTTTCCATAAATATTTTATTGGTTGACTTGCTTAATTGTATGGCTACCTTGCTGAACTCCTTGCAATTTTCTTTTTCTTTTATTAGAAATGTGTATTTAGTTTCACTATTTGTCACCTTCAATTCCAGGGCTGAATGACAGCTGCAAAGAGTGTGGAAACCAAAGCTTGGACTATCTAAGTAGCCTAAAGAATAAACATTCGCTAAAAGATGCAGATCTTGCAGAAGTCAGCAAATCATTAAAGATAATATTTGATCTGGGACAGGTAGACTACTTAAAAAACCTCATTGTGCTGCATGTGTGTTTTGTTGTAGACGTATTATTGTAAGGCTTTAGGAATTGTTTGTTGTTAAGAAGATGTTGGGCTCTTACAAATGTAAAGGGAGTATGCCATGATTTTTATGGTTTAGCTTTTACCACTAAAAATTACACTGTATACATTGCAAGTAATTCATTCAACCATTCAAAATGTTGTTCTTGATTTAATAGCTGTTTATTTATTTTTTCTTTAGTTGTAAATGTACGTGAAGGAATTGGACATGGGCATTTTACTATTGAGTGCTATTCTCATATCTACACCATCATTGCTACAAATGCATCCATATCTACCACTGGGTGGGATATGGGTGCATTTTTATCAATGATGGTGTTTTCTTCTTACCTTCTTAGGGCAGAGACATGCTGTGATTCGGGGAGATTAGTCGCCAGGCAACAAATCTCCTCTTCTTTGGGTAGACTAATCTTCCCGAACTGCCTTCCTGCCGGCTAGAATGAAAATAGCCGGCGAGATAGCACTCGGAGGTCTTCATTTTCCGAAGTCGCCCAAAGTTTCCTCTTGAGGCAACTTCGGCGACTGCGGAAAACTAACTGCTCAGAGTGCCATCCCGCCGTTGATTTACATTCTAGCCGGGGGGAAGACAGGGGAGGCAGTTTGGTGAGATTAGTCTACCTGAAGAAGAGATTTGTTGCCGGGCGACTAATCTCCCCGAATCGCATTGTGTGTCTCTGCCCTTATTGTTCTGATAATTGGCTGCTGGGGGGGAAGGAATGGGGTTGATACCACTTCAACTTGCAGTGCAGCAGTAAGGAGTGACTGAAGTTTATCAGAGCACATGTTGTTTTGCCTGAGACTCAGCCAGGCTGAACAACAGGAGACCCACATTCAGTGACTACACAGTCAAAATATCATCAATGTAAGAATTGCTACAATCATAAAATTTTATGATTCTAAAACTGTCTTTTTATGTTAATTTATATGGTAGGGTTTTTGTTTCCTCTAATAGAAAATCAGCTGTGTGACAGTTTGGTCATGGTTTATGTGCAAGCTGTCAACTAGAAAATATAATAGTTTTAATAAACCTTCATACAGAGGCACCTTTACACATTTTCTGTATGTATGATAGTTACAACAATTTCTTTGTTACAGGAACTGAGGCCCAAGAGTTTGGATATTAAGCAGGAAGAACTAGGTGACATGGTTGACAAAGAAATGGCCTCAACATCTGCTGCTATAGAAGATGCTGTGCGACGGATTGAGGTTAGTTTAATCTATGTAGTGGCTGGTCAAATAACATTGCTTCCTTTTAGACAGAGTTGAGGATTTTATTTAAGCAGCCTAATTGATCTAGAGACCAGTGATAAATGATAAAGCTATTTAGTAAGTCTTAACTCATATGTATTTCTCAAAAACATACAAAAGGAGATTTTGTGATACCCACAGTTAAATCTTTCTTTTCAGTCGCTTGGGGGATACAGGAGACAGTGGGGTATAGCTGGTATAACTAGGAGGCAGGACACAACAAGAAGAATAATTCACTCCTCCTCCTCCACTGGCTATACCCCTCTAGTGGGCGGAGCCTAATCAGTTTGTACCAAAGGAGGTTAAATATAATTAATCAACAAGTTTAAACCAAAACTCTTGGCAACTGCCAAACATATCTGAAAGAAGAAGTGAGGGCCTCCACTTAGGGAGGGAAGTCCTGTGTCCCCAAGCGACTGAAGATTTAACAGTGAGTATCACAAAATCTCCTTTTCTCCATTGTCAGCTTGGGGGACACAGGAGACAGTGGGGACATACCAAAGCTGTCCCCTATATACGGGCGGGAAGAGGACCTATGCAGTAGACACAACTGCGGTCTGAAGAACCTTCCTGACGAAGCGTTTCAGGTGTTGCAAAAGTGTCAAAATGGTAAAATTTTGTGAATGAGTGGATAGATGTCCACGTCGCTGCTTTACACAATTGCTCTGCCAAGGCTTGATTTCTGAACGCCCAGGATGTGCTCAGCCCCTAGAGGAGTGGGCTTTTATCTTGACAGGCAGCGTCTGTCCCTGTGCTGAGTAGGCCTTTTGTATGGCCTGCTTAATCCACCTTGACATGGAAGCCTTTGAAGCTGCTGAGCCTTGTCTTGGTCCTGATGGAAATAGTGCGTCCAACTTGCGGATGCAGATAGAACTTAAGGGCTTAAACTTGATCCAAGGAATGTAGTGCAACTTCCTTTGCATTAACTGGTGAAGGGCAAAACATTGGGATAGTAATATCTTGGTTCAGATGGAAGGCGGACACCACTTTAGGTAGAAAATATGGTCCTGTGCGAAGTACTGCTCTATCATGGAGGAAATTGAGGAAAGGTGACCTGCACGACAATGCACTTCGTTCTGATACTCGTCTAGATGAAGCTATTGCTAGAAGTATTGATGCCATGGGTTCGAATGGTGATCGTTGAAGAGCTTGTAAGACTAACGTCAAGTCCCAGGTTGCCACTGGTGCTCTGAAGGGAGGGGCCACATGAGCCACCCCTTGTAAGAATGTTTTCACATCTGGTAAAATGGCTAACCGTTTTTGGAAAAAGTACTGACAAAGCAGTGATTTGAGTGATCCAAGAGAGAGACCTTTTGAAAGGCCCTCCTGTAGGAAGTCTAGTAGGTATTGAGAGAGTTTCAAATTTTCTTCCTTGATCCCTGCACCACTGATGGTAAGTAGACCACACTCTGTGATAAGTCTTTGCAGAAACTAGTTTTCTTGCCGCCTTCATTGTATTCACCACTGCATCGGAAAAAACGTTCTTTTTTTTTTTTTTAAATTTTGGACACGAGCCACACAGTCAAGCTGAGTCTGGTTGGACTGGGATGTCGGATTGGCCCTTGATGCAGAAGATCTGGTTGTGCCGGCAGTGTCCACAGATCTGCTATTGACAGGTTCAGGAGATCTGAGAACCAAGTTCGTCTGGGCCACTTCGGAGCTATCAGAATGAGAGTGGTTTGTTCCCTCTGAAGATTTTTTATTGTTCTGGGCACCAGTGGTAGCGGAGGAAAAGCGTATGCTAGACTGAAATTCCAGGGAGATGTCAGTGCATCTGCTGCCTTTGCCAGAGGATCTTGGTAACAAGCAAAGAAAGGCTGCACCTTTCGTTTGTGCCTTGTTGCCATGAGGTCTACTTCTGGCATTCCCCACATCTGTGTTATCTGATCGAAGACTTCGTCTACTAGTGACCATTCTCCTGTATCCAATGTTTGTCGAAAATCTGCTTCCCAGTTCTGTAGGCCCGGAATGTAGATGGCCGATATCTGAGTGTGATTCGCTTATGCCCATTTGAATATTAATTTTACCTTGTTCAGGGCCACTCTGCTTCTTGTGCTTCCCTGGTGATTTATAAACACCACTGCAGTGGAGTTGTCCGACTGAACTTATACTGCTTGACCAAGAGGTCTCAGCCAACGACGAAGGCCCAATCGTATTGCTCGTATTTCGAGAAGATTGATCTGCAAGAAACTTTCCTCTAGACTCCATTGACCTTGTGCTGTGCGACCTTCTTGTACTCCTCCCCAACTGAACAGACTTGCATCTGTGGTCATCAGACGCCAATGAGGTTCTCCTAGATAACGCCCTTTGGAGAGATGTTGCGTCTGTAACCACCATAGAAGGGAAGACCGGGTTCTGTGTGATATCCGAATCTTTTGGAATAAGGATTTCCACTTCCAGGCTGCTAGGATGTTCCATTGAAGCTCTCTGAGGTGGTGTTGTGCAAACGGCACTGCTCCTATTGCTGACACCATGACCCCCAGAAACTTCATGCAGAACCTAGCTGAATGACTTCTTTTCGCCAGTAGTACCCTGACTAGAGATTGTATCTTCAAGATCTTCTCTTGAGGAAGAGATATTCTCTGCGATAGTGTGTTGAACTGCATCCCCAGAATGACCATGGATTGACTGGGACATAGGGATGACTTCTCCAGATTGATACACCAACCTAGATCCTTTAGGATCATGGTGATGTTGAGCTTCTGCTAGGGATGGTGCCTTTACAAGCAGATTGTCGAGATATGGGGTTATTGAAGCCCCTGTCTTCCTGATCAGTGCTGTGGCTACCACCATTATCTTGGTAAGGACTCTTGGTGCTGATGTCAGACAAAAGGGAAGTGATGTGAACTGGTAATGATGGTTTTGAAAGGCAAAACGCAAGAACTTCTGATGGGGAGGGAAAATCGGGACGTGCAGGTATGCGTTCTTGATGTCGAGAGAGCTCAGGAACTGACCTTGACTCATTGCCGCTATGATAGATCTTAGCGATTCCATTTTGAATTTTCTTGGCCGAATGAATTTGTTTAGTTCCTTCAAGTCCTGGATGGACTGGTCCGTCTTTTTTGGGCACCACAAAAAGGTTTGCATAATAACCCTTGAAGATTTCTGTGGGAGGAACGCCTCTCAGGCTTGTCCCACTCCTGTTGAATTATCTGATCAAGTTATGAGTGAGAGGGGAACATAGGTGAAGACCTACTGTTGCGCTTAAAAAGGACTTTAGATGAGTCTGAACTTCCTTCAGGTTCTTGTAAATGAAGTGTTTCTAATACAGATACAATCAGAGATTCTACTGCTTCAGAAGAGAATTTTGGAGACTCTTCATTTTGCAAATATGAACTCTGGGAAAGTTCTCTTCTGACAGACCCAGATCTCCTTCCCAATTTTGAGGAGGTGGAGACCGATCTCTAGAACCGGTCTCGCTGTCATCATCTGAGGGTGAAGGGGCCTTATGCTTGGAAGATTTACCCTTTGGGTTATCAAGGCGATGAATGAGTTTATCCAGTGATACCGTTAACATGGGAATACCAGTGGCTAGTTTGGCTGCCTGTTCAGGAATGACTTGAGACTCCTGACTTTTGTCACCTTGTGCTACGGCTGTCTCCCCTTGTGAAGGCTGGTCCACCTGGGGAGGAACAGGCCCTGGGAGTTCAGTATCTTGCACAGGAGGTTTGCATTTTGAGAACATTGGTTCTTAATGACCAGCAGGTAGCCTTTTACGACATTTGGCACAGGCCAGAAATCTTACTGAAGCAGTCCCCCTAGGGAAAAGACCCTCACTGGTTCCCTCAGACATGCTGACCGAAAAGAAAGTTAAATTGTGCGCTGTTCTTTTTTTTTTTTTTTATATATATATTTTATTGCACTCAAAACGTCTGACCTGACTCGCAGTTATTCTCCCTGCTGTGTTCTGCAACCACAATAGAGCCTGTATGTGGCCCCTAAGCCCTGATGGTGAAGCACTATACTGAGGGGAAAAAACTGAGCATTTAAAATGGCCGCCAGAGGTAATCTCACCCCGTGAGACCTTAATGCGTCACAACATGGCGCCTCGGGAACTGCCGCTTATGTAATGGGAACTTGCCGGTAGATGCGGCTAAAAATCCCCTCAAGGCGTAAACAGTAATAGTCCCCCTAGGAAGGTAAGTGCCACTCAATTCCGAGCTGTCTTAACTCTTTTCCATACACATACATTAGCGTTTGTCAGCAGCAATCACCCCAGTGCCTGCTCGTTTCCGGTCGCCTAGCAACCGTTTGCTGCTCTCCGTGTGTTCAAAAAGACTGTGTATTGAAAACTTCGAGCAGCATATATTAATAACAAATGTACTTCACATGTGTAGCGACACTGAAAATTTGCAGAGGCTGGTTCATACTCGCCACCTAGACGAACCAGCTCCTGTCTGTGTCCTGGCCATGCCTCTCTCCTTCTACTTTAGGGAAGGAGAGACCTTGGGCTGGATGGTCTGTGCTGCAAGCACCTCTGACCCCAGGGACAGCTCCCACGTTGGGAGAGGTCAATAGACTATCTACTCAAAAAATCTCAGAAGAAAAAAAGTCTTACCTCCTGAGGACACAACAAAAAACTGATTAGGTCTGCCCACTAGAGGGGTATAGCCAGTGGAGGAGGAGCGAGTTATTTTTCTTGTTGTGTCCTGCCTCCTAGTTATACAAGCTGTACCCCACTGTCTCCTGTGTCCCCCAAGCTGACAATGGAGAAAATATATTTTTCATGTTTTGACACATAGGTAAGTATTTACTGGCACATCACCCTACGAAATGAAAGAGATGCCTGGTGCACAAGGGTAGAGGCTTGGCCACCTGACAGCAAGATACAGTAAGAAAAATCCGATGGCACACAGGACTGCAGGAAATCTTCAAATTTTTATTTCAAAGCGGAATGCAATGCAACGTTTCGGGGAGTGCACTCCCTGAAATGTTGCATTGCACTCCGCTTTGAAATAAAAATTTGAAGATTTCCTGCAGTCCTGTGTGCCATCGGATTTTTCTTGCTACATCATTGTTAGGACAGGTAATGGTACCTGTTATCCGGAATGCTCGGGACCTGGGGTTTTCTGGATAATGGATCTTTCCATAATTTAGATCTTCATACCTTAAACCTGCTAGGAAATCATGCAAACATTAAATAAACCCAACAGACTGGGGTTGCTTTCAATAAGGATTAATTATATCTTAGTTAGAATCATGTACAAGGTACTGTTTTAATATTACTGAGCAAAAGGAAATTAATTTAAAATTTTTCGGATTATTTGGATAAAATGGAGTCCATAGGAGACGACCATTCCGTAACTCTGAGCTTTCTGGATAACTGGTTTCCAGATAATGGATCCCATACATGTAGTGTTTTAGTGGACATATCCTACAGTTTATGACAGCATGAGTTGCAACAGGAATGATTTACCCATACTGACTGTCGCTAATTTTTAGTACATTCATCGATTATTTCTTTTCAATACTACAACAGGAAATGATGAACCAGGCTAGAAAAGACAGTTCCGGCGTTAAACTGGAAGTGAACGAGAGGTGCGTTTTGGATTGGTGCAAATGGTGATATAAGAAAAACGTCTTCGTGCTTTAGAAAGCATTTTTAAAAACGGTGTCTTGCATATCCATATTAACTTATTCCCAAATTCATTCTTTTATTTCTTCAAACAGGATTTTAAATTCCTGCACAGACTTGATGAAGGTGAGCATGAAAATATTAATATAGAAAATCAAAACAAAGAATATGAAATTATAATCAAAGTTTGTAATGTCTTTTCAGCTGTGGTGTAATATTCCTTTTCTTATTTTATGGCTTCCAAAATTGAAATTGTAAAGAAAAGTACATTTGTGATATGTTTTTGGAGCAGTGATGTCAAAGCAGGTGCTTATTTTTGAATTCCTGTCTTTGGGGCAAGTTTTGGCTGAATAAAACCAGAGGTACTGCCAAACAGTGGTCTTGTGGGCTGCTATTCCACAAATGGGCTACCAAGTAGCCAACCACACCCCTTATTTGGAACCACTGGGACTTTTTTGCATACATGTTTTGCTCCCCAACTCTTTTTACAATTGAATGTGGCTCATGGGTAAAAAGGGTTGAGGACCCCTGTTTTAGAGCAATAACAAGTTAATATTTCTGTTTTCAGGCTATTAGACTTCTGGTTATAACTTCTACAGATCTTCAGAAGGAGATTGTGGAGAGTGGCAGGGTAAGTTTATAGTGAAAGAACAGTTTAAACTTGATATATCTCAGCATTTTTCTTTAATCTTGATATTTGTGGTATGTTTTAGGGTGCAGCTACAACACAAGAATTCTATGCCAAAAATTCCCGTTGGACAGAAGGGCTGATCTCTGCTGCAAAGGCTGTTGGATGGGGAGCAACTCAACTTGTGTAAGCATTTTTTTCAGCCACTTTTCTATTTTTTTTGGTTAAATTACTTTTGCATTTTGCCACCATTGGCTTTTTTTCTGACCATTGAGGCCCAAACAATCCAATCTAAGCCTTGAATGTGGATGGACTGACTGGACCAGGTGATTGTTCAGAAAGAGTATTTGATCATTTCATATATAAGTATATGGTACCTGTTATCCAGAAAACCCCAGGTCCTGAGTATTCCAGATAAGAGTTTTTTTTGTAAATTGGATCTCAATACTTGTCTGCTAAAAAAAAAAAAAAATTAAAGCCTCAAATAAGCCCATTAATATTGTTTTGCCGCAAATAAGGATTACTTCTTACTTACTATCTTAGATGGGATCAAGTACAATGTACTGTTCTATTATTACGAAACAGCAAATAATTTTAAAAACATGAATAATTTGTTTAAAATGGAGTCTGTTGGAGATGGTCTTCCTGTAATTTGGAGCTTCCTGAATAACGGGTTTCCGGGTTAACAGATCCCATACCTGTAATTATATTTGTATCAGCCAAACATACTTCCTTTTGTTAATTTATATAACTGTTAAATACAGTGCTGCTGTAACTATGGATTTTATGTTTGATTTCACTTTCTCAATATGACACCATATTATTTAATAAAGCTGTCATTTTAACCATAGTGGAGATTATTTTGATTATTATAAAAGGCCATATCCAACCCCCTGGCTAACATGTTTTATATTTTAGCGAATCTGCAGATAAAGTGGTCCTTCATAAAGGCAAATATGAAGAACTTATAGTGGGGTCCCACGAGATTGCAGCAAGCACAGCACAGCTAGTTGCCGCATCCAAGGTAAAAGAAACAAAAATTGACCTTGATTTATAAATAATCATCTTAAATTCAGTTTATGAGCAGTGGAAGGTATCTGCATATCCTTTCAGTAATGTTAAACTGTAACATCTATATGGAAGTTGTGACATGGGTGACATTTTCTACTCCTTTCCATTGCAGGTAAAAGCTGATAGAAATAGTAAGAACCTACCTAAACTGCAGCAATGTTCTAGGCATGTGAATGAGATGGCTGCTAATGTGGTGGCCTCCACCAAATCTGGTCAAGAACAGATTGAAGATAAAGGTATGATGAGTGCTAATGTCTCCCTAGACTTTTTATACAGGATGAAATAGAACACCCGAAAAGAGTTTGCATGTAGCTAACTGCATTGAATGTTTTTGGTGAACAGTAATTCAGATATAATGTCACTACAATAGAAACCCCATTTTACGTTTTTCAGGGGACCAGGAAACAATTATGTAAAATCCAGGAAAATGTAAAATCAGGGAAATGTGTTAAAATTAACTTTTTGAGATACAATATTTACTGCGTTAATAACGAGGGTCAAGCATTGCAAAAATTAATGTTACACTATGGGGGGGGCATGTGCAAGGCCTCTCTGTCAGTCACATACACAACCTAAAGCAATAAGTGATTGGTGCAGGACTATATAAGGGGCAGACTAATTGGCATTGACCATTTACAGGCAGAACCATGGCAAAATATAAATCTGGTTCATATTTTACACCTCTTTATTTCACTAATAATAACATTCATAGGAAAAAAATAAGTTTCTTGGTATATCGGGACAAAATTTTAATGTAAAATCCGGGAAATGCACCTAATGAAATGCATTATCAATTGGTGGGACAACAAACAACAGGTTTCACTGTAAATACATTACCCTACATGTAATATTTTGAGGAGGCAACAGAACACTTTATAGAGCATGACAAAATCTGAATGATAAAAAATGCAGTGGGCACTCATAATTTGTAAGTTTCTGCTAATTTGTATAGATCGTATATGGCACCATGTTCTCAAAGTATATCCAACCAGCTACTCCCAAAAAACAAAATCGCCCTGGATTTATGATCTAAGCAATACCTGGCACTGCTGCTTCTGTATCACCTCCTCTTCCAAATCGTGTGCAGAGGGCCTATTGATGCAGAGGAACTCTGGAGCTACTGCTAAACTTGAAATTGGTATTAGAATTTAATGTGTAGTTTCTCTGACTATTAGTTTAACTTTTTTCTATAATAAAAATAAATGTAGAGGCCTTAATAAAGAGGAAACAGACCTTGCGACTGCCAGAAGCCCACAAGGTTTAGGGGACCCAGAGAGACACCAGCTGATAAGCCGGGCTCATAAAAAAAAAAAAAAAAGTCTTCCTCCTGAAGTGTAGGAAGGTCCTAAAATGATTTTGCTGTGGGGCTCAATATCTTCTAATTATGCCATTAAATGCACTATTTACATATGAGCAAGTAGTGCATGTGTACCTTTCCATTTGGTAATCTAATATATCAAGCATAAAGCAGTACAAACCTTAGAAATTCAGTATAGTTTTAATTTCTTTTCTAGATACCATGGATTTCTCTGGTATGTCGCTAATAAAACTGAAAAAGGAAGAAATGGAAAGCCAGGTAAGTGTATGCAATTAATGCTTTTTTAGTTAAAGGAGAATTTACCCCTCTAGGAACAATAGCCCTGCTTAGCTGCCTTACATTGCCCCCCACCTCTCCCTCTCTGCACCTGAGCCTAGAATCCCAGCACCATCTTCTTCCCATTCACAAAGTCTGCAGGAGCATGGGCAGTTGGGGCCAGTAAGGAATCTGCTTCAACTTCACATGCTACTGATGCTTTGTGTCGGTGAAGATGGCGCCGGGGAATGCTGCTCTGCATTTTAGGCTCAGGTTTTTAAATAGGGGCAACTTTCTGTTTAATACACTGTACGGGGGGGACTAATGGAAGGTAGCTAAGCTGGGTTGGTGTTCCTAGGGGGGATTTGTTCTCCTTTAACTAAGGTAATACTCTATGATATCTGGAGAAGTCATATGTTTTAGCTCTTTGAAATGCATGTACTTAAGTTATAGTTTCCTAATATAGGTTAAAGTTCTTGAGTTGGAGAATATGCTGCAAAATGAACGAATGCGTTTGGGGGAGCTAAGGAGGAAGCATTATGCTTTGGCAGGCGTATATGAGGAAGAAGATGAACCTATACCTGCACAGAAGCCTGGAATTTTGAAAAAGCCCCAGTTGCCACAGAAACCTAATATTCCACCAAAAACAGATAACCAGGTAAGCACTTTAACAGGTTCTTTCTATTTGAACACTAGGGCGATTTATCAGCATGCAAATTTTTGCTGCAATTCGACTTATTTTTTAAATTAGAGTTTTAAAAATACAAATTTTAGATATTTATTAGATACAGAAAACGCAAACTCGAAGTTGCCGAATTCATGTAGAAATCAAGGGAAGTTGGCCTAGGGAATATACATTTTTTGAGCTTTTGAGGTTTCTTGTTTTTTTACAATTTCCTCGTGAGGCAACTTCAGGCGACTTTGGAAAACGAACCTCCCCGAGTGCCAGCCTGCCGGCGATTTACATTCTAGCTGACGGGAGGCAGTATGGGGAGATTAGTCGCGCTGAAGAAGAGATTTGTCGCCAGGCGACTAATCTCCCCGAATCTGAGCATGTGCCCTGACCCTAAATCCAACCAGTGTGTTCTGTTGCTGCATTCGCTTCAAATGTCAAGTTGAGCACTAATATTTGCTGTTGTATAAACAATTAACTAGCGCACTTATAGTAAATTCAAATTCTAATAGTAAAAGGTTCAGCACTCATAATAATGATAAGAAAAAAGTTTAACGTGACAAAGTTGATAGCAGAATATAATACATTCTAAAAAGGAGGCTGCCTAACAGGCGGTTGAGAAGACCACTAAGAAAGTTAAAGATGTATGAGGCAGACAAAGTTCAATTAAAGAAAAGGGTGTTATTTTCTTCCCCCAATTTCTTCATCACACATCTGCAGCCTGGTTCTATCTGAGTTCTGTGTTTCTTACCTTCCTGCTTTTCTTACTTTCTTACTTACTTGTTCCACAGTGTATGCAGGTGCTGCAACCTTCCCTACCTGCCTTTTCTTTCTCTCATACTTCTCACTCTGTGCTTTCCCATTCTAACTTCCCTACAGCCTTGCATTATATCCCTTCCTAAACCAAACATCCCTCAACCCCTAGTTATTTGGGGCTTTTTGTTCTAATACCTAAAAACTCACTACACTCTAATTCAAATCTGTGTAGTTCTTTGTATGTTTCTGTATTAATATGTATTTATTTACAGATCCGTAAAGAAGAAGGTGTGTATCAAGCAAATCTTATTAACTTCTGAAATGTAAGAGAGCAGCCTCTGCAATCTGTCCTTTTCCAGTACATCAGGCACATTCAGAGGGGATTCATACCCAATGGAACTACTGCAAAGCTGTCTGTGCTCTGTAGCCTTTACATCTGTGTTCTATACAGATAGTTGCCATTTGGATGCCTTTTTATGGCCAGTCCTCAGCCTGTGCTGCTCTTTACTGTAATGTGTGTAAACTAGAGTTTCATTGGACTTTTAATGTTGTGTATATTTTATACCGTCACTAGGCCAGGATTCTGCCTTTTTCAGCAGGATTCGTCCGAATCCTTTAAGGAGTTTCAAACATCACATTGAATCTGGTACGTAAATAAAAGTCTATGTCACTATTATGGCTACTGATATCAAGAGTAGACTAGTTCTTAGGTGGTTTTCTGCTTAGTGCCACACATGATTCTCTCTTTAAGAAACAAAAAGGAAAGAATTTTGCCTTGTATCTTCCAGATATAGATAATGGAAATCACTTTTTTACAGCACTTAAGTGTCTGTCGCCAGAAAACCTATACCTTGCTGATTTGAGACGGCTTTGTATTTTTGTCTCTTGAGAAAGTCCTTCAATTGCATAGTTATACAGAGCAATATTAAGCCTGATTATATGTTTGGCTTCACTTGCCTTTTCTTATAACCATTGTACCAGAATATAAATTTCTGAACACTTCTCTGCCTTGCTTCAGCTCTGATATGTTACATGTAATATGGAAGGCACCAATGAAATGCGACTAGGAACCAGCCTTAACAAATCTGCATTGGAAAACTGTAAGGTTTTTCTGATTTTTAACTGGCTTTTAAGACATGCGCTTATCAGTTGGACTGTGAATGATCCAAAAGGAGGATAGTTGGGAAATTTTGTCACTTTGCTCTTAATATCTGGTCTTCCATTATTTATTAAGAAGTTGGCCCATTTAAATGTTTGTAATTGTAAGAGAGATCATTATTTAACAACATATAGAAAACTAATATGTATCAAAACCTTGTAATATATGAAATTGGAACTATACTTTTTTTTTTTTATGTTCTGCCAAATACGTGTACAAGTTTGAGTTAGCCAGTTAGAATATAGATTTAATAGAATTTAGACACATTTTTAAATATCATAGTAGCATTTATCTTGGGTTTCTCTTGTTTTCAGGGTAGATGTAATTATGGAGGGTTAATGTTATATGTGCAGTTAACCAAGTGTTATTCTGGTAAGAAGGCGCATTTCTGTTTTTGGGGCATTTCAATGAATAACAATTGTAATACAAATGGTAAGCAGATAATTTTGTACCTCAGGCCACATGGTCCTCCAAGCTTTTAGTATCTGAGCAATGTCCACCCTAACACGAGAATATTTGCCTGTCATTTTAATTCACAGCCATTCGTCACAACACAACTTTTGGGAATGGTTTTCTTCCAAGGAAAGCCGAGTCTCTTTTTTCGGTGTCTTTGCTGTAGTTGTGTGGGTGCAGAGTTAGGGTGTTAATGTCCGTGTATAATATACGTTTATCAAAATTAAATGTTTGTCTTTTAGGAAGAATGTTTTGTATCTTCTGTTTATGGCAGAAAAGCAATAAAATGATGTGAACAGTCTTAATTTGTTTTATTATCCTCTGTTCTACTAGATACAAAAATCGCATCATCCTAGAATTAAAAACACTTTTGTACTTGGTTTGTTTCAATTTTGTCTTTGTCATTTAATATTATTGTAAATTCTGGCTTTTGTTTCCACTCAGGCAGAGAGCACAGATGCCAAAAACATCTCTGTAGAGTAATAAACAGGTAACATTACTGCAGAAAATGGATTCTAAGCATTGTATTAACCTCAGACATGGCAAAAACATCACTGTAGAAAATGGATAATATATATTGCCTTAAAGGACATGTAAAGGAAAATAAAATCCCATTTTTACTTTCTTTAATGAAAAAGAAACCTATCTCTAATATACTTTAATTAAAAAATGTGTACCTTATTTATAAGAAACCTGACTGTATGCAGTGAAATTCTCTCTTCATTTACTGCTGTGGATAGGAATTGTCAGACGGTCTCTAACTGCTCTGCAGGGAAACAATCATACTTATGAACAGCAGGGGGAACCCCCACTTTACTTCCCAGCCATGCAGAACTCCAGCAGCTTTGTTTGTTTCTCTGTAGAGCAGTCGGCGACTGTGTAGAGATTTGTATTGGATTTTATTTTGGCTTTACAACCCCTTTAGGGCAGAGACATGCCGCTATTTTGGGAGATTAGTCGCCCATCGACATTGCTTCTTCTTCAGGCAACTAATCTCCCCCGCTGCCATCCCGCAGGCTACAATGTAAATTGCCCACGGGATGGCACTTGGGTTGTTTCGGCTTTCTGAAAGATTAGTCGCCTGAAGAAGTGATTTGTTGCTGGGCGAATCGAAAATAGCGGCGTGTGTCTGCCCTTTGTGTTTCCAACAAAGATCATGGAGCAAGATTTAAGCAGATAAACTGGGATTCTATTTGGAAGATTATTTTGCTGGAACCACTGGTTCTGCAGAGTTGGTGAAAGTTTTTATTAAACAATACAAAAACTATAAAATCCACATTAGATTACATGACAACACAGGACCCAGTGCAGTCTGTATATTTCTGATCAGTCTTGCTGTATCGGCTTCTGGCAGATTTTATTTGACTTTTGCTGTTTTGATAATTTATGACTATCCCTAAGCAGCCCAGGCTACACTGAGCATGTGCACAGTCTTGGGATTGCAAAGATGTTTAACAAAGTTACAAGATGACAGCCCCCTGTGACCAACTTTGAAAGCATAAATCATTTGTTTGATTAGGCGTTGTGGTGCAGTAAGTTCATGTTTACAAAATACAGCATTTCTAGCCTTATTCTATTTTAGACTTTATTTCCCCTTTAATCCATACATGCCAGTCAAATCACTGTAGAAAATGAATAATGATCACATTACCCAAAACATGCCAGTAAATTCAATTTGCAAAACAGGTGAAGCATCCCCGTGCCTGAATATTTCCAACAGGTTTAGCTGTAATTTATTTATTCCGTTTAATATACTTCTCATGCAGCCATCTCCTTGTACTTGTAATTCTAAAGCTTTACACTTATACTATGAAAGAATGGATTTTGAAACAACTATTCTCAGGTGAAGGTTGTAGTTTGGAAGTGGTCTTTTGGCTGCACTTATTTTTTTTTTTTACTAACAGAGTAGGGTGTTCTTGTTCAGTCAGCTTGGAACGTTGCTTTCTATCTTGTAATACACGACTAGTCTTCAGCTGCCTTTGACCAACACAATACACTCCATTCATTAGAAGCACATGTACTATTTCAGCACTGATCTTCTACAGAGTGTCATGCAGTCTATATATTGTATGTTCCAGGCTCTGTTGTGACCTATGGGGAAAAAAGTGGTGTCTTGTGTTATTTCTTGCACTACATAGGGGAAAATCTAAAACTTAAGTCACATTCTAATTTGAGCTCATTCAAAACACACCATCGTTGCATGGAGAAGTCCTCTTATTGGCTGCAAGATAATTAGCAGCTCAGCAGGTGTTGGGGTGGAAGACCAAGGCTTCTCAGTTAAACTCTGAATTGTTATGCTCACGTTAAAAAAGCAGAACGTGTGACTTTGGTAGTCAGGGACGGCTGTTGGTGAGCACTATACACAAGCGAATAAGCTGCCAGTTTGGTCTGGAGGAACCACACGGGGCTATTATCCACCTGTGTGGCACCTTCATTTAGAGGCTTGTGTTTTGTGTTGTGTTAGACGTATGAACATAACTTATGTTGTGATAGTGCACCTCTTATTTAAAAGCAGCCATTGCTAAAAGCTACAGTAAGCAGAGTACAGCACATAAGGGTAACCTAAACGTTGGCTTGGGGGAGGGCCAGGATTAAGCTGCCATTCATTTTAGCACTGATACACCATGAATTCACCACTGTATTCCAGTTCATGGTATAAATTACAGCAATACTAGGGACTTTTTGCTTTACTTGACTTTAGTAGGGACAGTCTACTCCCACCTCTGCACCAAGTACTGCCTCGCTTTATTGCCCTTCATAGTAATACACTCTTTCTTTAGATGACTCCTTCAGGTAGATCATGTCAGTGCAAGCAATGCTGCAGACTACACTGGAGTCCCACCACCAATAGTCAGTAGCAGCACAAAACATATCATGACCATTGAAAGTACCCTATACCAGTGAACTATACATCTACGGAAAAATCTGTTATATCCCAGAATTGTGTAGGTCCTGGCATAAGGCAATAGCTTTAATCTACAGATGACGTTTCTCATACCACAACCAATTTTATACACACTGTAACTGTGGCCTTTTGTATCCAAATTAGTTTACATATACAATATTCTGTAGATAAATAATGCAACATCTTTGAGATTTATTGAAGAAAAACTAGGTAAATGGACAACTGCATTTTATTTTGCTATACAAGACAAATTGCATCTTTACAGTAATTGTACACTATAAACACGTGCTATCGACAGTGTAGTGTCTGCATGGAGCAATGCATGATAGAACATGCTCTGGGATTCTCTTTGTTAGGGCACCACACTTTTTTTTTGGTGTTCAGTAAATGTATAAAGGGCAAGTAAACTGGGGGTTTTAAGGTCACTAAGTGGGAAAATAGGCTTCTTTAAAAATATAGACTTTCTACCAGTACATCATTGAAGCACTAAACTAACTGTGCTCTCTTTAATCCTTTAGATTTCGGTGCAATTAGAAATTAAAATGTAACGAATATAAAATGGGTGGCACGTGTCATTGCACATACACCACCAACAATGTTAAGGATATCCGACAATACTAAAAATGAACATTATGGGAAGGGACTCTACAACAAAATGAACTTTCAGTGAATATGTATATACTTTAAAAGCAACCAACAGAGTTTATGCACAAGGCCATGGTGCCTGGCCTGGCAGGATATGGAAAGAGTCAAAAAAATGCCCTGTATGCGTTTAAAATATAAAATGTTGTTTAACAAACATGAATGGTTTCCGATTGAAATGATGCACTAAAGTGCCCGAGTAGTGCAAAAATACACCCCTTGATATTTTCTAAGAAACTTCCTTTCTCATGCCAACAAGCAACTAGTCATCTGGATTTCAGGCTTACAGAATTCAGAAATATGGCTTTAACTCACCACTGAATGTGGCACTTAATCTCAGTGCATGGCATAAACCAGCTATACAATATAAAACACAATCACCTTTTTTGTAGTTATTTAACAGCTGTCTGTACCGAAATGGTTGTTTTATATTTTTTTTCTAAATAGGATTTCCAAAAAGTCTTCCATAGTATTTTTCAAACCCCTTTTAAAGAAATACGGTGCAGGTTCAGTAAATTAAACGGTCTGTGGTTTAAACAGGAGCCCTTACTTGCAGTAAACAGCAAATTAATGGCCACTTTCATAGGATATGCATTTGTTTGTTCAGGAATAAGTCCGTCTAAGGCACAGTGAAGCCATGTGCATAAGTATAAAATGCATCGCTTTCACACACAAAAATTGCATCCGCTTGATCTGCACTTCATTTGCAAATTCCTTATTTCTGATACATACCTATCCCTGAATAATCCTGTTAATGTCCT
The DNA here is from genome assembly GCF_017654675.1 of Xenopus laevis. Taxonomy (NCBI): domain Eukaryota; kingdom Metazoa; phylum Chordata; class Amphibia; order Anura; family Pipidae; genus Xenopus; species Xenopus laevis. The sequence continues at coordinate 149,906,056 of NC_054372.1, read as the reverse complement.
ACATCATTTCTTTAGAAAGGAACATTACTGCCAGATATTTTTGGATCATCGTTTTAGACAACATTGTGTAAAAAGAACAGTAAACAGTACGAACGTTTCACTGTTCAGTACATTTCTTGGACCTCACTGTAGAAGTCCATTAGCTAAACAATGTCTGACACCTGAGATGGATGGCAATGCACTTTTGTTCTCAAATCTCATGCACTGGCGAGTGACTAATTTTATCAATGGCTGCAGCATAAAAATTTTTGTCATTTTCACTGCAGCATTTCAGCACAGATAACCAACAAAACGGTGGTGCAAAAGTGCACATGAAGGAAATAACCTTGTAATTGCAGCTATTTGCCTTGCTGCCTAACTTGACTAAGATTCTCCCAAATACCCCCTACAAAAAGGATTCCTTTATCCGCCAATAGGTTTTAAAGACAAAAAAAAGTAGGAGAAAGTGTTTTGTGGTACCAGCTGCACATTACATTATGAGCAACTCTTATACACATCCAGAGAAGAGAGTAAAAGAGGAGGGGTGAAACGGAGAGCACCAATCTTCCAGCGAGGCACACGTTAGATTTCACTGTGTAATGAAGCCAGGCATAGGAGGAAAGCGAGGAGGTCTTTGAGGGAGAGCAGGAGGATACTGTTGTGTGAAAGGAGGTGGGTATCCAGGCTGAGGCATTTGATTTGATGGTTGATACACATGACGAGAAGGAATAGGTGGGCAAGGAGATGCTGTATAAGGGAGGCCGGGTGCTGGCTGAGCAGCCATTGCATATGGCATTGGATATAGTCCAGGTTGGCTCGGTGCTTGAGGTGGTGGTGGCACTGGTCTTCTGGGTGTAACAGGTGGAGGAGAGGCAAAGTTTGCTGGATAGGGGGCTGGAGGTGCTTGGTTTGATTCTGATGGCCTTGCTTGTGGGAGCACAGACACTTGGGGAAGTCTTTGCCCCTTCATTACCATCTCCTGAAGTTTTTCAATTTTTACACGCCGCAGATGTGCTAATTTGCGCTTGCTCAAATACTCGTCAATGAAGCTATCCAACTGGATGCCTCCATCAAGGAAATTTTCTGCCATATTCTTAAAAGAAAAAAAAAAGCCATTAAGCACACAATTCACTCAAAATTTCAAGTATATTCCTGGAGAGCATGTTTGTACAAACTCCAGCATATAATAATCATTGATGCTTGTTTTGGGAGGAGAATGTCATGCAGGGACTGTATTTCTTTACAGCAGTTAGACACAGGGTTTAAAGCTTGTGTGTGTCACTCTCTGATGCCAACGTTTGACAAAGAAAAGTCAAAAGAAATGAGGCCATGTAATGCAGCAAAGCCTGACCCAAGTTAGATATGTCTGTCTTTGTGCAGCAAGAAGATGCTTGTGAGTGTTTCTTCTTGTATGGAGATAATGTGCCCACCTAATAGCTCTTAGTCGTCCTCTATATCCAGACATCACCAAAACTTCATAACACATAGTATCTAATCTGAGTATTTCCCTGTTCAATCATATTTAACAAACACATTTTACATCCCCCAATTTCCTTTTTGAAGATTGTACTATTCAACAAGGTCTCATTTAATATTAAAAAACCTTTATAAATCTTAGTATCCAGCTGCAGTCCATTGCATATTGTGACTGATTAAAGGACCAGTAACATCAAAATTAGTATACCACGAAAAAAAAAAAATACCAAGACTTATTAAACTTTACAATCCCACAGCCTTTATTAAGAAATAACTTACAGAAACTCAGATTGCGCTCAGCTTCAGAAAAGAGGATCCATTGTGCGACGCTCGATTTCTCCTCCCTGCGATAATTATAGGAGATAGTCAGGGAGGAGAAACCAAAATCGCACGATGGAACGCGGTCGTGTCGCCTTTTCTGAAGAGGAGCGCAAGTGAAGTTATTTCTTAATAAAGGCTGTGTGATTTTAAAGTTAATAAGTCTTGGTGTTTTTTTTTTTTTCATGGCATACGAACAATTTTTTTTTTTTTTTTTTACAAAAATGTTACTGGTCCTTAAAGGCCAGTCATATTTCGGCCAAATACCAAACCTGAATCCTAATTTGCATATGCAAATTAGGGGTTGGAAGGAGGAAATATTTTTTACTTCCTTGTTTTGTGACAAAAAGTCACACAATTTCCCTCCCTGCCCCTAATTTGCATATGCAAATTAGGATTTGGTTCGGCCAGGCAGAAGGAATCCGAATCCTGCTGAAAAAGGCCGAATCCTGGATTCAGTGCATCCCTATTGAAAATACATCTTTTGCTATTGGACAATATACTGTATATTGACATATAGACTGAGGTGTGAACTGTGAGCATTTTCTCAATTCTTTACTATACTTATTTATGTTTTACTACTGCTCTTATATTTATTATATTGCGGTAGTGCCAGTGGCGTAACTAGATATTACTGGGCCCCACAGCAAATTATTTTTCAGGCCCCCCAAAATATTTAGCAGTTGACTTGTTTTGCCAATATTTATTGAAACTGTACATGAATTAGGGCCTCATGGGCCCCTATAGCTCCTGGGCCCCCCTGCAGCCGCAGGGTCTGCTTCCTCTATAGTTACGCCCCTGGGTAGTGCCAAAAACCGTCTTTTTGCACCTTTTTCTTTATTTGTAATATATCCATGCATGTCCAGCCAAAAATCTGAAAGAAAACTCCTGCCGTCTTCCAAATTTAATGGCAACACACCAACAACTCATCTGTCATATTGCTCCACACCTCTCATATAGCAATAAGCCAATGTAAACCAGTAAAGGGCAAAATGATGACTAACTTGATCATTCCAGGTAATGCAAAATAAATAAATAAAAAAAACAACACTTTTTTATTACCTCTGTCTCTTCCTCTATTTTGGCACCTTCAGCCTGAAGAAGTGCTAAAAGGGTTTCCAGGGATGAGTTGACAGACTGCTTATCTGAACAGAATAAATGGTAAAGTTTTAACATCTTTATATTTTATAAAATATATATATTATAAAACAATATATTGAATTGTCAGATGTTATAAAATGACAGGTTCTTCAAGGCTGCTCTCTTCAGAGAGACATAGTAGATGGCAGAGCCTGGCCTAAATGCCAGTTGGCGTGACTGTTGCCCTAGATTTTATACTGTAACTACAGAGGGGTGGCTGGTACAAGATCAGTTTATTTAATCTTTTTATGAGGGCCCTGACTGAATATGTCATCAAACCCAAACCATCTAAAGTCCATCCCACTGCAAACATGGAACTCAGGTTTGGACCGAAAAATGTACAGATCCTCTCATCTTATCCTCTTTAGAAATGACAAGTTTTCTAATTTCATAGATTAAACACAGCAACAAAACACAAATACCTCTATTATAATCTATTCCACTTTTCAGTTTTAGGGATTACAACAAGAGACAATATCTCGTAATATCTTTATAATGGTTCAGTAACTGCTAAAGACCAATAGGAGTCTCCAAACATGTGCCCAAAACTACAACCTCCCCTTGAGTTTTGGTGGGAGCTGCCTGGTACTCCTAATTCTCGTGTCAGACAACACTAGTCTAAGGCATGTTTACAGGTCACAAAGAGTGTATAATCGTCAGGCTGTTTCCATTATTAAAAGTGGGGGGGGGGGGCAGCAGGATTGGTTTTGGGTTATTTCTCTGAAATATAACAAGGCAGAAAAGAATAAGTATGCCATTGGCCTAATGAAGAAACAGTGTAGGAAGTTATCTGTTTTGACTTAATTATATCATTCAAACCAAAAGCTAAAAAGGTATGAGCTGACAAGAAATCATATTATTTACCCATCTAGATATATACATCTATCATATAGTCTTCATTTTTTATTTTCTGTAAAAGTATTTTTGTTCCATGTTCAGCAGCTGTTTGCTAGGTTTCAATTTACCCTAGCAACCAGGCAGTGGTTGAATGACAGACTGCAACATGAACAAGACAGGGACTAAAAAGATTAATAATAAAAGGTAAAACTTGTCGTCTCAGGAAGCAATAGTTGTTTTTCTACTGGGGCCAGTAATCCCTATTTTAAAGCTAGAGAGAGGCAGAGGAGAAAGACAAATAACTAAACTCTAAAAAATAAAGACTAATTGAAACTGTACAAAGAATAGGACATTCTATAACGTACTAAAAGTTAACACCAAGGTGAACTACCGCTTTAATAGCATCACAAAAGGTGATTACAGTATGTTTTCTGCCATGCCAGTGCGCCCCAATTACATGATGGGTTCAATAAAGACACCCCTTGTGCCATTACCCTCAATTCCTCAATAAATATAATTGAAACAAATTATAATGAAAAACATGATTAAATTAGATAAGTCACCGAGTTTTGTTTTCTTCAATTGGTGGGATTCGAGGAGACTGTGTAGCTCCTGGTATTTTTGTGTGAGAGTCGCTTTTAAGTTTTCCAGATCTGGTTGCAATAGCAGGTTCTCCTCTGCAAGGCTTCGGTTTCCAGCAAGTGTCATTTCTTTGCTCAACTGAACATTCTGAGTCTGTCAAGGCAGAGTTAAAAATTAACAGCCAGTAACTAAAAAAAAAAAAAAAAAGTGTACTATAAAAGTGCTTACACATAAAATTTCACTTAAACATTGTGTAACTAAACCAGTACTTGCAGATATAATGCATTATATACAAGACAGAATAAACCAGAATAAAACACCCACATATGTAATAAAAGGCACCCAGGAGCAGTAAACCATGGCAACCAATAAGTTTTTAAAAAGGTGACCAGCTAAATGTTATCTGGTGATTGGTTGCTATGGGTAACTGTCCTTGGCAAACTTAGTGCACAAAGGGGTAAGTAAAGACTTAGGGGCATTTGCTGGGGGGAGGAGCGGGGGTATGTAGGGTAGGGGAGTAGAGTTTTTTTAACTTTAGGGTTGAATTCTCCTTTAAAGCAGCTGGAATGGTAAAACCACTGTCACCGCTAGTTATTCTAGTGACTTACCCATTTCCCCTCAGAGTGAGAGAGTGTCCCCTGGGCCGCTTAAAGGGGTGGTTCACCTTGAAGGTAACTTTTAGTAAGTTATAAAATGGCCAGTTCTAAGCAACTTTTTTAAATGGTCTTCATTATTTTATTTTTTTTTTATAGTTTTTGTTTTAATTATCTGCCTTCTACTTCTGACTCTTTCCAGTTTTCAAATGGGGGTCACTGACACATCTAAAAACAAATGCTCTGTAAGGCCACAAATGTATTGTTACTTTGTATTACTCATATTTTTATTCAGGCCTCTCCTATTCATATTCCAGTCTCTTATTCAAATCAATGCATGGTTGCTAGGGTAATTTGGACCCTAGCAACCAGATTGCGGAAACTGCAAACTGGAGAGCTACTGAACAAACAGCTAAATAACTCAAAAACCACAAACAATTTGCAGTTGGTTTTCACTTGTCTCAGAATATCACTCCCTACTTCATACTAAAAGTTCATTTAAAGGTGCGCAACCCCCACCATCGTTTTCCAGTATGCCAGACATTCCCCATCAAGCTTGGATGAGTACATACATAGTACAGAACATTTCCCAAGGTTTCTGTACTGTGCAAATGCCTTAACAGACTTGGCACAGGGGGGCACCTGTGGGAACAAAAGAAAATGGAGGAGCTGGTGCATTTTTTTGAAGAGGAGGAGTGTCAGCCTAATGTAGCAGCAGGTAACCGACTAGAATTGTTGGGGTGTCATAAATTTGTGATTTCCTTCAACTTTAATACTACCACTGACAACAACGTTTTACAATTAGCAGATAATTAAATTCAGTGAATTGTAACACATTACTTAATTACACACACACAAAGAAATGTATTGTACCTTTAGAAACAATGGGGAAGTGTAAACCCTGTCTGAACTAATATCCCCAGCCTTCTCCATCATTTCTTAAACTTCTCTAGTAACACTAGGAGGCCCATTGATCAAAGTCCGAATTTATCTCATCATTCTCTGAAAAATACTCCAACCAAGTCCGCACAGGTTTTTTCCTTCTTTTCTATCAATACATTTTCCCGGCAATTTTCTGTGCATAAAAAAATCCCAAAAATTATTGCACAAAACCCAGCGCAGATCAAGATATCTTCATGACTTCTCCCATTGACTTACATGCAACCTTGGCTGTTCCGAGATGCCGGATTTTCAGATTCTGACTTTTTCCATCCTTGGGGTATAATAAATCCTTAAAAAATAGTGTTTTTCCACTACAAAAATTCAGATTTTATAGTAAAAAAGAAACATGTATTTTTCGGGTTTTTGGCATTCAGAGTTTAATAAATAACCCCCTAGGTATCTAAACACTGCATTACATTACTGCCAGGCACCACTCTGCTGCTGAATGTAAACCTCTACAATCTTTCTACAGAACAGTTTTTAAGTAGGGATGCACCGAATCCACTATTTTGGATTCGGCCGAACCCCCGAATCCCTCGCAAAAGATTTGGCTGAATACCAAACCAAATTTGAATCCTAATTTGCATAGGCAAATTAGGGGTGGGATTGGGAAAAAGTCAGAATTATCCCTCTCTGCCCATAATTTGCATATGCTAATCAGGATTCGGATTGGCCAGGAGAAGGGTTCGGCCGAATCCAAATCCTGCTGAAAAAGGCCGAATCCCGAACCGAATCCTGGATTCGGTGCATCTCTATTTTTAAAACAAGGACCCAGCTGTTCCTGTAACTAGAATAAAATGGTCTAAATTGTAAAATTACTTCCTGCTTCTCTTGTCATCGTTTCTACTAAGTTAGTGTCGGCTTAACCTGCAGTTAGTGACATGCCATGGTCTCAGTCTAACTGGCCGGCAGCAATATTCCATGTTTAGTTTTATAATCAAGACAGCTCCTATACCTGCTCAATACCTGCTTATGCATCACTGGTAAACTGACAAAGTATCACAACAAAAACTAGTACAACAGGGGAGTAATAGAGAATTACTTAAACAAACCAACAATACAAAATTCACAATGTCTATGGCAAAATAACACTGTTGTAGCCATAATGTTATGACACTAGAGTATCTATAGATAAATTTTTCCATGAAAAAAAGAACATTTCCCACATGCTGGTGTGTGATTGCCGTCTAAAAGAATTTTATAGAGAACCCTTGGTCAATTTCAAAAGCCAACATAACTACTATAGGAAAGACACAAGCCTGGTTTCTATTCACTAAATCTCATGTTGGGAAAACAAAAACCATACCACACTGTGGTGAAAGGCCGGACGGAGAGTTCCAAAATGACATCAGAGTTTCCATTCCCTATTTCTAAAAGAGGTGCCATTATGGATTCAAAAGCGTAGTCAGTTACGGTTATGTATTATTTTTATTATGTATTCAAATGCGTAGTCAGTTACTGTTAGAAGGGGTAAAATGGTTCAATATTGAACATAAAGTGGAAAAGCACACACAGTGCAAACAAAGCCATATAAAAGATATAAACATTATGAAGCATACATTACACTAAGCACAAAATACTACTAGTACACATCACTACCAATTATAAGCAACTATCCCAAACCCAAGGAGCTTAGCCTGAGACTGAATTGAATAAAGTAACTTAAAAATACATTTACATTTTTGAAGATCATTATCAAAACATTCTACTACTTCAGAAATGAAGAAAGAGGATTTTCTGGCAGATTAGCCATATATTACTTTATGTCTCTTACACATGAGCCTTCTTACCGGCAGTCCTCTGCAGTGGATCTTTCATGTGTTCCACTGCAGGAAGAATCAAAGCCCCTTTTTTACAATCACTTTGCACTCACTGAGGAGCAGACAATCTCCAAATGCAGGCAGAAAGCAAAATAATGTGTTCTACCAGCATTGCTCCCACCAGGCAACATACTTTTGAATTTGGATGCAAGCCTGAAGTGTGTGATTTAGATCTTGCCTGTCGCTAACCCGACTTAATACATCTATATACACCTTTGCTTAACATGAGCACAATCCATAGAATACATACTCTGCCTATTGTTTTATTTTTTTTAAAAAATCCATGTTCCTAATTTTTCCATTGTAATGGAGACGCCCTGAACTCACTCGTGTTGCCTCCACCATGAAACAGAGTAATGTTTTAAAGAGAGATAAGTATTTTGTTAGTGCAAAGAATAAAACCATATATATTGCATAATTAAAAGAATAGGTTACAAATGTTCAGCACATGTCCTATTCAACAAGCTCAATTTGAAAGGGGATGTGTACTGCTCTTTAACATTGGCCAACTGGATATGTTGGATTCCAGGCTTCAATTCAATGTCAGATCAGGTTACACCACAGCCAGCCACTTCTACAGTGACAGGCCATTAGAATATGGGAAGTGCTGATCATTGTACTCATTATCCATTGTAGAGTGTTTAACACTGGTATCAATTTAATGATACACTATGTACAGAGTACTTCACACTAATGTCATTAGTAATAGTCATGGTCATGGTAGCAGGCCATTCCCTCCCTCTACAGCTACATGTGATAAAAATGTTCATCACCAGTAACCTGTTAATCCTCAGGGACCCCTAGCACAGATCAGATGGAGTTGTATGTATATTTTGCGTGTATATTTTTATATAAATTGGTAGTAACAAACAACTGCATTACGTGCAAGTAACAATAAGTACATTATAAGAAATACAATTCACATAAATATAAAATATAATTACAAAACAGGTTAAGTGCTCAGTGTAAAGGAGACAAAAGGATGGAGGACCCTACCCCGTACAGCTTACAGTCTAAATGGGAGGGTAACTTACAGACACTATTTGGAGGGCTATTAAGTGCTGTAGATTACAGTGTGTGACAGTCATACAAGTGCCAGTTCAGGTGTTATCCAGGTGCTCCCAGAGGTAGTCTTTGAGTTTAGTTCTAAATACACTGAAGGAGGATTCTCTCTGGAGAGATTCAGGAATGGCATTCCAAATATAAGGAGTCACAAGAGAGAAGGGTTTGATATGGGAAACAGCAGTAGTAGTGGGGGTACAACCAAGCGGTTGCTCTGAGAGGAGCGGAGGTTTTCGGGCAGGAACATATAGAGAAACAAGAGATGAGATGTAGTTAGGTGCAGAGGAATGAAGGGTTTGAAGGTTATGAGGAGGAGTTTAAAAGTTATTCTTTGTTTTATAGGAAGCCATGATAAGGACTTCAGTAGCGAAGGGGCCTATAGACATTTGGATGAGAGTATTCGTCAGCAGTGTTTAATACAGACTGTAGAGGGGAGATATGGCAGTTGGGGAGGCCAATTAGTAGAAGGTTACAGTAATCTAGTCAGGATAGGATAAGAGCATGCATGAGCATTTTAGCTGTAGCCTGTGAAAGAAAGGGTGGAATTTTGGCAATATTACGTAAGAAAAAGGGACAGGTGTTGACAGTGGATGCAAGATAATGAGAGAAAGAGAGAGAGGAGTCAAAGATTACCCCCAGACATCTTGCTGAGTTGACAGGATTAATGAGCATGCCATCAATAGAGACAGTAAATAGGGGAGTGGGACAGTAGGGAGTGGAAAGATGATAAATTCAGTTTTTGTTAGTTTGAGTTAAATAAGAGATGGAATGCACTGCAAATAGAGAATTACATAGATTGTTTTCCACAGTGAACCACAAAGGACTACTGCAATCAAGACATTGTTGAGTATTCAGGCTCCAGCAAATGAAGGATAAGATGTTGCATGAAGTGCAAGTACTTGTCATTACTGACTGAGGAATACACAGGAACTATAAACAGTATGACGTGAAGCCACACACACACCAGAGCCTACCTGCCATTAGCAAGAGAGGGGTTTAGTAGGCACAGTTGCCAGGCTCATTATCAGGAAACACAGTGACACGTGACAGCTGCTTACCGACAGATCCCAAATGTCACATGGTCTCGTGTCATCCAGGAAGTAGGTGCAGCAGTCACAAGGCAGAAGGAAGGAATAATAGTAGCAGCACATAGCGGGATCATAGCTACATTCCCCTGAGCACATACACAGCGACACGGAGCAGCCAGGGCACAGTCTATAAGCAGCAGACTCCCCACCTTGTTTCTTAACTACAACTGCCAGTAACCCGGAAATACTAGTACTGGAGGTGTAGTTCATCAGCAGCAGCAGCAGCTGGAAGGCCTCGGGCACTTGAGTAAAACAATGAAGCGATTGTATTGTGTCGCTCTGACCCTGTCCTGGCCGACCCCCAGCTCACACACAAATCACTGTACGCCGTGCGCTATTGTCACTCACCTCATCCATCTCCTGCACCATCTGCCCCAGCTTCTCCTCATCTTCCAGCAGCTCGTTCAGTTGAGTGAGTGACAAGTGCATAAACTTGATCGTATCGACGGCCATGGTCAGCTGAACCCTGGGGCGAAGGGTTCTCACTCTGGCTTTCCGGCTTTAGCGGCCTGTCACCCAATTGCTAGCTTCACGTCTCAGCGCCCACAATGGCGTCGCCTGTCACTCCCCGCCCATAACCGGAAGGGGCTGGAATTAGGGGCCGCGCTAGAGAATGTCACAGCGCGTCACGTGCTCGTTGAACCTGTTTCTCTGCTGTCAGCGTGACGTTACGTGCTGTCTGGTGACTAAGGGCGCAGCAGAGCTTTGCGAATATGTATCTCTTGCACTAAACTCCAAAGCATTTCCTTTCCATCGTCAACGCCCTTATTAATCCTATGTGAGTGGCATTTATTTGCTGCGTGAGGCCGCCTGTTTGCTAACAATTAACCGCAGTTCTTGCTCTGTGGCAGTGACTGAGGACGTAAACTTCCTGTTGGCCTTAAAGGAACACTTCAGTTATAACAGGGCTCCCCAACCTTTTTTACAGATGAGCCACATTTAAATGTAAAAAGAGTTGGGGAGCAACACAAGCATGAAAAAGTCCCTGGGGGTGCCAAATAAGGGATGTGTTTGGTTATTTGGTAGCCCCTATGTGGACTGGCAGTCTACAGGAGGCTCTGCTTGGCACTATACTTAGTTTTCTATGCAAATAAAACTTGCTTCCAAGCCTGGAATTCCAAAATAAGCACATGCTTTGAGGACACTGAGAGCAACATGCAAGGGGTTGGAGAGCGACATGTTGCTCGCGAGCTACTGGTTGGGGATCACTGAGTTATAAAATAAAAACTGGGGAAATAGACAGGCTCACGTTGTACTTGTGGTACATACACAGTTCGTCCTAATTCTTCCCCTTCCTGTCTGTAAAAGTGTCGCTGATCTACAGAGTACAATTCTCACAGTGGGTGAGGGTAGTTTCTAATTACTTAGGGGCCCATTTACTAAGGGTCGAAGTGAATTTTTGAATTTTGAAGTCATTTTTGGGTACTTCGACCATCGAATAGGCCAAAATTCGATTCGAATTGAAAAAACTTCAAATATTCGACCGTTCGAAAATCGATGTACTGTCTCTTTAAACAACTTCGACTTTGACACTTCGCCACCTTAAACCTGACGAATTGCTATGTTAGCCTATGGCGACCTCCTAGAACCTAAAGCCAGTATTTGGCTAAGTTTTTAGAAGTCAAAGTTTTTATTTTGGAAAATCGTTCGAATGATCGATTAAATCGTTCGATTCAAACAATATCTACGATCGACCGAACAATTTGAATTAGATCGAAAACAGCTAAATTCACTCAAAAAAAAAACTTTGACTACCGTATATACTTGAGGATAAGCCGACCCGAGTATAAGCCGAGGTACCTAATTTTACCTATGAAAACTGGGAAAACTTATTGACTCGAGTATAAGCCTAGACACAACTACAGCCCTGTCTCCCAGCAGCGCACATTCTGCCAAAGCGACCCCCCCCAGCGATCAACCGGACTTCTTTGCAAAGTTGATGGTGACAGAGAATTGCCAAACGGATTACTATGTGTATTGTCCCACTACCATGTGCAGAGGGCACTGTGTGATATTACAATCACTGTTATTCTTTCATATAACCAACAGAGGGCACTGTGTGATATTGCAGTCACTGTTATTCTTTCATATAACCAACAGAGGGCGCTGTGTGATATTGTCTCTCCCCAAGCGAACTGTTTTTATAGGAATGTTTAAAAGTGACTGCAATCTCAGCTACTGCCAGCTGACTCGAGTATAAGCCGAGGTAGACTTTTTCAGCACATTTTGGATGCTGAAAAACTCGGCTTATACTCGAGTATATACGGTATCAAATTTCTACAATTCAATGGTCGAATTTCGAAGTTTTTCGACCCTTAGTAAATGTGCCCCTTAGTGTCTGAAAATGTTCACAAACTTTAAGGACAAGTAAAGTCCCTAAACAATGTAAAGTCCAGTCCTCTTCTGAGTAAAGGCGATGTCGCCAAACAAGCGGATCTCTCCCCGATATTCCCACCTTGAGGTGGGCAATATCTAACATAGTAACATAGTAACATAGTAAGTAAGGTTGAAAAAAGACACATGTCCATCGAGTTCAACCTTTTTTTTTTTTTTTTTTTGTTTATTAACTACCTATCTGCCAGTTGATCCAGAGGAAGGCAAAAAACCCATCTGAAGCCTCTCCAATTTGCCTTAGAGGGGGAAAAATTCCTTCCTGACTCCAAAATGGCAATCGGACTAATCCCTGGATCAACTTGGACTATGAGCTATTTCCCATAACCCTGTATTCCCTTACTTGCTAAAAAGCTATCCAACCCCTTCTTAAAGCTATCTAATGTATCAGCCTGTACAACTGATTCAGGGAGAGAATTCCACATCTTCACAGCTCTCACTGTAAAAAACCCCTTCCGAATATTTAGGCGGAACCTCTTTTCTTCTAATCGGAATGGGTGACCTCGTGTCAGCTGGAAAGACCTACTGGTAAATAAAGCATTAGAGAGATTGTTATATGATCCCCTTATATATTTATACATAGTCATCATATCACCCCTTAAGCGCCTCTTCTCCAGCGTGAACATCCCCAATTTGGCCAGTCTTTCCTCATAGCTAAGATTTTCAATAGCTTTTACCAGCTTAGTTGCCCTTCTCTGTACCCTCTCTAATACAATAATGTCCTGTTTGAGTGATGGAGACCAAAACTGTACGGCATATTCCAGATGGGGCCTTACAAGTGCTCTATACAGTGGAAGAATGACCCCCTCCTCCCTTGACTCTATGCCCCTTTTAATACAGCTCAAGACCTTATTTGCCCTTGATGCTGCTGACTGGCATTGCTTGCTACAGCCAAGTTTATCATCTACAAGGACTCCAAGGTCCTTTTCCATAATGGATTTGCCTAGTGCAGTCCCATTGAGGGTATAAGCAGCTTGGATATTTTTACATCCCAGGTGCATGACTTTACATTTATCAACATTGAATCTCATTTGCCACTTAGCTGCCCAGATTGCCAGTTTGTCAAGATCCTGTTGCAAGGATGCCACATCCTGGATGGAATTAATTGGGCTGGATAATTTTGTGTCATCTGCAAACACTGATACATTACTTACAACACCCTCCCCTAAGTCATTAATGAACAAGTTAAATAAAAGTGGACCCAATACTGAGCCCTGGGGGACCCCACTAAGAACCTTACTCCAAGTAGAGAATGTACCATTAACAACCACCCTCTGTACCCGATCCTGTAGCCAGTTTCCTATCCATGTGCAAACGACTTCATTAAGCCCAACAGACCTTAGTTTAGAAAGCAGTCGTTTGTGGGGCACAGTATCAAACGCTTTGGCAAAATCCAAATAGATCACATCTACTGCCCCCCCACTATCCAGAATCTTACTTACCACATCATAAAATGCAATCAAATTTGTCTGACATGACCTATCCTTCATAAAGCCATGCTGATTGTTGCTCTTAATGCCATTCATTAGGACAAAATTTTGAATGTGATCCCTTAACAAGCCTTCAAATAATTTGCCCACCACAGATGTCAAGCTTACTGGCCTATAATTGCCAGGCTGAGATCGTAATCCCTTTTTAAATATTGGAATAACATCAGCTTTTCTCCAATCCATAGGCACCATACCAGATGACAGTGAATCTGAGAAAATCAGAAATAAGGGCTGGTCTAAAACTGAACTAAGCTCTCTTAGAACCCGGGGGTGTATGCCATCAGGCCCTGGAGCCTTGTTTACATTAATTTGTATTAAAGCTTTTTGAATCATATCCTGAGTCAGCCACTGACTAGATTGAGCTGAACCATTCGTGCAGTTATTAAGTGAGCCTGTGAACCCAGACTCCTCTATTGTATACACTGAAGAAAAGAACTGATTTAACACATTTGCCTTATCTGTATCTGTTACAACCATACTGGTACCATTATTTAATGGAGCAACACTCTCAACCTGCATCTTTTTACTATTAATATATTTAAAAAACTTTTAGGGTTAGTTTTCACCTCCACCGCAATTAACTCTTCATTTCTTTTCTTAGCCTTCCGGATTGCTGATTTACAACATTTATTACAGTGTTTATATTCATTAAATGCAGCTTCTGTCCCTACAGATTTGTAGTTTTTAAATGCTTTTCTCTTCTTTCCCATTAACATCTTTACCTCTGAATTAAGCCACACAGGATGATTCTTAGAGCTTCTATGTTTAGTCCTTAAGGGAATAAATTGAGAACAGTAATGATTTAATATCATTTTAAAGGACAACCATTTCTGTTCTGTGTTTTTAGCTGAAAACCTAATGCCCAAATCAATGCTCTGTAGGGCAGCCCTCAAGGCACTAAAATTAGCTTTGGCAAAATTCATGGTTTTTGTTGCCCCAGTATATTTTTGTTTTTTGCACCAGACATTAAAAGATATAACATTATGGTCACTATTACACAGGGGTTCAATGACTTGCACATTTGCTATAAGTTCTGCGTCATTTGAGATCACTAAATCAAGAATAGCATTTTTTCTGGTAGGCTCCTCAACAACCTGTGCTAAAAAATTGTCGTGCAATAAGTTTATAAACTTGTTCCCATTAACTGATCTAGCAGTACCGTTGCTCCAGTCAATATCTGGGTAATTAAAATCTCCCATTATCATTACTTTACCTAAACTAGCAGCCTTTTCTATTTGCATTAGGAGCTTTGTCTCTTCCTCCTCACTTACATTAGGGGGTCTATAGCATACTCCTACAATTAATTTGCTGGATTCTTTACAATTGGTGAAGAACTCCACCCATACGACTTCTGGCCCCTCATTTTCTAACACAACCGCCTCCTTTATATGAGCTTTTAAATCCTGCCTAACATACAGACATACCCCTCCTCCTTTTCTATTGCCTCTGTCCCTCCGAATCTGGCTTATCCGATCATGGACCCTAGGGCCCAACGATCGGATCCTAACGATGGGTAACGGGCAGTCGGACAGATGTGGCCACAATCTGACGGGATTTTTAGTCCCCTCCGATCGATGTCTGCCCGACTTTCGGCCAGATATCGATTGGGGAAGCCCGTCGGAGGGCCCCATACACGGGCCAATAAGCTGCCGACTCGGTCTGTCGGCATGCTTTTAGCGGCCCGCGTATGGCCAGCTTTAGTCACAATTTAGATTCATCTTTCTGATCTTTAGTTTTTATTATGTTTTATACTCTTAATTAGGGATGCACCGAATCCAGGATTCGGTTCGGGATTCGGCCTTTTGCAGCAGGATTCGGGTTCGGCAGAATCCTTCTGCCCAGCAGAATCCGCATATGCAAATTAGGGTTCAGATTCAGTTCGGTATTCGGCCTTATCTTTCACAAAGGATTCGGGGGTTCGGCCGAATCCAAAATAGTGGATTCGGTGCATCCCTACTCTTAATATTATCATTTTCAACCGAGGATGGACTTTCCCAGGGGTACAAGACAATCTTTCCTCCAATTTTTTTGGGGGCTCACATTTAAAAATTGTGTGCACAAAGAAGTAGGAGGGTCAGAATAAGTACATAATCATGGGTTTTGTCACCAAATTAGTCGTGTGCACAACAATTAGAAGGACCATTGATAGAGAATGAGACCACTCAACTAATGTCAGGGGAGAAATCCCCCACCAGTCTTGACAAAAGCAAGAGGGATGAGTAGTTATTCTTTCTCCGTGATTCCCCCTATGTAGCCCAGGTAGGGGGCCCAATGAAGCCAGTTGCAAGTAGCCCATGTTGTAGCAGAGGCTTCATTGTTTGGACTCCAGTCATAGGTAAGTTTAGGTCCTATGTGTAGGAGGTATTCTAGGTGGGATTCAAAATAGGCCCTGACATTTCAGACATTTCAAATACACACAGGCCCAAACAGCACCCCCCCCCCCCAGCCTACTAAATAGTTACTGTGTATGACATCTTACAGCAGTCCCATTGGAATTTGCAAGACTCGACAGATTCTCAGTCTGGGCCTGAGTTAGTTAATGGATAACTTATAGTCCCTTCTGAGGACACTAATTTGGGGAAGGCCCTTTCTTGTTTGAGCATGATTATTCCCCTGTGCACAAAAATTTGTAAATAGAGATTTGGTTTGCTGAGATCACTGGAAGAACTTGCATGGCCTCCACAGAGCCTTGACCTTAACTCAACTGAACGCCTGTAGAATTAACTGGAATGCTGGCTTGGCATGATCACTAATCCAACATCAATATCTAGTGAAAAGCCTTCCCAGAAGAGTAGAGTAGAGGCTCTTAAATTAACTTTAGTTTTTAATAATATTTTGGACAGGCAGCAGTCTGGATAATTTCAACCCCCCCCCCAGCAAACAAACTCTGGGCTAAAGAGTCGAAACAATGATATGAAATTGTATTCCAGCGACACAACTCCTGCCGCATACACAGCTTGTAGGGAACAGATAAATGTAAGGGATTATAAGAATTGTGCCATGATAACAAGTTAGATAATGAAAATTCAGCAATAATGTTAAAAACTATGGGGTAAATATACAGGTATGGGATCAGTTATCCAAAAATCTTCTGTGCATAAAACTCGAAATTATGGGAAGCCGTCATTAAGGAGATTCTGTCATGATTTTTATGGTATAGTTTTCATTTCAAAATGACACTCTTTACACTGCAAATAGTTAACTCTACTATGCAGAATGATTTCTAATCCAAACACCTTGTGCTGATATCATCTCACCATGGGAACCGTCTCTGTTATCTTGCCACACGTGATGTGATTAACTTCAGAATTTCAACACAGGACTGATTCCCTGTATCCCAGGCTGTATTAGTAGGTCAGTCATCTAATCAAGTTCACAGTGCACTTTTATACAACTGACTTGGTCTGTGTCTTTTAGCTGAAATAAAAAAGCCAACAAGTATACAAAATCAACAATATCAGATTGGGATAAATACCCAACATAGCAAAGTTGTCATACATAACCATCACCATCTCAGAAAGGATTTTGGAACTTAATTGAGTTTATATTTTGATATGTGCATAACCGAAGAATCCACTAATTCTAAGCCTTGGTCAAAATCACCCCATTAGTTCTCCCAAGAATCCTATGGATCCTCTGAGCCCTGTCACCCCATGTGTAAGATAAATATGTTTGGCAATCCTGGAGAGTATGTTTTCAGTCTCAAATATGTAAAAACAATCCTTCTTTTAATTAACCATTCTTTCCACACATTAACAGGTTCTTATGTCATATTACAATTTATGAAGTGTTTGATCTTAAATACACCCTAGAACAGTTGAATCACCACCACATATTGACACTGTTCACAGCCTTGGTCAATTGTTAATAGGTTAGGTACCAACATATTCATACATAGTGGTGCATAGCTATTGGCAGATATACCAGTAGTGTGCCAAATGTAATAAACATGATCACTTTGTGAGTCATATATAAGTATTTCCCAAAATCTTTTCTTTTGTATAACAGGCAATGCCTGGACATTGACCTAGAATTCCAACGTGTCCTATACATAGAACCTGACTGATGGGATTGCATGCAATAAACTATTGCTCTGACTGTCTGACTTGCAAGGTGACATCTAAAAAAGTATCTTTGTACTGTATCTCCTTATCATCAAAAGCAATAGTAAAAATACTTTACCATGATGCACAGGTTCAACTCCAAATTGCATTTTTAAAAAGCCATTTTTGTAACTTTCAGGTGTGCAATAGCATAGCTAAGGGTACATTTGGCCAACTGAGTTACTCCCTGGGTTTGTAGCTAATAAAAACCACATAAAAATAACATTTGAAATATATATTTTGTTTGAATACAAAATAAAACAGTTCCAGAGTCGGTTGCAGGTATGGAGAGAAAAGCTTGTCTGAACCTCTAAGAAACAAACTAGTCATTTCAATATCAAATTTATGTGTTATACTCATAACTATAACTTAAACATCTGCATCTATCAAACTGCAAACTGGTCTGCTGAATGAAACCCCTGCCAGTGACTATAAGTCTCCCCCATAGATATAGATTAACAGTTTTGACACATACAAAGACCAATAAGCTTTTATGTCTGGAGGGGCAGAGTTGGCAACCAATATCGTCATATATCAGACAGCTTTACCCCATTAGCTAGAAAGTCCAAGTAAGAAAAGGAATAGTGGCTTGACTAAAATACATTATGGGGTCTATTTATTAAGCCTTGATTTTTTTCTAGTCGAGTTTCTAGGGAGAAAAAAAAATCGAAATTTTTAGAGGATTTATTATGTTCCAAAGCTGCTAAAAATCTGAATCCGAAAACCTGTTGAAAATATGTCAAAGTTAATGGCAAATGTCCCTTTTACAATTGGAAGATGTTTTTTGGCTTCCTGTTTTTGAGGGTTTTCTGGCTGTTTGATGCTGGTTTTTGTTTGGCAACACAAAAAATTCTAGGTTTTAAAGCGACAGGTCGAATTTTTTAGTAAATTAAGCCAATAGTGGTTGGGGGTTGTTCGAATTTTTATAATAATGAGAAAAACTACCCTCCAAATGTTCCTTTCAGCATAAGTACTACTTTAATATAGGGGGGCACAGGGGGTACTCCTGTACTAGGCCCGGGCCTTAAGGGTGACCCAGCTGTGCTGCACTTTTCCAAGGAGCTGGGCCCCCCTTGACAGCGCCAAAGCCACGAAAATAGCCAAAGTGTAGGTCCTGAAGCACCGAAAAGACCCGAAGCCCGAAAATAGATGAAGTTAAAGTCTTGACGCCACAGTTCAAATATACTGAACACCAATGTGTGTTTTTTTAAAAATTTTAAACCCCTGGCCACCAATGTATTATTTTAATATTCTATAGGCCCCTGCCTCCAATGTTTTTTTTTAAACTTGTAGGGGCCTCTGACCATCAATATTTTTGTAAAAACTTTTATGGGGGGCCCAGGCGCAATTTTTTATTTTCTTATAAAGGGGAGCACTGACCACCAATAATTTTTTTTAACTTGTAGCGGGGCCCTGACCACCAATGTTTTTTTTAAAAAAAAAACTTTTAAGGGGGCCCTGGCGCCAATAGTTGTTTTTAACTTAAAAGGGGGGCCCTGACCACCAATGGCTTTTTATAACTTGTGAGTGAGGGGGTTTATCATTTTTAGTGCTAGTGTGGACTTTTTACTGTGGTCTGGGCAGGATCTGGGGTGGGGCTTGGGGGGGGGAGCTCTGGGGTGGGTTGGGACCAGGAGGCCCAGAAAATGTTGCTGTACAGGGCCCTGTGATTTCTGATGGTGAACGATCAATACAAAGTAGTAGTTGCTCACGCACACCTGTCTGTGTAGATAATTCCAATTTCCTTGGTGCACAGTGATAGAGGTAACCGGCAACCTCAAATCTGATACTAAGAAAAGGCACACTGGCACACAATCTGTGAATGCAGGTGAACACCTTGCAAAGTTTTATTACCGGAAGTGCAACTTTTCGGGGCAAGCCCCTTTGTCAAGCTTGACAAAGGGGCTTGCCCGGAAACGTTGCACTTCCGGTAATAAAACTTTGCAAGGTGTTCACCTGCATTCACAGATTGTGTGCCAGTGTGCCTTTTCTTAATTTCTGATGGTGGCCCTGGCTGTAGGTAGGGTATAATAGCCATTCATTTGATAGCCTAATAAAAATGTTCTAGGTTTACCTTCTGTGAAAGAGATATTTATCCACCATTGTTTATTCTGTCTGTGCAACCACTACAAAGCTATTCCATTGATGCTAGAAAATTGGGTTTGTCTTCACCTTCCCACAATTTGTCCTCTCCATCTCTGCATTTATACTCAGTGCCACCCCGACAGGTGATGCATACGCCTCTTTGTGCCGACTGCCATGCATTAATTGTACTTTAGGAGTAGTTCTTTTTCCCCCATACAAACTGCAAAGTGAATGGTTAAAATGAGACATACTATACCTCTCTGGTCTGATCTTCAGAAGCAGTTAGCAGCATATTTATTAACAC
Organism: Xenopus laevis; assembly: GCF_017654675.1. Lineage (NCBI taxonomy): Eukaryota > Metazoa > Chordata > Amphibia > Anura > Pipidae > Xenopus > Xenopus laevis. Next base: position 149,885,846 of record NC_054372.1, on the reverse strand, counting down.
TAGAGACAAACATCAGAGGTGATGTTGCCCATAGCTATTATGGATCCAAATTACAGAAAGATCTTTTCCCAGGTCCCAAGCATTCTGCATAACAGGTCCCATACCTGTAGTTACATCTGTTTTGGAGCCCTATCTCTTTAGGCAGAAGATGGAGGCAGGGGCTTTAGGAGAATCAGAATGTAAATGATGCCCACTGTACTGTGGCTTTGCTGCCATTAGAGTAAAATGAAATATACAGCAAGCCCCAAGGTCATTGCACTTCATAAAGTGCCCCTTTATTTAAAATTATCCGTGACTTCCCTACAGGAAGCTAAAAATTCAATGCAATTTGCTCTCAATATTCAAGCCCCCAAGGCACAAAAATTCTTTATTGCAAGGGCAATGAATGCTGTTTGGATTCATATGAAATCTGAACCATCTTTTTAGAAAAAAATTGTACTGGCAAAGGATCTAGCATTCGTTTCATTAACAGGAAATTGGAACTGTTCACTCAGTAAAGATAACACAAACTGGTTAGACGGGTCTCTATTAACTGTAAAAATAAGGTTATCAGAATTTTCAAGCAGGAAAGAAATCACATGAATTTATAATCCAACTGTATTTTTTATTGTGGTGTAGAGGTATAAAGTAAGAACCCTGAAAGAGACATTGAAAGGAGAAAATGCAATTATAAAGTGAAATTAAAAGACATTTCTTTTACTGACAAATGCTATTCAAAGGGGATTTCCAATTTATTTTGCATGATAAAAAAAATGATTATTATAAGCAACGTTTCAATCTACCTTCATTTAAACTATTTTAATAGTTTTAGATATTTTAAATTTGCCATTAAAAACAGTATTCATCGATCCCTTTTTTTCATCTTACATGTGCCCTAGGTTCATATTATTGCTTCTGCACGCAAAGAGTAGTTGTCATTTTTCTCTGTTTTCCATATATTTCTTTTTATATGTGTTACATTTGCCTGTTATGAAATGGGTTGGTGGTTGTTCTGCACTACTTTTTTGCCACATAAATTCTCAGAGAGAAGGTTTCATACTGTAAGTACTAAGTATGGTCTGTCCATTGCCTGTGAGAGATTAGTCCTTCATCTTCTTTCTTTATAAGGTTTTCCAGCTTCCAGTTCCATGTTGTGTGTTATACCACTATATGCACATTTGTAATTGTTTTTTTACAATGGCACTCACTGTGCTACAGGTTTGGGGTGCAGTACACTTGCTATGAAGCATGCCGTCCTGGGGCTTTGAAGCCTCCCTATATGGTACATAATACCCTAGAGTTACACATGCAGTGTGTTTAAGATGTTACAAACTTCAGCAACATATTTGAAAAAAAGCATCCTGCTATTTATCATTTATTCCTTATATTTAAATCAATAAAATTGCTAGGGATGCACCGAATCCAGGATTCGGTTCGGGATTCGGCCAGGATTAGGCCTTTTTCAGCAGGATTCGGCCGAATCCTTCTGCCTGGCCGAACCGAATCCGAATCCTAATTTGCATATGCAAATTAGGGGCGGGAGGGAAATTGCGTGACTTTTTGTCAGAAAACAAGGAAGTAAAAAATGTTTTCCCCTTCCCACCCCTAATTTGCATATGCAAATTAGGGTTCGGATTCGGTTCGGTATTCGGCCGAATCTTTCGTGAAGGATTCGGGGGTTCGGCCGAATCCAAAAAAGTGGATTCGGTGCATCCCTAAAAATTGCTTTAAAAATGGAGGAAGTTGAACAGCTTCTGTGGCAGAGAGAAGTATTTCTGTAGGTGTTTATTGTTTTCAGCCTATAGCCTTTCCTATATGCTTCAATGTCTACAAGAACCAACAATAGACGTTACAACATTTTGTCCAATACTATTGACCAATCCATCCAAAAGAGGAATCACAGCAAGATACTTATATTGCTTGTAAAATGGCAACTGTGCAACTGTCATCAGCTGTGAAGAACTAAACTAAGAGGTGGCTGCATTGCCAGAGAGAAAAGGTAACAGGCTGCAATGATCACTATTTCATATATTCCCTGAACACATGCTGCATAGTCAGTGTTTCCATTAAAAAAAAGCTCAAGCTTGAAGTGAAGGAATGATTAGCTTTATGTTATACACTTCAAATAGATTTGGCTTTCAGACAGACTATCCAGCCCCACGCAAGACACCATTGTTTGTGTTTTAATGATCTTTGAAATCCTAGGGGTGCGTTTTCAATTCATAATTCATTTATTCTCAGGGTCATGTATTCCATATTTTACATTGGCCTTAGCTTGTTTGAATATCTTTGCTTTATGTACCAGGGTACAAAACAAGTGAAATTGCTTCGGCAACTAAATAGCAGCAAATTATTCATTTTTGCTAAGTATTTTCTTACCTTTAGAAACGAAAGTGTGCAATGCCCCATGCTCTGTGGAATACTCCCATTGGATAATGGAGATTAAAAACTTTTGCGTGGCCATGTTTCACTTACTATGCTTACAGGATGGAGGGAATGCTCAAATGGAGACTTGAAGTTACCAGCTATTTCAAGTTCTGACTGGCTATAGGAATGCAGGATTCACGTCTGTGCCCTGTGACACTAGAAATAGTAAGTGAAAACAAAGTATAGAAATGTATTGAAAGCAGTGTTGGACTGGCCCACCGTGATACCAGGAAGTTTCCTGGTGGGTCCAGGCGTCCTGCTAAAAATTTGGCCTATTTCATGGCCATGCCCTATTTCTATGACAACAAAAAGGCTAAATAGATGGAAAAATATAGTATTATAGTATGTGAAGAAAAGACACAAGAATAGAGGTTGAGTGAGGAGGGGAAGAATAACAGTACTGAGAGTGGGCCCCTGGTCTATAGTTTTTGGGTGGGCCCCTGGAGTCCCAGTCCGACACTGACTGAAAACATCACTTTTACTGACTGCCTAAGGCTAATGGGATCTGAAACATTTAACAGCTGTAGGGCCACAGTTTGGGAATCCCTTATACAGTATTACTGCACTCAGTGTATTATAAAGCAGACCCAGCCTTCAAGTCAATATGTAACTGGACAATGATCACATTGTGCTAGTCGTAGATCTACAGCAGACAGACTGCTGGGTAACTCCATGGTAGTACTATGGAGTTCTGCAGTGCTGGGTGTCCTGGTACGATTTTATTCTTCTGAAGCAGGTTCAATCGCTGAGACTTGACTATGAACGAGATGTGAATAAAGTCCTCCTTGTTCCATCTGCTCTCTGTGGTTTTCCTGCTGCACCATCCGGCCCTTGGCCTGAACAATTATGTTGTGTACTTTTTCTACAGTGCTCAGCCTGTGAGCTACAATTAGCACTGTGTGGTTCAGTAGATCCCTATTCACTACATGCTGGATATGTTAGAAATGAATGATTGCTAGTTACTAATGTACTGTACATGTGTAAAGCCTCCCTTGTTACAGATGTACATGTTACAAACTTACATAATTACCCCCAGTTTGCTTTCTGCTCTGTCCCATAACATCACTACGTGACAGAATAATGCAAATACTCAGCTCAAGTGCTGTTGTTATTCTAGCAGTCCAGGCAGAGCACCTCAAAACAAAACATGCTTACAAACAATGTCAGCACCTGGCCTGAAACATTTTGACATATTAAATGATTTTCCAGTATAGGACTCTACAATGCAATCCTGATTGATTTAAAAATCTGACTATTTTTTAATCAGTTTAAACATTTAATGGCACTATTTTCTGTTCTATTAGAGGTGCAAGCATTCATAAAGGAGTTTGATTTGTTCTGCCTCACTGAGACAGTCAAAGTGAAATTAGACAAAGGCTTAACTGAGTTTTTGTAAATGTTGTAGCATTTTCTACATTTTGCAGCACTTACAAATTGAAAGGTACTAAAATGCACTAAATCTAATGAGTGGTAGGGATAATTTTATACAAAGCAATAGAGTGCATGAGCTATACTAGTATTCATAAAAAAGTGGCACTAAATTTAGTTGGAAACAGGTGGCCAGTCATTTTACTCAGCAAGGCAACCAAAAGCTGCACAATGTGTTTCCATATCTCCCCACAACCCCTGTAGGACAAGACATGTACTTTTATCTGTCACTTACAGCATGTTCACTTTCAGCATCAAGCGCACTGGTAGCTTCATTCAGTATCAGCACCTGCGGATTGCACACAGGTTGAGGTCAGCCCAAATACTGACCCCAGCTTGAGCTACAATGCGCGTGACCACACACAGGCTGATTGGATTCAAATCAATGGAGCAGCAGCACTGAGCAGATCTGTTTCTCTCAGCCTGCACAGAATATGCAGAATGACAACAGCCAGAGCCAACAGCCTGTGTGCCCATAGCCTAAGACTTCCTAAAGGGAGCCCGAGGAAATGTATTGGAAAAACAAATTTTGTGTCTTAAAATCCAGTACCAGGACTGGAGTGAAGACTGAGAAATAGCCTTTCCTATCCCCTCAAGAGATAAAGACATTTGAATGGGAACATAACTGTGTTATATCCTTCTTGAAGCTCCATGATAAAAGAATGTGCATTGGCTGTTTTTGCAGCACTTACAGCTTTTCCCAGTGGCACAGAGTTCAGTCCATAGGAAATATTGTTCTCAATGGAATGTGCAAACAGCACCGGCTCTTTACTAACCAGGGATATCTGTAAGAAGAAGCAGAATAAAAAAAAATTCAAATGCTCCATTTGCATGTGCTACAAATTTTACATAGTAGTTAAGGCTGATATCTGTTTAACACCCATCAGTAAGTATATAGTAGTGAGGGAATAACTGCCTTGGAAAAGTATGCTTTCTAAAAGGGATGCACCGAATCCACTATTTTGGATTCGGCCGAATCCCCAAATCCATCTTGGAAGATTCGGCCGAATACCGAATCCGAACTTGCATATGAAAATTAGGGGTGGGAAAGGAAAAAGTGGAAAAAAATTGGTTAACTTCCTTGTTTTGTAACAAAAAGTCATGTGAAAGCCCGCCCTCCCTACAATTTAAATATGCAAATCAGAATCCGGATTTGATTCGGCCAGGCACAAGGATTCGGCGGAATCCGTACCCTGCTAAAAAAGGGCGAATCTTGGCCGAATCCCGAACCGAATCCTGGATTCGGTGCATCCCTACTTTCTAATAATGGCAGTGTGACTATTAAATACAAGATCTTGCTTGAGCAGAAGCCCAGGCTTCAGTCATTAATTAAAATAGCAATTTGCTGATCCAGTGAAATGTTACAACTTCTGTCCAACTATAAATATTTTCTTATCTTGAGGCAGTTTGGCAAGACCAAAGGGTATTTGCTCCTGTAGCTGATTATTTTTGCCCTTGGAACAACAGTATTCAATCCAAACATTCTGCCTTCTGTAGTACTTTAAGGTGAATAGTTTTAACATGGCAGCTACCTTGGAAGTATAGAGAGATATGAAGTTATATTATTTATTTGGAATGGGAGACGGTTGATTGATTTCCACTATTTAACTATACCAAGGATATGGTAAACTGTTTTTGCATGTGGATTAGAACACTGCTCCTGCTTTGGGCTGAAATGACTAAATGATAATTTGAACTTCCTTTTCCCCTGTGTGACTAAGCGGGGCAGGAGAGTTAATACCTTTAAATAAAGATACTTGTGGTCATACATATTAATAGGCCGAACATCTAGTAAAACCTCTCCATCTTGCACAGGATAGAAACTCTCTAAGATATTCACACAAGAGCTGTTCCCACTTCCAGAGGGACCCACCAGGGCAGTAACTTTGCCAGGATACAGAGTAAAAGACAAATTCTACAGAGAAGCAGAAAGACTTTAGATCACATGTATCTGTTTATTAACAACAAGATGAGGTCAAGTCTTACTTAATATGCTGGAAAATGATTTTTCTGAATTCAAGCTTATTGGAAACTGGGCAAAGGTTATATGATTTTTTCCGCAAGTGTATGGTGAAATATGAGCCAGGAGGAAGGAGGTAAGACCAGTCCACTGAGCGACAGCTACAGTAGTTTTATTTGCATGAAATGACTTTCTTTTATAAACTGTGTACTGAGCTGAAACAGAAACCTTCTGTTCTTGCAATGTATTCACTACATGAAACAGAAAAGGCATTGATGCTCAGTACAACAAAGACGTATTTTGACGGGGATTGAAATGGAAGAAATGACATCTCACATGCGACTGCTGGTTACTAAAGTTTCTTTTACTGGGAGCATTAAAATCTTTCCATAAAAAGGCTGCAGCCAGGCACAGACTGGGTATAAGTTCATCATTGTCTTGCTGGTGAATGTTCTGCAATAACTCAATGTGAACCTTACAAACAAATTCAGTCTTTAATAAAATGGCAGAAAACATTACAGTGAAAATGGCACATGAGGGTACGTTGCCCTACAAGGATAATACACATTTTTTATCAATTTACCCTACTCCAGTGCTTTCCAACTAGCGACCTATGGACCACATCTGGCCAGCGACCCCCCCCCTTGTGTAGCAAATTGTAACAGTTCAGAATCTGCTCCTGGATTACTGAGCTTCCAGACTGAAACACTAGAGACAAAACAGTAAAAAATAAAAGATGGAAAGCAATTAAAAAAATGATATATTTATAGTGAACAATCTGAAAACAACGGAACTAAAAAAAAGTGTTTGGAAGGAGAACAACCACTTAAAGGAGAATTCAACCCTTAACTAAAAAAAACCCTACCCCCCCTACCCTACATAGACCCCCCTCCCTCCTCCCCCCCCCCAGCCTAGCTGCTAACCCGGGGAAATGCCCCTCACTTTTTGCTTACCCCTCCGTGCAGATTCAGGGATCATTGTTCACGGCAGCCATCTTCCTGATCTTTGTGTCTTTCCGTCTATTTTGGCGCATTCCCAGCTTGCCCAGTTGTCGCGAACCGGGAAATTGCTCCAACTACGCATGCGCTGTTTCACAGGTCTCAGTCTCAGATTACCGAAGACCCAGAAGATGGCTGCCGTGAACTGCTATCCTTGAATCTGCAGCGAGGGGTAAGTAAAAAGTTAGGGGGGGGGTCCTACGTAGGGTAGGGGGGTAGGGTTTTTTTTAGTTAAGGATTCAATTGTCCTTTAAAAGGTATAAATATTGAGATTAACTGGCCCCTGCATTGTTTAACCTAAAATTCAGATTGTAAAATCTTGCATTGTTCACACTTGTAATCCCCCCACATTGTTCACACCTGTAACACCTCTATTGTTCACACCCCTAAAGCCCTGTACTGTTCACACCTCAGACCCAGATTTAAGTGCCCACGTTGTTCACCCGTTCACACCTCAGAGAAACTGTATGAGCTGTTCATGTTAGAGTGGTCCTTATAGGCATCCCTGTCTCCAGTGGCATTCTGCCTTCTCTATGCTCCCTGTGTGTGCCATACTCTGCCTTCCCTGTACTCCTTGTGTGTGCCATACTCTGCCTTCCCTGTACTCCTTGTGTGTGCCATACTCTGCCTGCCCTATGCTCCTTGTATGTGCCCTGACCACATATTTGTTCCACCCTGCTAGTGGTATTACTATGGGTGACAGGTAGTGATCGGCAAATCTGGGGTGTTTTGCTTCGCCGAATAATTTGCGAATTTCCAGCGAAATTCATGAAATCGAGAAAAATTCGCACAACTGCGCTGGCGTCTCGTTTTTTAGGGTTAGGATTATTTATTCGCCGGTGGCAAACCGCGGGAATTCGCCGCAAATTCGCGCCTGACGAATAAATTCGCCCATCACTAGTGACAGGTCTGCCTTTAGCAAGACAAAAGCCAGCAGTTCCCACCGGGTACCTTCCTATTTAGCTTCAATACCCACTTGGCAGGTGAGGAGAAAAGCCCTCTACGCCAGGAGAAGAGAGCTAGAAAAGAAAGGCTATACGAAATCAGGGATCTTGTTGGCAATATTCATTTCTGATAAACATGACATCTTTATCACATTTCTCTGTGCTAACACTGGTAATTAGTTATGATGTCACAGGCACACTCTATATTAGTATCCTGAAACAAATACATTAAACACACACACAAGTGTGTAGAGCTGCAGTAATATGCAAGTCTTTCCTTTGACATCCCACCAATCCCCCACTTCATATACTGACTGGAACATAACAAATACATACAGTACATTATCAAGCAATTAGCACTTGCCTACATACATCCGCCCAGCAGGAATTCATAAATAACAAAGGAAATAAGGTCACCGCTGGTCATTTGTTCTGAAATAACCAAGTAATCTCCTTTGTACAGAATGCTAATCTACAACACCAGTTGTGTTAACTGGAAAAAAATTACAAAAACTCATTGACAGACAAACCCCAGTAAACTAGTTAACAGCCTGTGTGTTTCATTAGATGTTCAGCAGGCAGTTAGCTTAGGTGGCCTCCCACAGTTCCCCTGTATCAGCAGTTGGATGGATTCAGGTTTCATATGCATTTAGCACACAGAGTTTACTTGCATGTAAATGATACACAAATATTTAGCATTTGTTCTTGAAAAATATAGTATTTGCATTTAAAAGACTTGCTTTCAGTTAAATTGGTTCCAAGTAGTGAAGAACCACACCAGCTCAGCCAGGCAATGCCTTTGACCCATTTATTTGCAGACGTATTAGAAACAAGCTTTCGGGGACCAACCCCTTCCTCATGTGAAACCTGAGTTAAATTGGTACTGTAGCCCCAGTCTTTAAAAGGTACTATTCAAAGCTCCACTGAAAAACATTATAGACAAGCAAGTACTGCAATAAAGACTTCTACATGCTGTGAAAAAAAGGTTCAATTTAATTAAATTAAAAATGTTTAATTTTTTTGGCAGTACTATCGCTTATCTGCTTGCTATGTTCTAAGAACAATCTAGAATTCACTATTATATATGTATAATTATGACACCTTCAGAATGTTTCTAGATTAGCGTATCTTTACATTTAAAATGCATAGTCCATCACACTCTTGCCCAGGTTTCCAACCTTCAGCCAGTTTCTTAAAACATATTTTGTGGTATTTCTACTGACTTTCTGTCTACTCTCAATATATAAAGATATTCTTGTAAAAACCATGGTCCCGTAAGTTTAGCTACTCCCACACATCTTATGTGCCACATCCAGTCCCTGTTAAAGGGGTAAAGTTAGTTAAAGTTTAGTATGTTACAGAATGGCTAATTCTAATATTGAATATCACTCTCTACATTATACTAAAAGCAAATTTTAAGATGAACAAGCCCTTTCTTGTATGTGTATGAACTACTGTTATTGTACAGTGCTTATAAATATTTAACAACAATGTAACTTCTAAGCAATGGTAAATACTTCTAATTCAAAATGAAATCAAACCTGATTCAATAGCAGATCATTTTTTATTACAACTTTCTTCTAATTCAGGGAATTTTCAGCCACTCCCCTGTACCTCTACACTTATAAATACATCTCATAGCAACCTTTCACATCCAGTCAGTGGAATTTCCTGCCACATAGACTGTCCCTTCATGTACAGCTTCAGTCTTTATTCTAAAACCAAAATGTGACACGACAGACAATGTGACAGACCCATATGGTTCAGACGCAGGCACAAAATTGGAAAGTGTAAGCATCCACTTGCATCAGGTTGTGCTACTGCAACAGTCACCAACTTTTTAATGCCATTGAGCCGCACTCAAAAATAAAAGTGCTGGGGAGCCACACAAGTATGACAATGTCCTTGGTGGTTGCCAAAAAAATTACTCTGTTTGTAGTAAACTCTGTTTTGCTCCTTGTGTCTTTATGCCTCCAAAACATGCCTCCAAGTAGGCCAGAACTGGCAATCTGTGGATTCAGGCAAATTTTAAATTTGGTTAGTGGGCTTGTGGGGGCTGGTTGGGCCTCTGTTTACTTGAAATGACAGGGTCTATTTTGAATCCTAGTCCGGGCCTGCCTCCAAGTGAGGAATTTCAAAACGATCACCTGTTGATGCTCATATATTGAAATCAGCCAGGAACTTGTGTGGGTCACATAATGGTGCAAGTATGCGCTTTGATGCAATTACACATCCCCACTGACAATTACACACACTAATGCACAGCTGCATCAGTACAGTGGTTATTTAGATACACTATACATTTCATTCCTTGCTCTGCTATCATCCTAGCACCATAGAATTCCTACCTGATGTGTTGCTGAATATTGACTTTGGCTTATTTGACCTCACTTCTTGGATCTTTCTGGTACCTCGTCTGGTTTGATCGATTCTTATTCTACATGGGAAGTTCCTATTCCTGTTGTTTGCCGTCTGCCCCAGTCTCTGCCTGTTGTGACCCTGTTCAGGTAGGTCATTTTCTGTTGCTAAAGTTGAGGTGTTTTGTGTGTAAGGACAGCAGCGCCCAGAATTGTGGTTCATGTAAAGCCTGGGAATCTATACACAGCCACATGTATATTTACCAATTATGTTATCAAAGAATATAGAACAAAGCATTTACACCTCTTACTTCGCACTCTCATTAGATTAACTCAATCGGTTCATAATCTTATTGGTTGCCCAACAATCTCCCTGACAAGCTTTCCCGCCAGCTAGAATCTAAATTGCCGTCAGGATAGCACTTGGAGTCCTTCGTTTTTCAAAGTCACCCGAAGTTTCCTCGTGAGCCAACTTCGGGAGGCTTCAGAAAACGAAACGCTCCGAGTGCCATCCCACCGACGATTTAGATTCTAAATGGCGGGAAGGCTTTTCAGGGAGATTATTTGCCCAAAGAAGAGGCGATTTGTCACTGGGCAACTAAATCTCCCCAAATCTTAGTGCGTCCCTTACCCTTAATGTGGCCATAGACGTAACAATCTTTCCCGCGACCATTGATTATTTGTTTGTTTGTTTTTTTAAAACTTGATTTTATTTGGAATTTTTTTGCATATTTGTTGGTTAAAATTGATTGTACAACAGGATTACCTTCTATTCCAATAACATTGTATATCAACAGTATAACAACATTACAATAATATTATCATGATAACATTTCTAACAATCAGCTTGTATGACTTCCGTATTGAGACCCTATAGAGAATTTTGTGGATAGGAGGCTAACAACCTATTGATTTGATGACTCCTGGGGGGGGTGTAGTCTGGTTGTCTTTGTTCTTGTTGCATATATTTGTGACGTTGCTTGTTTTGTATATTTGTTTTTCCATATTTGATTAAAAGGATCGGTTTTATCTCTGTCAGGTAATTGTTTAATTGCGTGTTTTGCAAAGTGGAGGATTTGAAAACGTAAAATTATGTGTGATGTCGTAAATGGGAATTTTTCTATCTTTTTTTCCTGAGACAGTACTGCATGGTTGATATCTACTATATCATAAAAGTTTTGTAGTCCATTCTCCCTCCATTGCAAGAGAATTGGATTACGTATGCCTATTGGAAAGTCCTTATTTCCTATCCATGATAGATATGGAGAGGTATGTAGTGATAAGTTTTGTTTTTTCCTTACAGCTCACCATGCTTTATATGTGTCTAGAAATAAGGGATTGTTACGTAATTGCGGTGAAATATTACTTATAGGTGTGTGGAGTATATAGTTGAGGGAGTAGTGTTCAGTTGTATAGTGGTCTAGGGACAGTGTTGTATATAGGTCTCTATTGAGAAGCCAGTCTCCCGCATATTGAAGAAGAGCCGCTTCATTCCTTGAGATTGGGGAAGTTTGTTCCACATAGGTGTTTGGGTTGTTGTAATTTGAAGAGGCTTATTCTCGGGCGTTTTTTGTTCCAAATAAAGGTCTTAAATGATTGGTTTAGTTGTTTTTGGTCTGTTGGTTTTACGTAGTATTGTAGCATCTGTAATGGATATAGGTGTTTGGGAGAAAAGACCATTTTGATGAAATGTATTCTGCCTAGGAATGTGAGATTTACATGTTTCCTTTGGTGTAATTCCTGCTGGATGTTGTCTATTATTTTCCTTATGTTTAAAGTGAATATATCCTTGTGATGGGAAGGTAATTTGATTCCTAGATATTTAATGTTTTGCTTGTTTTTTTTTGAAAGGGAAGTGTGTAAGCCAGTCAGAGGGATCTGAGTGATGTAGTTGTAGGGCTTCTGATTTGTCTAAATTGATTTGGAATCCCGCTATTTTACCAAATCTTTGTATAATTTGTATAATTATGGGTATTTCAGTGTTTGGTTGGTTAATAAACAGTAGAATATCATCAGCAAAGGCTGTCACTTTGAGCTTCGTTTGGCCTATTTGTATTCCTTGTAGTTGGTGGTTTTTAAGTATGTGTCGTAGTAATGGGTGATTATTTATTTTTAATGCAGATACTTAAATACTGAATAATCAGATATACACTAGGAACAATAGAATTCTACCTGCATCTGACGATTCAGCAGTAAACACTGGGCGATTTTCTGGCGATCAAGACTTTCTGGCCTGGCCAATCAACAAGCTGACCGATACCCAAGTATTTTATATATTTTAATATTTTATCTGTTGGCTAAACTCCCGCCATAACTGAACCAAATATCATACTATAATAACTATGCATCTATGGCCACATTTAGTACCTTTACATGCTACATAGCACCAGCAACTTTCATGTTGATGTGCTTATCCACCTGAAAGGAAGTAAAACCAAAATGAAAACTAAACATAGATGTGTGTGTCAAATACTGACTGAAGTGAAGCCAAAATAATAAATAACATATTTTGTAGGTTAAGTAGATAGTAGGTGAATACAGACAGTAAACTAGTGTTTAAAATGCTTTAATGAATTAGAAGACAATCATTATTTTGCCCCATATTCTGGATTTTTAAAACTTTTTTCAAATATTGACAGCACCAGTCATTGATTTCTTTGCTTAAAATGCCTTTATGGAGACATGGGCTCAGACCCCGATATACTTGGCAACGTTTCAGACTGCCATCGGTCTTTTATCAAGCCTTTTATCAAGGTGGCTTGATAAAAGCCCGATGGCGGTCTGAAACGTTGCCAAGTGTACCGGGGTCTGAGCCCATGTCTCAATAAAAACATTTTAAGCAAAGAAATCCATGACTGGTGCTGTGAATATTTGAAAATTGTGAGTGAACGGATACATGATGGAAACTGTTGCACGTGCACCAGGCCCTAAGAATTGGGAGGCTACAGGTGCTGACTAAGAAACCTACTGGATTTTTAAAACAGCAATCAAACAGAAGCCTGGGACCTGAGCTACAAATATCTGATAATAAAAAATATTGACAAAATTGCTGGAAGTGTATGTGTGGCTTTACTCTGTCTATTTAGAGAAATTCTGCTGTGATGTACCAACCCAAAAATAATGTGTCCTGGGAAAAATCTTTCAAATTATGCAAACGACAGTATGTAGCACAGGGAAGCCACTGTTATTTCAGTCTGGAGGCCTAAATACAATTAAAAGTATCTTGATCTTTATTTTAAGGCGCACTACCCAGCGCTATCAAATCCACTGCTATTGTGCTGCTGCAGTAAAGTACCAGGGAAAATTACTACTTAAATTAATTACATTGCAGGGGCATAGTTGCTACATTGTTTGTGGTTCTGTCCAGAATTATAAGCAGAAATGGGTCCTGATTTTTTAATGGCAGCAGCTACAAAAGCAATATTACAACCTGGCCTACAAAGCCTGTCCCGTTTCCACCAAAAGATCAAATTTAAAACTTAGAAATATGAGTTGGATACAACAATTTTAAATAGACAACAGCATAGGAAAAAGAATTCTCAGTCAGGTTTTATACAGAATCTCCCAGACTGGGAAACACTTAGCTTGTTCATGACTGCATCATGGTATGATAATGAGATTTTGAGAGGTAATGAAATGATGGAAGTGGTTGGCCTACAACCAGGGAATTTGCCGCCTCCCGGTACTTCAGACTTTAATTCAACTTTAGCTCAAGGCTATTTTTTCTCCTCCCCACTTCATCTTGTTGTTTATCCCTCCCCCTCTTGTTTTTTTTATTTGATCTCTTCCCTTCAAGATTTAGGAGGAACTAATAGAACAATGGAGTTAGAGCAGTCCCAGGCTGCATGTTTTTCTTTGTTTTGTTTATTCTTCATTTTTCCTTTTGTTTTATTTCTGTTCATTAATGTGGCTTTATATTTTATGTAGGAATAACTTGAAGTGAAGCTGCCTGCCCCTAGTTTGATCATGACAAACAAAAGTAAGGTAATTATGTTTTGCAATGTGCAGTATGATTACAACTCCAAACTGTAAGTATCTCATTCTCAGAAGCTGCCAATATTTGTGATGTTTCACTCTCAATAAAAAGAAAATCCAGTATTATACAGAGGCATGTGTCTTTGTATTTCTGAGACCCATATTTTTGCCCCTGTAGACTCCATACACAACCTATGCAGTCCAATATACTGTCCAAGATGTGCCCCATAATCAAGAATTTACCTAGCAGGAATTCTGTGCATAAAATTCACACTGCAGGAAGTTTTACATAATGTCGAACAAAAATGCAAAACTACATGTTCTACCGTGCGACATGACATAGCTTCTTACCCCAGTAGACCATACATAATATGTATAGGCAATGGCCTCCTTTCTGTAGAGGACATAGACAAGCTGCAGTTTCTCTATGTACACACTGGCTTCAGTATCTTCATTTGCAAAACTACGAACAATTTTCATTGAAGAAATGGTCTCTTCTGCGGTGCTGTTGGCTTGTGCTAGAGATGTCTGGACTTCTTTACATAGTTGGGATAAAACACAACAGTCTGAGTTCCTTAGCCACAGATCTAGAAATATAACAAAGTACATGCAGCATCCACTGCTCTGTAAATGTAAATGAAGACTGTTCATTATATGCAGCATGCCTAAAGGTGGCCATGCATAAACAGATTTAATCTGCCAGTTCAGGCCATATAAGCCAATTCAAGACTTTATCTGGCAAGATGTCAATCAGTTTTCTCATTGGATCAGCCAATTGATGTGGTACTTGTTGCGAGTGTCATATACCCACCATTGTAATCCGATCATTTGGCGCTAGGGACAACGATCAGATTAAAGACCAATATCATCTCCATTTTAGGTGGGCATAGTGAGGAAAGAACCACTCATTTGGTTTCACCAAAAAAGCAGATCTTAGGGGCAGATTTATCAAGGGTCGAATATCGAGGGTTAATTAACCCTCGATATTCGACTAGGAACTAAAATCGTTCGACTTCGAATATCGAAGTCGAACGATTTAGCGCAAATCCTGCGATCGAACGATTAAATCCTTCGATTCGAAGGATTTTAATAAAACGATCGAAGGAATATCCTTCAATCAAAAAATCTCAGGCAAGCCTAACCTTCCCCATAGGCTAACATTGACTTCGGTAGCTTTTAGCTGCCGAAGTAGGGGGTCGAAGTTTTTCTTAAAGAGACAGTACTTCGACTATCGAATGGTCGAATAGTCAAATGATTTTTAGTTCGAATCGTTCGATTCGAAGTCGAAGTAGTAGTCGAAAACTGATACTCCTTATAATCCATCAGAAAACACAAGGAAGAATTTGATCTGATGATCTGGAGCTTCCTAATAAAGGGCAAGGCCGGAAAAACAAATGGCATGGATCCTTCTCAAAACAGGGCATATTTGAGTGAGTAATATGACTGTACACTTAGGTGTGTCTGGCCTGCTCTCATATTACATGAAGCAGCTCACAGGCTATTTTTAGACACTGACGAATAACAAGTCATGCAGGTGGCTATTAGGCAAACGACAAGTTGAGTATTGTCCCTCTTACATTCATTGGCACTGTTATAGCACTCTCTGGTGTTTGTCATATTATATCACTCTTACAGACTGGATGGTAAAACTCAAATTTTTAAATTTTTCAGGGGACCAGAAAAAAATTGTGTAAAATACAGTAAAATGTATAAAAATGTAAAAAAGCCTGATACAATGGGGTTCACATAAGGGTATGGTACACTGGGCAATTAACTCAAACATGTCAGCAATAAGTAGAGTATGACACACACAAGGGACATAGGGCAGGTTGAGTATGGCACACACAGGGCATAGGGAAGGCAGAATAGAGCAGGAGACAGGGAAACCTATCCAGAGACCATGTGGCCTCAGGGCGCCGCGCCATGGAATCCGGCCCTGAACCTATCAGGACTCTAAGATGGACAGTTCATACTGTACTACATACAGTGACACAGTGCTTTTGCCCCTCCAGCAGTTTGTATGAGGTGTGAATAGGTGAACAATGGTGGCAGTTTCAGTCTGGGTATGAGTTGTTAACAGTACAGGGCTTTAGGGATGTGAACAATAGAGATGTTACAGGTGTGAACAATGCAGGGGGGATTATAGGTGTGAACGATGCAGGAGGTTACAGTCTGAATTTAAAGTTTAAACAATGCAGGGGCCACTTAATGTCAGTATGGATACCTTTTAAAGCTTACACATGGTAAGCAATCAAAGAAGGCCGACTTTCATGGGAGGGGCAAACAAGGGGGGGGTCGTGGGGCACATCGCCACCAGTTGGACAGTACTACGCTAGGCTATAGCCTAGGGACCCATCCATTCTATTTTCTTTTAATATTTCTTTTTATTTGCACACCTTCTGGGAGAAGAAGGCAGGCAAGGCTAGTGTGTGCAGATCCAGTTGCTAAATTTGACCCAGCTTAGAGAGCTCAGGTGCATGCATGTTGGACCTGTGGACCACTGCCTAAGTGTCAACCCCACGCCCACCCTTCCTGAATGTATTGTTCCATTCATTTCCCCTCTGAGCTTTGCAGTGGGCAAAGTACAAAAAAAGGGCAATTGTGCATGACTCCGTATGTATTACATCAGCATCGATTCGAGGGACCCAAGGCCCACGGGGCCGTAGCCTCAGGGGCCCCCACACCATCCCCCAGGCCCCCCAGCCACAAAGCGATACTGCCACACAACACATCCCCCGCCACACGTGTGTGCATGGCCACTTTTTTCCGGGCGTCCGGGGGCAGAGAGTTAAGGAGAGCGAATGCAGGGAGTGGGTCTGGGCCTGTGGGACCCAAAAGAGCTGGGGCCCACCACCCCAGTCCAACCCTGCTTCAGGTAACCTGCTTTTTAGACGGATATGGGTCAATGCTGGAATTAGGGATGGATGCACAGGGATGTCATCCCTCTACTTCTTTATTTCGTTGAAATAGCATCTCCTCAGGGGGAGACAAGAGTTGTCAAGAAAGTTGTCAAGAGAAAGAAAGAGGCTGCTCTGTTGTTCTTCTGCTTAGGAAAAAAATTAAAAACCTTTCTCAAATCTTTCCTGATCAGAGAAACATCAGAGCAGCCTCTTTCTTTCTCCTGACCAGTTCTGTGACTACTTGGTAGTCAGAATGGGTAGGAAAATGACCAGCAGGTGGCGCTGCTGTAACAAAATTAATTAATGTTAACAGTCAATGTATCCTTTAATATTTTGGAATTAAAAAAAAAAATAATGAATGTACATTTCAGAAGTGCTTAGAAAAGCATGCTTGTCAATTGTACATTCACTTATTTTTAAGGTTTACTTATCATTTAATGTATATGGGGCAGAAGTTCCCACTGCCCATTTCTCATAACTGGCATTCATATATAGAAGTGTCAGAGATTTCCATTAACATTTTCTGGAGATTTGTCACCTATGGGTAGTGTTAATTTCTCGTGGGCAACTGATCTCCCTGTGTGCAGGCACCCTAAAGTAAATGGGAAGCAGTATGGGCATTTCCCAAGTCGCTAATATACTGTATAAGACACCTAGGATGGTTAATCATCAAGGAGAAGAGCAAATTGATTCCTTCCCAACAAATGGAATTCTTAGGGGTGACTATCAATACAGTAGAGTTCAACCTCAGCCAACATCTCCTCCTCCACAAACCAGTCATGGTCAGATCAAACGATTACACATCGGTGAGATATCAGGTTAAGAGGACCATGTCAAGAGGCTTATTAGCCTTGACCATTCTTATATTCTCATGGGCAGAAAATAACCTAATGGATCTGAGAGCAGAACACATACCAGGAACTCCGAATATACTGGCAGGCAGACTGAGCCGGTCAACTACACATCCAGGAGAATGGGAGCTACATCAAGCAGCATTTTACATGATCCAGGAAAGATGGGGACCGTTTTGCTTCGATGGCATCGAGCAGGAATGCTAAAATAGCAACCTTTGTATTCTGGACTACAGACCAGAAGGCATTAATGATGGATGCATTTTCATTCCAATGGGAATTTCTCAGAGCATACATATTTCCCCCCATCCACTTGATTACAAGGGTCCTGAAAAAGATAAAAAAAAGTATCAAGCAGAAGTAGTACTGGTAGCACCCTGATGGCCAAGACGCCCATGGTTCTCCCAGATCATGATGCTCTCCAAAGACCACTCAAGCTTCCATGTTGGAGGGATCTGCTAACACAGGGCAAACTAATCCACCCTCATCCAACCAAATGGGCATTGAGTTCATGATTTTTGAAAGGCTGAACCTGCCCTCATCAGGACTTTCAGAAGACTCTATCTCCACGCTAATGGCGGCTAGGAAGCCCAACACCCTTCAAAGATACTTTACAGTATGGGATCAATTTTCCAAATGGTGCAAAGAAAATAAAACTGATCCCCTAGATACATCAGAAGTTAGTGTGGTGGAGTTCCTGCAAAAAGGAGTAGAACTTAAATTAAGCATCTCAACTCTAAAAAGCCATGTTACAGCCATATCCCACTTCTCAAAAGTTTCTTGGGCACACAAACCTCTAGTTAAGAGGTTCTTTCTGGGATTGAAGAAAACCTCTCCAGTGAACAGAACACAAGTACCTCCATGGGCTCTATGCCTAGTCTTAGATGCACTTACATGTGAACCCTTTCAGCCCATAGAAACAATTCCAATAAAAACACTAAACCTTAAAATGCGTTTTTTGCTGGCCATAACAACAGCCAGAAGAGTGGGAGAGTTGCAAGCCCTATCAGGGACAGAAGGGAAACTTACCTTTATACAGGACAGAGTCGTACAGGGTTGTTTTTCCCCAAAGGCTAACAATTGACACTTATGCAGGGATACATGAAGAACTAGAGCCCTCTTTACCCTGTGTATCGATATGCTTTTATTATACAGCTGTATGTTTACATTTTATATGATAAATATATTAAAAACAAGAGAAAGCAGTAAAACCCCACACTACCTTACTAAAATTAATTGAGATCTAATTATATAAGTGCTTAGTGCTATTATAAACATATGCTTAGTTCTCAATCAATTTAGCACCAACATACAATTAATGGTATTTCAATCGATTGTGTTAATACAAATTAGCACCAACATACAATTAATGGTATTTCAATCGATTGTGTTAATACAAATAATTATTTGTATTAACACAATCAATTGAAATACCATTAATTGTATGTTGGTGATACATTGATTGAGAACTAAGCATATGATTATAATAGCAATAAGCACTTATATAATTAGATCTCAATTAATTTTAGTAAGGTAGTGTGGGGTTTTACTGCTTTCTCTTGTTTTTAGTATCCCTATTCTGGTTTATATACCTCTACACAGCCTGAAATTGGGTAATACAAGTGAGTGAACATTAATTACAAGTGAACTATATTTTTGTTTGTGATATGATAAATATATATTATAATAAATTATAATTCCCATATATATGTCAGTATAGATCTGTTCATTGAATATTATTTTTTTTAAATGTTTACAAAATGTATGTAAGTATGTATGCCTTGCTTAGCATAGTAAATGCAGTTTGTTGCATGATTACAGGCCATTGTCATCAGCCAGAGAGAATCTTTGCTGCATGTACTGTATAAAAAGAGACCAGAGCTTGTGAGAAATAAACGACAATATAATATAATATTTATTGTTCAATGCTGTTCAGTTGCTGTACAGTCGGGGATGCAGGACATCAGAGAAGTTCAGAAATGTTCCCATATATACAGGATCATATTAAAAGTTAAAGGATTTCTTCTTGCCAACTCCTCTGATATATACCTGATATATACCAAGTGGTGAACTAAAATACATATGACATTTCTTGTTGTCATATGAGAGAAAGTTTTTGCACATAGTTTGCCCAAGTGGTGACTTGGCTTCTCTATTAAGAATAGCTTCCAACCAATCCATTCAGTAGGCAAAGTCAAGTTTAGTAAGACTCATGTCAAGTCATGGGGGCAGATTTGATAACCAACAATGAAGTACTGCTTTTCTACTGACCTCCAAAACAATATTTGCTAATTTCTTGTCTTTGGAACTTTTGTGGTTTCTCCAAAAAATAGGTGAAATAGCACTTTGAAACTTGCATATGATATAACTAAATGAGACTTCTGTCTGTACTTGTGCAGAACATTGTGGTGGATGTAGTATGTTCCTTCAATTACTCTGGAACTCTGGGGATTTATCTGCATTGTGGTAGATTTTTTTGTGATAATTGTGCTTTACACGTGTGTCATAAATAAGCCCTAAAATATATATATAAAGTTAATACTAGCAAAACAATGTAAATAATGTGAGTTATATGCTAATGATTTATTTTAAATTGGCAATAAACTCTGTTTTTCTAAATTAAAATTATGCAAATCACTTTTTTTTTAATTTTATGAGATCAATACTTTTTCAGATTGTGCAAGCAAACAACAAACGAGTTCTGGGCAAGCTGAACAGAGAAAATATGATTACTACTTACAGAAAAAGACATATTATCCATATTTGATATAGATATATTTGTCACAAATGGATTCTGTAAACAAAGTTTAGCTTGTGAGTACACCTATTTTTTTTTTTATATATAAATCAATGTATGAGAGACCTCTAGTGACTGAAAGAGGCAACTACAGAGATACAAAATTCATTTATACTCATGCATTTAAGTTAACACGTTACATTTATTATGACATATTAAAATGTATTCATTTAAGTTAATGGATTTAATATGTCATAATAAATTTAGCTTTTTAACTTAAATGCATGAGTATATAAATTTTGTATTTCTACAAATAGATTGTGTGTATTCTGTACTATTGTCTTTCTAGATTAAAAAGGAAGTGGAAAGGTGAAGAAGAAAGAAGTTAGGTGAGGAGTCAATGCACAGGAGAAGAGAAATTTTTTTCAAGAACCTGTTGTTTTTTTTGGAGCTGTATAAGTATTGCATCATTTCACTAGTGATGGGCAAATTTGTCGCCGAAAAAGCCGCAAATTATCGCAACAGTTACGTGAATTTATTCGCTGGCTGCAAAACACGGAATTTATTCGCCCATCACTAGTAATCACTGTACCATTCCTCAATTTCTAGTGCCTTTCCCTAGACCTCCCCCTTATACTGTATAACATTTTCAGTATATAATTGCCAAGATAATACAGTTTCTTATGTATAGAATAGTAGAATACCTTGTTATAAAGGTTTTGATAAATAACATAGTAAGTAAGGTTGACGCACGTCCATCAAGTCCAGCTTTTTAAGTATTTATATAACCTGCCTGTTAGTTGATCCAGAGGAAGGCGAAAATACTCCATTTCTCAAATCTGATTTGGTTATTTTCAGTTCTTATTATTGGGAGTCGGAGTTGGTACATTTTTGGTGACTCTGACTCCAGATATCCAAAATTGCTTCTGTATGCAGACGAGTTCTTCTCTAGCCAACACTACATTTCCCAAAAGCATGATTCTTCAGAGGCATGTTAGTTATCTGGAAGGCTCACTGTGCAATGCAGGAGATTCTACTGGTGGTGTGGTGTTAACAATAATGTTTTTCTGCTGCTGCTTTACCATCAATTCCTCATCACTACTCTCTGCAACCCCATTGGTGGCATCCCATGCCCATTTACCACAAAGTGGCATCACTTATTGGTATCTTATTAGTGAATTATCAGATGGAGAAGTCTAATGTTAATGGTCCTACATCCTCTGGCAAAGGTTACTCATATCATTATACTGGTATGAAAGAGAACTGGTCCATTTGAAAATATATTTGGCTTCAAAATTTTCACATTTTCAGACCGTATAAAGGGAGACGGTGAAGTTCTTAAAGAGATCGGAAGCCAAGACAGACACAAAGAGATCAACAAGGTAAAGTTTGCTTCATTTGTTCACTTTCTCTGTTTATTCTCCAAAATGGTTATTTTGGTATTTATATAGTGACGTGACCCTGCAGTATAGCAAGTGTCTGGAAATCCCCTATGAGAGGTATCCAGTTCAAAGTACACATCTGTAAAAACCCACTTTTTTTAAGCCTTTCAGACGTTGCTGAGCTACAACTACCTGGATGGACCTGCAAAGCAACAGCTTTGTTTGTCTTGCTATTTGCTATCACATATATGTAGATTTGTTCTTAGTGCATTTTGCCTCCTGATTACTGCCCTTGTTTTGCAGGTTTGTTTTAGAGTAGAACTACGCAATCACTTTTAGCTGAGATAGCATCCATTCCAAAGCACTGAGATTAAACTAAGGTTAGGTAATAGGAATGTCTGACGTTGTCGCTGCATGCATCAGACACAACGCGACTGTCGGGTGAAGACGCAATATGCAGCGTTCGCATCTGACAGTTGTGTCATGTCGGATGCACGCGGCAACATCAGACATTCCTATTACCTTAGATTCGGCGCGTCCAATGTGACGCCTGCGATTTATCACAGCGCGTCGGAACGGATGCTATCGCAGGTAAAATCGCTCGTGTAGTTCGACCCTTAGCCTTCTTGAAATTCAGATCAGCTTTAACCCCTAATGCATTATTTTGGTGATTTTTTAAGGACATACATCTGTTACTTCTTAAAATATTAATACAAATGAGGATAGTTTGAAATAAAAAAGGACTCAGGATCTCTTGAATCGATTATCAATAGGCTGTAGCTCACCTTTAGTATATGTAGGTGGATTCTCCTGCAAGGTGTCCTGTGTCCACACCCAAATTGATACAGTCAGTATTATAGTAGAAAGCAGGACAAATCCAAGATAGTAGCTATGACTGCAAAGTGCTTTTATTGGGGAAAAATGCTCCCAATAAAAGCACTTTGCAGTCATAGCTACTGTCTTGGATTTGTCCTGCTTTCTACTATAATACTCAGGATCTCTTGAAACCCTGTTCTTTCCCTTTGATATTTTTATAGGCTTTTAGTTTTGTTTAGGTGGGAATTTGTCCCTTACTCCAGAGTGATTAAACCCTTTGTGTATGTTTACCTACAGCAAGCTGCACATAAGGATGGCCTTGCGTTCCAGATGCACTCGGACATCTTCTGATCTCTGACCCTGTAGGACACTTTGCCTTATATTAGTATCAGGTTGAAGACCGGTGCGTGCTGTAGCCAAGATGAATGTATTTTTCCTTACACACAATCTCTTCTTAGCTAGCACTCCCCCGTAACCTTAATTGTCAAGTTTTATTTCATCTTTTGTTTCCCCACTAATATTGCTTGAATGAAATATTCAGTGGTCTTTTGATACTGAACATTTTTCACCAGAAGATTTCCATAAATATGTTATAAACATTTGAAATATTTTAAAAATTGTTTTAATTTTTTTGTTGTTGTTGGAAAATGCATGGTACATAGCACTGTAAGGTAAATGTTTATGCACTGCTAAGTTTCAGTCAGCCCTGACATTATTTACCATTCACAGTGGCATTCTGGGTATAAATGGCCATGCAGGTAATGTAAAAAAAATCCTAGAAAGGTGGCCATACATGGACTGATTTCAGTTGTCGATTTCGGGCCTTCACACCAATTTGGCAGCTTATCTGCCTGTGTATGGGGCCCTCCAACAGGCCCAACCGACTGATTTGTGGCCAAAATCGGCTCAAGGACTGCATCATCCTATTGCTAAGGTCCTCACTCCAACAGCTTTTATTCCCATTGTTGTAGTCTGTGTGGCTCTAGTGACAAATGTTCAGATTAGTTCAATATCACCCAGTTGAGGTGGGCATATCAATTAAAAGGTCTGCTTGTACCTCGCCAAATGAGTGAATCTTTTTGTGTATGATATAATGACTGCAGGTATATATTCTGTGAATTTATTTTGTGGATTGCAAAACAAGCAGGTGTTGTTACTTGTCAATGGGGTTGCCACTACATACTCTCTTTTGTGCCCTAAAGCAGCCAGGGCTCAAATGCAGCATTTAACATCTTGTTGCTGTTTATACTGTTAATTATGCTTGAATTCAATAATAATATAGTAACAGGGATTGCGATGAAAGTACAGTAGCAGCAGTAGTAGTTAGCATTAGACTCTAACCGACAGGTTAAGAAGGGACAGTCAGGTTGGTAAAACAGTCAGGTTTAGGAACTTTAAGGGGCACATTTACCAAGGGACGAATATCAAGGGTTAATTAACCCTGATATTCGACCGTCGAAGTAAAATCCTTCGACTTCGAATATCAAAGTCGTAGGATTTACCGATATCCCGAAGGAATAATCGTTTGATCGAACGATTAAATCCTTCGAATCGAACGATTCAAAGGATTTTAATCCATCGATCGAAGGATATTCCTTCAATCAGAAAATTGTTAGGAAGCCTCGGGGACCTTCCCCGTAGGCTAACATTGGCCTCGGTAGGTTTTAGGTGGCAAACTAGGGGGTCGAAGAATTTTTTAAAGAGACAGTACTTCAACTATATAATAGTCAAATAGTCGAACGATATTCAGTTCGAATCGTTCAATTCAAAGTCGAAGGTCGTAGTCGAAGGTAGAAGTAGCCAAAAAAACCATTAGAAATTCGAACTATTTTTCCTCTATTCCTTCACTCGAGCTAAGTAAATGGGCCCCTAAGTAACAATTATTTACAAAAGCAGAACTATCAGTGAAAAATGATCAACATGACCTATAGGTAACTTTTAATGTAGAATAATATTTTGAATAATAGATTTTTAGTGTCAGTAACACTTTAAGCTCTTTGTGCCGTTTGATAAAATCCATTGTTTTCAATAAAACTATACAAATAATGTGGGTCGCAGAAGCAACCAGAGATCTGAGCTACAATCTGTATCTGTACCTGCAGTTCTCAAAAACACACATCAGCCAGTTGCCTTCCCAAATCTTTAATCTGTGTAACGTACAATGGGTACTGCACAGAAAGCACACTAAGGAGTAAAACAACACACTAACAGCAAGTGGTCAGTATGGTGGGTCACATACAAGCAAGTAGCATCTGTACACACTTACATCAAGGTAATACAAGAAATGAAAACCAGGAAGCTGCAGACAGATGTTTGGAAGAGTCACTTGTGCAGCTCCTCTCCATGTAAGCCACCACCATTGCTAATTGTGCTCTAGCGGCATGCCTCCATGATATCCATTTAAAGGATTTTGCCTCTAACAAAGAGCTCTTTAGACATGAAATATTAACACTGATATAAAACAGGCAATCAGGATTATTATACTTGTTGCAATAACACAGAGCAGAATGAATGCAGCAAAGGTGACGCAGCTTTCCGTCTGGGCTTCTGAAAGTGCAGGTTCCTATACATGATGGATGGCAGTCTGGTTAAACACTTTCATTGGCAAACAGCCTGTGGCCCCGCAGGACAGAGCAGCATGTCGTATAACTCACTGGCAGGGAACTGTTGAACGAGCAACTGACCACAAGCCTCTGGTTTTCACTTATTGTATTTTCTAACATTGTAAACTTTATTTTTTGGTTATTTTTGAGACTAAAATGATAAAATCAAAATTATAAAGATAGAAGGGGGGAAGATGTAATTCCTGCGGAAGCAAGCTCGACAAAAAAAAAAAAAATCCAGCATTTTCAAACTGATAAATAAATGGCATTTTCACTTAAATACACACACTGCTATCATAGAGTGAGTTGCTCCTTTTGAAACGGAATTGCGCTATTGCTATTGGAAAATGGACACAGACTGACATGGTATTCACAGGTCATAGAACAGGTAATAGAGGGCTCCAAATGATTTTTTACATGTAAACAGGCACAGGGAATTGATTTCCCCCAACGAGTGTAATGTCCACAGCCCTCTAGCTCTTGTTGAACTACAGCTCTCAGCATCTGGGCATTAGTGGTCAATAAGAGCTATAAGACAGCAAGTTGGACATCCCCTGTCTAATGCATTGTGCCTGTTCTACCAGCACAGTCCTCCTTTCTGCATAATCTGATAGTATTGCAGTTCCATTTTAAAATTCAGGATTATCATCCACGTGGCAAAGATCGTAGCGCAGGAAAGGCAGGGTGCTCTCAGCAACATGTAGAAGAGACATAAAGTATGGAGAGAGAGACAGAGTATGATTGTCAATTCTACTTTGAAAGTATGGAGCTAAAGAGGTGACAATATCATATTGCACTTGTGCAAATAAATACATTATACTTGGTCCTTTAAATTAGTTTTTTGTACATAATGCCTGAAACAAACCAAAACAAAAAGCTATTTAAAATTTTTTTTTTACAATATTCATTAAAAACGCAGAGTATCTTCCCCGCCCAAGACATTTTCTACATAAATAAATAACTCACTTTTTATATAACCACTTTTCTGAACATTTACATTGGTATGTTTTACAATATCTACACACAATAGGTTATCATTCCTTGCACATTACAATAAATTTACATACATTTCCCCCTACTTGTGCATTTTGAGCTCAGTGTTTCTCTGGTAAAGGCCATATCTAATTCTTCACACCGGTAATGTAATGCTTTGGGCGGAGTTTTTCTAGGGACTGGCAGTGTTTGGGCCTCCTGTTGTTGCAACAGTAAAAGAGAGATGAGGTTGTGCAACATCGGGTACACTGGAGGCTGTCTATCCCTAGAATATATATTTATGCTGATATTATGACAATTTATCACATTTTCTTATTTTGTTTTCTTATTTACTGAGTTACTACATTTGCTGCTGGGGTCTCTTGGATATGTCTTTCCCAATCTGCTCTAATATATGTATTAAACCAGACACAGGCAACTTTGAAGTCTCCAGATGTTGTTGAGCTACAACCTTTCGAATGAGCACAGAAGTTCAGCAACATTGAGAGAGGCATGAGTTGATCATCCCATCATAAAAGAGCCACACATTACATTGTGTTATTTAGATTTTAAAAGAAAGTTTAAAAGTTCATTGTAAAAAAAACAAAAAAGCTATATAATAATAATAATGTGAAATGAAGGGAATATATTTTGAGGCAGGGATTTATGAAGTGTTCCCACTAATAACTTAGATGGACAATGGCTTCCTAGAAATAAAAAATTATCAGTAAGAGTTTGCAGTCTGTTTCACAGGTGTATTGATCTCCTTTACTGCATTGTGGCGTATAATCATGTTCTATCATAAATGTATATATCAGCTAAGCCCTCTCCCTTCAAACCAACAGAGGTCTTAGGCCAATCAGATAATTAATAAATCTAAAATCTAAATAATAAATCTGAGTGATAAACTCCTCCCCAGTTGGACCAGGTGTCTGGTTATACAGCAATTCAGCTAAATCAATTGCACAGTTTAAGGGTCACTTGATCGGAATCAAAAACCTGTTACCTTCCAGAGAGATGGTGGTAAGTAACGGATAGAAGAAATTGGTAGGATCCAATGTTGCTGCCATATTTGCCAATATTAACCATACACCTGTTGTACTTGTCTGATGCCTGTGTAAGTAATATGTAACTGGATTTATAAGTAACTCACTTGGATCAGATTTGTAAAAGAAGCCAATGTGAAATGGGATTTTAGTTGCTTCTATAATGAAAATACCTAGTTTGTCACTATCAGATAAAATGATCAAATCAAAACCAAACTGTGCTATACAGCTACACCTCACTGTATTGCCCATCAGATCGGATGCAGGCAAATAAATCAAGCTTACCCATCTGATTTTAATAGACATAATGGGTATGATCTGAGTAGTTGGACCAGCTAACTCTTTCCATATGTGCCAGTGTATGTGAAGCATAATAACAGGCCCTACTGTCGTGGACCATGAGAAACAAAACAACTGAAAAGGTCTTCAAGGAAAGTCTAGGAGGGGCACATTTTAATGATAACATGCCCATTTATTCATGGATATTGCTTCAAATCCATGTCTGTTGATGTGACTTGTCTCATCACTGTGTGCAACAAAACCCAAATTTAAAGGAAAACCAAATGTTAGGTCAGTTTTGCATTTAGTTCAATCCTATAAGCAAAGTACAGAAATATTTCACAGTGCTAAATCAGATTGATCAGTGCAGCACTCCTTGTTTACTCCTGAGCTTCAAAGTGGTTCTTTAACCGTTGGTGAAGTATTCTGCCCCTATTAATGAGCTTATAGCTAGTTAATGACCACTATGGTTATAAGTAAGCTAAATTTATATGCAACACTCTACTGGAATATAGTAAACTGCTTCACCAATCCTTCTGACAGCTGAAAAAAAAGATATGGCCTTCTAAAAAAAAATATGCACTAGGGTTATGAAGCCTAAGGCTTTCCAGTATTCACTCTTCCATTACCCCATTGCAAAGTGATGTTCGGTTTTGCTCAGAGTTGTAGCTTAAGTAATAGCTGGAAAATCAAAGACTACAGAGCCTAGTACCAAACAACTTATTTTTTGGCACTCCTGCTTTGTTTCCGCTCAGTGCAGAAGAAAACATCCACACAAATTATTTATACCCTACTGTCGCAGTACAGCATTAATGTGCAACAGACTATGATGAGAGGCTATGTGAGATGGTAACAGATCTCCAATCTAAAAATCAGTGCAAAGAAAAAAATGGTTTAACAGTTGACAAAGGTATAACAGTGGAGCAATTACATGCAAGAAGAGCCAAATAGGGTGTAGAGAATTTTTAGAACTTCAGGAGCTAAAGATCTTCTGGAATACTTGTTTGCGGCAATCTAATCACAAAATGATTCCAGGATTCTCATAATAAATGACTTACTGCAGCAGAGTGAATTGTGATTTGAGTGGATTTTGTAGGAAAGCTGCCACTGCATTAAAGGGGGACTATTCAAATAAAAACCTGGTTTGCAAGTGATGGAGAAGCCTGTGCACACTGAAGAAGCCTATTTGCCCTGCAGTTTCAGCTTATGCTCTCTTAGTCTGGAGTACAAGAAAAGTCACAAATCCTTCTTCATTTTGATCCAGCTATTTGTTGTGCATTTTGGAGATGGCTAAGTAGGTTAAGGAGGCACCTATTTACATTGCTAAGTTTCTGAACCTGGATAAGAAAAAAAAATGTTGGGCTACTTTTAAACTCCATGGAGGGAATTCACAAAAGTGTCGGGAACGAAAAAATATCTTTTAGATTTTCCGACATGTACGACACTTTTGAAATAGTGTCGTTAAAAGTGGGCGTGTTTTTTTTCGGCGCCACTTTCCCCAACATTTTTATGAATTGCTCAGAAACTCATTTGTTTTGCCGACAATTTTTCCAACACATTAGGCTCTCTAAAATGAAAATGTCGGTCAAATTGTCTTTTGAAAACGCTCAGTAAGATGTCGTCTGTCTGACGAAAAGATATACGAGATTTTAGAAAATTGTCGGGCTTACGAGACATTCAGAGACAGTAACATCTGCCTTTGTGAATTTGCCGTTTTCGTATGACATTTTACAAATTTGTCGATCGCCACTTCTGGGTTACTTATTTTACCAACACTTTTGTGAATTCCCCCCCGTGTCGCCTTCAGGTGCTGCGGGGTAGCATTGCTACCAAATTTAAGGCCTGCAGTTCATATCACATGACCTGCACCAATTCTAGTGTCATATTGTAGCACCATGTTGTTGACACCAGACTTTCCTGCAGAGTGTGGCCTCTGTTCCTTTCTTGTTGAACTTCCCCCCCCTCCCATCCCCAATTAGTGGCCAGAGCCAAATACAAGAAAATGTCCAGGGTGCAGGAGTCTATTTCTGACTTAAAATGCCAGATTCCTGCTTAGTGGTGGCTGCACTCCTTCCCCAACACCCTGCAGCAATGCTCATGCTTCTTTGGCTACGTTCCTTCTCTTGGTCTCCCTCACTCTCTGACTGGCTCTGTGTCCGCTCTGGTTTGTGGTTGCTGCTTCCCGATGGTTTTGATGAGATAGTACGAAGCAAATGGTTCCTCTTTCGAAGGAAATCTGATTGGCCAGGAAGACAAAAGCTCCCTTTTCTTAGCGCCATCCTGCTTGTATTCTTAGCAGTTCGAGAGCGGCGATTATATTCCAGTTGAGCAAGGTGAGCAGCATAGCCGTCTGTGATAAACTGCACCAATAATAGAAACAGAAATAGAAACAGTACACATAAATCCAAATGTGTAAGATGGACTATCCCTTAATCAGAGCATACAGAAGCAAAATAACATAATATTCAGACCAGTTCTGTCCAACTGGAGGCCTGCAAGCAGGATGTTGCCCAAAAGTGATTTTTATGCCCCCTTTCTGCTCAAAGGCTCCACTAATTTCTTAATAGGACATAATTTTAATGCAATCCCTCCCTCTAACATGCACTATTAATTGAGCTACTAAATGTAAAGAGCTGCATAGGCAGAAATGCTCCCGAATTTAAAAAGCAAGTAATTTCTTCTGATATATCTGTGAAGCTGATTTCTCTTACCTGACACTGATGTTGTAACTTTTTGGTGGGTCGACCAACTATGTAAATCTGCAGTGGTGACAAACCGAGAGAGCTGTATACTGTGATATCCTTAGTGGAACCATATGCGGCATGGACCTTCATGTGTACCTAAAGCATCAGAAATAAAGAAATGTATAATTATGAATAGTAAAATAACACAGGTTTAGTACAGAGCTTCATGCAAAGAATTCAGTACAGCAGGTCGCAGGAAGAATAAAATGAATTACAGATATTTCAGAGAAATTACAGTGATTACTGAGACACTCATTGCATATGATTTGTATAGAGCAACATGAAATTCTCTGCAGTCTGATTTCCCATTAAAATAAAGCTAATTTATAGGGGATAGCAATGGTCAATGAGCATACCCAGGTTTATAAGTCTAGTTCTTATGCAAGCACCTCTCCATGGTGTTTTTGGCCTCATCAACAAACTATTGGTACATGCACAGAATGAGCAAAATAGCGAAGACGGAGGCAGCAATAATAAATGTTGTCAATTTGTTGAGGTACTACTACATATAGTAGTGCTACATTTAACTTCCTCCCCCTGTACTCAAATCATTTAAAACAGGGTATAGTAAAGCTTAATCTTTACTAAATGTGTTAACTTTCACAACAACTGAAGTTATATACCAGCAGTTTATATGCAGCATGCTTACCAAAGACAAAGTAAAGAATTACAACACCAAATCAAGCAATGACCACTAAGGTTGCATTGCTTGGTAGGCCTGGGTGCTAGAACAAGAGGTAAACAGACCAGTCTTAAAGGCAGAATTTCATTATGATGGTTGGTACTGGCTGTCTCAAGGACAATAGGTGTGACTGTGACCCATATAAGAACAATGTTTGGTAGAAGACCATAACTCACATCATAAATGAGGCTTTTCACAAAATTTGCTTTATGTCGCAGAGGATCATGGACCAGTCCATCGCAAAAAGACACAATGCCATGTGGAAAGTTGTGCTGTGTAAGCCATGCCACTACCCTCTGCTTCTGCATGTCAGGTCTACCTGTGACATAGATAATGAGGTAGCCAAGGTCCTGCCAGTGCCTGTGGTTAAAAACAAAGAAAGGGTTAGGTGCAAACTTAGCCTGTACGAAGCAGATTGTGATGTATTGATGTATGCTTGGCAGCAACAAACCTCACTACGTCAACTGCTCCTGCTCTGACTTTGGGATCACTGCCCATGATAGAAACGCTTGCAGCAAATGATCCATCAATGCTGAACACTACAAATTCTGTCCCTTTCGGTAGAATTGTGAGATAGCTATCGGCGTAAGTGTGGTCCCCCCTGTGGAAAAGAAAGCAAATATTAAGGCTGTGCATCACGGGTTCAGACAAAATAACAAAGAGCCGCTGCATTATGAGTGCTGCTAATATGTGTATACATCCTACTGTGCCTTGGGTTATCTGTCCAGGCAGATATATTTTGTTATATTTATATTTTTGTTATATTTGTTTTCTCCAGACAAAATTAGAAAATAAATGTAATGAACAGGCACTTTACCTGACAACCATCTTCACAGGATAAACCCCAATCCCAAGCCTTTTGTTTTCAGGGATGACGTAGGAGATTCTGCCACTGCTATTACTTATTTCAGTGTCAAAGTACACCCACTCTCCAGTGGGAGGCTGGGTCATAATGTGAATATCAACCTAGAATAAGACAGAGCATGATAAAGATCTGAGATGTACTGGCGAAGGTTCTCTGTGGGCAGCCTCAATAAATCCAGGAGGGAACACCATGCTCTGTGCACTGTATCCTTATTTTCTGTAAAGCAAGCTGTTCTGTTGCTGAATTAAATAAAAAGCAACAGACAACTCGTGGCCTTCCATATGTTGTTGAGCGACAACCAGCAGCATTACAAGCTGCCAGAAGGATGCTGGGATTTGTAGTCCTACATACCAGTCTCTAGTCTAGTTTATGAAGACCTCAGGCTGAGGCAATCTTAAAACATGGTATTTTAAAATGGAATGCATTTTATTATGTACAAGTGCAGTGGCATAACTGACATTTTATTGTTACGCCACTGTACAAGTGGATATTTCGCAAGTCAATTCTCATATTTTCTATGTTTTATTTTTAAATAATATTCATGTTTCAATTCTCTTTAACCTTCAATTTAAAAAATCGATTGTGTTTCCAGTGTAAGCAATGCTCGACAACCAGAAACTACAGGCCAGAGATTATTTTTATTCTTTTTTTTTTATTACATAGCTTTTCATTCAGACCTCCAGCCTTTCATTCAAACTTTTCTATGGTTGGTATGATAAGTTGGACCATAGCAACGGAATAATGCATTAAAATTTCAACTGAAGAGATGCATTTAAAGAAGACCTCCACAGTTAATGTTTGTATAATGAAAGACTATATACGTTCCAATATAAAGTTATCTGTGAGTAGAGAAACAAATAAAAGCAGTGTGTTGTTGTTTCTTTCTGCACTGCTGGTTCTGAATCTGGTTCTCAATGTAGAAGACAGCTTTCACCCCATTAAGACTCCATTTCACCCAGTGCCTTGCATACTTATTCATAGGTCTGTTAGTCAGCTGACCTGCTACATTCAGGGCGATTCTGTTCCCCTTGCCGCCTGAGATGCCGCCCCCCTCTCCCCAGAGCTTTCCATTCTTGCTCAGGAGCAGGTACAGGGGGGTCGCATTGCTAGTGCAGAGAGCACAATTGCTTTCAACTACTGCTTTCAATAGCAATTACATTTAGAAGTAACTACTGTCTACTGGATACCTGTTATATTTTTTAATTTGAGTGGAGTAACCCACAGATACCTACCCAGACGTGACTGATTCTGGGCCTGAGAAAAAAATGCAAACTGAGTATCTGCCCCTACTCTGGCCTCAGCCTTCTTCCTTGCCTGCACCCAGGACCACTGTGAATTTTGGGGCATGAAACAAGCAAGTATGCATTATTTTGAGCTAAGATTTGTGTGTGCGCCTGCCATTGGGTCAATGCAGTGGTACTGGGTGCAGGCAAGGAAGAAAGCTGATGCTGTGCATTGGCTTGCATTTTTTCATAGGCCAAGAATTAGCCACGTCTGAACTGCCCTTATAAACAATTAAGGCCTAACTATTGAATATGAGAAACGCTAACGATTTTTGGGGAAAAGACTGTGTATATATGATTCAATTGTACCTTCCCCCTACAGAGGTCACTCTATGCCTCTGTTATTAAAACACTGAAGTTTATATAATGTGGATGAATTTATTGATCGGCCCTGTAGCAGACTGACCGTGGGCAGTGACCCTGACACTCAAAAGCAGACCTAACAATATAGAGAGCTCCTGTGGACAACTTTGAAGTAACAGAAGCAGAATAAATATGCGTGCAGAGAACTTGTCATGTAAAAATGTTCACTTGCACAATATATACATAGCAGTGAATATTTCCATATTCAGTACCTGCACACTTTCACCCGCCACACCCTTCACCTATTTACACACTCATGAATATACAGGACACATTTTATGGCAGTCTTGACTTAATATGTTAGGACAGTTCTGCAGAGGAGGAATGCTCTTTGCACACAATAAGCTGTGTCAGGCGTGACAGGCTTTTTAAGGGAAAATAAATTAAGTTAAACCATGCTTATAAATAGGGTGTATTTTGCATTAAAAGCCTCTGGCAAGGATTGAAGAACATAGCCATTTCCATTTTCTTCTCAGTACTATTTTAATCAGTGTTTTAACCCCTTGTAAATAAGGAAAACTGCTCTTAGGTACCAAATAATTCATTTTCTGTAACCAGGAAAGAAGAAATGCATTCTCCCTTAATGGCATAGCATTACAAATGAAGGTTATATTATAAAAATCTAATGGGATTATATATTATAATATATTTTATAATATATTTTATTAGATATTATTTTTGTATAAGCCATACAAAACAGTCTTCATTGATAAATGTCCGGGGCAGGGGCCTGGGGTAAAACACCAGCATAATGTAATAAATGGCCCAAAGTTTGCTACTGGTCTAGTAACCCATAGCAACCAATGAGCAGATAGTAATCCATGAATGTCAGCTGCAGCCCCTAAGTGGAATTTCTTTACTTTCCCTGCACATGTAGCTTCTGCTCTATGCAGCCCCACAAACTGAAGTGCCAGGGAGGTTACCCCTCAGCATTTAACGAATCTGCTTTTTATCTTCACTTTGCTAATTTAAATGGGCAAAAAATGGTTTTTGGGGATGTTTAAAAAGTGAGCCACACACAAGTGGCCAATCTGCAAGATGGCTGTAGTTATAAACCTGCTCCTTCTCCATCAGCCAATCCGGACCAAATTAAAGCTATGGCAAAAGGGACATTTGACTGCTGATTTAATCAAGCTGAATACAGCAGAGGCTCAATCACATAAACTAAAACCCATATGGTGGTAACGTCTCAGAAATGATCAAGTGAGCAACTTGTGCAGTTTTAGGTTTGCATGTTTGGAATGTGGGAGGTTGCCTGTGGCTGGTTAGAGGGTAGTATACACACTTGTTTTTTTGTTGGTGCTTTTTCTTCTTCAGTTACATTGCCCAGTAAAATGGCATATAGAGGGAGTGTTTGGTAGATGTCATTACTAAAGAGTATGGATGCCTCTATGAAAATGAAAATAATGTTTCAGAAAGAAAGTAAACGAACCTTTTCCCCAGTCAGAGTGACCATGTCAAGAGGGCCGTACATGAATCTTCCTGTAAGGGTCTGAGGCCCATCTTCATTGGCAACAGTATCATTAATTCTGTGGTTTGCAGCAACATTCTGCAGGATACAATACAGGCATGTTTTTATCACTATGCTACTTAAAGTTTGGCTACTCTAGTAGGGCTTAACAGCTCAAGGTGCATCCTGCCTATGATAAATGATAAGCTTCACATACGGCACTGCATGCATATAAAAGTTACCAGAAGGCATATACTGTATACTCGATATTGGGGACATTTCTTAATAAAAGCTAAGGCATATATTAAGCCATATGCCTGAAATCTTCTATACAAACATGCATCCAGTATGATCTAAAGAAAAATTCTATTGTACAGTAAAAATCTGTATGGGGGGGTAAGTCTGTCTTGGCTAGCACCTTCCTGTGAGACCCTACACAGATGCAGATGGAAGTGACTCATAACAATATCATAAAAAATGCATTACCCTTAATTTTACATGTGTTCTTTTACGCAGCCATTTCTCCCTTGGCTTTGAAGGACTGAACTCAGAAACCTCTTTTCCGACTAAATCCAGAATGCTTGAATTTTCATGTCTCATGACCTAAAAAAAAACATACATCGCAAATGTGATATTAGTGAACGTGTTGCTGCCTATGCACAGCTAAAAAAAACAAAAAAACATAATAGCAGCAAGACTAAAAATTGACAAAAGGTGCTATTTCTCCAGCAAAGATTTTGTATGTGGACTTAATGGCTACACTCTACCTTCATTAATATTTTCACTTACCTGTCTCAAAAGAAAAGAGACAACATCTGTGGACTCCCAGTAACTGGCATGGAAAAGATGAGGAAGGGCAACTGTGGGGAACGCCGTTAGGGCATCCGGACAGTAAAGAGCATAGTCAATTCGCTTCGTGCCCCACCACTTTGCTGCAACTAACAAAGGAGGAGATCTTGTCAAATTTTTATTTTACATGAAAAACATTAGAAAGTTTATACAGTATATATAAACATATATATATATATATATATATATATATATATATATATATATATATATATATACTGTATATATACTGTATATATCTTTTTTTAAATTTACATTCCGTCTGTTAAAGGATAAAGTCACAGAAAAAAAGTGGATAAAAAGGTATACCGAAGCAATGCACCCCTCTACAGCAATAGCTTCCCAGCCCTGAGCATTGAAAAAGTTTTGTCATTTTGAGGTATTCATGCAGTTCTTGTGATGGCAATAGTAGCGAGGCCTCAGCGATTACATGGCTCAGTGGATTAGCAGAAAGGATTGGTAGGCATGCTTCTCTAACGAAGTAGTTCACTGCTAGAACTCAAATTCAGTGACATTTTAAGGCCACCCTATTCTTTATAAAGCATTTAGCACACAGAATAAGAACACATTTCATAAAGACAAAAGACAAGGTACCTTTATACACTGAAACTTATTTTACTTTGCCCTCTAGAAGGACTACCTCTTTCATTTAATTCACGAATGCTTTGATTTTAGTACATTCCATTCCATAATAAAGTAGAATAACCATATTCAATATGATTACATGCAGGTTATAGGACAATAACTCGTTTTTAAGACATGGTATGACTTATTTGAAAGGCAAAAACAACAAACATATAAGTTATTTGTTCTGAAGAAGAGTCCAACTGTATGGGCTGCATTTTGTTCTACTACATACAGAAAGATAGTGGGGAATTGGATAATTATGTTTTCAGAACATTCTCATGTTATATTTTCATATACAGTATACATAATAAAAACGTCAAGAATAGTGATGGCCGAATAAATTTGCCAGTCGCGAATTTGTGCAGGTGCACTTTGATGTGCATAGTTTTATAGGTGTTTGAAAAACAAAATCAACATTTCTCTTGTGCTTTAAAGGAACAATTCAGTGTGAAAATAAAAACAGTGTAAATAGATAGGCTGTGCAAAATAAAAAATGTTTCTAATATAGTTAGTTAGCCAAAAATGTAATGTATAAAGGCTGGAGTGAACAGATGTCTAATAAAACAGCCGGAATCCAACTTCCTGCTTTTCAGCTCTATAACTCTGAGTTAGTCAGCGACTTGAAGGGGGGCCACATGGGACATTTGTGTTCAGTGAGTTTGTAATTGATCCTCAGCATTCAGCTCAGATTCAAAAGCAACAGATATGACCCATGTGGCCCCCCCTCAAGTCTCTGATTGGTTACTGCCTGGTAGCCAGGGTAACCAGTCAGTGTAAACCAAGAGAGCCGAAAAGCAGGAAGTAGTGTTCTGACTGACATGTTATACATCAAATCACTCCAGCCTTTATACATTACATTTTTGGCTAACTAACTATATTAGAAACATTTTTTATTTTGCACAGCCTACCTATTTACCCAGTTTTTATTTTTACACTGTACAATTCCTATAAGAGCCCATACCTTTTATTCTATCATTAAGTAGAAATGAAGCACTTATTTCTAGTATCTAAAGGTTTTAGGTCTAGTTCACACAGATAACTGTGTTAACAACATCTCTAGTCTCTATAAGGGTAACTATGACCTCATATTTTCCAGTAGAATTGTTCTTAGTACAGAGGAATACCTATAAAACTAGACGGTTAATTCTGGCATGAAAATGGGCAATTTACAATGCCCTTTCAACTACATAAGTCCTGTGGGAAATGATAAGTGATATGTGGCCAGTCTGCTAGTGACACAATGGCTGCATAAGGAAGGCTAAATGGCAAGGTGATTTCTCAATACCTTCACAAAATCTGGAAAAGGCAACTAAATACATACAATATATATTCATCTTTTAATATTTCCATTAGCAATACATATAGGGAAAGAAAAAAAGAGATGAAAAAACACTGGTCCTTTAAAGGAGCAATAATGCCAGAAATGTAAGTGGTTTTAAGGAATGACAATATAATTTACTGTTGCCTTCCACTGGTAAAACTGGTGTGTTTGCTATAGAAATACAACTATAGTTTATGTAAACAAGCTGCTGTGTAGACATGGGGAAGCCATTCAAGCACAGAATACACAGTAGATAACAGATAAGTTCTGAAGAATCCCATTGAATACAGGTTTGGGACCTGTTTTCCAGAATGCTTGGGACCTGGGGTTTTCCGGATGACGGATCTTTCTGTATGAAAATATATGTATAGTAGAAAATTGTGTAAACATTAAATAAACTCAATAGGCTGATTTTACTTCCATTGAGGATTACTTATATCTTAGTTTGGATCAGGTACAAGGTACTGTTTCATTATTACAGAGAACAAGGAAATAATTTTTAAAGATTTGGATTATTTGGATAATATGGAGTCTATGGGAGACTATAATGCAGAGCTTTCTGGATAACAGGTTTCCGGATAACGGATCCCATACCTATACTAATCAGAGCTTATCTGTTGTGTATCTGTGCTGTGCCTTTTCTCCTTTTTTAGCTTTGAATGGCTGACCTCATGGCTACACAGCAGCGTGTTTATATAAACTATAGTAAACTGAAGCAAACACACCAGTTATAGTGCAGGGCCACAGTAAATTATATTTTCATCTCTTTCATTTTTGGTGTTACTCTTCCTTGAATGTGCTTATGCCCCCATACAGCTAGGAGCCACAGAACTCAATTACCATTCAAATTTGAGAGGTGCAGGACTGTGTAAGGCAAGGCATGGGCACTGTTTATTAAATACAGTATATCATATTTAATAAACATTATATTTATATTATATTTACTAAACATATTATAAAAAGAGGATGGCAACTGTGCATAGATGGGACAGAACCTGTCATTGTGCCTAAATGGAAAATTATATTTCTTTAGGCCTGGAATCTGTATTTATATGTCATATGAATAGGTTACCATGCAGCTTAAACTCTTCATCAAGAGCCTCTTCAAGAAAACAGAATGCAGAGTGTTAATAATTTTTAGTCCAGTTGCTGCCTACAGAACCCAGAAGAAGAAATCTGTTAGGTAGAAGTAAAGCTCACTGTAGGAGAGATCCCTGTTGGGACACTATCTGGCAGAGGAGACTATCTGGAATACCTCTGGAGATGTCCGAGGGTCGGATGCCTGGATTTATCTTGTGCCTCCAATCCCCCATCTCTACTGTTCTTCCTATGTTACTCTGTTCAGAATGGTACTGTCTATGGTTTGGTGGGGTACCTGGTATTATTTGGGATTGGTAGGGGAGAGCAAGCTGGGAAAGGAGACTTAACTTTCTGGAATTATTAAGATCATTTTTTGTTTCTATAGGAACAAAGCAAACACACCAGTTAAAAGCACAAACCATGCAAAATAAAATACATTTTCCTATAATATTACATGAAGGGTATTTCCTGTGCTCTCATGTAGCAACAGGAATATTCTGTGTATATCTTTCCCATAATTTCAGCATTATGACACTGCTACCTGGTGTTAAGTTTGCACTGTAAAGTGAATTCAGTGCACTTACCATTTAGGGGGAGATACATTGGCTGGACATTTGCACAACCCTAGCCCAATATCCCAGGTGCAAGGTGCCTATATGTACATAGAGTGCAGTAGGAATCCTGTACCTAAAAAAGTGCACCTGGCCACGAGCAGAGCATCTATAAGTTATTACACAATGATAATTATACAGTAATAAAGTCGTTTTACTTAGCAAGTTTCTAATAACAGGACCTCCTCCAAGTTAGAGGACACAGATCAAATGCCCTATCTATTCTGGCTCAGAACCATCCTTGTGCTACACTTAATTCATCAGCTATCCTAAATGCCAAGTACAGGAGATGTAAAGAACAACAGTGACACCACTGTTTGTTTTTTTTATGCCAGGGTCAGTGAGGAGGAGAAGACCAATTCCAAAGTTGCTAAGAATAGGACATACTATAAGATACTCAAAGTTCACTTAGGGGCAGATTTATCAAGGGTCGAAGTGAATTCGAGGGAATTTTCGTAAAAATAGTAAAAAAATGTGGAATTCAAAGTAATTTTTTGGATACTTCGACCATCGAATAGTATACTACGACTTTGAATTTACTTCGACTTCAATTCAAAGTAAAAATTGTTCGAATATTCGACCATTCGATAATCTAAGTACTGTCTCTTTAAAAAAACTTCGACTTCAATACTTTGCCAAATTAAACCTGCCGAAGTGCTATGTTAGCATATGGGACCTTCTACAACATTTTTCTAAGTCTTTACACATCGAATAAAAATCCTTCGATCGTACGCTAAAGTCTTTAGAATAATTCGATTTTGGGATGCACCGAATCCTTCTACCTGGCCGAACCTAATCCGAATCCTAATTTGCATATGTAAATTAGTGGTGGGGAGGGAAATCACGTGACTTTTTGTCAAAAAACAAGGAAGTAAAAAATGTTTTCCCCTTCCCACTCATAATTTGCATATTCATATGCAAATTAGGGTTCGGATTCAGCCAATTCTTTCGCAAAGGGTTCGGGGGTTCGGCAGAATCCAAAAAAGTGGATTTGGTGCGTCCCTAATTCGATTTGAACGATTTAATCGTTCGATCAAACAATTTTTATTCGACCACAGGATTGCCAAACTTGCTGAAAAAACGTCGAATTCGATATTCAACGTTTTTTAATTCGATGGTCGAATTTCGAAGTTTCTTGTACTTCGAAATTCGACCCCTGATAAATCTGCCCCTTAAAGTAGATTTATACTTTAAAAGAGTTCTGTGCAGTCTGGTAGCCTGCACTATCGTACCATCTGGCATACATTTTGCATATTCATATAGATCTGTGGGAAGCAGCAACAGTTGCTAGTCAAAAAGGGAAATAAAGTAAAAACCTGTAAAAACAATATGCAAATGAAAACATGTAAGGGAACAGCTGCTCACTCAGGACAGGTTTATAGCAGATTACATGATTTCATTTTGTTTGAATGTGCAACCTGCCTTCTGGCAGCAGCCCACAGTGAGCAGGAATCTGGGTGCCAACACCCGAAAGGTTTGGAGGCTGATAAAACAAAATAGATAATACCAGGACTCAAAAAATAATTGTTCTGCTAAATATCTTGGCAAAAGCTTAATTTACTAATGCTGTAGCATCTTCTGACACTTCACTGCTCAGTTCTATCTCTCCAGTCACATTGAGTGATAGAATGGAGCAGAAACATGTCTGGAGATGCTATGAAGCCTAAGTAGCCATCCTAACATGGTGTTGGTGTAACAAAGAACATGAATGGAATAAATGAGGTGTACTCTGCCTTAACTGAATAAGAATAATCAGCAGTTTAAGAAAAGAATAATGCAACAAACAACATTGCAAAAATGAAATGGTGTCTCTACGTTACTTCATTTTTATGCTCAGCACAGTCTATAATTGCTCTTATTCATATACATGTTGATATCTGCACTGATGTGAAATGTGTTTTACAAAATTAACTGGTTGCCAAGTTTTATTCAATTGTCACATACTGTAGCTAGAATGTTCTTTAAAAAGTGAAATGTTACCACACACATTTATTGTGGTTCACTTCACTATCTACTATACAGAGTATAGTTCATATAAAGGGTATTATTTGGCCTTTTTGTCACTGTGGTAAAACACTCAATCAACTAGGCGGGACATGACTGACATACTGACATGTAAACTCTGGAACTAAGAATCAAAAGGGAAACTCATGATATTTGAGTAGCTCAGGCCATATGTATATTTGCCAAAGTCTTAGCTTTAAAGGAGAACTAACCCCTGAAAATGAATATGGTTAAGATTTCAATATTTTACATAACTGAACTTATTGCACCAGCCTAAAGTTTCAGCTTGTCAATAGCAGCAATGATCCAGGACTTCTAACTTGTCACAGGGGGTCACCGTCTTGGAAAGTGTCCGTGACACTCACGCTCAGTGGGCTCTGAGCAGCTGTTGAGAAAGTAAGCTTAGGGGTTGTCACAAATTATCAAGCAGAAATATAAGCTGATGCTACAAGGCTGACGTTGATGCTAGTTGCACTGATTTCTGTTGTGCCATGCAGTAATTATCTGTATTAATTACTAATCAGCCTTATATTGTGATATTTATATTCTATGTGTAGTGTATATTGTGAGTGGGTCCATAAGCTCAGTAAGCGACAGCAGCACAGAGCATGTGCAGTGAATCAGTAGAATAGAAGATGGGGAGCTACTGGGGCATCTTTGAAAGCACAGATCTTCCCTATACATTTCAAGTTAGGCTTTAGTTCTCCTTTAAAGCCAAGGAAACTTAGCCCAGGGAAACCTACCATGTCTAGCAAATAAAATCAGTACCCTATCGGGGGAATGTAATAAAAATCGCTAACGGAAAAACTATTCGCAATGCGAAAAGTTATGCCTTAGCGCAAACAAATTTTGCTTTGTGCGAATTTAATATAGCTTTTGCGAGCCCGGAAACTGTTTAGCGACAACTTCCGACAGTGAAAGACCATTTGCGAATTTTATAGTTTGCGCCAATGCGCAGTCAATGTAATAAAACTTCTTACTGAAAAAGTCATTATGTTTGCTCCAAAAGATTTCGACACCTTCAAGCACTTCTTATGAGTGCGCAATTAAAATTTGCAATGCGCAATTAAAATTCGCAATGCAATAACAGTTTAAGGAACAATATTACATTGCGAGATGTGGATTTTTAGTCTTATTGGTGCGAATTGTTTTGCTCTTTGCGACTTTTATTACATTCCCCTCTATGTCACAAGGGGTTTAACTTCCTTGACAAAAGGGAATTATCAAACAACACTTTTCTTTATTGTTAATGGGAATCACTGCAGTACAGCATATGAAATAATCTTCCTAAAATTTAAATATAAGCATTTGGGCATATAAGTGTTTCCTAGAGATTCACACTGACTATAAAAGAGAGTAATCCGTGGCATTACCGGCATCTGTCACTTCAAGTCAGTCCCCTTGGTTATGTCCCTATATGTGGACATAGAAAGAAAAAGGATTGCACACTCTTAAGGAAAAACAAAAAATTGTATTTGCCAGTTACAACATATGGCAACTGCATGTTACCCTATGCATTTTGACCAACACAGGTCTTCATCAGGGGAAAAAAATACAAAAAAGGCTTTTTTTCCCCTGATGAAGACCTGTCTGTGTTGGTCGAAACGCGTAGGGCAACGTGCAGTTGCCATATGTTGTAACTGGCAAATAAAAGTTTTTGTTTTCCTTAAGAGTGTGCAATCATTTTTCTTTCTTTGTGCATTATTATATTGGAGACTTCTGATGGGCCGCCTCCTTGGGATTAGCACCTCATGTTTATTTATTTATTGAGTTTTTGGAGTGGAAGCCTTCTAGCAATTGTTTTCTGGTCTATATGTGGAAATAGCTGCACAGAAATGATCTGGAAGTTGTGGAACAACGCTTATATGGAAGTACTGTATTAGCCATTTCACTCCCGAGAAGTATGACAAATTACCATTTGCCAAATTAATTCCCAGGGCCTTAGGTAAATGCATCATCTGTAACAGCCACCTTCCTGGAATCCTTAATCATAAAGCACTTACTGTTGGCTATGTTTGAGGCCGTGTAACTGTCTGCCATTCCAGAGACCTGACTTGCAATGCTGATTTCACTTGCTCTCCGGTATCCCCTGAAGTGGGGGGCTGTTATAGGGGAAGAAGGGGAGGCATTTTCCACGAAGACTGCACCATGAAATTGAACAACATCCGCTATGAAACCAAAAAAAACAAACAAAACAAAAACAAAACAGAACAGGGGGGGAAAACAAAAATTAAAAAATTTTGACCAAAACAAGACAAGAAAACATCAAGGCATCAGGAAGGATGAAGATGTAAGAGAGAGACAGATCAGATGTATTGTTTCAGGAAAACAGTACTTGTACTTCATTGTCATCTCAAACCCACTACAAACACGTGCAAATGAAATACCAACTCTCAGCTGTATATTTCATTCTAGACCTCAAGAAAAGCACAAACAGGAACAGTAATGAAAACAGTGGCTCCACCTGTTAGTCCCATATGAGGAGTGGTCAAATATTTATATTCATATATATATATAATGACTGAATTATATATATAATTGGAACAGCAGGACATGTAATTGTATGAACCAGTTAGAATGTACAGATAATATATTTATCATATGATAGTGATTTGTCTTACATTGAACCAATGCTGATTATACTAAGTTGTATGAGCACACCATTCAG
Source organism: Xenopus laevis (assembly GCF_017654675.1). NCBI lineage: Eukaryota > Metazoa > Chordata > Amphibia > Anura > Pipidae > Xenopus > Xenopus laevis. The sequence goes on along the minus strand of NC_054372.1, from coordinate 149,841,645 downwards.
GCAAGAAGAGTGATGCTGCACAATGTAGTAAGCCTGGTTTCTCTGGCACCCTGTAAGCTCCTTGTTTTATTGGTTTGAAGGTCTGCAGAAACGTGACTGATTGACTGAGAAGACGGATTGTTTTTTACAAAATAAAGTGCACCATATTACTTTTTGACTGTCAGGAAAATAACTAAGCAGGTGCAAAGCAGAGCTAAAGGTGAAAGTATTCCTTTCATTTTATTAGTCCCACTCAGCACTGTGTCAATTCTGTTGCAATAGTTCTAATAGTAAGAACTAAAGGATTTGCGTTGGTATGTAGGTTTGTCAGGGACAAGTGCAGTGAACCAGCTCCGTAGGAAGCCAGTTGTACATCAGACACGTCTTCATCTGTACCCTCTATGTGAACCCACATAACTGCCCAATAGTACCTGCACACAACCTGCTTTCCCGCTCGATTTATGAAAATTACATTGTTATAGAACCAACAAGTATGGTCCTATGGGATCACTTTTTATCACTTAAAATACATGGTCAGTGACAAATAACCCATTTTCCAGAATATATTGTATTTTTCGAACACTTCCTTACTATATCGCCGTAAAGGCATTAATCTTGGTTGACTTGTATGTTTCTGCCAGAGGAAAGAATGTTTTTCACCTGCTACAAAAATGTTTTTTAAACAAAATCTTTTGCCCCTCCCAACTAGCGATGCATTTATACATTATACTCCAATGGAATCTGCTTTTCCTCATGAAATGCAGTTTAGAAAAGCTGACATAAATGTATAAAGCATTGCTTAAATTAGGGCTGTCCAACTATAGGTCCGTGGGCTGGATGTAGTCCTCCGAGATGTTTGGAAAAAACAATATGGAAACAGCTGAAACTTGCTACTGTACTTCAGTTAGAATTCTGGTTAGGAACAATATGTTTTGAAGGATCCTAAAATCATGTATTTGGTAGACAATATTATGGATCGGCTGAGAATGTAGTTAACTGGAAAATAAAATACAACCAATTAAATGCTGCACTACATTATGTTTGATTCATGGTTTGTAAATAAAGCTGGTTCAAAAGAAATATATTATCATTTTAAACAATGCATTTAATGCTCATGGAAAAACACAAGCCAAGAGCTGCATTTGCACAGCAACACTATTTCATGGGAAAAATATATATATGGAGTAAGAAACTATTTCTCATCATTTTTAATAGTCCTATGGAGTCAGTATGCCTGGATGTTTTACCTTGCACTAGAAGTCTGCAGCTTTTTGTTACCATAAACATGATTCACATCCTCAAGCCCAGTTCAGATCATTCTGCCACCTGAAGCAGAATTTCTTAGTGATAACCACGCTGCCTCTTCTCCACTAGAAGTAGTCTACTGGGATCACTATATGTTCTTTCATTTATTTTCCTATTTAATGCCCTCTTAGGTTCATATAAAACAGACAGTTATATGTGGCCACCTTGCCCATTGATTCAGATTATGGTGGGGCATGTTCTGTACTCCAGAGTGGCTCTTAATAGGTAAAGGGAACCTGTAACAGCTTTGCTGAGCAAATATGCTGCAATGTACATTTTCCCCTTTGCTGAGAAATCCCCACCACTTACAATTTGGTACCAATATGACCCTTTTGTACCAATATGACCCTTTCATTAGTAAGAACAACATTTAAAATCATCATAAAGTTGAGCACCAATAAGGGCGATGAAATAATGTTGCCAGCTACCAAGACACTATTGTCTCAGTCTACTAGTGATCAGCTCAATGAACTACAACTCAATGCTCTTTTTGGAACGTGCAACAACACAAAGAATAACCTAATTTAATTAAGAAGCTTGTGATTGATATGGGGAAAATGTCTGCGTTAACAGCACTGTATACTTGCAAAATTATGCATTAAAGTGATGCCTCGTATATACTTTTATGAGCAGCAAAGTTGACCATACTGAGAAATACACTATGTATAAATCTTCACTACCAATTTGGGGGGTTATGTTTTGGGCACAAATAATTTTCTTCTGTCAGAGTTGGTACATTCTAAAGTATATAGCTATAGTATATAGTGTATATATATATATATATATATATATATATATATATATATATATATATATATATGTGTGTGTGTGTGTAATTTTCACCAATCACCTTTCCAAAGCTCTGGAACCCTAGAGTAAATGATCATCAATGAATCGCATTCTTTCCTAACGTATTCACATTTTAGATGGCGGGTGAGATGTAGAAAGCCATGCAGGAACCACAACACAACACAGGTAAATAACATATATCAAAAAAAAAATTCAATTTCAAATGAACTTGCTGGAATCAAAAGCTTTTCTCGGATTTTCACTGCAAATTCAATTGTAAAATTAAAGAGAAACATATAATATTTAAATAGCAGAGCTTCAATCATTGCAGACCATATCAGGGTCTAGCCAAGTCACAGGGGCTCATTTATCAACACAAGGCAAATTTGCCCATGGGCAGTTACCTATAGCAACCAATCAATGGTTAGCTTTTTAAAGCCAGCTTCAAGTAGAACAATGAATGCAGCAATCTGATTGGTCGCCATGGGTTACTGCCCATGGGCAAATTTGCCCAGTGTTGATAAATAACCCCCACAGTCTTCTTGGTAGATGGGTTTAGAGTTCCAGGTGTGAAGAGGTTACATTTCCTGTCTTGAGTCAGGTCTCTGCAATTTTGTTCATTTGTTTATTCTTCAAAGAAAAACTTTTGGTTCAGCAAGAGGGATATTACACCAGATCTTGGTGCGCAGAAACAAAGACAAAAGGAAAGGCATACACATAGTCAACACAAGTGGCATGTTTACTGGAAGTGTCTTGGCAGCTTAGCACAGGAACAGGGATACTGGTTTCCATGAAGCCATCTTGATGCTGGAGAGCAACCGCCGGGCTGCCTTCCATGAGAAGGATGGGATTGTTCTGTATAGCTTCGACTGGACGTGGATGAGAGGGAAACAAAAGGACAAAACACTACAGACATGTAGCAAGACTAATGCAACAAAGAACAAACATTCAGTCAGGACTCTTTATCCTCAAACCATGAAAACGATGAAAAATATAATGGGAACAAATATCTAGACCTTATTCACTGCTAACCTCATTATCACCTTGCGTATAAAATATCACATGTGAGATTAAGATGTTGAGAAAACCTATAGAATGTAAATGTATACCCTTAATTATATGTGTCACATTTAGATCTAAATGCTTACACTTGTATCTACCAAATACCTAAGAGATTTAAAGACTAATGTGCCATAATTAGTGTTCTGTGTAATGTGAGGAACTCATGTGGTGTTACTTAATGACAAGTAACGCTACTAATGAAAACAATGGGAATAGGCATAGCCTTATCATGACTGACTGAATATCAAAGGGGAAATACGGTCTGAAAATGACAGCAGAAAGTTCTTTTTAGCTGCTGGGTTCAATGTTCCTACTGACTTTTAAATAAGACACTACTGAAATCCCAGATTAAGTTCAATTGCATATACTGGGGTCTAGTCTGGATCACCTAATGTTAAAACAGAATTTAAAAAACAAAACTGACATATAATCAGATCAGTTGAATTGTATATTGATATACATAATCATTTTCATTGGCCCATAGTATAGTTATAATTACAAGCTTTCAGACTAATTCCGCTGTAAAGAAATTCTTCCCCAAAAAAAAGAGCCCAGTGAGATTGGAAAGCCTGTAATTTTATCCAGATGGTGGTCCCACTAATTAGAATTTTATTTTGGTCTTGTTCTTTGTAAAAAAAATAAAAAAAAAATTAATGGCAATATAAAATATATCTATGTGGTGCAAATCATGGTACTCTTTTATGAAGGCTATACGAATAGTGATGGGCGAATTTATTCACCAGGCGTGAACTTGCGGCGAATTCCCGCGATTCGCCCCCAGCGAATAAATTCGTGAAACCGCAGTGGAAATTCGCCAGCGTGAAAAAAATGGAAATGGGCATTTTCGCCCGCGAACGATGGCAGCAAAAACGGACACCGGCGTCAAAAACGAGACGCCGGTGCCATTTCGAGAATTTCGGGAAATTTGCGAATTTTTCGCCAAAGAGAAACGCCCCAAATTCGCCCATCACTATATACGAACAATAGATTAAACATGAAAAAGACATTTGAGCAAAATGTCCAGACATTTGCATTACCAAGCGTAAGTCTGGCTGAATGTGATTAGAAATGAATTAAACTCTAAGATCAGAGTACAGCAGAGAAATATTGAAATGTTACAATAAGATTCTAAATCCAAAGCTTAGTAGATTAAAGTGCTCTTTCTCCAGAGAAAGCATTTCCAAAATGTCCTGAGGTAAAGGTTTTATAGGATTAATGAGTAGAAATCCTAACTGGGGCTGAGCATGTCCAATGTACTAGACATACTTTTTCTGACTTTCAAGAGAAACTAATCAGGTAATCTGAATCTCTGAAAGGCACTTCCACAGGGAAGTTTAAGTACATTTCTGAATTTTAATTTAAAATGACAGACCACAAGGCAAGAAACACTTACCCAACACGGCAGAGTTTCCATCACCCAATGGGAACCTTTGATACCGAGGGACATTGAAAGGGGGCAGCAAATGAAATTTCTTCTCCAAGAGGGGTTCCACTCGAGAGGCAGATGGGTCTGCTGGATGGAAGAGGTTATAAACCTGCTGGCAGCCAGGCCTGAGCTGAAAAACTAAAAAACAATAAATGCAAAATGAGCATCGCATAAGATGATAGCATTCAGGTCCTCCAACTGTGCAGAAGGAACAGGCATGCTGATACAAATCAGTGAAAAATGACCCGTGATAAGAGAAGGGTGTCTGGACTGGCACAGACTGTCCTTCTTAAGAGGCAAAAAACAGCATTGATATCTATTGCCAGATATCTATTGCCCCATAGATGAAGACAGCATTAGGCCATTTATGCAGCCCTCTCCCAACAGGTCTGCAGTGTTCTTCCCAGAAAGTGGTGGGCAAAAAATGAAACCAACAGGGAAAAAAAAATAAGTACCTCCCCCTCCTCTCTTGTCCTATTAGCAATGGTTTTTTTTTATAAACACAGTGCTGGCTGGGAGGCCAGCACACACCAAAAACTGTGGTGCACATAGAGAAACAAACATGTGGTGTAAATAGATATTAATGGGACCCACAGCAAATTATTTTCAGGCCCCCAAAATATTTACAGGTTGACTTGTATTACCAATATTTACTGAAAATGTTTATTGATTAGTGCCTTGTGTGACCTCCTGGGTCCCCCAGCAGCCACAGGGTCTGTTTCCTCTATAGTTACGCCCCTGAATTCAGGGCACAATAAGTTTTGCCCTGAGCACAATATGTTTTGCTATGAGATGTGGTAATAGGTAAAAGCACTACAGGGGTCAAAGTATCCCCATATTCCTAAACTTGCATTCCAAGCTTCTCACACTGCAGCACTGGTTCTGCAGTACTCATCAGCATGCAGGCAAAGAAAGAAGCATAGTGTTGTTTTATGCATCACTAAACCTGGGAGCCAGTATGTGCTATAGTTAACTGAATTCCTGATGTTTGGGAGTCTGGCTTATGAAAAATGGGGAATACGTTGTCTGTAATTTGCAAGAGAAAAGGGTATGACCATTTGTTAAGGAAAGTAGTTTACTTTGCATAATATCTGCATACAAAGAGAAAGCTATAAATTCAAATCCACACACAGATAAAACCATTGTGCAGCAGAGACACATCAAGATAAGCAGACCCTACAATCACTGAGGGGGGGGGTCTGGATTGTCGGGTCTGCTGTATGGTTCCCAGCTCATTCACCACTTTAAAGTCCCATTATTAGTTTACAGATGACAAAAACTATTATGTGCAATATTATGAACATTATTTACTGATTCAGCAAAAACGCAGTTGGAGGGTACCGTAGGGCATCTTACCTTTGTTTTAACTATTACAGCACACAAAAGTCTAATTATAGCTGAGTGTAGCTGTTGAAGAATAGACACCATTTAACCGGTACCATAAATATACATATATACCTGAACTCACTATTATACTATAGATTCGCTCTCTAATATTTGCACCATTCAGTTAGGGGATGAGAGGGGGGTTACCTACTTGCTCCTGCCCCTTGTGAACAGTGCAAGTCGAGCTGAGGTGGCAGAGGTTGGATGGAATCCATTCCCTAAAAAAAGTTTTTCATGGTTCAAGTCGTATTGCCAGTAGCAGTGTTCTGAGATTTTGATAGATAATTTGAGCTGTAACTATTCACTTCTTTCACCCTTAACTTTCTCCCTGCTCTTCTAGATGTAGTCTAAAGCATCTGATTATTATTCATATAGGCTTACAAACCAGCCTGCTGCATTTCTCCCTATTGCAAAGTCTGCCTGCCAACAATGCTCTTACTCACCTGCTGGTCCGGAAGGCTGATATGAGGTTGTCATACCACAGGTTAAAGGTGACTTAGGTAGAAACAGCCTGAACATTAAGGGCAGAAGTGGAGATTCATGAAGATTAGTCGCCTGTCGACAAATCGCCTCTTCTTCGGGCGACTAAACTTCCCAAACTGCCTCCCCGCTGGCTAGAATCTAAATCGATGGCGGGATGGCACTTGGAGTGCTTTGTTTTCCGAAGTCGCCCAAAGTTTCCTCAGAAAGCAGTTCGGGGAGATTAATCGCACAAAGAAGATGCGATTTGTCGCCGGGAGACTAAATCTCCCCGAATCTTCTCGTCCGTCTCTGCCCTTAGAATGCAACACAACAGTGAATACGATTTGTTTTAAGAATCCCTGATTTGTTTTTCTTTCCTAGCAAAAGCTCCCACAGACTGAAATAACAATCAACCTCCTCAGCTGGAACTTTATTTTGTCTGCATGGGAGCCAATTTGTTTTATATTGCCTAATTCTCTCTCTTTCTCTCTCAAAGGATGCAAAAATAATCTTGTTCTAGAAGGTGGTAAAGAAATAATATATTTAATAATATATATATTTTGGCTAACAGAAATGAAGTACATTGCTACCTAAAAGGAGACACACGTAAAACATTGCTTCAGGGGATAAATGTTCTGGAATATCCACTATACCCTTTGGCAATGGTTAAAGAGCAAAGAGCTTGAGTGATTAAGCTGCAGTTATTAACCAGCTCTTAATTTTATGGGCCACTAAACATTCTATTTTACTATCACAGCATTCAGATAATGGAAACATACTAATACATTTTTAATTATATTTCTGCTGGGGTCCAGGGCTCCACTAACTGAATTTATAGAGTCTACATGGACTTGTGCCATTGTTTATCTTTTCCCAGTAGCTTTCTCTACTTGCAAAGGCCTTCCATTAGCTTGGTAACCTTTTTATAAAGACACTGCCAGGTGCCCAAGGGGACACAGTATCATGGGGGGGCATTAAACAACAGTTCTCAAGCTAACTGCACACAACCTATGCAAGTAAGGCATGCTGTTAACCAATGTCTGCAATAGGTTTTAGGGTGAAGACACACCGAGCGACTAGTAATAGCTAATTGTGCTAACAAAATGCCAGAAAATACACTGCCATAGACAATACTAAGAATTGCCTCTGGTAAAACACATGTAGAGACAATTAGCAAATGATCATTGTCTATTTTTGTAGTCGTGACACGTAGCTGCTACTAGTAGCTCTGTGTGTCTTCACCCTTCAGAAGCAAATCTTTAATAGGTCATTCTATGCTAAGTAGAATGCAAGATGATCGCTCAAACACTAGGGGGCAGCAACACAGAATCATGGAATATTTCTCATCTGAGATAGGAAGATTTCACTTTCACCAATAGTAACGTTCATCTATTTTATAGTTAATATCCTTTATTTATATAGATATATACAATATATCATTCACATCAGTTCGTGCCCCAGTGGAGCCCAGTAAAATCCTATCACATACACCTAATGGTTAAATATACTAGGATCTAATTAATTTAATGTTTTTGGGGTATAGTTTGATTGTGGTGAAACATTTACCTGCGCACACACATGTCGAACATACGATTTCCCTAACAATAATGCCATGGCTGGAATTAATTCTATGACCCCAGTGTAACAATGCATCAATTCTACCCACTGCACCACTGTGCCTTAGTATTCAGTATTGTCAACAAGAGTATAAGTATTGAATCATATAGTAATCATTAATAGTAATGAAGTATGGTTGTGCAATGGTTAAACAAGTTGCATGCAGTGGGTTGATCTAATGTATGCTTGAATGGTTTTCCTTTGGTTACTCCAATTTCCTCATACATTCCAAATACATACAGACAGGTTATATTAGCTATTACTTAAATGGACCACTGTGTGTGAATGTGTTAGGGACCTTAGACTGTAAGCTTCACTGTTGCAAATATTTTGACACTATATAATAAAGTATAATAATAGCTTCAAAATTTGTATAGCTGTAGATATACCATACTTACACTTTTGAGACTACCATGTCATGGGATTCCCAGGACCTGATGTTACTGGTTTCTATTATTATTATTATTATCATTATTATTAACATGTATTTATAAAGCTCCAACATATTCCGCAGTACAATACATGGGTTTATACGCTGAAAATACAGAATTACATACAAAGCAATCAATAACCATTACAAGAGGTGAAGGGGCCAAAAGCCCAAAAGAGCTCACAATGTATAAGGAGAAGGGGTATTTACACAAGGTTTGGGAATGGGTAAGTTCAGAAGGAAGCAAGGAGAGATAGCATATGGCATTGCATTTAGCAATACACTGCAGTTATGCTAGACTAAATTAGGGTACGCTTCTCAAAATAAATGTGTTTTATGAAATCTTTTGAAAACAGAAAGATTGGGAGAAAGTTGGACACAATATGGGAGAGAATTCCAGAGATGTGGTGCAGCCCTCACAAAGTCTTGAATGTGAGCGTTTGAGGAACGAACGAGAGAGGTGTTGGGAAACAGGTCAGTAGAGATGGGTAACAAGCAGTTAGGTAATCTAGAAATAAGATGGATGAAATAGGTGTACAAGTGTGGCAGACTCTCTCTAGGGCTTACCATCTAAGAGTGGAATCACTGTTTTTCTGAGAGCCAGAACTAGGCCCAGTGGGGATCCAAACAGGAAGAAGTCAGTGATGTCAAAGTCAAACTTCCCAATATTGCCACCATCCAGCATTGTAGAGCTACTTGACCTTCGGGATCCTGGGTCATTTCTTAGGACACTAGAGTGCAAACTGAATACACACAAAGACACATAATACATCATCTGCAGCCAACAACAATAGCCCCTGTGTTACATGCACAACATAATCTATTATTCCTTTGGATCATGGATGCACAAGAGGTCTCCAAAAGAAATCTTTTTAGAAGCTGAGCGCAAACAACGGGCCAAATAACAGTTATTATCCTCTGCTAATTTTTTTTTCATATATCTGCCCAAAAGGTTACAAACATTTTGAATCAAATAACACATATACAGTATAATTTGGGATACACCCTCTGATTTGTACCGGAATATCAGATGTGAATGTTAGCCATCTATTTAAAAACTTGGGTAAATCTAGGGGGTTGATATATCAATGACTGATATTTCATTACCACTCCATAGGGAAGACGAGTACGATAAAGGTATTAATTTGTCACATAATACAATTTTTACTGCACATGGTAAGAGGAAGAACATCTCTTTTTTTATACTGTACTAGCTAAGTTTATGCCTTGGGCAATCATAGATTTATATGGGACATTCATTTATAAATTAAAATTGACTAATTAAATATTTGATTGCTTAGTGGGCACTACCTTTGCTAGGATCTATATAAATACATGCCAGTTATGCTTCTGAGTCCATAGGAGCGCATATGCAGTATCTACATCATGTTTAAAGCACCAAGAATACAGTATAAGTGCAAAGCCAAAATGTATCAGTACTGATGCAGTGCCAGCTTCCTTTCACTTTCACTAATACTCCTAGAATGCATAACACTATAAAATCAGTGTCAAATCACTGTTTACTGCCCCAAAATCCAGAGAAGCACAATGCCATTAACAGTTCTTTCTTCATTTCTGAGCATTGTTATAGCCTTGTCTTTTTCTTCTACCACTGTACATTATTAAGCCTTACCCAACGCATTGTCTATTCAGGCCAAAGCACACAGATGAAAATTAAGTATGACAGGCCAAAATAATGTCTACAAAAAGGAGGCCATTTACAGCAATAGCATTGACGGCAGATATAATAGAATCATTTCTATCAATTGGAAATGTATGATTATTTAGATATATTTTGCTGTTTTATGACAATGTTATGGACTATAAGGAAAGCAAATACATCATGAAGTTAGGACAATTGTAAAAGAAATTAATAAAAACAAAACTTACAAGTAAATAAAAAAGAGGCAGGTTAAAATGATAAATCATAGATATACTGTATATATATGTAATAGTTCTTTGGTTCTTTGGGACAAGAATACATTGCTTCTAGCTATTATTATATCTCTATGCATCCAGCTATGTTGTTTTTCTAAAACGTCTTCCTGATGTATTAATCAGAATGTATGTGAGTTGTCCTTTGTGTCAAGAATTTGGGGAATTGGCCTTAGAATCTCTTACCTGGACAGGAATGCTTGATGCTGCTTGATGGTATCCAGTTCATACGTGGAGGAATCACTCCGCTTTCGTGGTAGCTGTCTCTTTGGGTCCTCACAATTGCTCCGAGGTATGTCAATATTGCTTCGACTCAGGTGCCGACTGGTTTCCAGATTTGAACTTGTTGAGCAGTAGCTGTTGTTGACACTAATGCCTGGAGAAAGAAGATCTGTGTCCTGGAATACATCCAGAATAGGACAATAGCAATCATTATGGCAGAATTTAAACTTGTCTGGTTGTCATAGGTAACAAAGCACAGTTACTGTAGTTTTAAAGAGCAAAATAACCTGTTTTATCATTAGGACAATGTTCCATAAATTACACTACTACACAGAGGTCACAGTTTTGACTGTACACAGGATATTTATTATGTGGATAGAGGTTTGGGATCTATATTTTGGTATGCTTGGGGCCTGGGGTTTTCAACATAAGGGATCTTTCTTTAATTTGGGTCAAAATACTCTACTCAGCCTACTAAAAAATGTAAACATTAAGCATTGTTTTAGCGCCAATATAGATTTATGTTACTTGGTTACCATTAAGTACAAATCACTTTTATTATTACACAGAAAAAGGACATTTGAATTGTGTGTTATTTTACTATTCAGAGATCTCAGTGAAACAAAACCATCACATAAAATTAAGGATTTTTATTTTTTCAAAAATTCAGTCAGTGAGGAACCAAGATTAGTTATGTTAGAATGCTCAGGACCTGAGGTTTTCTGGATAAGGGGGTCTTTCTGTAATTTGGATTGCAGTACTTAAAGTCTACCAAAAACAATTTAAACATTAATTAAAGCCAAAAGAATTGTTTTGGATAAAGTAAGGATCAATTATATCTTAGTTTGGATCAAGTACATGGCACTGTTGTATTATTACAGGGAATTATTTTTTAAACATTTGAATGATGTAATTAAAATGGAGCTTTGGACAGCCTTCCCTTAATTCTGATCTTTCTAAATAATGGGTTTCCGGATAATGGACCCCACACTTGTATGTATAAACTTAAAAATCCTATAAAAAGGAACGATCTGTGTATACAAGCTGTATTGCAATCAGTTCACACTATAAATATTCCAGTTTGTGGATACTAGATTCACAAACATTGTCATTGTTTGTTCTACATTTCTTTAATAGGTAACACTATAGCTGAAATGTATGCAGATGCACAACATAACCTGCGTTACATAGATAAAGCAGTGTGTGTGTCTATGCAGTCTATATGCCTTATCATCCACTATTATGTGTGTCATAAATACAGACGTCTATGCTGCTATTTTTTTCAAACCTTACTACTGGGCACATTGATTTCAGCAAATAACTCATCAAGATGGATGCCAGGGTATGCCTGCTGTGCCAACAATTCTGATCCATTTTTATAGTGTCATCATTTACTAAGGGTAGCAGAAAATTTTAAGTTTTTATATAATGTGACTACAGAACTTTATTTTTTTATAAATTGTAAACCATAAGAAAATAATATATTCAGCAAATAATTACATGTAAAAGTACAGGGGATATAGTGAAGCATATGAGTTGCACTGAGCCGTCTATATTACCTGCACACTCACAACACTTCCTCTTCGGCTGCTATTCTGGCTCTCTGACACAGTCTGATTGCTATAACATAAGGCATCAAATCCCAGGATTCCTCCAACACAATCTCCAACTAAGCACACCTGAAATACAGAGCAAGAATTATGTATGTGGACAATGGCTCTGTGTATATAAACACTCTCACTTTGTTTATGAGGCTCATTGCTGCCAGGAAGTGATGTTTACATATGTGGTATTTTGTTTTACTGTAATAAACAATAAAAAGCACCACAGTAGCAAGACTCCCACTGCAAGTGGCTCAAAAGCTACATGGAATACATAGAGTGAGGAATTTCATAAACACTGGCGATACTGGTTTATACCTGGAGCAAATAAGTCAGGCTATATAGTGTAGACTAACTCAGTGTGTGGTGGGAACATTTGTTATTAGAATTCTATAAAACAAAAAGCTTTCACCTGCTGTGGAATGTTGCATGAAGTGACATACTTCCCAGTTAAATTATGATAAATGAATGTAGGTTTTGTTGTATGTTGTTGAAGTTTAAGTGACTGAAAATGAATTTCATGGGGAGTTGAAGAGCAGGAACAAATTAATTTGTTGACCATCAGCCATTCCTTTGAGTAAAGGGAAATAAGCAGTTTATATAAGGAATTTCTCATCCACAGAGGTATCTTTCACCACCAATGATTCAGATATACCATGTGACAGATTCAAGCAGAAGCACGTTTATAAACACATGAGGGGTCACTGCAAGTGCAGTGTGCAAAATGCAATTCTGGTTGCAATTCACCATGTTTTACTAATGTAGCATTATTCCCATAATTCCAGCCTAACTGTAGGTGTACGAGAATTTGCTCCAGCCACAACTGCATTGCAAGTGTTAAAATGCATTCAATTGCGTGTGAATTTTTTTTTATTTCTAGAAACATTATGCTCCCTTAAATATTCTAGGGAAATCTATATAAAACTTGTCTCCACCCCCACATATCCTGTCCATTTTACCTGTCCAGTGAAAGACATGCCTTCCTGTGACTTGGTGAACTCGGAGTAGACCTGGTTGGCTCGATGAATCACAGTGGCCACTGCTTCAAGGTACTGTGGGGATGAGGTGGCCAAAAGTGGAAGGGCAGCTAATGGTATGTGATCCTGGCTATTGGACAAGCAGCCTTCATCATAACTGTAGGGACTCAAGCTGCAAACATAAACATCCAATTCAGTTTCACTGGTCTGAAGAATTAAAGGCAAGTTAATTGTTATTTTATACTGGTGCCTAGAGAGGGACTAAGCACATACCATTTGTATTTTCTATGAAAGGTTTTGTGCTATCATTTATACAAGTGTTAAAAAGAAAATCAGTGCAAAAAAAAATAAAACTTTCCTAAACTGTCTTAAAAGACCAGTGCTTTATAAAGGACTGTACATATGTCTGTCAATGACATATACAAAAAGGCCCCAGACCAAAGAGGATAAGACAAATGCAGAAACCAGTAATAAATGTCAAAAAACAAAAACAAGCCATAGGTTGCTAATATGCACTAAATGTGCCATTTATTGGGTACAAAGGTGAAGGGCTAGATTTCCAGGTAGTTAATAATGCACGGATGCATTTGAGGAACACCTCCCATGTCTAGTACCATACACCAGCTTAAACTTCAAATCCCAGAATCCACGACTGGCCCTTATCTGCGACTGGGATACTAGGGGTTGTAGGTTTACAATATCTGCTGCACTGCAAGTAAACAGGGCTCCACTGGGGCAGGGATTAAGATGAATGATTAATATTAACTGGTAATGAATAAATTAAAGTACTTTACAAATAAATGCAGAGTGGAGGGGATTTCTATAATATCATGGAAGTGAACCAGATAACTATTATAACTCATTTCTGGTGTGTACAAAAAGGAAACCAAATTAACCACAGGCGGACTGCAGGAAACTGAATAGCCCCAAGCAAAAGTTGGGAAATGTATCTAAAACATTGTCATTAAGGAACAAAGCAGTTTAACCTACATATCACAAGAACATATTACCGTATATACTCGAGTATAAGCCGAGTTTTTCAGCACCCAAAATGTGCTGAAAAAGTCTACCTCGGCTTATACTCGAGTCAGCTAAAAAGTTTCTGCTTACTCACTGATTGTAGCGTGCAGTGACTCCTTCGTGCTGCCCATACTTCTCCCCCCTCGTGGCTTGATTCTGTTTCCTTATCCCTCAGCCCCTCCCCTCTCAGCTCTTGTCACTCAGTACTCGCAGGGCTGGATTACCCACAACCACCTTGTTTTAGGGGCCCAGTTTCCAGAAACTTTGCGCGCTCCTCCCGCAAGTAAGACAACCTTGGCACACGTGGATGGTAAGTGAGATATAGGCTGGCGTTGAGTTTCTTAAACGTAATGTGTTTAAGACTAGGACAGGCAGGGCCAGAACGAGTGGATGACTGGGGGTGTAGCTTTGTAAATGAGTAATGTGGTAAGTCTTTTACCTTCCGTTTGCCTTCTTTTTCAACAAACCACTTCAGTGCAATCATTTTGGCATATGTAATCCTCTACTGAACTCTGGCCGCAGTCGGACACTTTTGGAGTCACGGAGCAGATCGGTACGGAGTTTCTGCTGTTGCACAGTGACTGATCAGTGTCAGAGCCAGAGTTCAGCTAGAAGCAACCGATCCACGTAGCTTAGTGATTGATAATTTGGCTGGGGCCAGAGTTTATCTCTTTTGTACAATGTGCTCCTCCAGGTTTGTTGTACTACATAGGTCACACCATGACTGTAAATTACAAGCATGTCAAGTCTGAAGAAGAAAGGCACAGTGGAAAAAGTACTAGACTCTAGACACAAGCTATTTGTGGATGGTGGGGAGGGGGCAAAGGTACAGGGAAAGCAGATATATATGGCATCTTAGGCATAAAAGGAAATAGAAGCAGGTGGTTTAGATAACATTAAAATAAAAAAAGTGGGTGGTGGAAGAATTGTACATTTGACATAATGAGGGAGAACTGTTCATGTACTGTGTAAAAGAGAATGACACATGGAAATACAAAGAGGGCAAATTGCATAGAAAATGAAGGCAGAGAAATAATGTTAAAAATAATTAAAAAGGATCAGTGAAGGAGAAAAAAATATAGTAAGAAAAAAATTTAAATTGGCCATGTCCTAAAATTAATTTCTCACCCTAGGCTTATACTAGAGTCAATAAATTTTCCCAGTTTTCTTAGGTAAATTAGGTACCTCAGCTTATACTCGGGTCGGCTTATACTCGAGTATATACGGTAATAGTTTTAGGCATTTTCCCTATCCAAAAGAGAGCACGGCCCACTGGATAGAGGCCAGGTTAGGGAGAAAAGACGTCCATTGCTTTTAACTGGGACTTTTGGTATGAATATTTTTGCATCTGGGTAAAAATGAGGAATGGCAACGAACAAGTAAATCACTTTATGAAAGAGAATTTGGGGAGGAGCAGAAATATAGGCACCAACAAATGATACTCACCTGGATACCAGTGAAAAGGCTTCAGCACAGATAGCTGGGCAAGGAACAAGCTTGACTACAATGTGTCCTAATGCAGCTGGGTAATGGACCCTCATTACTGTATCAAACACAGAGTTAATGGTGTTGACGTCACCCTGCTTTGAATTTTGATCTCCACAGCCTGTGTCTAAAATATTGCCTCCATGAAGCACCAAAATTAGCACATGGATTTTACATGGCTGGGAAGAGACCTGTGCTGATTCATCCTGCGGAAGAAGAAAATGAAGCAGTTACTAATTGCTGTCAGCGATGACAGGTCTGGATGTATCAAAACCATTCCTAATGTTCATTTCAGGCATCATGCAGGACCAACCAAAAGCATAACCCACTTATTTGTATAAGGAAAAAAATATATAATTATGCACAAAGAGTGCAATTTAACTGCAGATATTAGAGTTTTCTATTCTTACATGTGTAAAATGTTTGGCTTGAATTAAATGCTTGTCATGCTTTCTGTACTGTTTGCCCATAAAACTGCAGCAACAAATGAGATATTTGGTTTAGCTGAAGATCGAAGGTTACCTTATGTTCAGTTGCTGTGGGTTACTAGACTTCTGGTAAATGCACCTTTTATTAAATTACTTACTGTACTTTATTATAAGGATACACTAGCTACATAATTTTTTAGTGATCGTACAGAACTGATTTGGCCAAATATTTGAATCTAAACCATAATTTGCACATTCAAATTTGAGATTTTATTTTTTTAAGACATCAACTGTGAACAAACGTTGTGCCTGCCAGTTGTGACATTAATTTAAGGGCCAAATCCCTGGTGCAGTTTGTCCCTACTCTATTTATAGTGTGTATACAGAATCTCACTGATAACCACAATTTGTAAGAATTACACAAGCAAACATGCATGTTTCCTTCCACATAACAACCACACATTACACAAGCAAACATGCATGTTTCCTCCCACATAACAACCACCCATAGCTGAGCACAATGAATGGTTAGAAAGAGCTAGGAGCCTTTCTGGCTATGTTGAGCTCAGATATCCGGTGCCTGAACAGAAAACAGTGTTCAAACAATAAAATATATGCCAACTTTAACCTTTAAACAGAGATACATGAAATAGTCCTCTTGCAGTGATTTTAGCACAAGCATACTATGCACTTTTCATAAGTCTTCCTATTTAATTAAGTTACAAATACATTTTTGAGGAAATAGAAAAGGTTGATAAAGCCCTTTGCGAACATTATCGACCATGTTTGCGCCATTTTTGACTGATTAAAGACCTGAACAACTTCCTAGCATAGTGATAGCGAATAAATTTGGCAGACACTAATTTGCGGAGAATTCCTGTGTTTCACCACAAGCGAATGAATTCGCAAAACTGTGGCAACAATTAGCTGCCGTGTCAAAAAAAATTGGCGTGCATAAAAACTGACGCATGTCAAAATTATTTTGACGCCCATTGACTTCAATGCATTTCACAAATATTTCTGCACAGATTCACCCATCAATATACAGTCATATGAAAACATTTGTGAACCTCTCTCAGCCTGCATAATAATTGACTCCACTTTCAACAAAAAAGATAACAATGTCTTTGTATGTCTTTCATTTCCCAGGAACAGGTGTGTTTTCTGAACAAAGATTTTTAGTAAAAGCAGTATTCAGTTGTATGAAATTAAATCAAATGTGAAAAACTGGCTGTGCAAAAATGTAGGTACCCTTGTAATTTTGCTAATTTGAATGCATGCTAATTTGAATTGTAGAATGATGTGTACATCTTTCTACAATTCAGAGCAATTTGCACAAAGAACATCTGTATGGCAGGGTGATGAGAAAGAAGCCCTTTCTGCACTCAGGCCACAAACAGAGTCACGTGTTGTATGCAAAAGCTCATTTAGACAAGCCACAGTCATTTTGAAACAAAGTGCTTTGGACTGATGAGACAAAAATGTAGTTATTTGTTCATAACAAAAAGTGCTTTGCATGGAGGAAGAAGAACACTGCATTCCAAGATAAACAGCTGCTACCTACTGTCAAATTTGGTGGAGGTTCCATCATGCTGTGGGGCTGTGTGGCTAGTTCAGGGACTGGGGCCCTTGTTAAAGTCGAGGGTCGGATTAATTCAACCCAGGCCCGGACTGGCAATCTGTGGGCTCTGGCAAATGCCAGAGGGGCTGCTATAAGGTCCCATAGAAAGTCAGTATTTAGTGGGCTGGTGGGGGCTGTTTGGGCCTCTGAGTGGGCTGATTGGGCCTCTGTGTACCTGAAATGCCAGGGCCTATTTTAATTCTCAATCCGGACCTGATTCAACCCAATTTCAACAAATTCTGCAGAATAATGTTCAAGCATCAGTCACCAAGTTGAAGTGACCCTAAACACACTTCGAAATCTACAGGCATTTATGCAGAGGGAGAAGTACAATATTCTGGAATGGCCATCACAGTCCCCTGACTTGAATATCATCGAAAATCTATGGGATGCTCGGCAGTCATCAAATTAACTGAACTGGAGAGATTTTGTATGGACAAATGGTCAAAAATACCACCATCCAGAATCCAGACACTCATCAAAGGATATAGGAGGCGTCTAGAGGCTGTTACATTTACAAAAGGAGGCTCCACTAAGTACAGGGGTGCTCCGCCAATGAGGCGAGTTAAGGCACTCGCCTCAGGCGGCAGAGCCCCCTGGTTGCCGGGGGGGGGCAAAAATGCCGCTCCTGGTAACTAAGAGTGGAATTTCCAGTTTTAAACCCGGAAATTCGGCTCTTCTAGTGCAGAGAGCACAATTGCGCTCTCTGCACTTGCGACGTGGCGGCAAAAATGAAGGCCGCCTCGGGTGGCAAATTGGGTAGGATCGCCCCTGACTAAGTATTGATGTAATATCTCTGTTGGGGTGCCCAAATTTATGCACCTGTCCAATTTTGTCATGATGCATATTTTCTGTTAATCCAATAAACTTAATGTCATTGCTGAAATACTACTGTTTCCATAAGGCATGTTATTTATTAAAGGAAGTTGCAAATTGAAAGCTCAGTCAATGATAAACAAAACTCCAAAGAATTAAGAGGGGTTCCCATACTTTTCCATATGACTGTATATATACAGCAGTAACTAATGATCATTGGCCAAATTTTTACAGATGCACTATAAAAATGTGTCCAATTCAGAGCATATGGGCAGATGTTTGGCTGAAAATATATAATACAGTATAATACCATTTAATGTAACTGACTTTAATGCCCATGCAGAATTCCCGAGTGCTACGGCAAAATAACCATGACTCAAACACTGAACACTAAGCATGCCACTTTCACCTTAATAATTTAAAGGAGAATTCACTTTAATTTAACTTTTAGAGGTTTATGTAATAAAAGTCACTAAGTTTGCCCAGGGGCAGTAACCCATAACAACAAATCAGAAGGTAGAATTTACTGGTCACCTGTGCCAAACACGCATGTGTCCCAGGCTTCAGAGACACTGTGCACTACAAATTACTCTTCATAATACATTAGTGTATTTGTGTTTAGTTAGATTAAAGGAGAACTAAAGCTTAGCTAGAAATGTTGTACATTATGTTTTGGGCTTCTGTACCAGCCCAAGGCAACCACAGTCCTTTAGCAGGGAAGATCTGTGTCTCCAAAGATGCCCCAGTAGCTCCCCATCTTTTCTTCTGCTGATTCACTGCACATGCTCTGTGCTGCTGTCACTTACTGAGCTTAGGGACCCACTCACAATATACAGTACACATAGAATATAAATGTCACAATATAAGGCTGATTAGTAATTAATACAGATAATTACTACATGACAGAACAGAAACCAGTGCAACTAGCATCAGAATTTAATAATCAGTTTTGTAGCATCAACTTATATTACAGACAAACTTAATTTTCTGCTTGATAATTTGCAACAACCTCTAAGCATCTCAACAGCTGCTAAGAGCCCACTGAGCATGTGAGAGTCACAGACACAGTCACAGTTTGAAATCCTGGATCATTGCTGCTATTGCAAAGTTGAAACTTTAGTCTGGTGCAATAAGCTGGTTTTGCTTCCATTAATGATATCTTAGTTTGTATCAAGCAAGGTACTGTTTTATTACTATAGGGAAAAAGGAAATATTTTTTTAAAAAAAATAATTTTTTTGGATAAAATGGAGTCTATGGAAGATATTCTTTCCACAATGTTGAGCTTTCTGAATAACAGGTTTCCAGAAAATGGATCCCATACCTATATATTCATATATTTTTATAATGATTAATGAAAATGAATAAAAACTGTAGTTATAGACAGACATGTTCATTTTAGCAATAATTGGAAAGAACCTTAAAGGGATACTGTCATGGGAAAAAAATTTTTTTTAAATGAATCAGTTAATAGTGCTGCTCCAGCAGAATTCTGCACTGAAATCCATTTCTCAAAAGAGCAAACATATTTTTTTATATTCAATTTTGAAATCTGACATGGGGCTAGACATTTTGTCAATTTCCCAATTTTCCGATGACAGGATCCCTTTAATTTATTTCTGTAATAAAATGGTAAATCTACAGCATTTTATAAAGGTTTTATCTTTCATTTACTGGTAAACTGTAGTTCCAATATGAAACTGAGAGGCTGTGTATTTTTAAATGAGACAAAAAAATATTCTATAAAAATACACACATAAAGAACAACCTAAGGATAACTGAATGGCAAAATTAGTATAGAGCTTGTTCCGCTCAGGCACACCAAAACATGCAATGTACAAATGACAGAGGTCATAGTATCCAGATATCTAGTTCTATTGCATGCAAATTCCTTCTGGCTTGTTCCACTACAGTAAATGCTTTACGTTCTGCAAATTCAGAGCATTCCAAGGAGATCTATAGTGTCCATGTCCCGCTATACTTACTGCTGCCAGATCTGTGGGATTGACATTTGTGAGAGCAACAGCAGGTATTCTGGGAATGACGTGTGCATGGATAACTGTATTGTGTGTCTGCACGGAAAAGCACAAACAGTACTCGATCTCCATTCTATTTGGAAATAAAGAGAACTATACACTAGGGATGTATGTAAAAGGGCACACAATACGGTACAGAGATAATTTCTGAACATGCACTGTTCATGTATTGGAAACATCATCTCCAGAACCAACACACTGAGCATTGGAGCCCCTCAAGGCTGTGTGCTTAGTCCTCTACTGTTCACTTTTCTGACACGACTGTGCAGCCACACACTGCACAAATCACATCATAAAGTTCGCTGATGACACAACCGAAGGGGGTCTCATCAGCAATAATGACGAGTCACCATACAGAGAGGAGGTGCTGTGGTTAACAGACTGGTGCAGAGCCAACAACCTGTCTCTCAATGTAGACAAAACAAAGGAAATGGTAGTTGATTTTAGGAAGACTAGGAGTGACCACCTGCCACTGTACATTCGACGGCTCTAATGCGGAGATCGTCAATTCCTTGGTGTCCACCTGGCGGAGAACATCACCTGGTCCCACAACACCAGCTACTTAGCCAAGAAAGCCCAACAGCGCCTCTACTTCCTGCGCAAGCTGAGGAAATCCCATCTCCCACCATCCATACTCAAAACCTTCTATAGAGGGACTATCGAGAGCATCCTGGGCAGCTGTATCACTGTCTGGATGGGAACTGCACTGTCATGCAGCGCAAGACACTATAGAGTATAGTGAAGACAGCAGAGAAGATCATAGGTGTCTCTCTTCCTTCCATCACGGACATTTACACCACTCGCTGTATCCGTAAAGCCACCAGCATTGTGGCTGATCCAACACACCCCTCACACTCACTGTTCACACTCCTGCCATCTGGAAAAAGGAACCGAAGCATTAGGGCCCACACCATAAGAGCAGGCAGCTAAAAGCTACTATGTGCCAAGCATCCTTTCAGAGACAGGAGAGGAGGCACTACATTAAAATGTGGAGAATAATGCATTATTTGTTAAAGTAATAAATCTGACTTTGCAGGGTCTGGACATTGTTTGTAACTTATTTTTTGTGTTATTAATGCAATGCCTCTGCTGTTTCTAAGAAGCAGTAGAATTGTCCCTCCATTGTGCAAATGTCAAATTGCACTCTGTTGCAGTAATAAGATTTATATGTATTTGAAGTTTCTCGTTGACTTATTGGTCAGCTGAAATTCTGCCACCCATGCAGTCTATTTTGTTTTCTGGAAGAACTTCTGCAGATAGATGCCAACAGCACAATGTGCACTTACAGAGTGTGATAGCACCTAACTGGAATGTGCACCGCATGTACTTCTTTAGCTACAACTCAAAACTACAATGCATTGTTCTGAATAAAGAGATCTATGTTTAAGGGACTACTATACACATTATATATAGCTGTTACATCAAATGATTCTACGTAACAGCAAAAGATCCCAGACGTTGGTAATATTCACTACTACAACTACAAATGCTACTATATGTACAGTTTTAGTCAGGCAAGAGTAGTTTCCCTTAACAGTTATGAAATCTCGTTGAAAGGTCTAAAATACAGCAGGCAGAGCAGAACTTCCTATCAGGCAACTTAGAATTCTGCCACTTGTAGGGCTTTCACCCTGGCTACAACAGGAATCATTCTGACAAAGAAGTTGAGCTACAAGGGCCTCTAACCCCCAAAAAATAAATAGATGGCGTGTGTATGTATTCAAATAGAAAGCACTGCATCCTTTTAATGGTATAAAGCGCGTGATACTCTAACAAAGTTAATAAAAATAAGTTGCTATAAGATGCTGGTATTCAGGTTTCTATAGAACCACAGAGCTTATGTTTACATTAAACATACATTGTTTTGGAATACACTGGCCTGCTGCTGCCAAGAAATAGTATATTTGCAGGTGCTGGACAAATACTAACTAAGGGGCAGATTGATTAATGGTCGAATAGTAAATAAATAGTTAATAGTAAATTCGAATACAATTTTTTTTTGTGTCAAAATTCACACATTTGAATTTTAATCCCCCCAATTTGAATGTAAATTAGAATGTGAGCTTTATCACATCTCGACCATGGAAACAGTTGTAATTCGAATATTCGCCACTTAAAACCTGCTGAGTTCATTTGCAAGCAAATGACAGAGGTCCATTGAACCATTTGAATATGTTTTTTCATGTTTTCATGTTTTTTTTCTGAGGGAAATCTCAAGTCGAATTCAATTTGAATTTACGGGTCGCGACTATTCAATCGAATATTAGACGTTCAAATTTTTTCTTAAATAACCTCCCATTCGAGTTGTGAGTATATTCGAATTTATTAGAGTAAAAAAAAAATTGACCTTTGATAAAGACAAATAACCATATAAGTTATACCTTGATTTTTTTTTTGTTAGGTAAATATCACTAATGGCATTTACATTGCTAAGCACTCCTTGTTTTAATGACAGTGACTTTCCAAATGAGAATGTGATGCTCATCGCCACACTGGATATCTTATTGAAGATAAAACATGGGATGACATGAGAAAGGGCCATTACATATCAGGTGTTTTTTTCCGCTGGAGTATTACACCAGAGGAATTATATGCTTTATTCTGCTCAGTGTCCCTAAGTTGCATGGCATAGCCGATTGGTGCACAGACAGGGCGGATGGTGGAGCGAAAATGTATACTTTAGCATTTCCGTGCTGAATCTGCCAAACAGTCAGATGCAGTGTCCACTGTATAAGTGCACTCTGATGTTGGGGCATTTTCTCCTCAGTTGTTGATACAGCAGCATCTCATGGCAGTTTGCTCTTGAGAGGAAATGACAAGTTGCCATGAAACGCGTCAGACAGTTTTGTACTGCTTTGGTGACATGATATCATGTTTTATCCTGAATAAAGTGAGATTTTAAAGATATCTCTACATTTTCTTTTGAAGATGCAGTTGAACTGGCCATTTCTGGATGTGGCTGCCTGGCTCTTCCACTGCCTGGCAAGTGCAGGTACAAACCCCCCCAACATTTTCATTTTTAGCACTAATTAGTTCAGACTTTCCAAATACAGTGCAGAACATGATGTGCCAGTTTATAGCGAAATCATTGCCAAATAATCAATGTTCCTTTTACATTACTAGTAAATTGTACGACAGCATATATGTCAGTACTAGTTTTACTTAAGATATGTGAAGTTGCATATCCTGTTATATAACAACTAGAGAAGGCCTTTTTCTTTTGCAGTCTCACACACAAGCTTCAGTTTTACTTATCTGTCACAGGATGCCCCTTGGACAGAAAATGTACAAATCACTTATCATTAATGTTATGTTTACTAAGTGATGTCCAACATGCATGTGGCCCTGCAGCTGCTTTTGACCTACTCCCAGCATCTGTAATTGCCCAACGCACATATTTTCTAACCCATCCTAATTAAAAACTACAGAAAAATATTGCTTCTGCAGCTTAGTTTTTATTTAAAATGCATATTTTGTTAAAGCAAAATATTTTTTCTCCTAAAATGTTCTTGCTTTGTACATTTTCTTGCTGGAAGACAATAGAAAGACAGACAGATGGTGCATTCAATAGCAATTATACAGTATTTACAAATACCTTTAAACTGGTTATTCACTTTTCAAACCAGTCCAGTTGTTTTCAGATGGTTTACCAGAAATAAAGACTTGCTTCCAGTAATCCAGGTGCAGATTCTGAATGGTTACAATTTGCTACATTAGTTGATACATTTCTCAGCAGCATCTGTGGGATATTAACAACTATTGTATCAATTCTAGCAGCTGCCTGTAATGAAACCCAGGGATTCTGCTCAGCAGGGACAAAGATAACTAAATGTATCAACTAATGTATCAATTTAGAACAGTTTCCAGAGTTGGTGATCCTCCTTAGTATTATAAAAACAGTCACAAATAGAAAACAGAAAGTACTTTTAGAAAGTCTTTACTTTTGGTGAACTATCTGAAACCAACTGCACTGTTGAACGGTGAATAACCCCTTTAAGTCAAAATGTATAGTTTTTAGATTGTATATTGGAATGTTGCCTAGAATTATACTGTCTATCATTAGGCAAAATATAATTTTTTGGTTTACATCCCCAATAATATTTTTATAGTCAACAACTTCCCGCAGTCAGGACAAACTTGTGACACACCTACCTCCATTATGCTTAATCTCTCCACACTCGAACTGACTGTGTACTCTGCAGGTTCGTGGTATGAATCATCTAAAATGAGGAAAAGTCGACACCAGAAACCAATATTTTAGAACAAAATATGCAGTATGTTAAGAAATTGTCAAGACAATGAAAACAATACCCAAGGAAGGAAACTGCATGAATCATTGCACGTTTAACTGCATCTGAAACATGTCCTTGCTGTGTTATCTACTGTGTTATCCATGCAAGACACTATTTTATTTTCATTTTCTCTGACAAACTATGGTTATGATATGCAAACTGCAGTACAGAGTTCATATTAAAGGACAATGACACCCTAAGTGAGAATGTAACTTATTTCACAAGCCTACCTATGTTAAGTCCTGCAGCGCTCATGATAATCCGCTATTTTCACAAGTCTCGCTGTACTGCCGCAATGCTTTTAGAATTACTGGCGAATAGCTAGTAAAAAATTCCCATGATGCTTCACTCCTGCAGTCAGACCAAGACTGCGATTCTGCACATTTCACTTTAACAGAAACCTGGACATGCACATTGAACAGCATCTGGAGCGAGCTTTTCAGTAATGTAATGTAAGCGTTCATCATAAGCAAGCCCCGAGTGCCTGCCCCCCATATGACTCGCAACGATAATGATGGCAGTGTGTAGTTGCTTTAGTTACCTGGGCTCTACATAGTAATAAAAACACAGATCTGCAAGCACTGTGCAGTTTGTTTTATTCAGCAGAGCCTTGCCTGTTCCATACCTTGCTACCCCTTGTGACACATCACGTAGCAGTTATATAGTTTAACCAAGTATCCTTGAGTCTCTGTGGACAAGGAGTTTCGCGCATGTGCAATGAACACAAGGCAGCCATCTTTGTGTCGTTAGAATCTGGCAATATGGTGCAAGCGGCACTGATGTTGTATATCAGCTTAAGGCAATGTAACAGATAAACTAAGCCTCATTCTGCAAAATTACATTAGCGATTAGGCACAGGAAAATGTGATCTTTAACATGAATAAAAGTTAGTGGTCAGAAAAAGCCTGACTTTTGGCATGACTGACTAACAGTTTAAACACTGAGAAAACTGAGAAACAATATATTCTGGGTAGGTCGATATCACCTCATAATTGTTTTACCTGAGATACTTTTTGGCAGAAGTTTATGCAGTGACACAATAGTTTGATCTGTACAAACACTAGTGAGCTCACACACTGAAGATTGATCATTCCTGTACCATTATTAGACAAATGTATAATCCTCTCAGGCTAACAATAGTAAAATCCCAGATGAGACAATGAAACACGTGGAAGTACTTAAGAAACTGTAATTACCTTGAAGTTCATCATTCTCAGCTGTTTCTATCTTGTCCATCAGGTCATTCGAGCTCCATTTTGTGATTTCTTTGGGCAACACTTCCTCGTTATCTGACAAATCTTCTAAAGACAATAAAAGTACTTAATAAAAGTGTATTTCGAATGTTTTGGTTGGGGGCAGTAAGAAACTGCTGCAGCCAGACCATCTAGTTTTTGATGAGACACATTAGCAAGTGCAAAGTAAAATCTGAGGCAATCATCAAGCATGCCAGAGTTTTTGAATCAGTTAGGCATAACACGAATGTGCATCGGAGTCATTTAGAGACTGCTTGTTTCCTAGGTCCTAACCAGATTGTCAGAAATCACATCATGGGTCCACAGATATTGCCTAATGGCTTCCAGCTGTATGGATACTACAATAATTGTGCTAAATTGTTGCCTGCCCCTCACCTTAGGGAGGAACTCCACGGCGATTTTTGGCGCTCTGCGCAAAAATACAGGTGTCAAGTCGGATGCAAAGGAAATAAGGTAAGAGATGGAAATGTCGGATGAAGTTGCAGCATTCATCTGACGCGACAGTCGGATGCAGATGCAGCGTCAAACGAATGCTGCGACAACATCCTACGTTCCTGTTGCTTACCTTATTTCTGTCGCATCCGACTTGACGCCTGCGTTTTTGCGCAGCCCGTCGGATTGCGCCGATATTGCCTATGGAGTTCCTCCCTAAGCTACAAGCTACATCAGACAAGGCCTCGTCAGGTGAATATGTCACCCAAAACACACTACTTATTAAAGACTAACAGATCACTTGTCACTTAATTATTTGCATTCACATACAGTACATGGCATGTGGAACATAGCTGAAATCATGACTTACAGAAAGAATAATCTTTTCAGATATTTGGTATACAGAAGTGATGGTAGGACAAAAACAGTAACGGAACAAAAAAAATTGTTTGTAGCTGACTTAAGTCTATAGATCAAAGATCACATTTTTGTCTCACATCAAAAACTGAACAGAGTGTGAAGTTAACAGATAGACAGAAAAACATCAGGTGTGCTGTGTTATATGATTTCCCCTGTAGATAGGATGTCATTACTGTTCTGTTAGTAAATCTGCCGCACTCACCATAAGCATCAAAAAACTCATCATCTGAGCTTTCGTCCGAATCTCTGGCGATGCTCTGCATCCTCCACTCGGATATACTGTGGCGAGATGGGCTAGCTGCAAATAAGAGACATGAGAGAGGATTGTCAGTAAAGAGAACAGCATGGATGGGTCATAATGGCAAAACAGCAGTGCATTGGGTTTATTTGTTATGGGACACTGAGTACAATGCATGGATTTTTTACACATGCTCTTACTACATGACACTTCCTATTCTCCCCATAGAGAAATCACCTGCAGTGATGGTTAACATATGGTATTGGATCTATTATGCAGTAACCCTTTATCTAAATGCTCAGACATACCATTGCCATTTCCAATAAGTTTCTATTTGAACAAGTAGTTCATCATTTTTTTTACAGTTCTGCTTTATCTCTGTAATAATTAGTTAATAATCAGTTAATGGCCAGCTTAAATATATTGCAATATATGGACAAACAATCCCTGTTTTGTTTAAAGGGTAAGTCATTTTTCAGTAGCAGTATGCACAGAATGTCTCTGTCTTAAATATATTGATAATGGGTTGAGTGTAGAGGACTCTTGTATTTGTCTATATATATATATATATATATATATATATATATATATATATATATATATATATATATATATATATATATATATATATATATATATATATATATATATATATATATATCTCTTCAGTAGCTGTCATGTTACATTTCATACATTTCAAGGATGGATTTTCATGTTCACCCACCAACATGGGCTTTAAGCATTAATGGGCAAGAAAGTGACTTCTGACTTATTTCTTGCCCATGTCAGGTTTAAATTGCTTTTGACTAGAACTGACTTAAAGAGTAACAAAGAAAACTGAAGCTTGGCAATATAATATGACAACCCAAGAGCAATGTATGTCCTCCCTTTTCAATACCAACATGGTTCCTCACGTGTATTTGTGCAACTTCAAGTCATCTTTCTCTAGAAATAAATAAGTGCAAACTGTATACATATATATATATATATATATATATATATATGTATATATATATATATATATATATATATATATATATATATATATATATATATATATATATAAATAATTTTATAGCCCTCTAAAAGAGTAGAGGTTATTACTATGTAGTTGTTGTTATATGCATACACTACACTTTACTACTACTAAACTGCACTAAATATCAGCTTTCTGTTGGGGAAAATGCAATGTCAGTTGTAAACGTAAAATAAAATAGCATAAAATAAGAATTTGGTTTTTCAATGTAAATCAGATTACAGTTATTACACTATGACATTTAATTGCATATAGTGCATGTTTAAAGGCTGCTTTAAAGTAAGAAATGTTATTAGATATTCTATACACTGCTGGAAACTCATTTTTGCAATCTTTCTTCCACTGGAGAATGGGGTCTAAATACTTTCTAATTTCGTAAAACAAAATCCAAAATTCTGCAAATGAAACTGCACAAAGGATTTTATTTTATTTTTTGCATAGGAAATATTTTCCATTAACAATTTTAATTGCATTCCACCCCTCAGCGTTTATTCTGTGGAAATAGGCAGCAGGGATCAAGTGATGTGTTCTACTTTTCCACTCAAGCATATCAAGTCTGAATCATACTTTACCATTGCAATGCAGACTTTACAGTTCAGTATTTACTGTTTTAAACCATAAGATTAGGGTATGCAAGGCAACATTTTATTGTTATTTATTTTACAGACAATATAGTAGGTGAACCCAGTTGTCATATATAGTGAGTTATAGCTTACTACAAGGGGCAGATTTACATAGGGTTGAATATTGAGGGTTAATTAAACCTCGATATTCGACTGCCGAATGTAAATCCTTCGACTTCGAATATCGAAGTCGAAGGATTTACCGCAAATAGTTTGATCGAACGAAAAATCGCTTTATCGAAGATTAAATAATCCGATCGAACGTTTTAAATCTTACACAAAAAAACTAGGCTCTAGAGCAAGTGGTAAGTGTAAAGTCCTTCACTGTTCAAGCAAGCGTGGTACAGACATTTGCTTTTAATGGCAGAACAGAAAGGCACCTTTTCATGTCACCCAAATCTATTGTGTGCTACTGCTGGTGAGCAAGAGTTATTTCCTGGTTCTGTAATTGCATCTTTGTAATGGCTTATCTGCATAGATGTGAGTGACAGGATTTGTTTGATATTTTTATGGTTGAATTTTATAGACATGCCACTACGTGACAATAGTGGTCTACACTGTTGTAATACTGTGTACTTTATATAGATAGAAGAGGTTATAAAACACACATCCTGCACTGTAAAATTCCATGTATACCATACACACACTCCTCTATAAAACAGCGTTAAAATGATTCCTTTCCTGGAAATAAGAGAAATACATTATTTTATTTATACATATGGTCTTAAGTGGAAAGAATTTACACAACTGTATATGTTTATTTCTACCTTATACACTATCATAAATGTCTAACACAGACTGCATTAAGAACAGAATCAGTAGCTCGGAATAATTATTGTTTTGCTCCTACCTCCTCTTTTTGAAGATCTGGACGACCTGGAAGAAGTAGACCACTGCTTAGTAAGGCCCCTTCCTGACAGTGATTCTGTCATGCCTGTTGATTCTTCAGTTGTTTCAATAGAGATGGTAGGCTTGGATTCTGTGTCTTTCTCACTAGGAGATTCTTTGGCTCCATGCTGCTCTGTTTCATTCTCATTGAGGCTAAATTGGGCCATTTTCTGGGCAAGCATCAGTTGTGCTTCCTTTTCCAGTTGTCGGATATCCTCTATGGTAAGACCATACCATTCATCTTGCCAACACCATGCTTGTCTGTGAGCCCTAACCATTACTTTCCTCAGACCTGGCAAAAAATGAATTGTAGGAAGTAGGGAATGCATTAGGCTTCGAACACATTATAGGTGTACACTTTACAGTGTTGCTGTTTTATGCACAATATTTTAAAAAAATTAACCAGTTTAGAAAAGTAACACACGCACCTAAATAGGAAGACAGCCCTTAGTCTCATACGGTGAAAAATATATGAGAATAAATAATTATGACCTGAACTATAATTGTAATTTGAGGTATTTCTTCCTGTCTTTCTTATCTCAGCATTGGCTGAGGGTTTGTTCATATAAGTCTATGGAACCATTGTACAATACATCTACTAGGCACTGTGGCACCTGGTCCTGTAGAATTAGATACAGAATTAACATGCAGCTAAAACTGCACAAAACTACTGAAATGCATCTCAATCAGGAAAAAGGAACAAAAACTATTTTGATTCATATCTCTTATTAGGGATGCATCTAATCCTGTTTTCCCTTTGGCATTTAGGTGAATCTGATCATTCATTGGCAGAATTTGTCTGAATCCTAGTACCTGGATGAACTGAATCTGAATTCTTAAAATTTAAATGACTTTAAACCACATGACAAGTTTTTGGGGTTTTTTTTGCGCGCTTAATTTCTTCCCAAGATTTCACTTTTTTGCATATGCAATTTAGAGTTTGTATTTAGTTTGGGACTCTGCCAAATTACTCATGCAGAATTGGATATTTGGTAAAATCTGAAAAAAATATCTATTTCCCAAACTTTTTAGCAGAATCAAGTGCTAAGCAAGTACTCTCATAAACAACACTTCAGCTGAGAGGTCAGCAAGTAGTTACAAGCAGAAAAGCATATTCTACCATGTACAAATATGAGTTAAGGTCCTGCTAAGATGCTCTAAGTACCAGTAATATACCAATATATAGACTAATAAATGAATAAAATTATAAACAGCACTAATTTCCTACTTTTTAAAATTTAGTATGGCTTAATCTAAACAGCAAAATACCTAAACATTTTGATGGATAACAAGTGGTTTATTCCACAAAAGGGATACCTCAAAATGGCCACAATTAAGTCAGTGAGTTTCACTATTTTTAAATATACTCTTCAAACATTTGGGGTATACTAGTTTAAAAAGTTGGTCAAACAATGGTCAGCTAGGGTATTCCAAACTTTTCCAATGGCTGGGCAACTAAGCAGCTCAGGCTAAAATGTCCCAATGAGGGTATTTAAATAAATAAGCACTGGGACCCCAATATTTGAAGTCGTGCCCTGTGTTGTGATTTGCTACAACAGACAAAAGAAAATAATTAGTTAAGCTGCACAGTTAAACATTCCTAACTAACCAAGGTAACGGCCCACTGGGATACAGAAATAAGATTTTCCAGAACCCTAATCCATACTATGCCATTTCTGTAAGAAAAATCTTCACACTCCTCTGGTTTTGCAGGTTGCCATAGCAACTGTGAAATAGGGTTTTGGGCCAAAGTTTAAAGGAGAATAAAAATAGTAACCTTGCGTATCAAAGTAGATTTACCTACAGACTGTAACAGTGCTGCTACAATATTATTATTAAGTGACAATTGAAACTAAATGAAGCCCAGTAACTAATATGCTACTTTGAGTCAATGTACCTTCTGCAAGTGAAGTGTGCAAAGTGCAATTTCAGATGCAATCAACATGTTTGTTACCCACAAAATGGCATTTTCCCCACAATTTCAGGGTTATTACAGGCTTGATGGAGCATACAACACAATTGCTCAGACTAGAGTGCGTGCTTTGATATGAACTAGACAAATCATGCTAAAGATTTTCTGGTTTTGTCTGGTTGGTATCCCTTACAGCATTTGGTGTTAAAATTAGTGCCCAGCAAATTCACTGCGGCAACTGACACGGGGTGATGTGGGACCCCTGGAGCTAACCCCACATTCAAGGGTGGCAGTAGCTCCAAGTTGCCTGTGGTGAAAAATACAGAATTCAAGGTTTAATACATGATGATTTGCATCTGAAAATTACACTTTGAGCCATGCATTGTGTTTGTAAATGGGGCTTATCATGTATCAGTGGAGTAGGTAATTTCTCATTTAGTTTCTCCTGTTCACCATAACACCCTTAATAAGGCTTTTTGCTGTTTAGTAAAACAGGAAATTGGCCATATTGATGTTAATCAAGCATCATATGGCATTGTAGAAATGAGCATTGCTCACGTCAATGGCTGTATTCAATAGCTATGTTACCCATTCTGTAGAGGGCTTTTAATGTCAAGGACAGGGCTTCACCTTGTGCACTGCCTGCAGACAATGTACATTTCTGACTGAAACAATTCTTTCACAGGCACTGCACATGAAAAAGCCCGTGTAACAGCCTGGTTAATGCAGAGAAAGCTGCAGGCCATAATGGCCGATGTGAAAAAAAAAAGATGTTGATGTGTTTAACTACCCAGTGTAGTGGCAAAGAATCCAAAGCTGCAATTCATTTTGATATGTCAATATGCCTTTCAGACAGACTGCATACACAGCATGGTCTTACGAAGATCTGTTTCCAGTGTGTCTTCAATTCCTAGCACTCTAGTTTTTTTTAAGAAGTGTATCTGAATCCTTGTGTTTGAACAGCCCTACTTTGCCCTCTTTGCTAAGAGTTCCACACACTTGTGGCACAATTTTATTGACTTCGCACACAAACCCCCTGTGCTGCTGAGGTGAAAATAACAAACTGTTTTCTGTCCTTTCTAGACTCCTTGGGGCATTTCCTACATTAATTTTTAATTTGCTGCTCTTTTTTTGAATAGAATCAGTTTAATAATTGGATCATCTTCCTAATATACTGTACATATATATATCACTTCTGAACCATATAACCTACGCATGGAAGCGGTTAACAGTTTTGCAAATTTCCAGTTTATAAGTAAACTGAGGAAAATTCTAAAATAATTCACACAACTTTTACTTGCTACTAAATTGACTAATTTTGACATCCAACTAAATTTCAAAAGGGTACATGAGAAATGTGGTTTATTTGATAACAAAGGATTCAATAAATAACACTCTTTGCAAATGATTGATGATTGACTAAGGCACTTTTCAGAAATAACAATCAAATCAATGTGCTTGCATCTGTTATATTCAGAACCATGGATAGAGACTACATCCATTACACACCCAAAAGCTGATTGAACCATGAACAGCCGCTACATAAGGTTTTGATTCTAGATTTCAAGATAACGATCTTCTCTCAATGTATGTATTTATCTGCCCTTAGCCTTCTTTCTTCCATGTATATACATCAACTCTAGATCAGTGTATTGGAAGTTACTAATGTCTGGGCATAGCTATTCTTTTGGTTAACAACAACATTCTTTGTTGTCAGTGAAATATCCAAAGGCAGCAAGTACTCAAGGAGCTCATCTAGAGAATCTACTTTCAAGTTCCTGTCCCACTCAGGAGGTCCTGCCTTCCAAAGCTTATTTAATCTCTTGTAATAATCAGCAAGCATTCTGACAAAGAAATTTGCTCTTGAATGATTTGAACAAAATGCAATAACCTTATAGAAGCAAATGCTGCCACACTTGTTCTTTGTGCCATTAAACCTTTGGGTGAAGCTGATAAAGAAGTCAGCAGTGTGACAAAGATCTGTCTGGCAACATAATGGCACAACAATTATTTCTGTGCACAGCCGTGCAATTGCTTTTATGAATGGTGGAAATCAAAAACATAAAATATGATTGAGCTCAGCAAGGCACTAATGTTTTCTTTCTACAAGCAGAACGGCCTTCTATTTTTTTCTTCTTTCTTCCTTTTCCCCAATGCAGCCATAAATTCTCATTCCCACACCAGCTCTGCTTTGAACCTTTACTTCCCACAAATGCATTACTGCTGACACTATCCTCACTCCCCAGCAAACCATAACTGCCATTAACCCCTTACTCCCCAGCTAAACCATAACCCTCATGCTCTAGTACCAGTTCTGTCAGGAATTTCCCAGAGCAACCGCACTTCTTCTTAAAAGCTCTCACGACATAATCTCTGCCTGGAACCCTCTCACATACAGAATCAGCTCTGCCTGTTCAAAGCTCTGATGACACCAACAAAAATGTGTATCTCTCTGCTCATATTGTATTAAACCATTCTCTTCTCTGCTCACATATTATCTTACACCCCTTTGCAACACTGCAGTGAGCAACTGTCTCCCCAACTCAAACTTTACCCTAACCCCCACCCCAATACAGCAACACTCTCTCCAAATCTTTTGGATTGTGATATACCACTCTCCATAGATCCAAATTGCACTAAAACTCAACTCAAACACAGAGGTGAACCACTCCCTTGTCCCAATTTGGAGCAGTACTAAACCACCCTTGCTTCTTCTTTTGCATTGCATTTTACTCTCTCCTCAGCTTCAGCAAAGCCCAAACCTTCTATTCACTTTCAAATCCAACAATCCCTGAAAGCTAAAGCCTGCAGCAGTTGTTGGACTACAATTCCAGGAATCCCCTGACAGTGCTCAGCTGGGCATCATCAACAACAGCTGGAGGGCACAATTTGGTCACCTCTGACATTGTTAAACTCAAATAAATCGAAGCAGCCTTTAAAGAAAGCATATATGACATGTGTCCCTCTCCTGCTGCTTCTAAACCAAAATTGCCAGCATCCCTGGCCATCAAGAGCTGTCAGTGTGCTACAGGTTACTGTCCTTCTGAGGAGTGGCCAGTCACTAAACAATTTAGGCTCTTTCTGCCTTTAATGTTTCTTGAGCCAGGCATGTTAATCGGCTCCTAATATCCCTATATTTTATAGTTTACAGTACATTCTAACCAACATTTTGGTACCAAATAAAAAAGAAGTTTACAAGTAGATGTTCTTTCTGAGGGTGTGTGTCATCATACAGACCTATCGAAAAGTTTGTATACTCTCAGCAACTTGTTACCTTAAAAAAGACACAGCGGGGTGTAATCACCAATTCACTGAATTTTATTAATTTAAAAGAAAGAAAGAAAAATAAAACCCGTATGTCTTTATATTCCAAAATCACTAAAAACAGTTTATACTACTGCCAATAATTACTTAGGAACTTATAAAGTGCTTGTGTTTGTCTATATAAAAATCATATATGGTGATCTTTATATAGACAAGGACAAGCACTTTATAAGTTCCTAAGTAATGGATGTAAGCCTGTTAGGGGTTTATTCTTGGGGTTTGTTAGCATTTGGAAATTGTTGTTAAGGGTCCCTAAGGTGTTTAATCATGTGTTGGGGTTTTTTGTATTATCCACAGGGGAGCATGAGGCATATGGATTTAAGGGTATGTTTTAACATGACTTAAATTTTTCACATATGAGTGATTTCCCTGCAGTGAGCACCAACCATTTGGTGTTTTGGTGTGCTACCACCGTTAATGTGTATATGATCTTAAAAGTTCTTGTGGTAACATGGGTGTGGTTTACAGTGAGTGTGGTTTAAAAGGGGGCATGGCCAACACTGACTTCTATTATCGGCCATCCATCACATAGGCCAGTACAATTTTGGTCCTTCTGTACCACAGAACTTGGACAGCACTGTTCTAGGTTATGTATTTTACAACTGTTTGTGACTGTATATTTTTAACGTACTATATGTCTCTTTTTGTAACATCTTTTTATTATTTTGCACTGTTTTACCTTTTATAATATTCAATATAAAATTTAAAACTTTTGTCTTTGATCCTCTAAACAAACCTAGCCTAGCTGTGAACCTTTCATACCCAGGTAATTTACATGGGATTCCTCTTTAAATCATGTAGCTTTTAATAACACTGAAATATGTATTTAGCAACTACAGGGCTTATGGCTCTGTCAACCTAGCTGTTAATCTTTCTGTCCCTGGGTTTGCCTATGCAGTAATACTGGGTATATCGGGCATAAGCCGTATTTAGGAGCTTTGTGCAGTTTACATTGCTGTTTATTAAAAATATCGCCTTCCTTTACCCTCATGAAATATCTCTGATAATGCCTTGACCACTGCAGTGGCTGCGTGAGAAAATAGGTGAATTGGAAAAAGAAGAGATTGTTGCTCTCATAAATCATGAATTCAGTAAGTTGATACAATGTATGTGATTTACGTGCAATTCCTTTGAGATCAATGGTGTTTTAAGAGGCTCCTTACATTCCTGCTTTGCAGCACCCATCCACTATTTTTATAGTAACGCTGATAAGGCTTTTAACTACACTACTGTATATAATCTGTTTAGTGCTATTTAAAATATTTAGCAGTCAACTAATTGTAACCCAAAGTCAAAGATAGCAATTAGTGTAATAACTGCTACTACTATCCGTGTTAATAGGTGAATTGTCTGCTATACATTGTTATGTATGTACACCAGAGTAAAATTACTCTGCAGCCTAATTGCACATTATATATAACGGCACATTTTTTTAGTTTAAACCCAACTTTCCAGTTCTGCTATTATAATCCACAACTCAATGGACTCCCATCTTGCTAGTCTATGCTTAGAGTTGCAGTTCCTCGCTGCTGGAAAACTGTGATATTGGCATACTTGATATAAATGGAAAGCTTAGAATAAATGCCTCTGTAATGTGAATCCTGCAGAGTTTCTGTTGCATTTGGCAGTAAGATCTTTGCATGCTTGTCTTGCCCTAAGATTGTTCGATTTTGGCGTACAGTGGTTGAATGTTTGAGCGATAACCTGGAGTTGCCACAAGTCCTCTCTCCTGAAGCCTGTCTTTTGGGAGTTGTGGATGATATGGTTCCACAAACCCATGTTAGAATTCTGTATCGTACTTTGCTATTTTATGCTAAAAAAGCCATCATACTTCATTGGCTTCAGCCTGCACCTCCCTCAGTTCAGTACTGGATTGCTTTGGTCAACCGCACTTTACCACTTATCAAACTCACTTATGAAGCTCGTGGCTCCTCAACTAAATTCGGGAAAATCTGGGAGAGATGGCTTGAGGTATACTCCAATCCCAAAGTTCAGTGATTGTTTTGACTTGAACCTGTCCTTGATGACTGCAATGTTTTATTTGTGTACCTGCTTGCATATACTATGTGGACTGTATATTTTTGATCACACTTGTTTACTTGATATGTACTGATATGTCAATTTGCCTTTTTGTTAAATAAAAGTGAACTTTTAAAAAAAAAGATCTTTGCATGCTTGTCAAGGTGTGAGAGAACTTTCTAGCATAGCAATCTCTGTCTTAACAAGAGCAGACAGGGTTGTGTGTCATCTTAGCCAAATGAGAACAGGAATGAGTAAAATGCACACACAGACATAAACACGTGAGAGGCTGTTTCATTATTTACACAAATGCTAGGTTACAAGCAGTGCACTGTAATGACCTCTGTATAAGGGAGACAGAGCTTAGATGAGAAGCCAAGATTTCCCTGATGTATCTCTGTCTGCTCTTATGAAAGGTGAGGGTTACATACTTTACAAAAGCACCCACCTGCTGGCAAACAACGGCTCCTTGCAGAAGATGCTTCTTGATGAATGTGAGGCCAGAGTGACAACATGGTGTTTCTGGAATCCAAGCTAAAGAGTGTTCTTCCTTTGTTAAAGGGGCACTATGCTTGCCAGTATTACAGTCACTTAACAATAA
Source organism: Xenopus laevis (assembly GCF_017654675.1). Taxonomy (NCBI): domain Eukaryota; kingdom Metazoa; phylum Chordata; class Amphibia; order Anura; family Pipidae; genus Xenopus; species Xenopus laevis. The sequence continues at coordinate 149,804,012 of NC_054372.1, read as the reverse complement.
GCCAGTTTCCTTGCAGATACAGAAAGGCTAATGGAAGATGCTTAGTTCCAGTTACTATGAAATTTTGCAAAATGATGGGAAATGTTTCATTGCAGTATCTGCATTGTGGCTGCTCTCATATTAACACATACATGTAAAATGTACTTTCAAAGCATGTTGATAAACATTTGTCTTTCTGAGTCTAGCTTTTACAAAGCATTTTGTTGTATTACTGTATCTAAAATACAGTAGCAAGCTTTTCAAGAGTTTCTATATAGAATCTAGAATTGTGTGAAGACTGAAAAGGCATTCAGCATGATGATGCTCTACAAATGAAGCAAGATAGATTGCACCAAAACTAAGAACAATATAATGTTATAAGAATGAGGGTGCCAGGTCCAGTGACTGCTGGGTACCCAAAAGTAAAAGGTGCCCTGTATGGCCCTCACTGATGAACAGTTAATTTATCTTTAAGAAACATGTTATCTCAATCAAGGTTTTAGAATTGATGCATGTGATGCATGATTTTTATATTGAGCTAGTGCACCTTAGGTAGAGCATTTTTCCATATTGGAGATCGGGAAGCTGTGGTAGCATAACCTATAATTCTGACAATCCTAAAGTGCTTGCTGGTGCTATATAAATGAATTTATAGTTATTTCATCATTATAGAATGAAGCATACGTAGTAACCTCTTTCGTACAAAAAGAGATACAATAAAAGCCTGTAAGAAATATGCTTTAAGCTGTACTTTCGGGGGTACTCTTGCCATGAGACCATTGAAAAACATAGGAAGCTATGTCCTGCAAATTAATAGGGTGTGTAAAAACCCTAAAATTCCATTTGTAAAGATTTTTTCAGGTCTTCTAGTGCAGAGATTGTACTCTCTGTACTAGTGATGCAGCCCCTTCTCATCCCTAAAGGAGCACAAAAATAAAGGTAAGTGTGGGGGTGAGGGGGCATCATCAGGGAGGCAATGAGGGAAAAATCACCCATGACCACTTCTAATATTTAAAATTAAAATCCCCAAGTAAGGAATTTGTACATGCACTAACACAGAGATAATCTGTGACCCTTACTAATTAAACAGCAGTTAGCAATAACTAGTTTAAATAATGAAAGCAAACTAACTGGTTGATTTGATATACTGGACTTAGTCCATGTTTTTGCCCATGTTTTTATACAGTCCCTTATATATAAGGAAGAGATACAAAGCTTTTTATAGGGGGTAAACTGCTTTTTCATGGTTTAGTTTTGTACTCGTATTCCTTTTTACATCTCTTATTAAAAAGAAGTCTCACCAACATCATGTATGAACCTCTCGATTTTGGACTGCATTCCCCAATAGCGAAATTCCACCTTGCAGAGCTTGTATGCACACATAATAGGATATTTCCCAATCTTGTTCCTGTGATCTTCTATCCAATCATCTGACAAGGGGCCCCTCTTAGTCTTGGTGGATTTATATAGTTTTGGGTCCTCTTCTGGCTTGTATTCATGTGGGGGGATTTGATCTTTCACAATGTCAATTGGATCTGAGAGAAGAAAGGAACACAAAAATGAGCTGATTTGACTAATCCTGACATGTAAGTGCACAAAAAGGGTTTATGCAGTACCACTCAAGCCAAGGGCAGGGGCTCTTCTAAGTGTTTGTCAAACTGGAAAGCTCATGCTATTTTTCTTTGGGGTTCTATGGAATCTAGTAACACAGGACATGAATGAGGGAAGAACAGACCCAACTAAATATTAGCAGATTCAGGAAGCAAACTTCGTACAGTCAATATAAAGGTACTGAAGCTGGTTATATAACACAAGTTGCAATATGGCAAACAATAAGATGACTGCTTTTAAACAGTTCAGTTACCAGTAAATATCGCCTGATGATTGGTTGCTATAGGTTATAAGACCCCCTTGCAAGTTTTCATTACATTACCAATCTGTATAAACTATTTGAGGGGCAATGTAATAATAAGTGCAGACTTTGCACAGGTTTAATAAATAACAGCAACAAAACGAATGTTCCTTCATAAACTGACCAGTAAGGGGATTCCTAGAGCAAGCTTTGCACCTTTTAGGACCAAGCCATAGTTATAATTACAAAAGAAAAACGAATGCTGCATTTACATGAGGATATAAATAGGGATGCACTGAATCCAGGATTCGGTTCGGGATTTGGCCAGGATTCGGCCTTTTCCAGTCGGATTCGGCCGATTCCTTCTGCCCGGCCGAACCAAATCCAAATCCTAATTTGCATATACAAATTAGGGGTGGGGAGGGAAATCGAGTGACTTTTTGTCACAAAACAAGGACGTAAAAATGTTTTCCCCTTCCCACCCCTAATTTGCATATGCTAATTAGGATTCAGATTCGGTTCCATATTCGACCAAATCTTTCACAAAGGATTCGGGGGTTCGGCCGAATCCAAAAATGTGTGGTCCCAGGGTAATGTGTTCAGCTCCTTTTATTTGGTTTGAGCCAAGTGGATGACATTTGGTAATGTTTACAATAGTTAAAGAATATACACAATTATTTTACTCTAGTGCAGGGGTCCCCAACCTTTTTTTTTTTTTACCTGTGAGCCACACAAGCAAGGAAATTTTCATTGGAGATGACAAATAAGGGCTGTGGTAGGCTAATTGATAGCCCCATGTGAACTGCTAGCCTGCAGTAGGCTCAGTTGATGTAAACCTGTGCATTTATGCCTCCAAAACTTGAATTTAAGCCAGGAATTTAAAAATGGACACTTACTATGAGGCCACTTGGAGGAACATAAATGGGAGTGGAGAGTAACATGTTGCTCACAAAGTAACTGGCCGGGGATCACTGGTCTAGAGGAACCTGCAATTCCTTAGCTGTTGCTGAACAACAACTCCCAGCATCCTGTGTCAGATAGAGAACCTGGCACCTGTAAGCAATTTGGCTAAGCCATGTAATGGGAAATGGATAGTATTATTTTTAACATGAATCTTTTTCCCCTTCTTCTGCATGTCTAAGTTAATTTTTTCTTATTAATTATGCTTTTATCTAGCTATTTCTTCACCTGCCCACCTACTAGAGGAGGCTAAAATTAGCTGTCTGCAATCCCGCTTCCTTTTCTAATGTCATTTAAAGAGAGAATAATTCAGAATGTTTCTACCAAACTGTGGTACTAGGTTCAGGCAGCTGCGTCACATTCCTCTTTTATGTCAGTGTGCATCTCTCTCTCTCCATGGCAACCAGCTTTAGGGATGAGGAATAATGTTTCTCCTGCCTGCCTGGGTGCTAATTAGTGTCTATCTGAATGGCGTTTTCAGGGATAAAGACATCTAGCCAATAAAAATGGCTCATTTCCCAGAGGTCAATAAATGGCCATTAGTAAGGCCTCAGAGACATGATGCAGTTAAAGATGGAGCAGTGCAGCTGTGCTATGCAAGATTCTTATTTATATTTTTTCACTGGGCATTTTCAGCAGTTCTATGGGCAACATCTTTTACTTTATGTATATCTACCTAAAGGCATGAGTGAGGCTGGTTAAACATGATAGTATTCTTGTGTTTTACAAATGTTCAGTTCAAGTGCTAAATGACCAAGCTTTGCACAACAAGAGATACATGATTGGTTCACACGAAGAGCGGGGGCCCTGCTATGTCCTGGTGAACAACTTAGGGAAGCACCAGTTTTTAGCAAGTGTTTTTGATCCAAGACGTGATTTGATCACACAAGTGACCAGAAACATTTCACTTTATATGTCCTGCTTAAATACGAAGGTAAGATATATTGCTGGGGGAGCCACAACATACCCCTAAATTGCAGATTGCTGTGTTAATCTCAGGGGAACCTGCCCAGTTTTCCTAATTTGGAAAACTGAGCAGGCAGTTTTGACCCAAACAGCCCTTCCAAAAACGCACATCGTTGGCTTTAAACTCTACTGCACAAGTGGACTTGCCCCAGCGCTGCAGAGAAGATTAAAGAAGAGAAAGAAGATTGTAGGTTCTAAATAAGTATCTTGGGCGGGTGTCGTTTTCAGGGAACAGGAGTGTCGGCCCAGGGTCTCTTAGTTTTCAGCACCTGCCTGTGTTCATCAGTCTTTAGTTTCTCTTTTGCATTGCTAACAATGCAAAAGAGCTGTTCTAATGAAACTATCCTGATTCCTTTTAAGCAATAAAGTGTCCCTGGAAATTATTTTCAAATTCTGGCAACTAAGATTTTACTGCAATGTTACTCCAAACTCAGCAAATAATATTGCTCTACCATTATGTCCTTCCTCACCAAAAGACTGCATTTTGGGTTAAAACACTGATAATTTGGCACCTGTTTCAGGCACATTGTTGCACTTTATGAAATGAGGTCATGAATCTTATAGACTGAACATTTTGCATGAAACTTTGTATCTTCAGGTCTTCAGGACAGCCTTATTTCAAGCACATCTGGGAACTGTGTCAAGTACGTCTCTGCATTTATGGACTGAATCTTTATTACATGTATAAACTACACTCAGCTATTAGGTAAAGGAAGAATTAGCTGGCAGTAGAGAAAAAAAACATGCATTTTCAGGAGCAAAGGAGCAAGTTTCGTCTTACCAAGTGTTGTTTGACGTTTTTCTGCCGGAGAAAGGTTAAACACATTGGCATGATCTCCAGAGTCTGATTTATAGTATGTTTCTATGTCTATAGAAAACTTCTCCACAAAGGGGCACGTGTATCTGCAAAATAAATTGCATTTCATATAAGAAAACACATACTGGAGGTATATTTATCAAAAGTTTAAAAAATGGGTGGGTTTTAAGTTTCGATTATGAGCATTATTCAAGTTTATATTTTTTTAACTCTTTATTTAAAGTTTTAGTCATGAAATAAAGTAACGTCTATTAGTGGTTATACATAGCTAATTACACCATTTAGCGAAGTGCACTTCAAGGTAACAAGTAGGCAATGGCAAGTAATGCAGTAAGAGCATTGAGTATTTTCTAACCACATTGTAAAATGAAGAGAAAGCAAAGAATTAAGAAAAAAACAGGTAAGAAAAAAAAGAGGAGAACATATTAACATTAGCCTGGGGTTATAGCCTATGCTACAGCATAATACTGTAGGCAATCAATTTTGTAATAATAAATATACTGACTATGCTAGTAACCTGGAGTATTAGAGATTTAATCTCTAATCAATCAGCAGGTACCATTTAATGGTCACCTGTTTAAAAGCAAACATCTTACTGGTTGGTATGGGTTACTGCTTCTGAGCAAACTTAGCACCTTTTACTACATTTGGAGGTTTGTGTTTTAAATCTGTAAATGAATTCAATAAATTTCTATTACAGAAGAGCAATGGGTTTCTATATTGGCAAGTAGTAAAACTGTAAAAGTACCTGGTTCTGGTGTAGGGATATGCATTCCAGGACTCTTCTTCAATCCGCAAGGCAGCTTTAGGCAGGATAGAACGGAACCAGCTGGGTATATGCATGCCAATGTGGTATACCTTATGAGTGTATTGGCCAGTGCCCCCAGGACCATCAGTGTAGGGTCTGTTCTCAAGAATTTCCACCCCACTGCCCTCCCCGCAGGTCTCTTCTCGGCTCTTCTTCTACAAAAATAAAGGGGTACTTTTTCAGTTTAAGCATTATAATGCATGCGGTTATCCATTGCATAGGTCAAACTAGAAAGCACTTTTATCACTGATACACAGCAACCAACCCATCATGCAGCCACTGTCTGCATTTTTTTGTTTTATGGAGAGCACAATATTTTTTATATGCAATTTGCACCCTAAATTGTTCAACGGCCATGAATATTTAATTCCAATACAAGTATTGGGTACGTTATCCAGAAAGCTCCGAATTACAGAGGTTGTCTGCCGTAGACTCTATTTTTTTTCTACAAACCAGTACCTTGTACTTGATCAAAGCATAAGCAATCCTTAGTGGAAGCAAAACCAGCCTATTGGGTGTACTAATGTTTACATGATTTTCTAGTAGACTTAAGGTAAGAAGAATCAAATTACAGAAAGATCTGTTATCTGGAAAGCCCCAGGTCCTGAGCATTCCCGGTAACAGGCCCCATACCTGTACAATGATTTTGATATTTTCAAATAATTTTTTTATGGTAAACTCACTATAAAACATATTTTATACAGTTTCTAGAAGATTGTATTGTATTTTTTAAACTTCTGAGCCAAGGAGAAGGCATGAGTTTAACCTGCTGGATTGGGAGTCAGTTTTACAGCGTCTTACATTTTATTTTCTGAGTTAACATCAACATGAAATACAAGGTGCAGTCCTTTTGTGCAGGCAGGGAGCCACATGAAAGATGCCCTGCAAACTAAAAAGCATACACATATTGCTGGTGAACCAAACAAATAAACCCAGTATATGAAAGCTGTGGAGGAACAGCTCTGGATGCAACACACACAAACATACATTAAAATCCTGAATACCATACGATGTCCAAAAACTTCCTAAAAAGGTATCAACGGTCTACAACGCAATACATCATGTTTCAACAGAGCAGTTCATTCCCCAGTGTTTAAATATAGCTTTTAATTGAACTTAATTAAAAATCCAATATCCTTATACAATGATTTATTGTCTTGTCAGTTCTTCGATGAGCAGCAATCCAATTACGTTTAAGTAATATGAGTCGTTACAATAAATGCAAGACTTGGAACTTTCATCAGAAGGCGGTAGGCAACAAGAAACAGAATAGGTAATTTTATGCGTTTGATCATTGGTGTATATTCAAGATTAATTATGCTTGCAAATCTGACCACAGGCAGGGGGCAGAATCAGAACACAGGTGGGGGCATTCCAATAGTGTCCTCAATGAATAGAGCTATGTCCATGTTACAGAAAGCAGATGTAAAAATGTACAGAAGCAATGTTCCCCCTTACCTAGATCACTGGTTTAGTGTTCAAACATTGGTGAGAATTATGGATTGATCATCGATCTTTTTGATCCTCAGTAGAATACAGAGACTTAGAAGCTTTATTCCTATTTCTAATGCTACCATACACCGTTGCAATGGGAAAAGCAAAAATGAAAACCTGAGGTGAAAGTATTTTTTTCCCTGTGTCCTTGTGATCTTCATGTCTATAAAATGAAAAAACCTGAGGTAGTTGGCATGGATCAGTGTTTCATGTCAACGGTCCACTGCAAATACTCAGCATTGTCACTACAGGTTTCTATGATTTGAGAAGCTTTCATTTTCAAAAAAGTCATATAAACTGGGATTTAGCAAAAATACAATTCAAATTTTTTTTCCTTTATTTTTTCCCCCCGAGTTTTACCCTCACACAAATCATATTCTTGATATGTCCCCTAGTCCCTAGATTTGGAATTCCCGGTCAGATCTCAGTCCTCCTTAAGGGAACATCATTCATCACCATGAGCATTTCCTATATAAATAGATTTCAGACAGAGCAGCAGAGCCGGGCCTGGCTGGCCAAGTGCGAAAACAAGCTTGCGCGCAATCAGGCAGATCGGGGACCGGACTAGGAGGCAGATAAGGTACGTTTCTGGCGCCCCCCCAGCTTTGCGCCCTAGGCACGTACCTATTCTGCCTACGCTTAGTTCCTAATAAAAGAATGCAATTTTACCCAGAATGCCCCCGACAAAGGATTTTAATGATAAACAACTTGTAATTTCCTTGAGAGAGTTTATCCTATTCTTGGGTGGAAGAAAGATGGATAAATGAAAAGGAGAGATCAGTATAAAAGTAAAAGATGAGGAAAGAAATAGACTAATATGATTTCTCCATTTATATCTTTACGTGATATCCAACAGGTAGATTTTAGTTCATACACTTGTAGTTTATTATATGCAATACTGTATTCATCATTACATAATACTACACCTAATTCCATCTACAAAAGTCAGACAGGCTGGTTCAAGCCTGTAAGTGACGGTACCTAATCTCCAGAATCTATCCAATGCTTGAAGTGAAGAAAGTGAAAACATTTGATTCATTCAGTCAAAGCGCTGTTGTGATTAGAACATTTTGGGGAGACTTGGGTTGCAAGCGCAGATAAAATAAAATTACATTAAATTTGTATTTGGGTACACTAGCCTTTAAAACAGGTTTTTCCCCCCAATGACAACTGAAGGTAATTGTTGTATTAATAAACTGAAGGTACTGTATGTTGCCATATCCATACTATAAGATTAACTTTTAAACAGTTGAAAACTTGAAGCTGGTAAAGTTCTTCCACTGCTTTTGTGAGTCACTGACTCGTGAGAATAAACTCTAATCTGCTGCAGACCTGAAGCAAATATTCTATTTTTGGCCAATACTGCCTGTGTCCCATGACAATGTTATTGACTGTGGGGGTCAGCATTTAACTTGCCTTATATAGATGGATTTATGAGTAGGTGAAACCAACTTCAATAAGCCAGAATTAAAAATTTGCGGATTATCACAGTTCATCAGAATCTGGTCAACAGTTTGTACTACAGAAATATAATAGGACAACTAAATTGTTGTTACAACGAGAGACATGCTTCTATACACATTTGTTTAAACAAATACAATAACATCAGGTTCTGCCATTGTGCTATGACTTTAAAAAGGGACCTGTCACCTCATGAAATAATTCCAAATCCTGTTTTATGATGTTAGTCAAGCAAAATAAACTTCACTTACAATATAAAATCATTTAAATCTTGTTTTTTTTTCTATGGTGGAATTCACAATCACAGCAAGCAGGCATCATTTTATGGAAATTGTTTTTAAGGCAAGCTTTGAGGGGGTGACGAGGGCAGCAACATTAGGCTCTGTACTCACACAGACGCATGTAAGCACCAAACGCAGGTGGGACGCAGAATTTCACCTGCGTTCTGTATCTACATGAATTGCTAATTAGCCAAGCAGGCTGTGTATTCCATATGTGCTCAGTTTTAAAGGGGTGAGGTGGCAACCCTAACAGGTATCAATGTTTTTCATTTGCGTTTAATTTGATAAAGACTTTGATTATACTTTGAGTATGTCAGGGTGACAGGTCCACTGTAATCAAAATTCGCTCATCGATAATGGTTTTGACAGTTGCTTACAACCCAATCAATTGGTGCTCTTTTAAAATGTTATATTAAAGATCCAGTGGATGCTGAATATTAAAGTTTTTGTAGCAAGCACTCTGTTCACAAAGCCAATTATCTACAATCCAATATTTTTGGCGGGTCTGAAGTAGGGATGCACCAAATCCACTATTTTGGATTTGGCTGAACCCCCGTATCCTTTGCGAAAGATTGCTCGAATACCGAACCGAAACCTAATTTGCATATGCAAATTAGCGGTGGGAAGGGGAAAAAATATTACTTTCCTGTTTTGTGACAAAAAGTCACACAATTTCCCTCCCTTCCCATAATTTGCATATGCAAATTGTTGCATATGCAAATTAGGATTCGGTTCGGCCAGGCAGAAGGATTCGCCAGAATCCTGCTGAAAAAGGCCAAATCCTGGCTGAATCCTGAACTGAATCCTGGATTCGGTGCATCCCTAGTCAGAGGCCAGTCAGTGGCTTCCAAGACCAAAGCGCAGGTCTCCATTTGAAAAGCCTAACCTAAGCCATGTTAACAATCCTGTCAATATTACTCAAAATAAGCCACTGGACATTTTCTTTTTGTAAATGCTTTAATAAAATGCTGCTTAATAAATATACTTGTCACTATATTCCACTTGTAAGCAAGGAACGTCGTTGCAAAGCAAAACCTTTTTGGTTCAATAGAAGCGTTGGTGTTGAGGTGGGTAAGAAAAGACATGCGTTTAAGGCTTTCAAGTTAGCTGGTACAGCCGAAACATTTATAAGGTACAAGGAGGCCAATAAATCATGCAAAGAAGCTATAAGGCAAGCTAAAATTGCTATAGAAAAGGATATTCCAGCAAGCAGTAAAAAAAATCCAAAATTATTTTTTAAATATGTTAATAGTAAAAAAATGAAGCAGGAAGGGGTGGGACCCTTACTATCAGCTGGTTGATGAAAACAAAATAAAAGCGCAGATTCTGAACTCATATTTTTCATCTGTCTACACAAATGAGGAATCAGTAAGTGAAGGTTTCCTTCTTAACACTCCCAATTCTAGTAATACAACTAAAGATGCATGGTTCACACATGAAGAAATTCAAAAGAGACTAGAACATGTTAAGATTAACAAAGGTCCAGGGCCAGATGGTATTCATCCCAGGGTAATTAGCGAGCTTAGCTCTGTGATTGCCAAACCTCTTTACTTAATTTTTCAGGATTCATTGAGATCTGGCATAGTGCCGAGAGACTGGCGAATTGCTAATGTGGTGCCTCTATTCAAAAAAGGATCCCGTTCTCAGCCTCAAAACTATAGGCCAGTTTGTCTGACGTCAGTGGTAGGAAAGCTTTTCGAAGGGTTAATAAAGGATAAGATACTGGACTTCATAGCAAATCATAATACTATGAGTTTGTGCCAGCATGGTTTTATGCATAATAGATCTTGCCAGACTAACTTAATTTCTTTTTATGAGAATGTAAGTAGAGACCTCGATTCTGGGATGGCAGTGGATGTGATTTACTTAGATTTTGCTAAAGCATTTGATACAGTGCCACACAAAAGGTTACTGGTTAAATTAAGGAATGTTGGCCTGGAACATAGTATTTGTACCTGGATAGAGAACTGGCTAAAAGATAGACTACAAAGAGTGGTGGTAAATGGAACATTTTCTAATTGGACCAGTGTTGTTAGTGGAGTACCGCAGGGCTCTGTACTAGGTCCCTTGCTTTTCAACTTGTTTATTAATGACCTGGAGGTGGGCATTGAAAGTACTGTTTCTATTTTTGTAGATGATACTTAATTGTGCAGAACTATAGGTTCCATGCAGGATGCTGCCACTTTGCAGAGTGATTTGTCTAAACTGGAAAACTGGGCAGAAAACTGGAAAATGAGGTTCAATGTTGATAAATGCAAGGTTATGCACTTTGGCAAAAATAATATAAATGCAAGTTATACACTAAATGGCAGTGTGTTGGGAGTTTCCTTAAATGAGAAGGATCTAGGGGTCTTTGTAGATAACACGTTGTCTAATTCTGGGCAGTGTCATTCTGTGGCTACTAAAGCAAATAAAGTTCTGTCTTGCATAAAAAAGGGCATTAACTCAAGGGATGAAAACATAATTATGCCTCTTTATAGGTCCCTGGTGAGGCCTCATCTGGAGTATGCAGTGTAGTTTTGGACTCCAGTCCTTAAGAGGGATATAAATGAGCTGGAGAGAGTGCAGAGACGTGCAACTAAATTGGTTAGAGGGACGGAAGACTTAAATTATGAGGGTAGACTGTCAAGGTTGGGGTTGTTTTCTCTGGAAAAAAGGCGCTTGCGTGGGGACATGATTACACTTTACAAGTACATTAGAGGACATTATAGACAAATGGCAGGGGACCTTTTTACCCATAAAGTGGATCACTGTACCAGAGGCCACCCCTTTAGACTAGAAGAAAAGAACTTTCATTTGAAGCAACGTAGGGGGTTCTTCACAGTCAGGACAGTGAGGTTGTGGAATGCACTGCCGGGTGATGTTGTGATGGCTGATTCAGTTAATGCCTTTAAGAATGGCTTGGATGATTTTTTTGGACAAACATAGTATCGAAGGCTATTGTGATACTAAGCTCTATAGTTAGTATAGGTATGGGTATATAGAATTTAATTAAAAGTAGAGAGGGGTGTATGTATGGATGCTGGGTTTTCATTTGGAGGGGTTGAACTTGATGGACTTGGTCTTTTTTCAACCCAATTTAACTATGTAACTATGTAACTATGTAACCCTCACCCCCATCTTATGTTTATATTCCACCCTCCAACATTCTTATAGTTTAGGTGCAACTTAGGCCTGGGGCACATAAACGTATTCATGGGGCAGCCATATTCACTGCATATGGGGGCCATGCCAAATAAACCAACTAGCAGGCTAGGATTTATGCGGCAGTCATTTTGTTTCTCAGGTTTATTAAAATAGATCAGAACACTATAAACTCTCTTTTTGACATGACTGGTATTATTTCTGAAATTCTTTTTAAAAAACAGCTTTAAAAACAACAAGTTGACTGTGCTGAGCCTTTTCGTCTGCCTCTCCATGCCGGTTTGAGTTTATAAGCATTATGAGACACTAAATAAACAATGTAGACAGTAAACAGGTATACACTCAGAATTGGAACACTACAATATTTTGTTCCACTTAGCAACCTGATAAGGAGAAAGCACTCAACCACCCAGCAGCATTTATGGCACTTTCATAATGTCAGTTTAATAATTAACACAAATAATTATTGATATATCACTCTGGGCACAGAATACCACTTTGCAAATGAAAGGCACAATAATAACACAATGAACCACAATGACATTTTATCCAAATAATCAACATTTTTCAAATATGATTACCTTTTTCTCTGTAATAACCAAACAGTACCTTGGATATCAAACAAAGATATAATTAATCCTATTGGAAGCAGAACCAGTCTATTGAGTTTATTTAACGTTTATATGATTTTCTAGTGGTCTTAAGGTATGAAGAAAAGATCCGTTATCCAGAAAGCCCCAAGCATTCTGGATAACAGGTCCCATACCTGTACATAGAAAACACCAAATTAGTTCTGTAGACAACAGAACATGACCAGATGCACAGGTATTTGTAAGCCTGAGTAGATTCTTAATTAACATGCCATATACCTTGGTGGACTACCCTCTCTAGCATAACAGAAATGCCTGAAAGACAATGCCCAATGTAATCAGTTATGAATACTGTTGATGCCATGTCTTGAGTGCTGCATGCAACATCAAAATGCTAGTAACAAAAAAATCATATATTTTAGAAAATTTCCAGAAAGGAAGGTATTCAAACATAATTTTAGTTCCACTTTGTAGGGTTTTCTGCATCAATAACACTCCAAAAAAAGGGGTTTATGCAACACGCTAAAGATGTGTCCAGGAATAAAAATAAGTAACCTCAAGGCCCAACGAGGTTACAAAATCCAAGGGGTTTTAGGCATCCATCTACTACGGTGTATTAGACCGTGATAATGACTTGTGCCAGAAAAAAAACGCAAAAGCAGGTACTAGATTACAAGCACTTCTGTCTTTGCAGATTTTCTGATGTTAATATATATTATCGCTTATTATCATATTCATACTACATAAGTTGTCTTGCAGGGTTGAGTAAAGAAAACTGGTTGAAGAACCAGTGAAATCATTTAGTGATTTTATTTAGTAACAGTAGTTTTTTTTTTATTCCCCACCCCCACCAGCGCTAGGCTACCTACACCGGGAGGGAGCCATACGAGCGGCCATGTTGGGGCACATGCATTTGTATAATGAACACTGTGACTTGCTCATTATGTGCATGACATCGGAAGCGCAACTTGCAAGATATAACACTGAGACTAACTGACCACATGTTGCAAGACAAATTTGTGCAATGACGATTTAGTAAACGTGGGAGTGTCAATTTTGTTGCAAGAATATTCACATAATTAATGGGCAATTTTTTAACAATATTTAATGGACTCACACTATAGCATATTACTAACTAGTACACAATGATTTGGTAAGTTTTTCCCATGGTATGTTCTGGTTAAATCCGGGAATGACAATTCACTATGCACTTAATAAGTGGCTCGTATAACCTGTCAAAACTTGTATTGCTGCAAATTCCGGATTCATTTGCAGTGTGCAGAAATCTGACAAGTTATCATAACAAGGGGGAAAACATATACTTCTAAGCTGAGTGTCTATAAAAAGACACAATGTTGGTTCATAAAAAAGGAGTGTGTGGGTGATGCATGAAATATAGTTCTTATGCATTAAAACAGCTTAACAAAAGGTTCAGTGGGCTAGGCAATGCCAATCTAGCATTGGGACTATTTAGCCTGCCTATAAATGCTTGTTATCAGCAGATGAAAAATAATCGGGTAAGTAACAACTGAAATAGTAAGATCTACACCCTGTGAGAGTTACAAGCTGTTAATACATTCCCCAGAGGTTTCTGAATCTAGAAGACTCCATTTCTCTAAACTTCAGCTAGTGATTTATTTCCTATGTGTCCCATATGCTGAGCAGCTATATTAAGGGGGAAGTTCATCCTTTATAAAGCTAAATTAAAATTCTTATTTTTCATTGAACACCAAAGAATTTCAGGTAAATGAAAGACCATTTGCAATACATCATACTAATTGCTAATTTTAAAGTGAGATGCCCATAGGGACTGTGTAAAAAAAATTACTTTGATATTCTTTCAACTATGTTCCTGTTGGGCGGCACATTGATGCGGTCCAGTCCTTATCCGGTGGTCCCTTAAACTAAACTATTTGGTCAACACAATAGCAACCAAACTCAAGCCATATCAAGTCGAGGTCATCAAACAAGTGGATCTTTCCCCATTCTGCAGGTGTATGGCTAGCTGTACAGTTGCAGATCAGTAAACTACACTAACCTCAATGGCTGATACCTCAAGGGCTAGTAAAATATAAAATTACTAATTTTACTTGATTAAAGGAGAAGGAAAGGTAAATTTTAATACTTATCTCTAAGTGTTGCTTTTGCACACCCCTCCTGGCAGGGGCGCTTCGCCAATGAGGCGAGTTGAGGCTGTTGCCTCAGGTGGCAGAGCCCCACTAGGTACCAGGGGCAGCAAAAATGCCGCTCCTGGTACTTTAAGAGCTGAATTTCCGGTTTTCAAACAGGAAACTCGGCTCTTCTAGCACAGAGAGCGTAGTTAGGCTCTCTGCACTAGCATCCTGGCCCTCTCTGCCACCCTTGTGGACCCCTCAGGCGCAAAAAGGTAAGCACACAGGGCAGGGGGAGGGGGAGGGGCAGCAGCAACTGCTGCTGCCTCAAGCAGCAGAGGGGCCTACGCTTTCACGGCCCAATTCTGTCTCCCGCACTTGCACTGTGCCATAGAACTTTTGTCCCGTAACTGTCTTTGCGTCCGCCATGTTGGCCCTCTACAGGTCACTTCCTGTGTCTCCCTGTGTCAAGTTTGTATGCACCAAATTGAATCCTCCCCCACACACACATCAATAACAAGGCATATTGTTTGCATTGCTGCATCTCTCCGTGGAGTAATTTTTAAACTGTCCAGCAATGTATTAATACTAGAGCCAAAACGCTACCTACCCTGTGAAATCTGAAAGCGTTCTGACCAAAATAAACGCAAGATATGCTAAGGAACGATCGTGTTGCTATAGCAACCCGTAGCGAAGTCAACAATGACGTTGACTCGCACCACATGACCGGTTTATCATAGATCGTAAGGGGGAAGTAAAGTGGTGTACTGTACATGCGCAGGGCTTGCAGAATTACTACTGCACATGTGCAAGCCCTGTTACAGCCTCGTTGGATACCGAGAGGGATGTCTTTGGGATTACAAGCACTTATCAATATTTTTTACCACAATATTGAAATACAGCTACAGTAAAACTATATAGAGGCACAATTCTTGTAAGTAGCTCTCCAAAATGTGAACTATATATTCAACTTTATTTGATTTTTACCTTTTCCTTCCCCTGTATATACACATAGTTTACCTTGTTGATAACAATATATGTCTGTGTGTGTAGAGTTATTATAATTACAAAAAAGTTGCTTTTAGTAACGGGTGGACCAAATGGACTGAAGGTTTTCTGACGGGAGAGCATCTATTTCTGGTGTATTCTTTTTAGAACATCTGCTTCATATGCTCTTAGAAGCCCAGTTGAAATACATTCTGACGTGCACTGTCTGTCAAAACAAAGATTTTTTGCATGGTGTTAAAGTAATGACCACGTCTCCCACGGTCCACTCATCTCCAAACAGAAGATTCCCTATAGATGTACCTAGACTCAGTAAGAACAAACTACCTCAAAATGGGTGCATGTGAGAACATCTACAGTTACAATAATGGAATGTCTACACACAAGTATATAAGTACAGTTTGCCGTTTTTCTTCCAATTATGTTCTCCCTTATTTGGAGAATATTTCCCTTATTTGGTTTGTGAAAAGATCCCTTCTTTCTGTTTGCCCTTGTTAGATTTTTCCCAGGGTCTCACCTGTGTTGGGAGAATCACTGCAGGACAAACAATTATGGGGCCGGATCCAAAACCCTAGCTGTGTCCCTACTTTGTCCAGTTTTCAAAATGTTGCACTTTTTGTAACAGGCTTCCTCAGCTGTCATTGGACTACAGATTCCATCACCCCCTCAATTGGGTTGTTGAAGGCTGCTGTCAGTTGTAACTCAAAAAAAGCTACAGAGTCACAGGTTGGACAGGCCAAGTGCCATTGCATTCTCTACCCCCCCCACACACACACGCCCACAAATCCTTTATGATAAAAAACGTGTGAAGATGTAATTTTTCAAATTAAAAGCATATGTTGGTAATAAACTGTTTAACTTTTTGTGAGGTTAAATCTGAGAAAAAGTGGACCTGTCACACAGACATAAAAAGCTGTATGATAAAAGTCCTTTTCAAATTAAACATGAAATCCAATTTCTTTTTTCATTAAAGCATTCATAGCTGTTGTAAACTCATTTAAACTTCTCAACTGTAAATCAAATATTGTCTGCCCCTCCTCTATACCTTAGGCATAGAGGCAGGTTAGACAATTACTTTCACTTTTCCATTCAGCAATTCCTAGATGTCACTGCTTTCGACACATTCCCTGTACTCTTCACTGTTTTATTGTGTAGTCAGGGAATGGGGGTGGACATCAGGTCCCCCATTCTGGAGCACAAACAAGATTCTGAGATGATGGAAGGCTTGCCTTAATAACAGTGTCCACAAAATGGCTCCTGCCTGCTTGCTATAATTATGAATTCCCAGACTAAAGGAAACAAGATTCAAATAATTTATATAGTGTAATTAAATTTCATTTTGCTTGACTAATGTGAAAAAAAGGATTTTTAAATGATTTTTTTTGAATGAATGTATTTAAACTAACAATTTTCTCCCTCCCCATCTCCTATTTAAGAACCTTTAATTTCCTGGCCCTAAAGTATATTTAGTCTTTTCCTATCCTCCCACTCCCAATCTATTGTTATCTGCTTGCCACCTATTGATAAATCCTCTCATTCCATTTCCCCTCAATCTTCTTACTTACCCTTTATCATGGTTTTTAACTCTGTGGGGCTCATTCTGTAAGAGTAAAAAGCATGCTATTCATGTAAAAAGCAAGCAATTTGAATATTTCATCCAAGTTTTTTCTCTTTTTCTTTCCAGCAGGAAGCTGATGTTTGCTGATATATACTCAGAACAAAGTGCATGGGTGGAAGTCAGGGAATAGACAAAGATAAAGCTGCATAGCTTATGTTCCAAGGGAACACAACATTGTACAAATCAAATATATAGACAAAACAGAAATCAGTCTGCACCTCTTCACATCACTATAAAAATGTCTGGCACTATGGATTAAATAGTATTTGCATACAGAGTAAAAAGAAAGAAATGCACCTTTATGAAGTATTTGCCTCTGTCAGAGGGTCAATGCTGAAACCTAGTCCATATGACATAAAGCAATGTTTCAAGACTCTTTTTCAGGAACACAAACTAAGCTTAAGAAAGAGCTTGTGACACTAATACCCTGCTAGTTATACCAGTAATTGTAATTTCTATTCTAGGGAAAAATTTGCAATAATTACAGAGGACTCAAAACAGAATGGGTTCCCATTTTTTGGATCTAACCCATAAAATAAATAGATTCTGTAAAAACAAGGTTTTTTTTTTTTTACAAAATTAGTTTCATAGGTGCCCCAAGCCATTTGACTTGTGCTCTAAACTTCAGCCTATCAGCAGAATTAATGGGAAGGTAACAAGATCACGGCACCCTAACACCTACATTGCTAAAAATTTTCCCGTGGCCCCCCACCAACTGGTAGATATGAGAATAGCACTCAATAGTAAAACACCCAAGCCTGACTGTGACTCCTTCAATTACACTGAGCAGGAGAAACATTAGCTTGTCTAAAAGCAATTCCATTGTGAAGTGTTGAAATCACAGGACCAAGCACAGTGATCTAAGATGGCCTACACTCCAATATTACAGCTTTAAAAAATACACGTATTCATTCAAGAATAAAATTTTCAATGGCAGAATGCCTTAAAGATTCGCTGACATAAAGCAATAGAGTTTTACATTGTTTGTTATCAGGTAAAGTGGCTATTTGATTTTGAAAATTGATAAATTAATGCTGAGAATGGAAAAACTAAAATAAAAAAACTTTCCAGAACTTTTAACTTTATAACATTTATAGGCAAAACAATAGGAGCGGTTCTAAATTATAAGGGCATTATTATGCATAACACTGAATTATTAACCTTACAAATTCTGCTTGTATTCTGACCTATTTGAGAAGCATATAAACAAAATTAAAAAAAAATGCAGTCAGCCATCACCAAAATAAAATCCTCTTTAACAAGTCATAATGTGAGCCAGAAACCTTTGAAGCCTGGAACCCTTCCCCAGCAGAATACATTGCTAGACAGATTTTTGGTACAAGCACAAAGGCGCCTTACTTGTAATGTAGATTTGTTATCTGATGAGCCGACCTCTGCAGTCTTATGAATTTATGCAACAAAACACATTGCCTGAGTGACATATTAGCGTAATAAGAAAGAAAAGCGCATAAAATACAAAGGATTTATGTATTTCATTGTAAGCCTCTACACATGCATTTGGATCAGTGCAATTTTTATTGTGTGCTGCACACTAAAAACCCACCCAATCCAGCCAAGACCGACTGGTTCCATTAAGACAAAATATATAGTATTAATAGTTAATGCAATATAAAAATTTAAAGGGATGGTTCATTTACATTCACTTTGATTATATTATAGAATGGCTACTTCTAAGCAACTTTTCAATTGGCATCAATTTCTTCTTATTCTATATTTTCAGAATTTTTTCGCCTTCTTCTTCTTCTTATTCTTTCCAGCTTTCAAATGGGGGGCACTGACCCCCATCTAAAAACAAATGCTCTGTAAGGCTACAAATGTACTGTTTTTGATACTTTTTATTACTCAGCTTTCTATTTAGGCCTCTCCTATTCATATTCTACTCTCTTATTCAAATCAGTTCATGGTTGCTAGGGTAATTTGGACCCTACCAACCAGATTGCTGAAATTGCTCACTGGAAAACTGCGGAATAAAAAGCTAAATAACTCAAAAACACAAATAAAAAATAAAAGTGAGTAGCAACTGTAAAAGGAAAATATACCCCCTTTTTACATGAGCTTATTTAGTTGGGCTTATGCAGAAAAGATAAACACTATCTGAGCCTTCAAAATGAATATATTTTCTTTTGTTTTTTCCCCCAGATTGTTAGGAAACCATGTATTCACAGGGACCAGTTCCCCACCCCCTTAGACTCCCAGTGTCCTGCATCCTCTCCTTTACCTTGTTCAATTGTGAAGTGGTGGATTCTGGGACTTGAAGTCATTCTGCTGTCTAGAGAATCAGTGCACCACCCACTATTGACTTACTAAAAGGTAGTATATTTGTACTTTTAAGTTACTCTTACAAGTGAATTGTTCCTCCTGTGTAATATGATTAACGACTGAACCGTAGGGGTCTATTTTTTATGCTGTTTAAAATTTACACTCTGAAAAAACAGTGTAAAAAGAGCTGTAGAATAAATGGCAACGTACTTTATTTTTACACCTCCTGAACCTCATATATATGGGGTAACACATTCAAGTCAATGGGAGAAATGTTGGTGGTACTGTAGTGGTAAAAAAAAAACCTGCATTTTTTGTGTCCAGAGTGTCCTGCAGTGCAGCCAGGCCTGGACTGGCAATCTGTGGGTTCTGGCAAATGCCAGAGGGGCTGCTATTAGGTTCCATAGAAAGTCACTATTTAGTGGGCTGGTGTGGGCTGTTTGGGCCTCTGTGTGGGCTGATTGGGCCTCTGTGTACCTGAAAAGCCAGGGCCTATTTTAATTCTCAGTCCGGACCTGAGTGCAGCCATGAATGAGCTGCTATGTATGTTATGTTCTTTAAGCTTATGGGTGTTAACAATTGCAGTCAAAGTTGCCCATTAGGGCCCTGGCATACAAGACATTTTGTCAGCTGCGTACACCAAAATGTTCCTAAATTCCTTCCAACCACTAATAATGTAACTTGCACATGAGCTGTGTAGATTGCCTGCCGAGGAAATTTCAGGTTACTTTAGAATCCTTATGAAACGGATATGTTTCCCGGCCAGCAATTTGTATTATTGTTGGCGGAAGTGCGTCCTGTCCCCCCTCCCCCCGCCGGTGATCTGCGGGCAGTGGGGGACAAGGGCCTGGAGTAAGGGTAGGCAGATAGAAGAGGTAAGTATCTTCCCCCCCCTCCCAACCATTCAGGCCTAGGCACATGCCTCCTCTGCCTATACCTAGTTCCAACCCTGGCTGATGGGAAAGCATTATCAGGAAATTTACTGCCCACAGAAGGGAAGATTTGCTGCGGGCAACTAATCTTCACGTGTGTTATTACTCTAAGACTTATGGCTTCATCACTAAAAAATTGATTTTGTTTAGTAAGGGTTAATTCCTAAAATGTTTATTCTGGAAACCTCCAGGGGCTGATTAAGTGCAGTCATGCTATTACTACCCATGAAGGTCATGCAAGTTGATCACACTCTGATTCATAAACATTTCAAGGAAAATACATTCAGGAGTCCCTACCAGATAATATATTATAGACTAAGATTATGAAACAGAACATTAAATGGGCTCCATCACTTTTCATAAAATGTCTATGTTACAGAGATATTCTTGCGGGGTCTTAGAATGGTTCTGCAATTTCTGTAGATTCGTTCAGTCCACTTTAAGTCTCTGTATTTTATTTATAAAATTAAGTAGTATTTGTCATAGTTCTTTTGCAGCCATATGGGAAAATGGCCCTATTGGAAAATGATACTGCAACTAACCGGGGGCTCATTTATAATTGGGTCAAAATGAGTTGCCACCCTTGAATTGCTGCATAAAATGATAACATTTGATATTATATGCTATGTGCACATAACTCCAAGGAAGAAGACTTCCAATAATCTAAGGAGGTCATAACTTGCTACACCAGCTAAGATATTTATTATAAAGCTAATATATTTATTATAATGCAACAATAAATGACTCACTGAGATATACGGAGTCACTGGACTAAAAGCACTTTCGGCAAGCCCCTATTTGTCGTTGCAGCACTGTATATCTTTACAATACAATACAGTATATGCATATTTTTTTCAATCTTACTTTAAAACTAACACAATCATGCTTGCTTTTACACTCCCAAACCCTAAACATATACAGTATCTATGAACACTGGTCACATTCAACTGTATGAGCTGTCTCATCATCTCTTTTTTTTTCTATACTGATGGCTGCACTGTTAAACCTTTTTTGCTCTCTATAAAATTCTCATGCCAAATTTGCTAGGGCAGACAAAGATTCAGGGTCTGAATTAATCAAGGCATTGACCCTCCTTGCACCCTTGCATATCCTATTACTTATACTAGGAGTGGGCTATGCCATCAAAAGAAAAGTGCTTTAGAAATTTCTGACCTAGTCAAAAGCCAAAGTATGCTGTTAAGTAATGGGTGCACACCAAACTATGTGGCATTAGCATTTTATATCATTTTATTTGTCTCTTTATGTAGACTCTTACTCGTCATTGGTGGTCCATTCTCTTTATTAATTGATTTTATAAACAATAGCCAATACATATTTGAATAGTTAAACCACATTACAATTTCTGCCTTGAGCTTTCACCTGGTGAATGGTGAGCAAGAGATTGTACCATCAGAGAGGGAGCCAAGGTTGTCTCGAACGCCTTAGGCCAGCTCAATTTCCTTTTTAGCAAGCCTGGGCACCTATATACCAGCTGATTAAAGGTGATGGTTGTAGTTCCACTACAGCTGGAGGGTCGTAGACTTCATTTTGACTCCAGAACAAAAAAGCTCTAGCTATTATTTTACCTAAGACAAGTGCACATTGCTCTCACATTCTATTATTATTTTAGGTGCTTTATAAAATAAAAACTATAGGCTAAAAGCACAGGGTCTGCTTCTAACATGCACATCCAGATAAATACATATTCCCACCTTCACTCTTACTTGTGTGACTTGGGCTCAGCTGTCAATATGAAGAATAAAAATAATAATAATAACTGGGGGTATAAAAGCCATGCTTGCAGCAGCCCACTTCTTCTGCTGCCAGATTCATCCTGTTCTGTTAATAACTCCTTTGTGCTCATTGCAACTGACGTCAAATTTCAAGCAGTTGCTCTACTTTCTGCCTCCTCTGGTGAGCACAAATATAGATCAGTAGATAGAACCACATTCCAGCAGTTGGAGCATTCAAGCAACAACACTTTAAGGCAGAAATGTATCAGAATGAGAATTGAAATTGTTCAAGTGAAAGGATTTGGCAGTCGAAACCTGCAGATATTGCACCTTCCATTTATTGAGCTACTAAACCCGTTGAACCTTGTAGCCAGTAAAGGAAGAATGAAATGCACATCTCTGGGATCATTTAAGTAGATCAATAAGAAAGATTTCAATTAAAGGTCCTGTTCCACTTTGTACTGGCTGCAAACAGGTGCTGAAACCTATTTCATGCTTAAATTAACTTTGAGGGGTATAATTAGTAAAACATAACTGAATGGTCTGTTTAGTACTTCTATTGTAATGCAAACATGAGTCAAGGCGTTGTTAAATTCTCTTTTTCTTATTGATTTTCATTTATAACACACTAGTAATGTTTATAAATAGAGGTTCATAATGCAGGGACAAGAAGAAGTCACAAAGTTTGCTCCTGACCTAGTAACCCACTGCAACCAATCAAATGTTTCTTTCCAAGCAGCAGACCAGTAAGCTCCTTGGTTGCTATGGGTTTATTAGAACAGCAATCCACCTGTTACTATACCCATTGTTGTCAAAGCTATGGATGATAAAGATTGCCTCTCCCCATTATACTACATGGGGCATTGTTGAGTCAAAAGTTAAACCATCCCAATAAAGGCAATAAGGGGTGCTGGGAGTTAAAATAACTTTATGAAAGCCAAGAGGCCACAAGTTGACTATCATTCAACTTGTGACAGCTCTTTATGTGCCCCCAAATATATTTCAGGAACAAATTGGTCTAAACAAATCTGAAGCAATCACAATGCATTTACTTTTACAATCTCCCTACATCATAGGCAGGCAATCCAAAGTTTTAGCACAGCAGCAGCTTCCAGCATCTGTTTCCATGGCAACATGACTTCTCCAGTTCTCCATTGGGTTTAGCTTAGGACAATGTTCACCACCACGTGTCCTGCATGCCTCTGCCTACACCGCACAAAATGACATCACCCGTAACTATGGAGCCCTACAGCTGAGGCTGTTCCTGTCCTTTCCACTGTAATTTGCATCCTTCATGCACAAAATTATGTTAATCCAATTAGTGCCATAAGAGAATGTACAAAATCTCATAGTATTTCAACATACGTGGGCCTAGCTCAGCAGTACTTCTCTTATCACTAATAGCACCAGAACTATTTGTGATATTGTGGCTGCCATGTTATGTATCCTGTCTTTGTTTCTATACATTAAACGTTTCTGCTTTGACTTAAAGATGTTGCTGCTGAAGAAACAGTCATTGGTTATACCCGCAAAATGTTTCTTTTAAAAGGTCATGAACACCTTAATTTCTTGGACTTGCTCCCCAAGAAATGTACCCATCACAGTGACATGGCATTAAAGAGTTAAGGGTAATGCTGCAAAGAATCAACCAAGGGTCAGAATTGTGCTAAAATTGGTACTGACTGTATGTCTGCATTTGATACGTGTGTGCAGGGCCGCCATCAGGGGGTCACAAGGGGGACAGTTCTCCCGGGCCCGGAGGATTTTAAGCTGTGAGGGGGGCCCGGTCGAGCCGCACTTCACTGATTGCCGGGCCCCTTCACGTAGAGAAACCGGGCCCGGCGAAACTTTCATTGGTGTCAGCGGCTATTCCTATTGGCTGCGTCCCGTGCGTACACATGACGTCAGTACGCACGGGCGCAACGCTATTTAAACCGCCGGCACCCTGCCGCCTGCAGACAGAAGAGTGAAGACGCGGTTGGCGAAGGACAGTCTTCCGGGTGACGGCGATGATGCGGAAGACCCCGCCGGATGCAGGAGGAGACAGCGCAGAAGAAGATGACAGCGCAGATGAAGAAGACCGCACAGAAGAAGAAGTCACCATGTGAGGGTGTGTAAGAGAGACCCCCCAGTTACAGGTAAGTGCCACTGACCACCAATGCCTGCCCCTGTTCACCAATGCGACCCCCTGAACCCCCACGCAGGCCCCTGAACCACCAATGCAGGCCCCTGAACCCCACGCAGGGCCACGGGCCCCTGAACCACCAATGCAGGGTTGCAGGGCCCCTGAACCACCAATGCAGGGCCCCTGAACCCCATCCAGGGCTGTGGGCCCCTGAATCACCAATGCAGGGCCCCTGAGCCACCAACGCAGGGCCACTGAACCTCATGCAGGGCCGCAGGCCCCTGAGCCACCAATGCAGAGCCCCATAGCCACCAATGCAGGGCTCCTGAACCCCATCCAGCGCTGTGGGCCCCTGAACCACCAATGCAGGGCCCCTGAACCCCATGCAGGGCCCCTGAACCCCATGCAGGGCTGTGGGCCCCTGAACCACCAATGCAGGGCCCCTGAACCCCATGCAGGGCCCCAGGCCCCTGAGCCACCAATGCAGAGCCCCTGAGCCACTAATGCAGGGCCCCTGAACCCCTTGCAGGGCTTTGGACCCTTGAACCACCAATGCAGGGCCCCTGAACCCCCAATGCGGGCACCTAACCCATTCTGGGGGATACCAAAGAGCTACATTGGTGGCCAGGGGTCACAAAAAAACACTGGTGGCAGGGCCCCTCAGCAAGTCACTGACCACCAATGATTGCCCCTGACCCTCCATGCAGCCCCCTGGCTTGCAGAAGGGTCTGGCCACCAGTGGTTTTTTTTTTGTGACCCCGGCCACCAATGTAGCTTTTCGACATCCCCCTGAATGGCGTGTTTTTATATATAATTTTAGTAGGCCGCCAGTTTTTTTTTTTCTTGGGCCCTGCCTGGTTTTCTTAACTAGCCACAAATGTCCATGGGACCTTTGTACTGGTGGGGGCGTGGTTGGGGGCGTGGTTGGGGGCGTGGTTAGGGGAGGCGTGGCGAGGGGGGCCCAGAAAATGTTGTTGTGTGGGGCCCCGTGATTTCTGATGGCGGCCCTGCGTGTGTGTATTTATATTCACATGTTGTGCATTCTTGTAAACTTTCCATACACTACTCTTTACAGTGTAAAAAACAATGCTGTTCATTAGTAAATATTTTTTATAATTGTTCCTACCCCTAAGATTACTTAATCTACATGATACAATTATAAAATCATCCAGTATCTGGGTGAGTAACGCAAGTATAATGTGACTGAGCACCAACATGTGCAATTTTATACCTCTTGATGCTCCTGTGTTTGGAGGTCCATTATGTTTATATTACAGAGGATTAGTGTACCAGGCAAAAATGAAGACATATAAAGAAATATAAAGGCTTTTCAGATAAATAGATTCCATATCTTTGTACAAGCAGGGCAATATGTTCTGTGATCTAGCATATTTTTGTTGAACTAGTAGGTAGCAAGCGCTTGCCTGTGACCCTTTAGCTTTTAATATGGTAAATAATTAAAATAATTAAAGGCAACATCAAAAGGTGTTAAAGTACAGCATAATAGGCCACAGAATACAGTAATGACTTTCAGAACATACCACTATAGACTTTAAATACTTGAGATCATTCGACCTCTCTCTTTATTTCAATATAGTCTAGCTTTCAGAACTAGAGCACTAAATTTCAGATGTTTCACTCCTTTTTATACAGATTGCAAAAATGCAAGATGAAATAACTTACAGCCAATAGATAGCTAAAGGATGCTGAGCTCAAAAACACAAAGCTGGATTTAGTTTTTGAAAGTTACAAGAAGGGAAATTGTGAAAAAAAGGGACGGCATACACCAACATTTCAAATACAGGTATGGGACCCGTTATCTGGAAACCTGTTATCCAAAAAGCTCAGAATTACAGGAAGATGATCTCCCATTGACTCCATTATAGGCAAATAATTCTATTTTTTTTTTTAAATGATTACCTTTTTCTCTGTAATTATTAAAATGCACTTTGTATTTGATCCTAACTATGATATAATTAATCCTTATTAGAGACAAAACAATCCTTATGGGTTTGATTTATGTTTAAATATTTTTTTTGTAGATTTGAGGTATGGAGATCCAAATTTCAGAAAGATCTGTTATCCGGAAAACCCCACGTTCCGAGCATTCTGGATAACAGGTCCCATACCTGTACTGTATTAGCAGTTATTGTGAATACACAATCCAGCTGTTATATTACATCACTGCTGCAATAATTAGCTAAAGTGAACTTTTTTTCACTAAAAGGGTATAAAACGTTAAGACATTTGCTTTTAAGTCTTGAAAAAAAAAAAATAATAATATATGATTACATTAAGCAGCAAAATATAAACCATTTTGTAAGGGCTCTGCAATCTAATTTGGGAGGAAAGACAATAAGTGAAGGGGAGTTGTAAGACTAGTGCTCCAGAGAAATACAAAAGTAGAGTTCTGACCTGGATCATGTAGAGCTGTGCAATCCGGTATTCCTCCACAGTCATGGGAAGCGGGATGCGATATTCTTTAATTAGCATCTTGAAGAGCAAGTTTTGGCTTCTCCAAAACTGATAGAATCAGTTACACAGAGAAAACTGCTTAAGGGTTTTTAAAGAAGTGCCTGGAAAGTCATTTGGGGGAAACCTGAAACAACAAAACAAAAATATGACAACGTTATATTTCCGTCTGCCTTGTGAATGGAACTTATCTCTTTGCATCTTCTTCAACCCCTCGTGTTCCCTTGAGAAATAATTAATATACAGTACAGCAGACTGATTTAACCTTTATGTTGCAAACTCATGAGAAACACATAGGCGAATGACCAAGGCCCTAGTCCATGCCAAGTCAGTGGAATGCCGTACTGATTATTGTGACAGTCCCAGTGAGCAAGTTTTGTAATACAGAGTTATTTTTTTTAGGGTTAATAATGGGGCCAGTAACAGAGAGAAAGCAAAGCCAGTGCCATTCAGCATATGTACAGTATAAATCGAGATACCTAACACGACAGTCAGGAATATCAGACAGTAATGATTAGAGATCCTCCAAATTGTTACTCTTAGAGCAGGGAAACCAGACCAGTCACATTTTAAATGTTTCCCAGATTATCACAGAGGTGAATAAACAAGAACAACAAGAGTTTACTTTTTATCTCTTAAAGGAGAAGGAAAATAATTTATACTTGGGGGTACTATAAGTTAGGCAACCCAAAGTGGTCGTGGCTGGTGCTCCTATCACCAGAGAACTGCACTGACCCAGGGTTCTGCCAGCGAGCACCATGGAACGATCATCTTCTTTGCTCTTCATATTTCCTGGGGCAGACGCATGCGCAGTAGAATGAAATAGCCAACTTTTTCATTAGAGTTTGGCTTTTCTTTCTACTGTGCAGCCGCAAGAAGAGAGAAGAAGCAGGAAGAGGATCTCTTTGTGGCCCTCTATAGAAGAACTCGGGGCCGGTGCAGTTTTCTACTGATGTACGGAACACCTCAGGTAAGTAAATACAATCAATTAGGGGTGCCTTACTTTTGGCACCCTGAAGTATAAAAAGACTTTCCCTCTCCTTTAAGACAAACACATAGTTTATAATTATATGGTTTGATGGTTTTAATTGATATATTTTTTTTCCATATGGAAATGCCTCTTTTAGAGTGAAACTAAAGAAGAACTGGAGGAAAACATTTTTTTCGGTAATCTGGCCATTGAGGACACTGAAATCATCTGTCTATGAATTACATTTTATTATGACACAAAGTATTTATAAATGGGACAGAGTTTGTATGTTCTCTATGTCTTTGTGGGGTTTGTTCCAGGTATTTTGGTTTCCTTCCACATTCCAAAAATATACAATCAGGTTAAATGGTTTCAGATAAAATTGGCCAAAGTATGTTAATGTGATAGGGACCTTAATGATGCATAATCTCTGTGAAGCAATGTGTAAATGTGTTGGTGCTTTATACATAACAGATAATAAATAAATCAAATTTACAAAGATTTTTTTTTCTTTCTGTATCAAACTGTATTTTGCTAGGACAGACTGTGGCTACTGGAGATTCACTCCCGGAACTGGCACACAAGAAGGAACACAGTCACCCTTAAAAAACTGGAGAAATATAGAGAATCACGAGGAAAGAATTTTATTTGTATATTCATACATTTAATGTGACTTTACATGCCTGAAAGCCAGAATGAGGGTAAAGATAATAAGACATAAAAAGAAAACACAATTTTTCAGTCATATTAGTCATAGTAATGTAAAAAGCACTTTTTGGCGTTTTTAACAAGACCTGTCGAATTCTTAGCCCATGGTTTAAAGAACAGCATATAATATTTGACTTGCATTCCTGACTGCACCCACTCACTAATATGCAATCAATGGTCTCTGCTTCAGTTCTGTACTTATTCATTGGTTTTTGATTTTACAACATTTTGTTTTTTACCTATTAAATTACACATGTCAAACATTGCCATAATTTACTCAAAAAATTTCAGGAGCTGATTGCAACACTGTATTTATATATTTCTACTTTGAAGTTGTAGCTGATCTATCATTTTGTATCATTACGTATGACTCTCTGTCAACTCTTATTAAAAAATCAATTTTATTTTACAAAAACGTAAATTCTGGGAGATATAAAGCTAAAGCAGTTTAAACAGAGATCCAACAGTTTCTTGCAGTAAATTCAAGATGAGCAGCACCACTGTTAGCCTGATTGGCCAATGGGCAGTTTTTTCTTTGGCAGCAATATAACAATTCCAATATTTTTTTTTTAAAATGAAAAACTCCCATTTAAGGAATAAATCAAGGCTAACCCAATGAAGATTACAGTTGTCGGCCACAGATAAGCTAACAGTGCTTTGTGTATAATTCCATGGAAATCATATTTTGACAGGAGCAATCACCACCATATACAGGTAAACAACCAAAACAAACAGTGTAGGCCTATTAAAGGAACGTAACACCAAAAAATGATTAATGTAATGAAAATAATAATGTAGTGTTGCCCTGCACTGGTAAAACCGATCTGTTTGCTTCAGAAACACTACTATTGTTTATATTAATAAGCTGCTGAGTAGCAAACACAGCAGTTTTACTATTGCACGGCAACACTGCATTTTAGTTTTATTACTTTAAAACAATTTAATTTTTTGATGTTACTGGTCCTTTAAGAAGGTTTCCAGCACTTACTACATGATCTTATGATCATACAACTTAATGTACTACAGTAAAAAGGGACAGACCCAATGTACTGTAAATACGCACCATTAAATACTTGCATATGTTTTCTTTACTATTCCTAACAAATAATAAATACTTAACGGCAGAGCATTTAGAAAATCTTAATGTATGCAATAACCCTAATCCCGAACTATCCCTAACTTCATTACCTAAAAGTAAACCAGATTAAAGGGGAAGTTCACATTTAAATTACCCTATTCTAAGCAATTTTTCATTTACTTTTCATTTTATTTGGTTTTCGAATTAGAAGACGTCCTATTCTGCCTCTGGCCAGCTCTAATAATATCCTATAAATAAATAAATAAATGTCTTTTTAATCTATTTTGCACTGAGAAGCTTTTTGCCCCTGATGAAGACCACTGCGGTGGTCGAAACTCGTTGGGTTTTTCTATGATGTCTGTAAGTTTTTACTGATATGACTTAATAAATTTTGACTTTTTATATAAGTCTGAGTGTGCAATCCATATATTTATTTATTTATATGATATTTATCAGGAGGCGAAGATTGGGCAGCCCCCCTTGGATTAGCACCTCAGCATGGTTCTCTAATAAAATAGGTGTGCGCCTTCCAAATTCTAATATGATCTAATAATATCCTGTGACTTATGCAATGCTATGATATGTGGTGTTACACAATATAATTCCTGTCCTACAAAGTTATTTGCTATAGTAATACAGACATCAGCACCGTCCCAGTTGCACTTTGCCAAATATATAATTCTACTCACAACCAATGAGGAGGTGTCATGTGTTTGCAAAGATATATATTTTGCAGAAGGAATCCTGAGTAGTTGTGTGGTGTTGTCACAAGTCATCAGTTTGGGGAATGGAACAGTTAAGTCACTTTACCTTAACAGAAGATTCGGCTTGTCTCATGCCAGGCTACCGACTGATCACTAAAAATGGTTTTACCAACAGGCAGATGCTGAAAGCTACCAAATGACATGTTTTACATTATAGATACTTGTGTCCAGCCCTAAGGAATAATTCTGCTTTGCATGTGCAATGCTATACCAAACTACACACTTCCAGGCGACTAAAGGACAAGGATTTGATAGGTTGGTTACCCCTCAAGCTACAAAGTATTTGTTTGTGAACCATATAAGGGAACTCCAGCTGGGATTATATTTTTTTCACAATGTCAGTTAATATATTACTGCATTTCATATTTCAAAACAGTAGGAGGTAACACAAAATGGAGATACTGGCACTATCAAAAATGTATATCTCATGACTGAAGCCAGAAATACGTCCAGCACCCTGAAATGAATAGTCATCGCTAGTTTTCATTCCTGCTTCAGAGAAAAAGCTCAGTTGCTTCTCTAGCCTTTAGAAAAGGAAGTTAAAGTGAAGGAACAAAGTTAAACATGCTCAGCTATTTGACTATATTTTCTTTGACATATGAAACCAACACAATTAACTGTTTTTGAGAAGAATGAGTTGGGCAATGAATTCAACACAAGATATTAATTACTGTCTCTGTGATCTGGCTGGTAGGGGGTTAAGTATGCCTAGCTTGTGACCTCTTGGCCCCTGAGTAACTATTATTTCTTGTAGCTGAAAATAGTCTCTCTTGGGGAAGAGCCCATATGTTCCTTTGGGATCTTTCACATACGTCCATGCTGCTCATCACTTCTAGGTAAATGAAGAAAATCTGCTTTAAGGAATGATTACCTCATAGCGATGTGGAAAAAAACTAAAAAAAACAGCTTGAGCTTCAGTATCCTACCTTATTTTATAACCTTTTTTCTATAGTAGAAGAGACAGTAATGCATGAAGATGGTCTAACTATAAAGGCATTTACACTGGAAAGTTATTGATTTTATTTTTACAGTAGGAAAGGCAAGATCTGTTTTCCATACTAAAGACTAGCTAAAAATAAATCATTTCTAATGACAAGGAAAGATTCAGTGGTACGACAGAGTTGAAGCATTGTTTATCTGAAATTATATATATATTTCATACTATACTGTGAGGGGGCAATTTACAGACAATTTGGCCTAAAGCCCAGATTAAGTGGCAGTTTGGACTTGATCAAATCAATTGTGCTCTCTTTAGTTTTATAGAATAGTTAGTATGCAGTAAATGCAGCATCGTGTTCCCATTTTGTAACTATTTATATTACAGTGTATTATTCCACAGCAAGTATAACAAGATATTAATGCAAATCATGCTATTAAAATATCAGTTTTGAAGTTTTCTGGCCTAAACCAGAAATAGGCATAAGGCATGTCTGGATGGCATACGCTCAACCCCTGATTTGAATCTGTGCTTTGATTCATTTGCAACTGTGGCTTAAAATATGTGAAATTCCTGTTTAAAGATTTATATAACAGGAGGAGTTATGCCATTTCATCTTATGAAGCTCTGATGATTTTGAAGAGGGCTATCAGGGAACTGGGACTTTAAACTGCCGATCTGGGACTGTGAGCACCATATTAGGAGTGTCCAAAAAATAGGACAGTTGTTGCTACTGCTGGCATATTGAGCTAGATTGTGTTCACTTGTCCATTGCCAGAGGGATAACAATTGGCCCACAAGCCTTGGCATAGTTTCTAGGTAAACTCAGTATCCTTTCTTGACACTCCTGAGCCTCTTATTTATCACCAGTTTCCTGAATTCATCCCGTCTTCTCATTTTGTCTCTTGTGTGGGACTTACTACTGGTCTATGAAAAGCACAGATTTACTCTATCTTTTTCTATAGCTAACAATTATGACCCCTTAGGTCCTAGAGCAATTAGAGGCAACCTGCTGGTTAGATGTTAGAAGTTGCAACATTTGGGAGCTGCACATTGCCCCTCCCATATAGCATATTATTTTTTATAACTTGTTGATATAGCACTTTACAGATTAAACATCATTCACATTAGTTCCTGTTGCAGTGGGGCTTACAATCTAAGGTCGCTGTCGTATTCATACACACTATGGTACAAATATTTCCCGGAGAAAGTTGCTTCTGGATTTATTATCACTTACTGTACTATCAGTTCTCTAAAGCATTATGAATTATTGCTACTGCATGTAACCAAGTGTCCCCGAAAACTGGAAAAGGCGAAAATATTTGTCTTTTTCGTCATCTGGCACAAATAATCTGGGAAGAAAGCCAGGGACTTGAACACTTCATTACAAGTCAATTTTCTTTTCAGCTATGAGTAATGGACAAAGCCTTCCTTGTGAATCTGCCTCCTTATGCAAAGGCATTGCTCTCAGTATCCCAGTCATTCAAGTGTATATTCTAAGCATGCTACACCAAGAAAGCTGTTTAAGCCTAGGGTATTTCTGAAACAGTAAACAGTGATTTAAATGTGCAAAATAAAAGTCTTGAACTCATATACAAGTTAGTACTGCAGCCCTATGGCATAAATACAATTAACAGAGTGTCAGCTGTAAGTGGTCTTAGCTGTACTCTACCCCTTGGTTACCATTGCAATTATGGTGCATTCTTAAAACCCTTAGATAGGAAGAGGTTGTAAATCAACAGTAAAGTGCCTGTTGCCTCAAAAGGCTGCGGACTTTAACAACAAGTTTCCAAGCAGAAAAAGCTACTCCTAAGTAGCAAAACGAGTGGCATTGTAATACATTTAAAAGATACAACAGCAAAGCAGCTTATAGCCCTTAATCTTTTTTCCATTAATAGATATGATTTGACATTGCATGAAAAATGTAGCCGCTAAGTTATGGAGCAACAAGAAATGGAACAGCCTTTCCTGATCCTCCCAATTGTCTCAATATGTCTTATCAGCTGCAAGACAGTAAAATGTGGAAATGGTTATTTACTCAATTACTTTAATATAATTCGTTGGTGTCATCTGAACTTCATGTTGATGTCGTTTTTATGTGACTGCCAGTTCCACTTCACACTGTTCAGGTTATGATCAGATTATTTACTTGGTGTCAGGGCTATCCTAGCAAGCCAGAACCCCTTTCTGCCTGCACACTGCAATCTACAAATTGGGGGTTTAGGACAGCCAAGTATCCTGTTCCAGCACTCAAAGTGAGTGGGGTACTTTGCCAATCTGAAAATGCCTATATTAACTAAATGGATTTCTGAGGGCTATTGGGCTTCAGCACTGACAGCAAATACATTTCTTCAGATCTCTAGGATGGCAAACAATAAAACAAACGCTTGATTGTAAATGGAAGCCACTTTTTATGAACCAGAAAAATACATAATTATGAGGAAGGATAAATATACGCCTATTACACACTACGATCAACTACACTAGACACTTCAATGTCAATATGAACATTCCAAACCTATAAAGTGTCTATATTTATATATCTCATGTTCCAACCACTTACACTCAGACTGAGGACCACACAACAGTAAAAATAGAATTTTTGGGTGCTAGTGGTTCTTAAACAAAAAGTAATCATTTAGTAATGGACCAGGCATAGGAGATCATGTACATAATCGCAATACAATTTGTATTCAGTACTCTGCAGTTAAAATGATGGTACTCCAGACACTAGCACCTCTGTCTACTTTAGGTCTAAGGTTCCAGAATTGTGGGGCTAGCCCTTAATGGAAGCTCAAAGCAGCAGAAATAGGGCCCCAGTCTGAGGAGTTTGGCATTTAAGATGAATGCTTCTTAGTCATCAAATAAAAGTAACACATACGCACAATATCCTATTTTTAAAATGACTATTGTACAGAACTGTGCTAAGATCTAGGGCACCACAAATATGATACGTAACATCTGTGCTTTAGAGTTAACAGGGTAGTTGAGCTTTAAAATAATTTTAGTATGATGTGGACAGTAATATTCTGAGACAATGCAAAATAGGTCTTCGGTTTTATGGCTTTGAATTATTTAGCTTTTTGTTTGAAATTTTAACAGCTGCCTGGTTGCTAGGGTCCAATTTACCCTAGCAACTAGGTAGTGATTTGACTGGAAGTATAATATGAGAGAGCCTAAATAGTAAGAAATAAAAAATAACAAGACAAATAACATTTTAGCCTAACCGAGCAATAATTAATAGGCTGCTGGAATCAGTGGCCCAAATAATTAAACTATTAAACAATACAAACTAACCAGTATAAGCTAACTTGGGACCTGAACTGCAAATGGCAACTTGAACCTAAGAAGTCAACAGTCTCTATCCCCTATACCAAAAACATGGTCTTTCCATACAGACCCAGGCCATTCTCCACCCAGCTAAGTCTGTTCCCTAGTTCCTACTGACACAATGAAAACTGGGAGATTTTGACAGTCTTTTGGCAGAGATTTCCAATGTGCAATGTCCCCAGTCCACTGAACACCAGTGAGAGCTAAGGAGAATGTTATTTTCCCTTGGTCACGGAGCAGGCTATCATAGGCTGGCCTAGAGGCACCCCAATTACAAATCCAGCCCTGTTTATATGCCTCAACTGCCTTGTGCCGCAGGTTCATAGCCTAACTGCTCACACCTCAGCTTCTTCTCCAAAACAATATTTGTACATTTAACCATGTTATACAACTCCAGAAATAAGTACTACATTACTGTATATGGTAAAGAAGCAATGTCCTACCTGTGACCCTCAAGCAGTTTAATAGCTCCAGCCTCCCTGACAATCTTTGGTGGATATCATTGTATTGAAATATATCTATTTCTAAGTTATGACGACAAAGTTACTTACCAAGATGGACAGGCTGTTGTCCAGACACACAGGGGACTCTTATTTCAAAGGCAGTGACATTCCCAGTGAAAGTTTTCACAGTGCTATGGCTTACAAAACAATGTCACATGATGCTTGGGACATTAGAACTGCAGAATTGTCAGAGGTCAGGAGCCAATGGATTCCACCTCCTTTCCAACCACAGAAAGTTGATATTTTATTAAACGCTCGCATATTAAGAATGAGACTTGATGAATGATGTATAGCAGATAACCCTTTAAAATAATTATTTACACGGCAGCTATACATTTGGTAAAAACTTGCACCTGTGAAGGCTGCCATGTAAGTTACACAATGCACTGCTCCACTTCGTTTTTCTTTGGTGAGATGAAGTTCCTTTGAGCACTAAGACGTTTCGTATGCTTTACATTAAGATAAGGTGTTAAATGCTACTTTACCTCCTTTCTATTAATAAAAGCACAATAAGTACAGAGTAGATGATTAATTACAAGAATCACAATATGCTAAATTGTGCCTGCTTGGGATAATATGTACTGGATGAAACATATGTAATTGCTTGGAACACAATTGGGATTCCACTATTGTCAGACAGATGAGCACTGGCATGGGGCAAAACATAATGCCAGCTCAGTCTTTCCATAAATTGGACACATGCTTCCCCTTGAATGGACACATGGGGATTATCTCAACATGATGCTTGCACAATTATAAAACTTGGAAGCAACAATCAAACTGGGCATCTGTTGTCTGATTCTTTTTATACTTAGTAAAAATAAAAAACCAGAACCAGAACTTGATTGCAAAACAGAATGTTCTATCTCTGTTTTTCCTTCCTGATTAGCATGTACATTCTTAAATATGCATGATTTGTGTAACTTTTTAGAGCCATGGCCATGGTAGAGCAACATCATTATCTAGAAAGTTCTAAATTGTGGAAAGGCCTTATCCCATAGACTCCATTTTATCCAAATAATCCAAATTTTTAAAAATGATTTCCTTTTCTGATCTCCTCTATAATAATAAAACAACACCTTGTACTTGATCCAAACTAAGATATAATTCATCCTTACTGGAAGCAAAACCAGCCTATAGGGTATAGTGAATGTTTCCATGTTTTCCTAGTAGACTTAAAGTATGACATTGACAACATAAATTATGGAAAGGATCTGTTATATGGAAAACTCCAGGTTTAGTGGCTTGCTGAGGCTACGAAGCAAATGCCAGTGGTCTATATACAGTATACCAAGATGCACCAAAGCAATTGGTGAACTTTATTTTTCTTAAAGCATGAATTTTATAAAACTGGGGGCTACATATAATATAGTTGCGTATAATACTACAATATACTGTATGTGTTTAATAATAGAGATATTTTTTTTTGATTTGGCTGAATACCATGCCCATTTTACCATTACTGTTCAATTGTGAAATGGTGCATAAGACACTTTCTCTGGAATCTGATCAACATACGTCATGATTTACAAGCTTTAGGTCTTATGATGACAACTTTAACCTGTATATTTAGTGATCAGTTGCAAATATGACTGATCTCCAATGTTATCCATTTGTGAGATGACCAGATTGATGTCTTTTACTGGCCAGTTTGGCCCTATAAATGGCTAGATCTGCAGGTATCAATCAGCCTTAACATCACAGCTAAGCTTTATGGGGTACTGCAGTAAGTAATAAATCAAACGTATAAAAAATGCACATTTTTACTTTACTTGGCGGGCAATATGTGCAGCCTTGTCTAGATCAGCAACCTGCAATGTGATTTAGATCTCTGTCATGTTCACTGTAATACGTAAGGCTCTCTGGACTATGACATTCCCCCTCTACCAGTAGCAATTCCATCCCCAAAAACCCTGCCCACTCTTTTATTATCAACTTTGCTGCTTTTCAATTATTTGGATTTTTCTGAAATTCAGGAAACTATTGTATAGCAATAATCTTTGTCTGCTTTTGGAATCATGAAATCATCCACATTAATAATAAATAACTGCCAACATATGTAACATCTAAATACAATACAGAAGTCTGTGAACAAACACAAACCAATGTGCTAGACATCTCAGAGATATATATCCGTCCTTTCCTTATCTTCTAACTGTGACAGATGGAAGCATTTTCAGAATTAATTTTTTCATTATTTGCTTTGAATTAAATAAGAAAAGCCTTCGAAAACCATATACGTGCCATTGCCTACAACTTTTTTCATGAATCGATTTTATTGGTTTAAGAGACAGACACAAATAGGCCCTTATTGACATAACGGGTTTCAACAAATCAATTACGTACTTTACTCAGATAAGGCTTTTAGTTCCTAATGATAATATAGCCAAAAATGGAATTATGTCTAAGCTTTTAGTTCCTAAGGATAATATAGCCAAAAATGGAATTATGTCTATGATTAGAACCTATGTAATACTGCCAGTAGTCTTGTAAAGGATACAACTGTGCAATTTATTTTCTCTGTAATGAAAGGGCCTCAAGCCAAAAACTGTTTTTGAATAATAAAAGTTATATTCTAAGCAACTTCCCAAATAATAACAATGATTTTAGGGGAATAACCCCTTTTAGCTTTTGTTCTGCTTACATGAAAAATTTCGTCCCAAAAAAAGTGACTAACATCTATTATCTTCCTGCTACTATTCTCCTTACGTATGCTTTATTGCCTTCTGCATTTTGCGCAATTACTCTATTCAGATATTTTATAGCCCCCCCAGCTCTGCAAATAGATTTAGCAGCAAGCAGCAGACTGGGGTGGAGATAGAGATGAGGTTAGAAAAAATACATGCACATCAAATTTGCCCAAGTAAATCCTGCTTAATTTCTAGCCAGTTTAAGAACAGTCTTGACTGCTGCCCAGTAGCCAATCAACTCATTACCCAATCAATTATTCTTAAAACTGATAGGTGTGTAGCACATTTAAATAGGATCAACATAACATATTTTATTAGTAGTAGCACACATTTATATAGCACCAACATTATTTACAATAAATGGGTTTATATACTGAACAAACAGATCACATACATTACAATACAAGATGCAAAAAAGTACTTACAATCTACAAGGAGAAGGGGATAAAATGAAGAATCATGGACTATAGCCAAATGTCCATTTGATACGGCTACACAACACATTGACGGAGAGGTGCTGTCACTATTATGGTTCTTTATTGGACAGAAGTTATTAACACAGGCATACATTATTCTGCATGGAAATTATAGTTTAATGATAAAATAATATTTCTTTCATGGACTGTATTACAATAGTGGTTGTAAATGGTAGGATTCTTGCTCAGAGTTCCTGATGAATAACATCTGAAAGTCATCAGAAAATCACTGTTGAAGGTTGCAGATTGGCTATGAATCTGTTGGGCAAAATAGAGAAGATTTACCTACTCTTTGCAAATGCCCCATAATGTGCGAATCCAAGGAATAAAATTGGCATTCTTTATCCAAACTGTAAAGAATTAGAGGCTGCAATGGCATAATGAGGTCCATTTCTCATGTTAGAGATGGTCATCATAAAGACAACATGCAGCACATGTACAGTATGCAGCCAGTGACAAAATCATCAGCCAAAACCTAACAACCCATTTAATTTCAAACTCATGTCTTCTACCACCTTTGGTTAACTACAGCTCCCAGGCAGATGATATGATGATATTTAAACTAATGAAAATAAATCAGTAGCAAGATATTTAAAAATTAAATTGCCCCAACGTGTCTGCATCTGTGAGCATTATATCATTACTACCTACCCCCCTGAATTCTAGAAAGGTTGGCTTCTTTCTTTGATTGCCACCTAAGGATTGGATTTTATACATCTCACTGTTCTCACACAACCCTTATTTCTGACAAGAGAAGAGAGCAAAAACTAACATTTCTTAAACAAATGTTCTTTCAATGCGGCTCCATGCACAAAGGACACCATTTGGAAAAGATATAACTAATTATAAAACAGTTTCCTTTTTATCCTGCAGTGCAGAACTCCACAGCACAACAAGGCTCTGTGTTAAATAAACATTTTCTCAATCATAATGCCACCAAAAGGATTAGCCTAAAAGGACTATTAATTATGATAATGGATAGAGCCATAAAAATACAGTTACTGTAATTGTGAGTTCTCAACACACTATCTGTCTTGTGTAATACAGTCCTGGTCTGTCTGGAATGGAGTCTGCATTTTCCTGTCCCTTTCTGGAAGTACATAGGCAGATCCCTAGGTTTAAAGCAGGATAGGGGTTAAATAAAAATCTGCAGATACCTGTATAGCCAACAGTCTTACCTTAAAAAGAGCTGGAGCAGAAATCATGCAATGATTAATGACCATAAAGTTTTCCCATGCGACTTCTGACTCATTGAAAGAGGCACCACAAACAAAACAAAATACAAAATAAATATAAATGATGAGACAGTCAGGTGGTAAGTCCCAGCAGGGGCTAACAACAGAACCAATCACTGGGACAACTAAAAAAGGAAGTGACATTTAGAAGGAACACAAACTTACATAGAGACAGATCGACCCCCCTGAAGGCTTTTGGATTAATCCTGCCCCTTTTAAAACAACAGAGACCTATATCTGTACAGAAACAAAATCTGACTGTGGATAAACCAATTATGGTGACCTTTTTGCATAGAATACATCTAATCACTGACCTTATACTATAATTAATATTGCTTAGATGCCTAGAAGCCTGCAAATCCCTAAGCCATTAAATTGTCTTTGTTTAAAAACAAAATGGATTTATTAATGTGATTGCTTATTTATAAAGTGCTATCATGTCTCACAGAAATGTACAATGCAAGTAGGGAAGGGAACATAGTCCTCTTTATCTCCTGCAATATTTGTATGCAATTTATACTATTGAATGATACACCCCCTCTTTTGTACAGTGCTGCATTATATGTTGGCACTTTATAAATGTTATAATAATCAAAATAATAATAGTGAGCTTGGGAGAAAAATAAGTTCAGCCATAATAGGTAGCGGGCGGGATGTTTAGAGTAGGATGCTGGGAGTTACAAGACAAAAACCTCTGGAGGGACACAGCAGGTTGCTCAACACCATCTTATGGCCTTCTGCAAATTAACACTTTACTAGAGATGCAGAGTCTATATCACATTTAGATTTGCTGCTGTTGCCCTACGAATAAAAACAAAGTCTAGGTTGCATTTGATACTGCTGAGACTACTGTGCTTACAGGTAATTACAGGTAATTAACATATTGGTGTAAACAATGTATTACCATTCCCATCACCTTCAGTTAGAATCTGACTGAGGATGATGGGAGCTGTAGTTCCATACTGCTTGATCATACTAGGCAGAGGAGGAATAAATATTTAGCCAGAGTTTAAATGTCTTTCACAAATAATACTTTCCCCTATTTAGTAGCATTTTAATCTCAAGAGCAAACCTGCTGAGCTGCTCAGAGTAATTCTGCACAGAACGGATGAACCTTCACTAGACAATAGGATGTAATCCTACAGTTTGCAGCCTGGAGTAGAAACTCCTTAGAGCACAAATTGAAGCATTATAATTACAAGGGTGATGGGTAAGAGCCAGTGACCTTCGTGAAAGTCACCACATTGGCATTCTAGAAACTATTTTAAACTTCAGAGCATTCACACAAAGCTTTCTAAGCACCCTGCTCTCCAGTAATAAACAAAGTGACAAAGAGGAATATATGAACTGTGCTATGTTTTGCTCTTTACCATCTTCCAACAAGACACAATGCAAGAAACATGAAATAGTTGCAAGGTTACAGGGATGAGTGAGATAGCAATGCTTTTTCACTTATTTACTGGCTAAAGAGACGCCATTAAATTAATTGCATAAAAAATTGTCTCAAATGGCTATGGGATCCATTATCTACTAATTAAAATAAAGGAGTCTGCAATGAAGAGCATAACAGAGAGGTGATCATATACATTTCTATTTTTTAGGAATTGCCCACTTCAACCAATCACCTGCAGTAATAGTCTTTTCCCTGTAATTTGCACCCAAAATAATTTAACCCCTGCAATGCTGCCAGTGTTCAGCAGGACAGGACTGGTTTAACTATTGGGGGGGGCAGGTCTGAACTGGCATTTAAAATAGGTCTTGGCATTTCAAGTACACAGAGGCCCAAACAGCCCCCACAAGTCCAATAAATAGTGACTGTCTGTGGCACTTACAGCAACCCCTCTCTGGCATATGCCAAAATCCACAGATTGCACATGGTGGGGCAGGCGTGTGACCAGAGGTGGTAGCAGTGGGCAGCGATTGGAAATGGCAGCTAGTTGGGCGGACAATGGGGGGGTAACGGGGGGTCCTATTGAAATTTTGCCCCGGGCCCATCATTTTGTTGTTCTACCACTAGCGAGCAGAGATAGTAAAACAACTGTGTAATGAGGCCAAGATGCCTGGTTGATGCCTCTTAAACTAATATGCTTTTGGCAAACCAATTATCTCACTTTTGGGGCCTATAGGTATTTTTTTTTACAGTGTAGCGACACAAACACTTTTTATTAGGCCACTGTTGCCACTACATAATAATGTATTGGTCAAATGTTATTGGAGATACCCACAAATTTATAGATTATTAACTGCAAAACCACTTTGGCCAATGAACATTTTGTTTCCGTTAGAAACTATGCGCACGTTGCAGCATTTTGGACTTGTGACATCAGCCCATCCCATGAAAATATTTTAAAAACTCTGAACTAAAAGAAGAAGCACCACGAGGATAGCAGTTTCACTTTAATCAGTTACGGTATATTTTGTGGGTGAAGCACTGCTACAGAGAGAGTCTCAGAGCATGAATCATTTTGCATCTAATTGATGGAAGGATGTACAGGAATAGACATCATGAACATAATACAAAACATCATGTGAATTCCCTGGCAAAAATATCCAGTCTATTTCTACCAGGGATTTAATCTTTAATCGTGTGTTCACTTAATATGGCATGTTTCTGGTGTCTAACAAGCTAGTGATTCTGTTAAAGCCTACATAAACACACACTCTGAGGCTAAACTGTAATATAATGTAAATATTCTATGTAGTAGTGTTTACTTGTTTCCCTTTCTCCTACATTCACCGTATTATATTGTATGTATGTACAGAAATGTTAATTTTGTGTATTTCCCATTATATCCATTGTAGAGTGGGAGCTACCATTCTGCTTTACTTGTTTAAGGCAATCTCCGGTGCTTGGAACTCCAGTTTGGCTTCTATTATATCATTTTAAAGTAGAGCAGAGATTCCCAACCTTTTTTACCCGTGAGCCACATTTAAATGTAAAAAGAGTTGGGGAGCAACACAAACATGAAAAAGTCCCTTGCAGTACCAAATAAGAGCTGTGATTGGCCATTTGGTAGCCCCTATATGGACTGTAAGCCTACAGGAGACTCTACTTTGTAATAAACTTAGTTTTTGTGCAATTAAAACTTTCTTCCAAACCTGGAATTCAAAAATAAGCACCTGCTTTGAGGATACTGAGAGTAACATCCAAGTGTTTGGTGTGCAACATGTTGCTCACAAGCTTCTGGCTGGGGATCACTGAAGTAGAGGGTTCGATATTATGATCATACACGCGTTTCTATGAATTGTGATACAAATGACATCACTAAGTACCTATTTCAGCAAGGCTTTCGTGTACTTTAAATAATCTCTCTCTAGTTTTACAATAATTGAGAGTAAATAATTCTTGTTATTCTAAGTTTCAGGGAGGCAAAGCAGTAACATAACAGATGCACATTTAGGAAATAGGTCAATTTCTTGCTTAAAGGGGACCTGTTACCCTAAGAAATAATTCTAAATCCATTTCAATTGTTTTAGTCAAGCAAAATGAATTTACTCACTCAATATAAATAGCTTACATCTTGTTTTCTTAAAGCTTGGAATTCACAGTCACATCAAAGGCCATATTGTGGCAAACTTTTCATTGTCCCAAATAGATCAGATTGGGGGACCTAAAGCCCATGTCCATGTGCTGCTGCACATCTACACACAGTAAGAATAGGGGTGGAATGTGAGGAGGGCAGTGACACCTAGGAAGTACAGAAGTGAAAGTAATTCCTATGCCTCAACCATAGAGACAGACAGGCTATATACAGTATAATTGAAGGTTGCGATTTTTAAATACGTTTAAAGTATCAGACTGGGCCGGCGGAAAACTGGGAAAAAAACCCTGTTGGACAGCCGCCCCAGATCTGCACCCCATGGCTATCAGAACCGCTTCCTTTGGTTTGGCCAGGCAGTCGGATTCGTCCGAATCCTGCTGAAAAACACAAAATCCAATATCAAATCCTGGATTTGGTGTATCCCTAATAGATGCCAGAATATACCCACTGGTGATTCCTCCCATTTACAAGATCATGACTCACTTGGTGCAAATGCTGCTATTTAGGTACAATCCATCAGTATTTAGTAAGAAGAGGATGCATAGCATTAGGCTAATGTCACTCGTGGGTAAAGTGATAGGCCTCTGGCTAATGGACTCTGCAGAAAGCTATCGATGGGGAGCAAACCAAAATCAGACTTGTCTGGGTAGCCCACAATACAGTAGTAATATAAGAAGCTGTCTCCAACTTGTCCTATCCACAATCCACAGTCTCAGACCCTTCCCCAAAGATGTCATGGTATCACCACTGCTGCAGGCACAGTCCTACCATATGCACTAGCCATTCTACAGTCAAAGACCATTATCAGAGTACATTATCCCAACACTACAGGGATCACCTTTCCTAGAGGCTATTAAACCCACTGCCGCAGCAAGCACCATCTCACTTTACTACTCCCAGATGTTATCCCCACTGTTACTTAAGCCACCAACTCATACTAATGTACCTGCTATCCCACAGTCAAATGGGTCTTTTACAACAATCATACTGCTTTCACCGATCCCTAAAACAGCGTTATCTATGTCAGAAAATAAACAGAGCTGCTACAAACTCCAATACCGAATATCGTCAGTGAGCAAATGCTAATGCCAAGAATGAAAGGAAGATTAGTTAACAAGAGAGGAGGTTTTGCTTGTTCTATTGGATGGCTGATGCAGCGATCCATGGCTTTTT
The DNA here is from genome assembly GCF_017654675.1 of Xenopus laevis. Taxonomy (NCBI): domain Eukaryota; kingdom Metazoa; phylum Chordata; class Amphibia; order Anura; family Pipidae; genus Xenopus; species Xenopus laevis. The sequence continues at coordinate 149,759,978 of NC_054372.1, read as the reverse complement.
GCTTGAAGACTATTTTCCCTTATCCCGGCTTCCCTTCAGCTTCACATCTGCGTGTTTACAGTTATCTTTTCACTGTTTTCTTTGCATTATGGTAAAGAGATTTTTTTAACGCCTGCCAAACTAATTAACATAACAGCCTAATTAATTAGTCTCATAAAAGTGTTTGTAGTTTTGCTGATGAATGTGGATTTCCAATCCCTTGGCATGCTTTCTGCCTTCAATACTAATGTGGCATTCCTATAATAGGAAAGGTTTGTTTCTACTGAACACAATATGTTTGGGGAATGCTGTGGAATGTTTGCATAGCCAACCTGTGGCCTGCCAACTTTAGTTGAATTTCAACTCCTACAATTCCTTGAGACAGCAGTGAATGGGTTGCTGGGAATGTTACACAAAGGGGTAGTATTAGAAAAATGTAAATGTTATATGTACTTCATCTCAGAAAAATAATAAAAAAAACAATAGCTGACAACTTACAGTGAATTCAGGGCAACTACCAAATATAAGGGCTAGTCCACACGGGGAGATAGCGACGCGCTTGCGGTCGCGGCGGCAAAGCGCCGCGACCTGCGACAGTCGCCGCGACCGGCGCAGGCGACAGTTTTGTATGGGCGCCTATGTAAAAACGCCTGTGCTAACCACACGAGGCGATGCGCTTTTCAACAGTCGCCTGAAAAAGCCTGGCGAGGCATTTTCAGGCGACTGTTGAAAAGCGCATCACCTCGTGTGGTTAGCACAGACGTTTTTACATAGGCGCCCATACAAAACTGTCGCCTGCGCCGGTCGCGGCGACTGTCGCGGCGCTTTGTCGCCGCGACCGCAAACGCGTCGCTATCTCCCCGTGTGGACTAGCCCTTATAGCTACAAAACTGAGAATATAAATCACCCATATAAATAAAGCGAACAAAACCATAAACAATTCTGTTTGACTACAAATTTTCTTTTGAAATGATAAAGGTTTGTATTATATAGTTCTGTAAAGAACCCCAAACGACAAAACCATTGAATTCTATACAGCTTATCTGTTATTTGCTATGTAAAGGTGCGCTTTATTGCCCACTTTCAGCTAATGTCAGATGGGGCTGAAAATCGGCCAGATGAAAAATAAACGCAAAGGATCAGCCCTTATGCTGGCATTAGTCTTCTGTCCTGCATGCACCCAGATCCATACCTCCCATTTTAGAGGGACAGCCCTTCTTTTGACAGTTCAACCCGCAGTCCCTCATTTCTACTGGAAAGTCCAGTTTTTCTCTGCACTAAACAGCCAGAAAAAGAAACAAAGTTTCTAACTTAATTTGCTTTTGGCAGAGAGCCAAGAACAGCCACAGAGTCAGATAAGATACCTTTGTAACAATTTCAAGAAAAGCAAATTAGTAATTGTAACAATATAAGATAACAGGTCCCTTGGAAAAAGTTAGACTCAAAGCTTAAAGGGCAATTCACCATAATTAGCAAAATTGTAATAACTGGGGAAAAAAAACACAGAAATATGTTCAAACTTTCATAACCTTCCAAATTTTGTAAAATGAACATGGTAATTAGGGAGTGTGGCTACAAAATAGGGCATGGTCACAAAAATTTCACCATGCTTCGCACGCCAACGTTTTTGTCCCTCTTTTTATTTCCAGAATGTTGGGAGGTATGCCAGAAACATTGTGTCAGCCAGGGTGCAGGCTCACACAACAGGCCAATTTTCTGCCCCTTCTGAGATTAGCCTTCATTTGAATGGCTGCCCGATGGCTACATAGCAGTATATTATATATATATATATATATATATATATATATATATATATATATATATATATATATATATATATAAAATCACTTTAAATTGAGAAACTAAAGTTATATATGCATTACACAGGAAGTTTGAACAAATATATTATGGCACTTGTAGCATTTGCATGGATAATTTTTGCCTGGGGTAAAAGGTGGATTTGGCCAGTCATGTTTAAAACCACTGCTTCACATCAATGGAGGGCAACACTAGCAGTGACAGACATTCCTCCTAACAAAAAAAACTAATTTTGGTAAATAACCCCTCTAATGTGCAATACGTCTACCAACACCTTGTTATTCCATGCATAGACATTCTTTTGTTTTTTGGGTGTTACTGGTGATAGGTGAACCTATCCTATCTCACTGTGGAGAAAAGTAAAATATGCTGAACATTATAATTAGTCCAGAATACAGCAATGCCCATGGCAGTATGCAATAGATGTAACTATTCCAATTCTGCAAACTATTCCCTGGGATACCAGGGGCCCACCAGAAAACCTTAGGCTGAGGGCCCACTTTCCAAACTACTGTATTATATTTCTCCTCAACCCCTTTATTCTTCGTCTTTTTTCTCTACATACTATACTCTATTCTTCCATTATTAAACCTCTTTGTTCCCATAAAGAAATGGGGAATGACCATGAAATAGGCCAAATGTTTAGAAGCAAGAGGCCCACAGACACCTGGGCCCACCGTGAGTTTTCCTGGTATCCAGGTGGGCCAGTCCGACACTGGTCACAGGAGAGAATGATGTGACTCTGCCTTGATAACATGCTCTACCATTATGTTAGAAAATGTGAATGGCAACAATTGCAAAAATCACAATGACTAATACAATAAAAACAAAGGAGACATCTAGATTATATTGTATAGACATTTCATCATGTAATATAATAATCCTTGACTGCACCCCACTTTGATTCTGTGTTCCTCCAAACCATATCTTTCTTTTGGATCCATGTAAAAGTGAATGCACCAATAGGGCATAACGTATAAACAGTCAATAAAGCAGTACCAGCAGGTAAGTACAGTGTGATGTGCAAGGGCTGTAACTTGTTTTATTTGCATTACCTTATCCCTATGACATCCAAATGCCTTTGTAAAAAGGCCTGAATACTACAAATTCTGAGGCTTTACTTGCCTCGGAAGAAAGGAAGATGCCCCAGCCAAACAAATAGAGAATTCTAAGCTCACACACAGAGTCTGAGACGCGTGGCAGTAATAAGTTACTGGCAGCAAGAGATGCATCCAGACTCTAGGGAGAGTCTTCAGGATAATTAAAAACATTCACACTCTTCTTGGAATTACCTTATTTGACTTGTTTCCATAGACCACAAAGAATACAAATAGTGACCGAAAGAAAAATATACAAAAAAACAAGTAGTCACAGTTCAGTGAAGACCCAAACAGCAGAACTCATCAGTATTAATACTGAAAGTATTATAGTCTGCTGCTAATAAAATGAATGAGGGGACAGCCAAGTTCTGTCCCACAGGGACCTGCTCACAAAGGACTTGGGTTAAGTAAAGAAACAATAGCTAAAAACCTAAAGTGCAGACCTGTCTCAACCTCAACAGCTTCCAGACTTCATATCAGCTTCTTATTATTCCTTATATGACCTAACATGTTTATGCATAGATATTCCATAGGAAGCATTCCCATTTTCCATATAATACATTCTCTTATTAAAAAAAGGAAAAGGATTTCCTCGAAAGCAAAATACTTTTTTAAATACCCATTTTAAAGGCAGTTTGTATCTTCAATATGTGAGACACATTTTGTTATTGCATTAATAAGTGTCATGTTATTGTATTAACAAAATATTCTTTCTGTGAATTATTCCAGTTGCTATGTTGTTATCTTGGCTAAGGCTTTTGTTTATTATGGATATTATATGAACACAGTCCAGCAACAGTGGTATGCTAATTGAACTGATGTGCCTGATAAGAGCTAGCTAGTATTATTATACCACTACCCACTGTTTTAAGATAAAGGATAAATGCCTGTAATGTGCCTTTACTAATAGGAAACTAAGATTCAGGGAGATTAAGTCGCCTAATCGCCTCTTCTTCGGGCGACTAATTTCCCCGAAAAGCCTTCCTGCCGGCTAGAATCTAAATCGCCGGCGGAATGGCACGCAGAGCGACTTCAGAAAACAAAGTGCTCCTAGTGCTATCCCACTGGCGATTTATATTCCAGCTGGCAGGAAGGTTTTTGGGGGAGATAAGTAGCCTGAAGAAGAGGCGATTAGTCGTCGGGCGACTAAATGTCCCCAAATCTTCGCGTCTGTCTCTGGCCTAAAGTCTGGACGGGTGAGCAATGGCGCAACTACAAATCTGTCAAGTATCATGCACATTGTGTAAAAATTATTTCTGATGAAACAATGTGTGAATTGCTTCAGGAGCAGAGTTTACATTGACAGCTATTGTGGTCACCCACAAACCTAATCCTTCTATCAAGGATAACAGGGGAGGAAAAACTACAGAAAACAGGAAGGGCGAAAGATGGCTTAAACCTGGCCTTAAGTGCAACGACATTTGCCTTCCCCTGTACTTGAACTCATTTGGAGATATGGGCATTTTAACATATACAATAATGTGTGATTGTTGCAAAATATATTTTTAAAAAAAAAAAAAAAAATAATACAGAAATACTACTGGGTCCACCCCACAATGCACACTTGCAAAGTGATACAAAGTGACAAAAATGTCCAAAGCTGCATTCCCCTATTAAAGGCAGAATCTGGCATCCTCGATTCCATTTTTTTAATGATAAAGAAGATGCACTGCTGCACTTGTACTGTCTATTATTCAAACCCAAGAGGACAAATGAAAACAAAGGAAAATGCTTCTGCCATTTAAATCCAAACATCAGTATTTTCATGAAGACAGATGGTTATTAAAAGATATATCATTTAAGGGGACTTGCTCTGTATTGCCCCGCAATGCCTTGCACCACTCTCTGGCATTATAGAAATGAATGATGGATGGATGAATGTAGTAGGATGGCACAAAAGAACTAAAGCTTAACTTAAGAAGTAGGGCAAAAATGTTATACATTATGTTTTGGGTATTTGTACCAGCTCAAGCCAACCACAGCCCTTTAGCAGTAAAGATCTGTGTCTCCAAAGATGCCCCAGTAGCTCCCCATCTTCTTTTCTGTTGATTCACTGCACATGCTCTGTGCTGCTGTCACTTACTGAGCTTAGGGACTGACACACAAGTTTCTGAATATATATTATAAATAAATAAGGCTGATTATTTAATAATTCAGATTACTGGTACATGGTGGCTGTATCACCTGTATCATCAGCTTTTATGACAGGCCAACCTCATTGCCTGCGTGATGATTTCTGACGACCCCTAAACTTTGCTTTTCCACAGCTGCTCTGAGCCCACTGAGCACGTGTGTCGCAGACACTTCCAAGTAAATCCCAGATGGGAAACTCCTGTGACAACTCTGAAGGCCTGAATCATTACTACTTTAGAAATGCTAAACCTTTAGGTTACATCAATAAGTTCTGTGTGTAAAATATGGCATTTCTAGCCACATTTATTTTTAGGGTTAAGTTCTCCTTTTACAGCATGAAGCAGAACTAATACGCATTAAATTGCAGTGTGCAGACGTGCGTGCTGTATGTGGTATGCCCAATCCTTTGGTGTAGTCATTGCTTACCATCCATGACGAGAGAGAAGCTGTATGTACCACACAGGAAGAAAGATCCATGTTTACAGACAAGGAGGAAAGCAATAAAAAGGGAGGGGTGAATTATTCTATTCTCCCCCTTCTGAAAACTGCTGAGCTAAGTTGCCATGGAGAAACGAGATGAGGCTGAAGAAGATGCAGTAACATACCAGCCTTGCACAGCGGCCATTAGCAATCCTCTGTACTGTGATGCAAACACAAGGCTTGCGGATAAAGTAACTAATTTCAGGATGGATTTGGAATGCTGCCTTTTAATCACTCTGCTGAGCAGAAGAGCCCACAGCATGGAGGAGAAAGCACCTTCCCTGCTCAGTGAAAGGCAGGCACTGGCAACTAAAAAGATAGCGGTTTTAGTTCAATTGCACCTGAAGTGCTCTACACTAGTACATCGTTAGGGAGCAAAGGAGCACAAGACAAGATACTGCACTCAAATCTACTGCCCAGAAATACAGAAATGGCAGCCAAAATATTTAATAATGATGATGGGGAGTAGAATTTGTCCTGGGCCTCCACCTGCATAAAGGGCCCTGGTCGAAAATAGTTTGGCAAAGAAAAATACCATATTGTATACTTTGCATAGTATTGAATACATTTTTTAGAGGTTTTTAGATTTTAGTAGCAATTGCCAATGATATGGTTAATATAACATACAGGCAGCTTTTTGTAAACATTTACAGTAGATGGTGCAAACTTATGGAGTGGTGTCATTTCAGGGAAAGCACCGAATACACACATTTTTTATTTACTCAAATATCCATTACAAAAAAATGTGGCCTTTTGGCTGCGGCTCCATTAACAGTTTCAAAAATATATAAGAACAGACCAAAAAAAATAATTTTCTTATAGTTCCATGTACAGGTACATCCAAAACAGCAAGTTAGCATTCTACAATTTTGGACACCTAATGGGCCATTAAACAGGTTGGGAACCACTGCTCTGGCTGCATAACCAGAGTTCGTTAAGAGACCAAGGGACCTGGCTAATGGCAGGACGATTAAGGCTATGATTTGAGTGAAATTAACATTATAATCAGGGATGTCCAGCCTCCAACTGCAACAACCTGTGTCCATATCAACAGCCATGAAATGTTAGTAGAATCTTGTAAATTGTAATTTAAAAAACACTATGGGGTAAATTTATCAAGGAGTGAAGTTACGGCACTAGAGTGAAATTCCACAGCTCTCAATTCATTTCTATGGGATTTTGAAAGGCGTATTTATCAATGGGTGAAAGTGAAAGTTCACCCTATGATAAATACGCCTATAAAAATCTGATAGAAATGGACGGAGAGCTGTGGAATTTCACTCTAGTGGCGGAACTTATCTATTAACTTCACTCTTTGATAAATATACCCCCGAGACAGGACAGTATGACTGATATCCCTGATGTATGCATACCTTCCAACTGTCATGTTTTGAGCAGGACAGTCCCGCTTTTGACAGTTCAACCTGCAGTCCTGGCTTGTTACTGAAATGTCCAGACTTTTCTTGCACTAAACAGCCAGAAAAATACAAAGTTTGTAACTTAATTGGCTTTTGGCAGAGAGCCCAGAACTGCTACTAGGTGCACTAAGATACTTTTGTAACAATTTTGAGATAAGCAAATAAGTAATTGTAGCAATTTAACATAAACAGGTCTCTTGGGTAAACTTAGACTCATAGCTTAAAGGCTTAAAGGTCACCTTTGTTAGCAAAACTGTAATAAGTGAAAAATCCACAGAAATGAGTTCAAACTTTCATAACCTGAGAAATTTTGTAAAATGAACGTGGCCACAAAAACATAAGTGGTCAAAAAAATTTACTCTTTTTATCCCTCTTTTTATTTCCAAAATGTTTGGAGGTATGTGTATGTGCTGAACTATCTAACAACTGTTGTACAATAGCTTTTTGTAACAAGTTTTCCTCCAGAAGGCCCAGGGCTAACACTTTGTCTGCCCCACCCTAACACCAGAACTGACTGTCTAATTTCATTAGAAACAATTTTTGTGCCATCAGAGACAATGCAGACGGCTGTGTGTGTTCATTTAAACATTTCATGTGCATGTAGGCATTAATGAAAAAGTTAAAACGAAGGCTTGATTTTTTTGTCTAGCATCCAATACTAATACTGCTTTGCATTCCAGATGTCCCCAATTAAAGCAGCACACAGCAATGAAACTACAGAATGAGAACACAGGTGCACAGATAATATCAGGGATTGTGTGCATATGTTTTTTCTCTTCTTGCATTATCTAGTAGTTTCCCAGAGGTGGCAGTACCCTGTTACTTTGCACCTGCAACACTCATGTTAAATAGGTCTAAGAAGCATCTCTAAGGCCCCCCCCATACATGGGCCGATAAAAGCTGCTGACAGACCACATCTGTCAAGCGACATCGACAAATGTTCAGATCTCTACATTCATGGCTAGGGCCAGATGATTGCAGATTCTCCGCTTCCCTAATGCTCTCCTTGTCTTGGATTTCGGCGTGAAATGCTAAATGTCTAGTTTTGACTCCGAAATTTGTCCCGTTTGCCTGCACCAGAGCGTAGACAGCGTTTCCAGGTTGAGGCAGAGCAGGAGTCAAGGAGCAGCCAGGGAGTGGGCTGGGGTACTAGTCTCTGCGAGCAGGAACTCCTTTCAGAGATACAATTTTATTTATTATGGATATGTTGCCAGATCAATTGAATATTCAGGAAACATCTAGAACAGGGGTGTCCAAACGTTTTGCAACGAAGGCCAGATTTGGTGAGATGAAAATGTGTGGGGGCCGACCATTTAGCCCGACATTCTTTGAACCGTTAACATTATTTAACTCATTCAACAAGGAATCGCGTAGCTGTAATATTTGGGCACATTAGGGAAATTATCTGCCATTTGGTCTATACTGCTGCCTGTGTGCTGAAGGTGTTAGCAATAGACACATACTGGCACATAGTGACACGCCCCTCTCTTTAGTTTACTGTACTGGCACGTCAGTACATCTATTGCACCTTCAGCCCTAAAGAAGTATGTGAGAGCTGGAGCGTCACTATGTGCCAATACGTGTCTATTACTAACACCTTCAGCACACAGGCAGCTGTGCTGGCTAGCCAAATTATTATTAATTTCATGATGGAGGCTAAGGGCCGGTGTAAATTTGAAAACGGGCTGCATTTGGCCCCCGGGCCTGACTTTAGACATGCCTGATCTAGAAAATGCAATTTAATTTAAATGCAATCGGTGCAACCCTAAAGCCCTATTCAACTGATTTGGTAACTCTATCTTAGAAGTTCAGATAGTGTTTATGTACCTTTTTTACATACCACCAACTGAATGGGCTCATGGGTATATTTTGACTTTAACACTGAACTACCCCTTTAAATTGTTACTATCACTCCACTTTTGTTTAGGGACTTCCTTTACCAACCTGCAGTTCTTTTTTCTTCCTGCCTCAAATGCTATTTTAAGTGTATATAACCCATACAGAATACAAAATTATAGGGAGAGGAACCTATTTGCCACTCAAGGTGTTCACACCCTGGTGCGGTGCTACAAACAAATAATACATACAAGAACTATGTGATATTTATGCTACACCAGCACCATATCCCCAAACAATTTCTTTACAAACATATATAAAGCTTACTATTCTACTGTCTATATAATTAGCAGCAAACACCTCATTTGCAGGGTCACACAATTAATGAGAAAGCTCAGTGTTCTGAGCTAAATTATCTGCAGACTTCAGCTAATTACTCCACTAGAATACATGGAAAATTGTCTCATTTATAAGCAAACACAGCCTGACAATTAAGACCGTGTATTTGAACTAGGAATCCTTCATGGACAGTACAATACAAACTCTCTCTATTGCTTCAGAGGTAAGTACTGGCCTGGAAGTAAAGTGATGCACAACTGGTAATTATTAGTAAATATCTACACCATTCCATGTTTTATTAGATTTTTTATATGGCAGTGAATGGCATACACCTAGCGGTGGAATGCACAAAACTGGAGTAAAATACTGTTAGAGTTAAACTGGAGTTGAATAAAAGTTAAATTCACAAAAATGTTACTCCATTTTGTAAACATGGTAGTTTTGTACACTTTAGAGTTTTAACTGTCATCGCGGAATGCCACTTTAGTAAATTTAGAGAAACTATTTTCTGCATACAAATTAGTACAACTTAATTAGTACAACCTAATGCCAATATGAAGTCTGTGTATATTTTTTGGAGTAATTTACTCTGTTTTGGTACAGTTAATAAGGTCAAATGTGGAATAAAATGTGAAACGCAACATGCTGCATTCCACCTGCATTTGGCGCTTAGGAGGGCCTGTGTGAGGATGGCCTTATTTAAATTAACGGTATGAATTTCTTGCTGTGCTAAGAAGGGGAAAGATGTATGTGATTAAATAGAGAAACAGGCCCAGTAAAGCCTCCAGTAACGGGAACATTAAACCATTCTCCTAATATACAATGGAGTTAATAAATGTGTATGTATTCTGCACTGGTCTACTAATGCTCTCTATATTCATTTGCAAAAAGCCTTGCAAGTGCCCAAATAGAGGCCTGAGCATAACCCCCTTTATGTAATAAAAGGCACAAAGTTTGATAAGTTACAGAAGAGATACAGTTGCCTATAGCAACCAATAAAATTTTTTAAACAACTTTGTACTTTTTATTACAAAACCCCCAAAGTATCCTTCTATTAATATTTTATCTGAAAAAAAGAAGTACAGATATGGAACCTGTTCTCTAAAATACTTGGGACCAGTGGTTTTTCAGATAAGTGCCTTTCAGTAATTTGGATCATCATACCAAAAGTCTAAGTTAATTTTTGGTTAAAATCAAATAAACCCAATATGTTTTTCTCCAATAATGATTAATTATATCTTAGTTAGGATCAAGTACAAGCTAATGTTTCCGTACAACAGAGGAAAAGAAAATTATTTCCCAAAATGTGAATTATTTGACCCTTGAAACTTTAAATCCCACACCTTTTCACTGTGAATTCCTTTTTTTTAATTACAAGCAATGACCTTGTGCTTTCTGGGAAGACATATTATTATAATATCCCTATTCTAATCACATTCTCACGTAGGCACCACTTCTCTAATGCAAACAAGCAAAATCATACATACATACAATGGCATATTCAATTCTCCTTTTCAACAAATCCTCCTTGTATTATTTATACTTAGTTAACTGTATATCCAAAACAAGGCCTTTACAGTGTGATATACATAATTTATATCTGCATGCAGATATATTGGCCGTGATCACGATTGCAACACATGGATTGGAATATATGCATTACCAGAACCACAACAATGACCATCCCATATGATATTTCTGCTCTTAGGGCACATGGGGTGGCTGGAACCCAGTCTCTAGTGGTCCTTTAGAAAATAGGAAAGTATGGCACAAGTTCATACCAGAGTGTGCTGGCAAAGCATTTCTAAAGTTATTTGCAAAGCAGAGGGCCTGTGGATATTAATGATGATAATTGCTGCACTGAGATTTGTGTTCCATGAATTATGACTCTTCTCTACTTTCATTTCGGTTGAGATGGAAAGATTTTATTGATTGCTGTTGGGAGTGTCATGGGAACACAGCTCTAATCTGCCTTACCTCAACAGACAAATACTGAAGAATGCACAAATAAAGACAGCCTGGTCAATTATAAAGCATTTCCGTGATATCGGCAAAGGGGACATTACAAACACCTGTTGATACATTATTTATATTAAAAAATGTATCTGTGTAAATGACAAGGAAAAGCTGCTTAGGGCATTTTTTTCTTTTTTTCTTATAATTCTGCACAACTTTATAAATAAAAAGAAAACACGTTTCATAAATAACTTTTCCTCATTTATGAATGGCAAAATACTTGCAGGGGTTACCAAAGCAATAGCTTTAGAACTAAACATTTAATGCAAGAGTACAGGGTCAGACTGGGGGCCAGTCTGGTTTGCAATTGCAAAATTTTATTACATACACTGCGTATGTTCGCAAAAGCAATTTGGAAGTCACTAAGGTCTTTAATCAGTCAAAACTGTGGCAAACATGGTCGCTAATGTTTTTTTTTAATACTTATTATTTCTATTAAACCATATTTAATAAAAACAAATTATCATTTTAGAGAAGCTATGGCTAGAATGGTTAAATAAAAATACATACAATGGGCACAGGACAGATGATCTTTTAGTTTTAGCAAATCAGAACAAAAACAAAACAAAATATTAGGAAAATGTGTTGAAATTGTTGAATACTCTCTAATTGTGTCTCAACAACAAACCTCATCATTCTGGCGTTACATATAGGCTACAGAAATGCTGGTAGTTGCATTTTGAGATGCTGTGACGGTAGCTAACCTTGGCGAATCACTGAATGCATCATCTTCTATTTTCTTTACATATCACTCTCATCATGTTCAGGGGAGAGTTCATACTATGAACAAGCATCTCTCTTACCACTTCCTTCCTCTGAGCAATTAAACTGAAATTCACTTGTTTTTGTCTTGAGAAACTCAAAAAGCTTTAAGTAGGATAAACTGTGAAAAAAGTATATAAACACATTTAATAGCAGCAGTCTTTATTGTCTATTCTACCTAAAGTATCTAATTAAGGGTCCTCTTCTCTACCACCAACCTGGAATTATATACACAGGGGCCTCCAAACAGATCAGGACAGTTTTTTTCCTGCCATCTCTTTAATACACTCCATGATTTAATGGTGTTGGTGGGTCACCGTTACTAAGGTTTGCCGGACTGGGGGTGGCTTTGGGGAGCTTTTAGCTGCTTATATTTCACGTTCAGCTTCTTTTCACTGATACCGACACGTTCCTATTTTTATAGGAATGTGTCAGTATTACTTTAAGAGCAGGTGCCAACCTCAAGGAGATTTTATGTTGTAATTGTTTGTGCAATGCTTATTTATTTAAGAATTACAAAAGGAGGAATGCTAGTGGGAACTGCATTCTGATAGCAACTGTAATATAACACAGAGTTTACATATCTGTTAGCACAGTTTAGGTGTGCAAAGGTACTGTGTCTGCTGTATCTCAGCACAGCATTAGTTAAAAGACCATAAAATGGCTTCAATGGCACGGACGCACTAAATTCGGAATTCGGTTTCGGTCTCAGCCAAATCCCTTAATTTGCAGGATTTGGATTTGCCCGAATCTAAAATGTTCAGCCAACCTAAATCCAAACCTTTAAAGTCATGTAACTTTAAAGCTTTGCGATTTGAGGCAATTTTTTACGTTTTCTTAAATTTAAGAGTTCAGATACAGTTTAGTATTCAGAAGAATAAACAAAAATGATGGATTTAGTTCACGCCTACTCATTGGTATCTAGGAAGGTGCGTTGTTAAGTTGCACGACTGCCCAGCAGCATTATAGGTTCATAACAATACAACACATATATCATATATAATTAGTACAACAAACTAATGGGTACTACAAACTATTAAAATAACATATGTATTAGCCCAAAAAATAAAACAAAAAATAAGAGGCACATTGAAGGTGTTACAAAATAGCACAAACAACCGTTATGAGAGGGGTTTTAGCCCCAGTTTTCTGCTTCAGTTCTGCTGCCAATTCAAAGACCTTGAAAAACCCAAAATGTTAATTTACCAAAGCATGAATAAAAAATTAGAAAGTAGATGCTTAATATTTGTGTTTGTTCTAATAACTAGCTGAATTATTAATGCAAACATTATTTATTCAAGCCAATACAAAGAGTGCATTGATTCTGCCAACAGATGTGACTAGCGCCTTTCTAGTGAAGGACAATTTACAGTGTCTGCTAGCTGTGTTTTCCATACAAATACATTAAAAAAAACCTACATTAATAAGAAAGTTATCAATCAAATGTGCTCCAACTAGAGCGCACGGAAAAGGAACTACAAACATCCAGCTCAAATGTTGTTTTTGCTTAAAAATAAGCATAAGCACACATTTTGAGTGATTCATTTGGTTCTGAAAATTCCAATCCTGTTAAAAGAGACGGAAAGATCCAATTGGTGGGGGGGTGCAAAATGTTAGGGCACCCCCCCAAGGATCGTATTTAATTATCTGATACTCCAGGCTGTGAGCAGAAGTCCAGGGTACTTATGAGTGAGCAATCCTCTTCCTCTCTTCTTCTTTCTTCCTGTAGCCGATACATAAGCAGTAGAGTGAAAAAGAAGGTTTTCTGTTCAAGTTCCACTTTTAACTCTACTGTGCATGCACAAGTGCACAGAGAGAGAAACAGGGAAATAATTGCTTTCTTGCATGTATCCCGAGCCAGTGCAGCTTTCTGCTAAAAGGAGCAGTGGCCTGGGCTATCAGGTAAGTAAATAAAATACCCTTATATTTGGCACCCCCATGGAATGGACCTCTCCTTCTTCTTTAATGAAACCAACTTTACATGATGTAGTTATTCTGAGTCCCTTAGCAGCAGGTCTTTATTTTATTTTTAACTGGTTTGTTTTTTTTGTTCAGAAGCTCTCTATTTTGATATTTCAGCATTTATCTTATCGCTAGGGTCCAAGTAACTCTAGCAACCAGGCAGTGGTTTGAATGAGAGACTGCAGGATAAAGAGGCAAATAAGTAGAAAATGCATCAATAACAATAAAATTGTAGCCTCACAGAGCAACAGAATTTTGGCTGCTGGTCAGTGACCCTCATTTATAAACTGGACAGAGGCAGAAGTAGAAAGCAAATAATTCAACAACATTTGTCTATTCAATTCTTTAACATGCTAAAAGTTAACTTAAAGATGAAATTACTATAACATGATTAAGCAAATCTTTTCAACAATATTATCCGTCAGTACAGAACCCACCTACCTGCCAACTGTCCCTTTTTAGGCAGAAAAGTTGTTTTCCAAAGTACTCACAGGTTAGGTTGGCATTTTTAGAGGTTAGTGTAAGGCTTTATAGTACACCTAACATGAATTAGGTGTATGATTTAAATACTAAAAATTGACAAGGTCTGGACCTTGTATACATGTAGTTACATATTGGGTTGCCACCTTTAGTAGGAAAAATAGTGGCCATAAATAAAAGGGGTAGTGCTGTGGCAAAAATGGATGGTTCTGGGCCTAAATAGCGTATCAATGAAGGTGCATTGCTGGTAGATTTCTTAACACCAGACCCAGCCTTATCCAGTGTTTTACCAGCTAAACTGGAGTAATACTGTATGCAGCAGATGGTAACCCTAGACATACATAAAACCCTAAAATTCACTGTAAAATATATCCTTAATAAATAATGCTTAGCCATGTCACTTGTGACAGGACTCAATATGTGTATTATAAGAAATAATACATTCTTAATACTAAAATAGCATATATACTGTATGGATATAAGAAAACAAATGACAAAGTACAAATAAGAGAAATGTGCTGTTCTCTAATTCAATGAGTTTCATTCAACTGAAATTAACCATGGAAGGCAGCACCTCCCTGGACATATTCACTGATTGGGTAAATATCCTATTGTCATGTACATAGCTACTAAATGCAGCCCTTTTATTAAATACTGATGTTCTGTTATGCAAGCACCATAACAAAATAATTTCCGTATAGCCAGGTGGGACACTGCAAAGCTTTGGAGAATACTGTTGTAATACATCTAAATTGTGTTGAAGGATGTAGTTCAGATATACCTTGCCCCACCCTGTCTAAAGCCTGAAGCCTCAAAACAACGCCTGTGTATTTAAATGAGGTACATTACCGATTGGAATGTTAAAGTGAACCAAAACGAGAGCCTTAATTGATTGAGTGTCATTTTGTATGCTTAATTGTTGTTGGATGAGGAGCAGCTTTGATGTAATCATTGGAAAGCTTTGTAGGAAACTTATTAGATAAAGAAGCTGCAGCATGAAGTACAGACTCCAATCAATGAACTAATTTACTGGACTAAATTTTGCTCTTAAATCACACATCCCCATCATGAGTCTCTCAATCAGCCACATGAGGTTCAAATCTAATGCCACACAGTGACTGTGATCTTTCAACATATTGCTGCTTTCTACAAACTGCACAGCCAGTTACTGTCAAAACTGTCAAATTCGACTAGGGAGTGATTCACATTTTATTTGAGTTTTAAACAAAAATTTAAAAATTGATTTTCGAGATTTATCATACTCTGGCCCTTTAAAAACTTGAATTTGACTATTTGCCAGCTAAAAACGGGCGAATTTCTGATTATGTCAATGGGAAAGGTCCAGGGATCAATTTAGGGGCAGATTTACAAAGCTCGAGTGAAGGATTCGAATTAAAAAAACTTCGAATTTCGAAGTGTTTTTTGGGCTACTTCGACCATCGAATGGGCTACTTCGACCTTCGACTACTACTTCGACTTCGAATCGAACGATTCGAACTAAAAATCGTTCGACTATTCGACCATTCGATAGTCGAAGTACTGTCTCTTTAAGAAAAACTTCGACCCCCTACTTCGGCAGCTAAAAGCTACCGAAGTCAATGTTAGCCTATGGGGAAGGTCCCCATAGGCTTGCCTGTGATTTTTTGATCGAAGGATATTCCTTCGATCGTTGTATTAAAATCCTTCGAATCGTTCGATTCGAAGGATTTAATCGTTCGATCGAACGAATAATCCTTCGATCGTTCGATCGCAGGATTTGCACTAAATCGTTCGACTTCGATTTTAGTTCCTGGTCGAATATCGAGGGTTAATTAACCCTCGATATTCGACCCTTCTTGAATCTGCCCCTTAGTGTTGTTTGCAGCCTTCCTAACATTCAAATTTTTTTTCAGAGAAAAAACTCAAATCGAGTTTTTTAAATTAGAATTGAACTCGAAACTAATTTGAATCGAATTCAATTTGAGTTTCCCGGTCGATTAAATTCTGAGTTTTAAATATTCGATTTTATTAATAAATTTCGATTGGTCAAGTTTCGAATTTATGGGAGTTTAGGGGAGTTTGTAAAAACTCACATGAATTCGAAAGTCAACCTTTGATAAATGTGCCTCCAATTGTAACAACCAGTTCACAGCAATTCCTACCAGGTGCAAATCTAATATGACATTTACATAAATAGCCATAGCTAAGCAAATCATTTTCCATCTATTCTGCTTGTTACTGAATGTTCTATTATTAGTAAATACATATTTTTCATCATTACACGTCATTCTGAGCTTAGGTCGCATATTTCTGGCTCTTAAATATTTCATATCTGGAGAAGACTGGCTAGCAACTACATTGGAAATGTTCTGTTTGGAACAAATGTAGCGTCATGTCAGGCTACAAAGCTGTTGTGTTTGGCATTATCGATTCCCATGCCAGATTTGTGCTGCTTCATTTGCAGCACATTGTTTGTACCCCAAG
The DNA here is from genome assembly GCF_017654675.1 of Xenopus laevis. NCBI lineage: Eukaryota > Metazoa > Chordata > Amphibia > Anura > Pipidae > Xenopus > Xenopus laevis. Next base: position 149,743,192 of record NC_054372.1, on the reverse strand, counting down.
CACACTAGTAATGGGAAGCCCAGCAAACAATAAAGAGCTCCCTGAAGGTCTGCAGCCAGTGGAAAAAAAAACATTATGTCTGGCTTTCTCGTACACGTACTATTTTATGTACTGAAGGGCGCTATGTAAATACAAGCAGTCATCATCCATGCTTTGGGCAATAAAGTAGATTTTCTAGGCCAAGCTTAGATATAATGTAAAATAAACAGACCAACTGGACAGTTTTAGGATAGGACAGATCCGACAGAAATTAATTTTGCCCTTGGCCCCTAGCATCAGAAAGAAAACTTAGGGGAGGGAGGATTTACATAAACAAGTATGAATACAGATTTTTACAACATTCATTAATTTTTTTTAAGAATACACACTTTTATGCATTATAGTCACATAAATAGTACTTAGGTATATCATTCAGTTCTAAATAGTGCTTAGTCATGCCTAGAGTTTCTGGAAAAAATTACTGGCCATCTCACTATTATGTTTTTTACCTATTAATAACACTGGTATTACGCATCACTTTTACTGGTGAACCCCAGCCTAATTGTATTGCCAGGCAGCCCTCTTCTCTAACTTTGTCTCAAAAATGAATAAGTACATAAGCATTATCTTGCGGTGTCTACACTATACCCCAGCTGCTTATTTCATATTGCAGACAGCAATAACTTCTCCATTTGTAAGTGTTTCACAACCAGGAATCCACAATGAGCACAGTATCCACAACACCCAGTGTGAAGAAGAAAAAAGAACTGTTACATACTTACAGCATGTTTCTGTTTGATGAACATGTTGCAGCTTCAATCAGCAGCATAAAAAAGCCTGGCGTGTTGGCAAATTTCCCTCTTTTCATCCAATAAGGGCGCCTGTGTCAATACTAGCCTGTGCTCCTTGCTCCTACACAACAATACAATGTGCGCAGAGGCCAGGAAAAAGCTATGGCTTTATGGATAATTTACAGCAGGGATACAAAGGTACGTGTGAATTATTCAGCAGGCAATTAGGACAAACACATCAACAACCCTCCCTTTTACAGGCTCTTTTCTGCTCATTTCTACGGCACAATTAAGAGGCTTAAATGTCTTAAAAATTATTTCTTGCTCCTTCTTGCTTCTTACTCCTTTGCTCTTGAATCTACACCAACAATATGATGTGTTCGAGTCTAGAGTGAAATTTTGAAAATGACTACTATATATATATATATATATATATATATATATATATATATATATATATTCATATATATATTCCGTAAGGCTGCTGCACACACTTAAAAAGAGATAATGCCCCGGTGCTAACAGAAGTATTATATATAGTTTCCAAGAAATGCTGTTGCGCTCTAGGGACTTTTGCAGTAAGCTAATTGCAAAAGCTTTATTGGAATCAATGTTTCAACCCTCAATGGGGTCTTTATCAATGGGGTCTTTGACAAAGACCCATTACAGTATCCCTTTAATGCAGTACCAACATGATTCTCTTTCTTTGCACATAACGATGTTCCCTCTTCTCTGTGTTTCAATTCCTATCCTTCAGACTGATTCATCCTTTAGCACCTCTTTTAACCTCATTGTAGGCAACAGCCAAGCCCATCACTTGCACCCGTGTAATAAAAAACACTTCTGGTCTACAAGCCTTTTCACTTAGAGCTTCATTTTTTGGAATGCATTACTAATGTGCATGCAGTCTCATCTCTCTAAGTAACTCAAAAGGATGTACCTCCCCAATGAACTGCATTATCTAGTTCTGACAAATGGGCTAAGCATCTAATCACAGCACTAAGCAAAAACAACATTATACGAAGGCCACAGATAAATTGCAATACTGAAACATATTTATGGAATAACATAGTTCCTTTGTAAAAATATATTGCACAAATATATTTAAAAGAGGCACAAAAAGCAGAAGGCCGAGTGTTTTATATAGCTTAAGAAATTCATAACTCTTCACGTTCTTCGTATTGTAAAGTTGAAGAATATTAGAATTTACCAAGCCCCATATAGGCACAAATCTGAAGGTCAAGTGTTTTTATGTAGAACGTGGTAGCTTATAATATACTTCTATTTTCAAGGAGGTGATCAATTATTTCTTTTAGTACATCATTTTATAACATAAATGACATCACTACTACAGTTGACATCTCATGACATCACTGAGCACCATTTATAAAGATATGTTTTACAGGATAGGATTTATGACTGTGTACTATAAGGTTATTAGAATTCACCTCGAAATAACCATATAAACACACAATTCCGTGGGCTAGGTGCATTTACACAGGTCATGGAACTCCGAAGTGACTAATATGTGAGTTCTAATATATTCAAATTTTACAACAGTGAGTATGTTATTTTTTTTTACAATACACAGGTTTGTTAATGCTAACAACATCACTAACCCCTGAAGACATCACTAGGTAGTTTAAATAGTTATATTTCACGGGTTATTCGTGGCTCTTAGTTCATATTGTTACAAACATGTTTGTTGATGTTATAAGTCGTACTAGGTGTTTAGTCATGTTATTTGTTCTGTGGCTCAAAAATTATTTAAAAACAAACAAAAAAAAATAAAAACCAGTATTAACACGCACCGTGCTATACATTCAGTATGACCCTGTGTGAAACAAGAAAGGGAAATTTTTTTTCTTGTGATTAGTCATGCAAATTATCCCTTGTATGTCATATTGGCTTACAATGTATACAGGAGCAGTGTTCTGGGTACAAGTACAGGGTACTCTGCACAGCCAACCAGATTCAAAGGACAGAACATAGAATTTGGTAATAAGCTTCCACTAGTTCTACTGAATGCCTAGCTACATATAGCTACAAGGTAGGCAAACTAATGCAAGTACAATAAAAACTATTTTTCACGTCAACTCAGTGTGTTCCCTTTGTGAGAAAGCTGAAGGCTTGACTATGGGTTAAAACTGGAGACACACAGGTTTAATATTCCCATTGTATGCTAAGATAAAAAGTTTCAACTAGGCTGGACAGTTGCCTACATTTCCATTAGCATTGACTTTGTAACCCTACATGCAAGCTCAGTTTACTCTTATCAAATCTATGAATTCCAGGGGTTAAGAACCACACATTCTAATGCCCCCAGCATTGTATAACTGGCAAAATGCTGACTTCATAAACTGTTTCCTGGACCATCCAATGCATACCACACAACATCCCTCTGCAATAAGGTAATCTCAGCTTGGAATACGTTAGAAATTACATTTTAAAGCTTGGATGGTTTCTTCCCACCATCATGGAAGTGTAGATTTTGGGACCCATCGCTTTAAAGAGAACTAAAGTCTAACTAAAGAAGTAGGGAAAAATGTTTATACATTATGTTGGGTGCTTTAGCAGTGAAGATCTGTGTCTCCAAAGATGCCACAGTAGCTCCCCATCTACTTTTCTGCTCATTCACTGCACATGCGCTTACTGAGCTTAGGGGCCCCCTCACAATATACAGTACACATAAAATATAAATATCACAATCAGGCCCGGGCGGCAAAATTTTAGGGGTGGCATGCTGCCCTGTCACATTAGGTATGCAGCGTTCCTACACTGCGCTCGCACATGGGGGGTGCATGCTGACCACGGAGGCTAGGTCACAATATAAGGCTGATTAGTAATTAATACAGATATTACTCCATGGCAGCACATAAATCAGTGCATCTAGCATCAGAATTGAATAATCAGCCCTGTACCCTCAGTTTATTTTACACCCAAACCTCATGTTAGACGACCCCTAATGACAAGTTTCTCCTCCTCTTTCCACTGCCACTCCAGGAGGGAATGGATGCACTGAGAGCCTGCAGCTTGGACCCGGTAAAGTGATGGCCCCAAAGGTGGTAAGGCTTTTGTGAAATCGGGAAAACAGGGACCCTGCAAATGAGGTCAGGACAGGGTAGTTCTCTGTAAAGCACTTTCTAGGAAAGTAAGACAGATAGAACTAGTGAACAAGAGAGCCTGGCTCCAACTAGGAGGGATAGAAGAGGGCAACTCTCCCCTCAGGCAAGACTGGCCTGTAGTGTAGGGATCTAGGTATAGTGCTAGCACTAATCCAAAGTGTGGGGATCCAGGTCAGAGTACAGAGATCCTGAGGGTGCATTTATCCAATGTAGTACACTATCTCCACAGGCATGTCACTAAGTGCTGGCTCTGAATTGCTGTGATGTTACTTGACATGTCTGCTATAAGCCTCATATTGATTGTGAGTATAAAACCCTGATTGTGCTTTAAGAGAATAAAGCCTGTTTGTTTTGTTCAAGAACCTACTGGTATCCAATTCTTTTATTTAGTCAATTAGCACAAGTGAGGTGTAGTTGTACAACACCATTCCTTCACCCTTTCACATCCTGTTGAGAGAGGGTCAAATGTAACCGGTTCACTGCCTGTTTCCTAGCTGGACAAGGTCTAGCCAAGCCTACATGGGGTTACATATGTATGTATACAAATACAGTAACATATATAGTACACACAGTAAAATACTCATGTGTCATTTCCAGGAGGGTTGATACAAAGTGGTGCTGTATACTACATCTCTCTACTACAAGCAGCCCTCTAAACAGTTAATGACTGTGTTTAGCAAGTGCAAGATCAACAAGGAGTAAATAAGTTGTTTTTATAAAAATATAGTCAGAAAATGATAATAATCAGGAAATGATAAATGTGTATATGATAAAGTAATAAGTAAAAATGAATGAAGTCTAAAACAATTAAGTTAGCCGTCTCACTGATAAAAGTGTCCGTAGTGATAAGGTCAAGTAAATCTTGGAACTGCTGCTATTCAAAATATTTGAATATAAAAAAAAAATTTTGCAGTTTTTTTGCAGGATTCTGATATAGTTAAAGTTTTCCACTGAAGTCACATGACTTTAAAGTTCCAGACAACTGAATGCTGCAATTTTTAATTCACAACTGATACAATTTGTTTGTATTATTCTCAAATGCAAACATGCAAATTAGGGTTCATGCTCAGCCAAATGTTTTATGGAGGCTTTGGTATTTCGCCCAATCCAAAAATGATGAATTTGGTGAATTTCTTAAACTCTCTTACTTGTTGTTTTTTTCTAACTTGAGGATTAGTTTAAAAAGCAAAGTAAGACATGAAAAAGGTAGCTCTTTGAATGTACCCTGTAGTTAGTACTTGCTAAGTAAGGCCCATTGTGATTTATGGTACTGGTGCTAAAAGGGTGCTATTAGAACTCTTGCACCCACCACAACACTTTTACGAAGAGAAAAAACCTCAAACTTGAACACAAGAATCACTATTTTTAGTACAAAAAGTCTGTTAACTGAGGGTTTTAGCACTGAGGTGTGACTCACACTTTGGTAATTATTGAAGGAAAATAACTACACCTCTCAAGTATCATTAATGCCTTTCATTTAACCCTCTAATGCTCATATTATTACTTCCCTGAAATATACTGTCTCACATTTCTTTGTCTTGTGAATGTGTGTGTGAATATATATATATATATATATATATATACACATATATATATATATATATATATATATATATATATATATATATATATATATATATATATATATATATATATATGAATGAAAAAGCTCGCACTCAAGCACTTTGAGAAAGGCTTGAGTGCGAGCCGAAACGTTAGTCGTTTTGTTTTTGAATAAACACTTTTTTTGATGTGATAAGTCCTGAGAGTGCGAGCTTTTTCATTCATCTGTTTATTTTTTGGGCCTTTTGCACCCAGGCAATTTTGACCATTTGACGTGTTGTGCCGGCTATTGGACTACTTTATATATATATATATATATATATATATATATATATATATATATATATACTACACAAAAGCCATGAATATCTTGTAAATGAATTCAAATGTGACTATTTGCCATCTAAAACCTGCCGAATTGGTGTTTTAGCCTATGAGGGACCTCCTGCAATGAATTTGGAGACGTGTTTTTTTATTTTTATTTTTTATTTTTTTACTCGAATCGAATTCGATCCTATTCACCCGAATCTAAAAAAATCCAATTTTTTAATAAATTACGATTGGTCGTTTGTTTTTTCTTCCAATTTATCGGAGTTTTTAGAAACTCCCATAAACTCAAAATTCGACTCTTGATAAATCTGCCCCTTTGTGTACCCCCTGGGGGCAGCCTTAACCTCTTTTCTAAAGGATTTGTAAGCTGGAGTTCAGAAACTGTTATATGAACAAACATAATAACAACAATAAAAAATATCTTGTTCTCACCACACACTCATAACGTTAAGAAAAATTAAGAAACATGAGGATTATTACAAAAATAACTTTCCAGAAAAGCCTTATATGTCCTTATAGTCCAAACAGGTTGCAACACAACAAAATTGGATTCAATCTATTTACTGTGAAATTCACTGAAAATAGACTGCGAGTAAATGGCCAATAACAGCCTATGCCGGCCTCAGCATGGGGGTAGCTAGAAATAGCATACAAAATCGATGTAATCTGATTAAGGCATATAACAAGCGGGATGATAGGGTATAGGGTACAAAGGAAACCGGAAACCATCCACTACTCTACAATCGCTCCCAATCTTCAGAATAGAACACTAACCACTTTAAAAAACAATTAATGGCACCAGTGACTTAATGAGCATTTACCTGATCGATTCTTGTTCTTTCAGTGCTGAGAATACATGAAGGAATCACAAACATGAGCGCTGACTCACATTACCATCATGCTTCATCCTGATGAAAAGTAATAGGAATACATTAAAGTGCCGTTGCTGCTTGGTAAAACCATTTTGGCGGCAGTTATAGGATATGCATGTCCTAGTTATTAGCAGGACTCTGTAAATGTTCACTTACATATATGAGCAAAGATCAGTCTGCAAAGTGAGATTTCTGTATTTGTCGTTTGATAATATGCAAAGGAGCTGCCACATTGCTCCTCTAATTTATATTGACTCCTTCCCACCCACAAAACATTACTTACAGACCCAAAACATTGACATGATGAAATCTGCAGATCAGGACCAGTATGTTGCAGTGTCAGATCTGTACATACTGTAGCAATGGCCCAGTGAGTGATCTAGGGGCTGAAAAAAAATAGAATGGCGAGGATTTGGTAGAGCTACTGGCATGATTCCTATGACGAATAGAAATGTATCTGTTTCTATTAAAGTGGTGATAAGTAGGGTCAGGTGGTGTTCATACCTCTTAGCATACCAAATGGATAGAAAATATTTCTATTGCAACATGGGATCAATAATTCCCAGAAATGAAATTAATTTGCAGTTGCTGAACAGGCAGAAATAATCTACACATAGTATATACAAAGTATATGGTGTTCAGAGTCATTTAATTACATTTTGTCTATAACCTCCAAATGCTACAGTCCATTAGAGACCTTATTACATGAAAGAACTGAAGAACCTTCAAACAACAAAATACTCGGACAGCAGCAGGACAAAATTCATATTGTCAATAGCTAGTGGGTAAGTATAATCAATTTTTCAAGCTGGACAAGGATGAAAGAGGATCTGTTTTTAAAAGGAATTCTAGTCTATGCTTCTCAATTATATACAACATACAGTATCTTCACCAGGGCTCTTCTTGCCACGAGGCAAGGTGGCAGTGAACGGCCAGTTACAAGGGGCGGCAAAAAGCTGCCTCCTGTAACTTTAAGAGGCAAATTTCCAGTTTTTAAACCGGAAATTCGGCTTTGCTAGTGCAGAAAGCGCAGTACGCTCTAGCGATGCAGCCCCTTTTGTCCCGCTCCGACGCTAAACTTTTAAGCACGGAGCGGGAGAGGGGGCAGCAACGGGGTTGCTGCCTCAGGCAGCAGCCCACGGATCGCCAATGATCTTCGCCCCTAAATTATTAGCTGCAGGGCAGATACAACATGGGCCATCACAGAATATACGAGGGTGCTCAAAAGTAGTGATGTGCAGGGTCAGGTTTTTCCGGCCCGCATCCGCCGGCCACCCTTCCACCAGCGCTTGACTTCCGGGTTCCTTTTATAGACCCGTACTGACCTGGCCGTCGATGATGTCACAAAAGGGGTGGGGAGAGCAGGCGTGCGTCTATAAAAGTTCAACCCGGAAGTCGGAAACCAGCATTTATAAGGTCGCGGAAAGTGGGGTATCGGGCCGGCCCGCACATCCAATTAAATGTATGCAATTAAATGTTAAAGGAAAACTATACCCCCCGAACAAAGTCTCGAGAAAAAGATATTGCATAAAACAGCTCATATGTAAAACCCTGCTTAATGTAAATAAACCATTTTTATAATAATATACTTTTTTAGTAGTATGTGCCATTGGGTAATCATAAATATAAAATTGCCATTTTAAAAAATATGGGCCGTCTCCATGGATCCTACGATTCACAGTGAACACAAACAAACCATACATGTTAGGTCACATGAGCCAATTAACAGACAGAGTTTTGTCTTTTGCTTCCACACTTCTTCCTGTTATAGTTAGAGTTGTAGTATTTCTGCTCTGGTGATTTTTTAGGTAGCACAGAGACTATAATGAAATGGTGGTTCAAGGCAAGAGATGTAAAATGGTAATATTTAATTAAATATATATACCAGTTTGGTAAGATTCTTTAATATGCCACTTAATTTGATATAAACTATCTGTTGCTTAAGTATTCATTTTGGGGGTATAGTTTTCCTTTACGTAATAAAAATGGCTGATTCATGCAATGTGTGCAATCTTGTTAATGTCACCATCTTTAAGAAAAAAGCTAATGAACAGTTAGTGATGGAGAACCTCTTGGAGGGCTACGTGCATTCCATTTAAGTAGGAACTCTCAGTGATACAAATACACATCCAAATTGTGGCAAAAATGTAAAAATCCAAAAATAAGTCTTCAACCTGTCGAGGTCCTGTAGAAGTCAATGGCAGAGGTCCTATTAGCAATTTGAAGTTTCATTTAAAAAAAAGATTAGCACTAAAAATACAGCTCATTACTATATAGAGTGGACATTCTTGGCTATATACAGTATACTGTATACATAATATATATTTATAAATCCGACGTTTCGGTTCCCCACAGGAACCTTTCTCAAGGACAAACCTTGAGAAAGGTTCCTGTGGGGAACTGAAACGTCGGATTTAACCTTTTTCTCTTATTTCAATATGTGTATGTATATATATATATATATATATATATATATATATATATAATCAAAAAGAAAACCGCACCAAACAGGTCTTTATATGAAAAAAATAAAAGGTTTTATTTGATCAACGTTTCGGCTCAACAGCTGGAGCCGTCTTCAGGAACTAAAAATATAAATATATAAAATTCCACACATTAGTGTAACCAAAGATGCGCCATAAAGCATCTACTGATCATGTCACAATCCAAACTTCATGCCATGCTTTACACATTAACGAACAGATAATTTATTAATGAAACATGCAATAAAGGATTGTTTGGAGAGCTAAAAATGGAAATTTTTCTTATAACCAGAATCCCTGCTAAAACAGTTTGTTCTAATAGTTGATACCATATAAGCACTGTTCAGAAATCTACAGGGCCTCATAGTTCTGTGCACTCTGTACTTTACTCAAAATACAACCCAGCCCAGGCATACCTTCAGATCATATTCTCCTCTCCAGCAAATTATGATTGAAAACAAAACACAATTTCTTGACCTTCCTCTAAGACAACGTGGTCTATATAAAATTCTGCTGAGCAGCATGGCAGCACACAAAATTCCCATCTCTTTGGATAATAGCTTAGATATTACTGATTGTTTAGAGTGCTTATAATGCAGGTTCTGGCATTAAACCAGCAGGAGTTGCTGCAAATTCATTTTCATGAAAAGAACATCGGAGTGATTCTACCCAAAACCTTGGATGCTCATATTTCAAATTTCTTTGTAGATGACATTTCTAAAATGGATCCATGATGAACCCCAGAGATTTTTAAACCTATGCTTTGTGAAAGAAATGGCAGTGACTTAATTGCCCTGAGTGACATCAATTAAAGCAACAGCATTGAAATAGCTGATGCAGATTTTAAAGCCATTGTATACAATGCGTTGTCCCTGTACACGATCATATCTTCCAGTTGCAGATAAAAGGTAAAACGCATTTTGTGAAAGATATGCAGTAATTTTTGGTTTGGTTTTGCTTTTTTTATATCCTCTAGAAAATATGTGCTTGTGTATGTAGTAACAACAATTTCTTCATGCTGGGACTAGCATGCACAAAAACATGTTTATTCTTATCAAATATCCTTTATTTATATAGCACTGATATGTTTTACACAGGCTCTTCAATCACTTCAGTAGCATTCTCTTTATAGGAGAAGGAATACCATTTTACAATTGGGGTTCCAAAAGTTAGGCACCCCCAAGTGACTACTTTTAATTTACCTGACACCCCGAGCCAGTGCTCCTATCAGCAGAAAACTGCACTGACCTCTAGCGAGCACTACGGAGCGACCCTCTTCCTGCTTCTTCAGTTTTTCACTCTACTGCATGCGCAGTAGAGTGAAATGGCCAGCTTTTACGTTAAAGTTAGGCTTTTCACTCTACTGCGCATGCACAGCCGCGAGAAGACCTGAAGAAGCAGGAAGAGGATCTCTCTGTGGTGCTCGCTAAAAGAACCCCTGGGCCAGTGCAGTTTTCTGCTGCTTAGCACACCGGCCCAGGGTGTCAGGTACGTAAAAGTAATCACTTGGGGTGACACATCCTGAGCAACATGGGGGGGAGGGGTTCATAAGACCACAGGAAACAAATTAGTAGGGTGCTCTCATCTAACATATGTACATTCCAACCATTTTCCCTATGTCTACCACACCATTGTTTTTGTTTACTACTAAGCTTCATATAAATGGATCATCTGGCAGTGAATGTTCACTCAATCTCAATGTGACAAACATAATTACGTAGGTTCTTGGTGACTGAGAGGAGGAGAGAACATAGAGTAAGAAGATGCACTAATGCCTGTGGAAACTTCTAAACCAAAGAGGCTTACAAATCACTTCCACCATGTTTTGGGTCTCCTATTCTGGTTCTGTCTTTGTTGGATAAAGCAAAATGGCTCTACAAAGATAATCCAATGTATCCTAGAGAATGGCAATTGTAAATGTTAAAAAGATGGGTCTGACAGATTCTAAATTGGGACATTTAGTTGATACATGTTTTATCTTTGTCCCTGCTGAGCAGAAACCCTGAGTTTAACGAAAGGCAGCAGTTAGAATTGATACAATAGTTGCTAATATTTCACAGATACAGCTGAAAAATATATCAACTAATTGTATCAACTAAATGTAGCAAATTGTAACAGTTCAGAATCTGCTCCTGGATCATTGAGCTGCCAGACTGAAACACTATAGACACGAACATTAAAGGGGAACCCCACACAAGCATAACTTAAGCCTTTTAAAAAGTAAACACAATGTCAAGCAACTTTGCAATATACATTATTTAAAAAAAAATATTCATGATTTTGAATGGTTTAGAACAGTTCCCTAAGCCAAATCCCCTGCTCTCCTGCTGATCTGTCTGACTACTTTGCTGAGCTGGCTGACTACTGGTTATGTAGTTCCTGCATTCCGTCTGTAAGCTGTGGACAAGTTGTTACAATTTGTGTTTTAGTCCCTCCTTCCCTGCCAGGATTTCAAATGATGCAGAAAAAGAAGAACTTTTGGAAAAGGCTGGATTTCAGCATAGAAAATGCCATTTATTCATACTTTTTGAAGAAACAGGTAACTGTGATGGGTATATTAGGGGTTTCTGTGTTATGTGGGCCTCTTTATCAAATTTGTGTTTGGAAGCCGGAGTTCCCCTTTAAACTTTAATTTTTGGGAAAACTGTAAAAAAGAAAAGATGGAAAGCAATTGGAAAAAGTATGTATTTCTGGTGAACAATCTGAAAATAACTGAACTGAAAAAAGTGTTTGGAAGGTGAACAACCCCTTTAATTAAAAATTCCAAATGTGCAATTTGTGGGCTTCCTCGCTGTAATCTGGTTTGCTCTCACATTTCAGAAACATTGGACACTTAACAGGATGTTTAACTGTCTCCTAATAGAACTGACTATAGAGCACATTCATTTGGTAGGGACTGTAGACTTAAAGTGGACCTTACAGCTTCACCTAGGCAAGAATAATCTCTGTAAAGCAGAATACTTTAGCACTACATAAATAATAATAATATCTGTCCATCCTGGAGTTCAGTGAAAATCTAATAACTGACTGAGATAACTGACAAACTAAAGTTACAATTCACTTTGCATTTCTGTGAAATCACAGGCTTTTTTGGTATGTTCCAGGTATTTGGTATACAGGGTATATTTGGTTGTCTTTCATCTTTGTGGGAGCTATAAACTGTAATGTGTGTAAGGGTGCAAAAGGGAGTAAGGAAATGCAAGAAGACAAAAACACATTGCATACATTTTCAAATGCTCCTTAAAGACCCACATGTTTAGGGAAGCTTATTCAATGTACCTTAATTAATCAGTCATTGCTGTATCATAAATTACAAATTTGTTTGTAAAATCAAATGTCTCAATTATACCCTAACCTTTAGTTGTAAATTCTCGTGAGTAGGGCCCTCTAATCCTATTGTACTCTGTCAACTCTTCTTTGATATTCACCATTTGTTCCCCGTTTGTTACTAACTAAGGTAAAGCAATGTTTTTGGCACTATATATATATATATATATATATATATATATATATATATATATATATATATATATATATATATATATAAACAAGTCCTGGGTGCCCACAAAAGTGGAATAGGTATATTTGTAGAACATAGCGACACTCACAGGGCTTTACTAATGCAAAAAAGAGGAGTATTCGTCAGGAGAAAGCAAAACCTGACGAAGATGGTCGAAATATATATATATACTGTATATATATATATATATATATATATATATATATATATATATATATATATATATATATATATATATATGATAAATGAATATTCATGGTTGTGACAGAATTTAAATAAAGACAATTTTCAAAAAAAAACAAAAAGAAGACAAAAACACAGAATACGTTTAAAGTACACATATATAACTATTACGACTATAACATATATAACTATTATAACTCATCATTGCTTACCTTACTAGTTAAACCATGATCAGAGCAGTCTGCTTAATTGTATGTACACAACAAGTACTGCAAGGCACTCTGTAGTTGTATTTAGCTTTTCATTACACTTGTGCTGTGTTTAAGCTGCATGTTTGTGCAGCTGAGAATGCGTGTGATAAAACTACATTTAGAGATAAGAGACTAGGAAATTCAGCTGCTGCTGAAACATGTTCCTAGTAATTGATACAATGCATTTATTCTCACACAAAATACCTATAATGATTTTGAGTTTTTCCCCAGTCACTGATGTTTAAGGGCATGGCTATCTGCAGAAGGAATGTTTTTTGGATCTGTCTGGGCTGTGGTCAGTGAGAAGCAAAGATCCCCACAATTCCTTACGGTATCCCCTATCACTGGTGAAAGGTGTATATACATAATGCTACATCATTCTAACACAGGCTCTTCAGTCCACACTCCATTGACAGAGACTGACATAACATTTATCAGAGCTGCTTGTTGGTGTTTATTAGTTCATGTGTTGGAGCAGTCACTAAGATGAATTTTCTATGGGGTATTAGTAATCAGCAGCAACATACCTCCCAACAGATTAAACTATAAAAATCATAAAATCCCAATGGTTTATTCCTTTCACAAATCACAGTTGGACAATTATTTTCTGTGCTAGACAGAAGAGTTCCAGTTTACAAAATAAATCGTTAACTTTTAAATCACTGGTATTGGTTTAGCTTTGTAAAATGTACTAATCATTAACAAATCAGCTCATTTGCTTACAAATGAGAAGCTTGACAAACCTGAGATGCTGAAGTTTCCAAGAAACAACTATCATGCCTTTAAATTCATTCTTAATTATCCCACTGCTGCTATAGGCATCATATCTCCTGTCAGGGAGCCGGGAGCTCCCTCCAGGGAGGTTGTCAGGATCAAGGAGGAAGCCCTCTTGAGGGAACAAGGTCGCGGTGTCCAAAGGGTTAAACGAAGAATAGTCAGGATCAGGCAAGAGTTCACAGGCAGGCAGAATACAAACAAAGTCCAAAGTCCAGGCAAAGGGTCAAGAAACAGATCAGGAACAAGATTTGGCAATAAGGCACACAGGAAACCCAGGATACACTTTAGGGAAAGTATTCCTATTCTTGGGCGCCATTCTGGCGTCTAGTTGGCGCTTTTATTTTCAAATTTGGCGCCATTCTGACGTCATTGACGCTCTTGCGCCGACGTCGACGTGCTGACGTCATCGCGCCGGCCCCGCTACCCACGTGGCGGCCATGGGCGCCGCCATTTTGGGAGCGACGCCGGCAAGGAGGGACGCGCCGCCCGGAGCTCCGGGCGGCGATCGTGACAGTACCCCCCCCTCACGGGGGGCCTCCGGACCACCAGGACTTGGCTTCTGGGGAAATTTGGAGTGGAACTCCCTCACCAGACGAGGAGCGTGAACATCACGGTGTCCTTCCCAGGAGCATTCTTCAGGGCCAAAGGCCCTCCACTGAATGAGGTACTGAAGGGACCCTCTGGAGATCCTGGAGTCTAGGATTTTCTCCACCTCGTACTCGAGTTGACCCTCCACAGAGATGGCAGGAGGAGGAGATTGACCGCCAGAGAACCGGTTGGTGATGGCGGGTTTCACCAGAGACACGTGGAACACGTTGGGGATTCTCATCTCTGGTGGAAGCTGGAGTCTGACAGCCACAGGGTTGATTATCTCCAAGATGGGAAATGGACCCACGAATTTTGGACCCAACTTGGGAGATGGTATCTTCAACCGGATATTTCTGGAAGAGAGCCAGACATTATCACCCACCTTGTAGGGAGGAGAGGATCTTCGACGACGATCTGCGAAAGTCTTATGAACAAGAGCGCTCTTCTCTAGGTTCAACTTGGTAGCAGCCCAAATAGCAGACATATGGGCTGCGGAATCGTCAGCAGCCGGGACGTCAGATAGCACAAAGTCTTGGGGAAAAGCTTGAGGATGCTGACCATACACCGACATGAACGGAGACCTCCCTGTAGAGGAATGACAAGCATTATTATGAGCGAATTCCGCCCATGGGAGGAGATCAGACCAGTCATCCTGGCAGAGGGATACGTGGTTCCTCAGGAACTGTTCCAGGGCTTGGTTCACACGTTCAGCTGCCCCATTCGTCTGCGGGTGGTAGGCAGACGAAAATTGAAGTGTTATTCCCAAGTCTTTACATAGGGAACGCCAGAACTTGGCGGTAAACTGGGTGCCTCTGTCGGAGACGATCTCCACCGGGAAACCATGCAGGCGGAAGATGTACTTAATAAAGAGTTGGGATAATTCCACCGCAGAGGGTAACTTCTTCAAAGGGATGAAATGGGCCATTTTGCTGAAGCGGTCTATGACAACCCAGATCACAGTATTCCCAGCGGAGGGAGGAAGTTCGACAATAAAGTCCATAGAGAGGTGCGTCCACGGACGAGAGGGAACCGGCAAAGGCTGTAACAACCCGCTGGGGCGGGAATGGCTAGGCTTAGAAGTGGCACAGACATTACAAGCAGCCACAAAGTCCTTTACATCCTTGCGGATATCAGGCCACCAGACTAGGCGCCTCAAGAGTTCAAGGGTCTTGGCCGGACCAGGATGTCCAGCTTGCCTGGAGCAGTGGGTCTGTTGCAGGATGGCCAGGCGAAGTTCTGGAGGGACGAAGGCCATGCCAATCGGAGTATCTTGAGGAGCCGAGGACTGCCCAGCCAAGATCTGGTCGGCAAATTGGGGATACAGAGAGGCAATGATCTTGACTGGTGGAATGATTGGTTCCTGCCTCTCAGGGTCACGGTCCACCGGAGTGAAGCTACGAGACAAGGCGTCGGCCTTCAGATTCTTGGAACCTGGGCGATAAGTCAAAACAAAGTTAAATCGAGAAAAGAAAAGGGCCCACCTGGCTTGTCTGGGATTTAGCCTCTTGAGGGACTGTATAAACTCCAGATTCTTGTGATCTGTGTAAATCTGGACAGGAATTTCAGAGCCCTCCAGGAGGTGACGCCATTCTTCAAGGGCAAGCTTGACTGCCAAGAGTTCTCGATTTCCGACATCATAGTTCTGCTCTGCGGATGAGAACTTCTTGGAGAAATACGCACAGGGGTGCAATTTTCCATCAGTGGAGTGTCTCTGAGAAAGGATAGCTCCGGCTCCGACTTCTGAAGCATCAACCTCGATGCAGAAGGGTAGTGCGGGATTGGGATGTCGGAGAACAGGAGCGGACGTGAAGGCCTCTTTCAAGGACTGAAAGGCTTCTAAGGCAGATGGAGGCCACAGGCTTGGTTTACCCCCTTTCCGGATGAGGGCCAGGATAGGTGCAATGCGGGAAGAGAACCCCCGGATGAACTGTCGATAATAATTAGCAAATCCGATGAATCTCTGGATTGCCTTGGTACTCAGTGGGAGAGGCCACTCCTGGATGGCCGACACTTTCACGGGGTCCATCTCAAATCCCTCTGGAGAGATAATGTACCCTAGGAAGGGGATCTTGGATACCTCGAAGACACACTTCTCCAACTTGGCGAAGAGAGAGTTCTTCCTCAGACGAGAGAGTACCTCCTTCACCTGGGAGCGATGACTTTCAAGGTCCTTGGAGAAGATCAGGATGTCGTCCAAGTATACGACTACGAACCTTCCTAGGAGATCTCGGAACACATCATTAACAAACTCCTGGAAGACGGCAGGAGCATTGCATAGGCCGAAGGGCATGACAAGATATTCATAGTGCCCATCCCGAGTGTTGAATGCCGTCTTCCATTCGTCACCCTCCCGGATGCGAATGAGGTTGTAGGCCCCCCGGAGATCCAACTTGGAGAAAATCTTTGCTCCTTTCAGCTGGTCAAAGAGCTCGGCAATCAGGGGCAGGGGGTACCTGTTTTTCACGGTGATCTTATTCAGGCCCCGATAGTCTATACAAGGCCGAAGGCCTCCGTCCTTCTTCTCCACGAAGAAGAACCCAGCCCCTGCAGGAGAGGTAGAAGGGCGGATAAACCCTCGCTGGAGATTTTCTTGGATGTACTCCTTCATAGCGGTAGTCTCAGCAGGAGAGAGAGGGTAAGTGCGCCCTCTGGGGGGCATGGCTCCTGGCAGGAGTTCAACCGGACAGTCATAGGAGCGATGTGGGGGAAGGAACTCTGCAGACTTTTTACAAAACACATCGGAAAATCCCTTGTAAGTGGAGGGCAAAGTCTTTAGTTCCGCAGTGGAGACATTCACCTTCTCAAGGGGTTTTGGCGGAAGGCAATGTTGCAGGCAAAATAAACTCCAACGAGAGATCTGCCCAGTGGACCAGTCTATGGTGGGGTTATGCAGACGTAACCATGGAAGACCCAATATTACTGGAGTAGAAGGACAGGGAATGATGAAGAATGAAAGTTTTTCTTGATGCAGCGCCCCAACTTGTACAGCTAGTTCCGCCGTGAACATTGTGACGAATTCAAACTCCAGGGGTTTGTCATCTATGGCGGTAATTCGCAGGGGTGAAGACAATGGAAGCAGGGGAATCTTCATGCGTTCGGCAAAGAAGGCGTCCATGAAATTGCCATCCGCACCGGAGTCGAGGAAGGCCCTTTCGAAGATAGACTTACTTGCCAGATGAATCTGCAAAGGAAGGAGAAGTCTGCGTGAATTTTCTTGATACTTCTCCTGAGGACCTCGAGTGATGCCCCCTACATGAGAAACCTGAGACATACCTCGGGGTACAAAACTCTTGGCTTTGGCAGGACAGGCGTTGGCAAAATGGGAATGCCCACCACAGTACAAACAGAGCCCTGCCATACGTCTTCGGAGTCTTTCCTGCTCGGAGAGGCGAGCTTTTCCTACTTGCATAGGTTCCTCCAGGGGAGACGTGGACACATGAGTCACAGGGACAGCGGGTGCTTGCAGAATCGGCCTTTGAAAGCGAGGGGCCAACATGGGAGAAAATCGTCTGCTGCGCTCTCTCTCCACCTGGTGTTCTCTGAGGCGGGTGTCCACCTTAATAGATAGAGCGATCAGTCCTTCCAGGGTGTCAGGAGTCTCTCTGGAGACGAGATCATCTTTGATGCGGATGGATAGGCCTTGGTAGTATACGGCCTTGTAAGCGTCATCACACCAGGAAGTCTCCGCCATCAGTGTTCGGAAGTCTATAGCGTACTCATTGACACTGCGGCTTCCCTGCCGGAGCTGCAAGAGACGGGCAGGGGCGTTCGTGACCCGACCTGGAGCATCAAAGACTATGCGAAAAGCTTGGAGAAAGTCTTTAACATCATAAGTCACCGGGGAATTCTTCTCCCAAAGAGACGTTGCCCACTCCAGTGGCTTGCCTTCCAATCGAGACATCACATACCCCACCTTGGAACGTTCACTTGGAAACTGTGTGGGTTGGAACTCAAATTGAATTTGGCACTGTGTGGCAAATCCCCTGCAGGCTTGTGGATCCCCACTAAAGCGAAGGGGAGGTGGAATGCGAGGCTCACCTGTCGGGTAGCTTGCGTTCATAGAGGCTGCCGCCATGGGGGGATCTCCAGTAGGTGGAGCAGCGGAGGGCGCAGAAGGCACTCGAGCAAGCAGGACATCGAGTGCTTGCCCAATGCGAACCTGCTGGTTTTCGTAGTCCTCCATGCGGGATGCCAGTCCGCGGAGTGCTCGTCCGACATCAGGTGTGGCTTCCTCAGAAGGATCCATGGCCCAAGAATAATGTCAGGGAGCCGGGAGCTCCCTCCAGGGAGGTTGTCAGGATCAAGGAGGAAGCCCTCTTGAGGGAACAAGGTCGCGGTGTCCAAAGGGTTAAACGAAGAATAGTCAGGATCAGGCAAGAGTTCACAGGCAGGCAGAATACAAACAAAGTCCAAAGTCCAGGCAAAGGGTCAAGAAACAGATCAGGAACAAGATTTGGCAATAAGGCACACAGGAAACCCAGGATACACTTTAGGGAAAGTATTCCTATTCTTGGGCGCCATTCTGGCGTCTAGTTGGCGCTTTTATTTTCAAATTTGGCGCCATTCTGACGTCATTGACGCTCTTGCGCCGACGTCGGCGCGCTGACGTCATCGCGCCGGCGCCGCTACCCACGTGGCGGCCATGGGCGCCGCCATTTTGGGAGCGACGCCGGCAAGGAGGGACGCGCCGCCCGGAGCTCCGGGCGGCGATCGTGACAATCTCCCTACTATACCTGCTATCCCACAGTCCCTTCCCAGAGACTATTATCTCACTGTTACTATAGGCACCATATCTCCCTACTATACCTGCTATGCCACAGTCCCTTCCCAGAGACTATTATCTCCACTGCTACTATAGGCACCGTCTCTCCCTACTATACCTGCTATCCCACAGTCCCTTCCCAGAGACTATTATCTCACTGTTACTATAGGCACCATATCTCCCTACTATACCTGCTATGCCACAGTCACTTCCCAGAGACTATTATCCCCACTGCTACTATAGGCACTATCTCTCCCTAATATACCTGCTATACCACAATCACAGTCCCTTCCCAGAGACTATCATCCCACTGCTACTATATTCACCATCTCCCCTACTATACCTACAGTATATCACATATAGCAGTTCATATATAATACCCTGCTTCATTTAAATAACGCCTTTTCATAAAAATATACTTTTAGTTTTATGGGACATTGGGAAATCCTAAATAGAAAACTGTCATTTTAAAGCCCTTCCCCTGTGACAGTTTAGTTAAATTCTTTAATAGGTCATTTAAAACTATATAAACTGTTAGTTAAGCATGCATTCTTGGGGTATACTTAGATGACAATATTCACAATGTGGGGACACCATGGCCCAAAAACCAGAACTCTCATCAAAATCTGCAACACTTTCAAAGCACAAAGTTACATTTACTACTAATAAAAGAAATTTCATTTTGGAAGCAATTCTAAGAGGTAGATCACAACAAAACCCCAACTTTTACCCTTTTTAAGTAAAGACAGTTTCTGCCTGCTGACAGATAAGACATACAGTATTTGCCTTTCTTGAACCTCATTTGAATGAACATCTGTTTTGTAGCAACCCACAAAGTCATTTGACTGAGATGGCATCTCGTCCCTTTTTGCTGTGTGCTAATGCCAAAACTTGCAGCCATCTGGATGCTTCTCAGAAGGAGGAAAATATGATTTTTTTTTTCTCAATCTTTTCTTTGTTTTCATATGTCTATGTTTTGAACTGATATTTATAAAGGGAAAATAAGAAGACAGCTTGCTAATAAGACACACAACTCCTTGACAAGTACACTATACGGAGAGTAAGAGAATAGAGTGTTCATTCTGGAAGTGGCCCCAAGACAATTCTGCGCAGGTCTGCTGATGTTTTTTCTGCTGTAACTCCCTGTCCAGCCATACACAGAGTCTATAAATAGCTAGACACCAATATTTTCTACATGGGTTTTCAGTCTGTTCTTTACATGTGGGAATAGAAAGTCAGCTATTAAAGTACCTGACCTACTGACATTACCAGTTAAAAATAAAGTGTCTGCTACACATGACAGGGTTTAACTCAGTGCAGACCATAAAAAACAGTTTTGCAGGAGGCAGACGTCAGTGTGTGTAACCATGTTTCCTACTGCCATGTATTTAGTCACAACACTGTCACTAAGAACAGTTAACATAGTAGTAAGCACACAGCTCAGTTCACACCACTTACCACTTGGCCACCTACAGTACCAATCAAAAAATGGAATAGTCCCTTCTCAGACAATTATCCCTACTGCTACTATAGGCACTATCTCCCCCTACTATCCCACAGCCACAATCCCTTCCCAGAGATTAGTATCCCACTGTTTCTATAGGTGCCAGCTCTCCCTACTACAACTGCTATCCCACAGCCACGGTCCCTTCCCATAGGCTATTATCCCACTGTTACTAAATGCACCATCTCTGCCTACTATACCTGCTATCCCACAGTTCCTTCCCAGAGACTATTATCCTACTGCTACTATAGGCACCATCTCCCCCTACTATACCCGCTAACCCACAGCCAAAGTCCCTTTCCAAAGACTATTATCGCCCTTATACCGTAGGCACCATTTCTCCCTACTATACCTACTATTCCACAGCTACAGTCCCTTCCCAGAGACTATTATTCCACTGCTACTATAGGCACCATCTCTCCCTACTACAAATGCTATCCCATAACCTCAGTCCCTTCCCAGTGGCTATTATCCTAATGCTAGCAAGTTCATATTGTAGCAGTTTACATTTAATAATCCCCTATATAAAAGTGCAACAAAACATAAGGGTTTATGTTTGTTTTCATTATAGACAGCTTTACTGCTAAAACTATTTTAAATATTCTCAAGCAGATTTGAGGCAGTTAAATATTACCTTGGGAAGAAGTTAAAAGATGATAAATCTTTACCCAGGTTCTAAATGCTCAGCATTTTAAGCAAAGAAAAAATAGCTATAATTGAAAGAGAGGGAAAGCAGCATCTGGCTTTGCAGGAAATATGGTATAGAATAACCTTCCGGAGTAGGAAGGTACAGCCTTAATGAGTAGTCTTTAAATAGCACTGCCTGATATGCTTGCAACTCACAAGAACACAAGCAGATTGTTCATCCTGCTGCCAGTGATCAGAGAAGTAATGGGAAGCAATACAAGTGCTCCACGAATGAACCCTGCACTACAAAAATCAGTACCTTTGCCTAGCTCACATTGATGATTTTCTTTTAGTAACGTATTCAGCGCAGCACATCATCCAGTATACAAACCACTATTATATATTGTGAGGTTCCCAAGAAACCACTGATCTGATGATGATTATGAGCTACACCATAATATATTAATCTTTATAAAAGCAACTACCGTACTCCTCATACACCAGGGCCGGAACTAGGGGTAGGCAGAGTAGGCACGTGCCTAGGGCGCAAAGCTGAGGGGGCGCCAGGCAAGTACCTGCTCTTTCACCTACCCCATGTCCGGTCCTGTGTCTCCCTGGCTGCCCCTGGTAATTTACGTTTAAATGCGCTTGTGCGCATGCGCGTACATTGTTTATATAAATAAGCTGCTGTGTAGCAATAGGGGCAGCCATTCAAAGAAGAAAAGGCTCAGGATACACATCAGATAGCAGATAAGCTCTGTAGAACATAATGGTGTTATCTGTTATCCACTATTTAACCTGTGCCATATAGCCTTTTTTCAAGTTCCGCCATTGCTACACAGCAGCTTGTTTATATGAACTATAGTAGTGTTTCTGAAGCAAACACATCAATTTTACCAGTGCAGGTGTTCCTTTAAGCTGTGCCAGATGTTTCAGTTTTAGTAAATCACATGAGTCTGTATGCTGGCTTTACTTTCAAAGACAGCTCAAATCAAATATGCATTATGACTCTTCATATTCAGAGAATACACAAGCTTTTGCACATCTGAGCACAAACATATCCTAATAAAAACAAAAATGTGGTCATAATACACTTGTTTTGTTTTTTACGGCCCCAATGTTAATGAGGACAGGAGTCAAATGCTAAAAATTATATATGGTAAAACTGGATTGAAGTCAATTGAATGCTTTTGAGTATTGCTTAAAGCAGACCTGTCACCCAGACACAAAAAGCTGCATTATAAATGTCATTTTCAAATTAAACATCAAATCCAATTTCTATTTTTTATTAAAGCATTCATAGCTGTTGTAAGCTCATTTAAAAATCTCAGCTGTCAATCAAATATTGTCTGCCCCTCCTCTATGACTTAGATATAAAGGCAGGGCAGGCAATTGCTTTCTATTCAGCACTTATTAGATGTCTCTGCTCTCCACACATTCCCCCGTTCTCTTCACTGTTTAATTGTGTAGCCAGGGCATGGGGATGGACATCCATGGTCCTCCATTCTGGTGCACAAACAAGATTCTGAGATGATGCAAGGCTTGCCTTAATAACAGTGTCCACAAAATGGCTCCTGTCTGCTTGCTATATTTAGAAATTCCTCGACTGAAGGAAACACAATTCAAACTATTCGATGGTGTCATTTCTGAAGAAACCACAAGATGTTGGCTTTGAAATGCAAGAGGTGTTGGGGCCAGTCGCCCCTGGTGCATAGAGAGTACACAAAGTTGGTAGAATCTGGTTTAAAACTGTGAAAATTGAAGCAGATCAAATTGTACCATTAAAATCAATCAAAAAACCTGATTGGCTGTTTTTGGCTCCACCCACTTTTACAATTTGAATCCCAGTCCCCCTGTGACCGACTGTGGCAAGTTTGAGGACCCTCCCATTAACAATCTAAGAGCGGCGACAGTTTTAACTTTTCCCATTTAAACAAATGGCTAATATTTGATTGGCTGTGGTAGACTCCGCCCACTTTTCCAAATTTTAACCCCAGTGACCCATGGTGCCAAGTTTTGGGTCTCTGGCTTTAACACTGTGGGAATGACAGTGTTTGACATTTTCTCATTGAAGTCAATAGGGAAAATCTGATTGGCTGTTTGTTGCTCCGCCCACTTTTTGGAGTCCCCAAAATGTGACAGAACTTTTCAGGTTGACCCCATGACTAAGTGACCCAAGTTTGGTGAGTGTAACTTTAATGCTGTACGAGTGGCAAAAGTTTCAAATTTTCCAATGAAAGTCTATGGGAAAAAATGGGGTCTTTGGGGGGTCTTTCCGCCACAGGGCCACGGAGGGTGGGATTGCTTAACAGAGCACAAGCAACCTATTCGGGTATGATCCGAACAAGTGTGAAAAGTTTCATAATTGTACTCCTAAAACTCTGGGAGGAGTAGCGTTTAGAAAATTGCTAAAATTTCATTGGCTGTTGGTAGCTCCGCCCACTTTGGGGTGCCCCCCAAAATACATATTTTTATTCGGGGTGGCACCAACAATATGCGGTCCGAGTTTGGGGAGTGTAGCTTCAAAACTGTACGAGCGGCAGCGATTTGTATATTTTCCCTGTCAAAGTCAATACGAAAAAAGGCGTCTTCAGTGGTCCGCCGCACGGGCGCAGTGGGTGGGATCGCTTACTAAAGCACAAGCAACGTACTTTGCTATAAGGCGAATAGGTGTGAAAAGTTTGGCGCTTGTACACCTAAAACTGTAGGAGGAGTAGCGTTTAGAAAATGGGGGGGGCGCTAATAATAATAAGAATAAGAACGAGCTGAACTAGTAGATCAGTATGTTGGCTTCTTCAAAGCCAACATAATAAGAATAAGAACGAGCTGAACTAGTAGATCAATATGTTGGCTTCTTCAAAGCCAACATAATAATTTGAATAAATGATATGCCCAACCACACCCACTTTGATTCAGAAACACTGGGGATGTGCAGGAGATATGATAATTTTTTACATTTCCCGTGCTCCCCATTGCTCAGGTCCCCATGATGAAAATTTCAGTGAATAAAAGGGAGGGGATGGGGGCGCCAAATGACAGTGGGCCTAGGGGCGCCAACTATGTAAATCCGGCCCTGGGAGTTCTGTGTGCCATCCCGCTAGCGATTTACATTCTAGCCAGTGGAAAGGCAGTTCGGGGAGATTAGTCGCCCCCGAAGAGGAGGAGATTTATTGCCAGGCGACTAATCTCCTCAAATCTGACCGTGTGTCTCTGCCCTTAAATGGGATGTAAAGGCAAAATAATAAAATCCCATTTTTAGTTTTTTTAATGAAAAATAATTCTATCTCCAATATACTTTAATTAAAAAATGTGAACCGTTTTTATAAGAAACCTGACAGTATGCAGTGAAATTCTCCCTTTTTTTACACTTGCTCTGACAGCAGAAGTTAGGAAACGGTTTCAGACGGTCCCTAACTGCTCTGCAGGGAAACAATCATACTTTCAAACGAAAAGGGGGGAAACCCTCCACCTTACTTCCCAGAACTCGAGCAGCTTCGTTTGTCTACTGTGTAGATTTGTATCCACAGACCCAGTGCAGTCTGCATATTCTGATTATTAATCAGTCTTGCTGTATCAGCTTCTATGACAGATATTATTTGATATTTGTGCTGTTTTGATCATTTATGACGATCCCTAAGCATAACCTCCCTGCTCGATCCCAGACCACACTGAGCATGTGCATAGTCTTGGTCTTGCAGTTGTTTAACAAAGTTACAAGATGACCGCCCCCTGTGTCAACTTTGAAAGCATAAATTTGTTTTATTGGGCTTCTGGTGGAGTAAGTTCATGTTTATATGTAGTATACAAAATACAGCATTTCTAACATTATTCTATTTTAGACTTTAGTTGCACTTTAAGAATTTTTTGAAAGGAAGATCTATGGATTCAAAAGTATGGAGTTATTTGACACATTAAAGGCCTTCATTTAGAGTCACAATATTTGACCTAACTGAATCCAAACCCCTATTTACTATTTACACCCCACCCTAATTACTTTTATTATCTCTACAATGTATCTCTTATCTATCTGTAACTTCCTAATGTATTGCCCATGAATACCTAGTACGGTATATATGTGTTGTCTTTTCAGCTTTCATTTGTATTTTGCCTTTTCGAAAGAGCCTTGGTGCTCTGAAAGTTTGCAATGTATTTTTATTGTTAGCTATTATAGGTATCACTTCTACAATTCTTTTAAATTTGTTTGTTTATTTGTTATTTTTGCTACTGGCTAACACAGTACCACAGTTTTTATTTAGTAAATAACAGCAATCCCTGGTAAAAATCAACTGGAGCTGTGGCCAGAGCCAGGCCAGGTAGTTAAGAACAGCTTCACCATGCAATATTCCTGCAGAACTTTCTATAATCACAGAATCTTTCATCACATTAATATCTGTTATATATGTGTAACATTATTATCACTAGTCGTAACATTTTCATAAAAGATCACACATTACTGATAAGCTCTGTGACCTGTGTTACAACATGTTAAAATATGAGAAGAAAGATGTAATAAAAGGCTCATGGGTATACATCTCTGTGATCTTTTATGAAAATGATACAAAGTTAGCAATGACTAGTGATAATAATGTTACATATTGTTCTTGTTTTTATTCTTAACTGCTCTTACTTGTTACTTTGATACATTTACCGTAGTTTATTGCTTAGTGTTGACATGGGTAAGTTTTAACTCTTTAAGTATTCTAGACTGCAACATCAGTGTGTTGATTTAATGAGTCGCTTAATTTATGACGATCATTGCTGTGTTTCTCCCGCCAGTAAGTGTATTTAAACAACTTTCACTATTTGTTATGTTACTTTAAGAAAGGCTCTGGAAGAGCCAAAACGTCAGTCCATAGCTCTTCAATAAATCATTTTTTATTTTTCTAAGACCTGTGAGTGCTGATCTCTCTTCTTGTTTTGTATGACTTATGTACTGATCACGCACCCAGGCATATTTATTTATTTTTTCGTGAGTGCTGCCATCCCTCGGAATTTATATAATAAATATATATATATAGGTTCTTTTATCTGGAAACCTATTACCCAAAAAAGCTCAGAATTAAGGGAAGACCATCTGCCACAGACACTATTTTCATCAGTTTTATTTTAAAGATCAGTTCCTTTTCCCCTTTAATAATAAAACAGTACCTTATGCTTGATTCTAACTAAGATATAATCAATCCATATCGGAGGCAACGCAATCCTGTTGAGTTTATACATAACTTTTTTAAATGTTATGCATGCTTCTGTAACATTAGTTGCTGAAGTTCACCTGGAAATGACAGGTAGATGCTTGGCATGACACATACTTGCTTCGAGCCATTTGTACAGTAGTAGGGAGCAATTAAAAGAGATAAGATAGCAGCCAGCATTAACACATCCATTCAAGCGTAAAACTTTATGGAACAAACCACTGAATTAAATAACTGATAAGAGTCAGTAATGTTGTAAAAGGCAAGAGTCAACAGTCCAATATGTGCCATACAGAAGCAGCAAACAGACAGGCAGCATCTGGGAGAAGGAGGACTTTTTCGCCTCATTTTACACGGTGTAGGTTCACCATACACCAAGGTTAACAGTAATCATTTTCTGCACATTGTGTCATTTGGTGCAATGGATAGATACTGTATTAAATTCACTATTGCTTTTAATTATTGGCCTTACAATCTTGCTTATTGTGAGCATATAATATAAAATCTAGTTGTCATTAATCCCAGCAAAAAAACAGGGTTTACTTTGAGAGGTTACATTATTGTTTTTACTTTTTATTGCTTACCTTTCTACAGAGTCTCTCTCCGATTCATCTTCCACACAATCGTATGGTTGCTAGGTAAGTGGGTCCATAGCAAATTAGCAACCAGCTATTCCAATTTCACATGGGAGAGCATCATTTGTTCGAAAATCCAAAAACTACAAACAAATAAAAAACCATTAAGACTTGTCCTAGAATACCACTGAAAACATCACACTAAGAGGCACATTTATCAAAAGTTGAATTTCGAATTCACGTTCTCCCCTAAACTCCCATAAATTTGAAAATGTATTAAAAAAACCCCGATTTTTTAAACTCAGATGAATGGAATCGACCTGAAAACTCAAAACAAATTTGATTCGAATTTTAAAAACTCAATTCGAGTTTTTTCTCTGAAAAAAAACTTGAATTTCAGCAAGGCTGCAAACAACTCAAAATTGATCCCTGGTCCTCTCCCATTGACTTAAACAGCATTTCGGCAGGTTTTAGGTGGTTAATAGTCGAATTTGAGTTTTTAGAGTATGATCAAAATCAGAGTATGATAAATCTTGAAAATGGAATTCTAATTTTTTTAAAAACTCGAATCTAATTTGAATAACTCCCTAGTCGAATTTGACAGTTTTGATCATAAAAACTGCAATTTTTGAATTTTCAATTCAACCCTTGATAAATCTGCCCCTAAATGTTCATATTAAAGTGAAGTGTCCCTGTAAAGGGAATGTCAAACCAAAAAAGAATGTTTTACCTAATAAAAGAAAACATGATTCTAAACAACTTTGCAATAGTCATTCATTACAAATTGTCTATGGTTTTTAAGTTATTTGTATATATATTGCTATTGAAAACAGTGTCTGTCTGTCCCTTTCTATTCTGTCCTGATGGCTCAGACTGTTGAAACAAATGTAAGACACGGCACTTCCTTAATGTTGTCGTCTAAACAGTTTTGTAACATCACAAGGTGTGTCCATGATCTGGGCCTTTCCCTCAATTTAGAGTACAGAGCTGCTTTACATGTGGCGATCCTTTAACAATAAATCTGTTTCTACTTTTTAGTTCAAGAAATAATAAATGAATAATAAGTAAAATAAGATAGTTCCACGCTGATTCTATTTGGGTCCTGGGGAATCGTGGTTTTATTGCTTCTATAGGTGAACTGAGAATGAATCCTTTATCAATGTCCCTTCCCGTAGGGCATAAGAAAAGAAAAGCTACATTCTTCCGTGATCATAAAGTTTCGAAACATTCCTTTAGAACTATGACAGATTTAGAGGTTTGTTGCCGGTGATTTCACAAAAATGTGAAAGAAGCCCTTTTTTTCTGCTGTGAATCTGACACATGCAAAGTGTTTTAAGCACAGTGGATTTCCATTCTTTGGAATTACAAGGTATTTTCAGATGCTTTGTGCTAATAATAATACAGTACAGGTATGGGACCTGTTATCCAGAATGCTCAGGACCTGGGGTTTTCCGGATAACGGAGCGTTCTGTAATTTGGAAAATTTGAATTAAAAAAATTCGAATTTCGAAATATTTTTTGTGTACTTTGAGTAGGGAATAGTCCAAATTTGATTCGAATTTTTTAAAAAAAACATCAAAAATTTGAATATCGAAATTTATCATGTACTGTCTCTTTAAAAACTCAACTTCAACCATTCGCCATCTAAAACCTGCTGAATTGCTGTTTTAGCCTAAGGGGGACTTCCTAGAACCTATGTGGAGTCAATTGGTGGACTTTGAAAAATGTAAGGTCTTTTTGGGGAAAAATTTTGAATCGAATTCGATCGAATGCGCTACTCCATCGATTCAAATTCGGCCGAATACAGACCTATTCGATTGAAAACGGACCTATTCAACCAAAAAAAACCTTCAACTTAATTTCGGTTGGACTTTTTGAATTCAAATTTTGAAATTTTTTCACTTCCAAATTCGACCCTTGATAAATATGCCCCTAGGACATGGTCGCAGTTCATATAATCTATTTTTCTTTTCTTTTAAATTACTTTAAAATCACTTTATCTTCGAACTGGTTATATCTCCTTCAAAAAGTGCATCTTTCTTTACAATACATGCAACAGTTTTATTTCCTTATTTTTGCTCAAGGCTTTATCATTGAAATTGAATACATTGGGATTAGTTTCCAGCGTGTGCCCCATCCAGAGATTCCTGTTTTACAACATATACTGTAATAGATGCCAGTGTATGCACAGAGCAGCCAGACTGCCTTGATGTATTTGCTAATCTTGCAATAAGAAATGTTTGCCAGAGCTGTCTTGGCTGAGCGAACACCATCCAGAATAATAGCAAAATCCTTGGATTGGACATTTTCCAGGGTTTCGGAGGAAAACTATGCAATATTTCAGGGAAAACAGGTTATTTCTAGTGACATGTTGTGATTATCCTTAACCTTTCCTCAGCATAAAATACACACAATGCAGCATTCAGCTAAATGAAATGGACTCATAGGCTGTAGCACAGGTAGGGTTGCACCTGGCTGGGAAAGAGGTTGCCTGTTGCCAATGTTATTCACAGGAAATTGAAATATTCATATTTTTCATACTGGCAGTCTGGCTGCTCTGTGCATACACTGGCATCTATTACGGTATATGTTGTAAAACAGGAATCTCTGTATTGGTAACCGCAAAGATGAGGCGATTAGTCGCCGGGTGACTGAATCTCACCAAAACGCCCAGTGTGACCTTACTCTAAAGTGCAGGCACAAGTCACATGACTGGGGGCAGCTGCAAAACTGACAATATGTCTAGCCCCATGTCAGATTTCAAAATTGAATGAAAATTTGAACAAAAATCTGTTTGTTCTTTTGAAAAATGGATTTCAGTGCAGAATACTACACTACTAACTGATGCGTTTTGAAAAAAACATTTTTCCCATGACAGTATCCCTTTAAACACCGATAGGTGTTTTTGAGGCTAAATGTGGCATTCTCGTGCCTATGATGCAGTCCTTGGTTAATTTAGTAGCTTCAATCTGTATTCCTAGATTCTTTGTTTTTTGAGGGGTGGTTGTACATTATTGAGGAACTGTTCTGAAATTTATTTTCCTTGTATTTTCTTTGAAACCTATGGTAAAATATACAAATCTATATTTTTAAACAAAGTCGGTACAAGTGTTCGTTTACTCCAAACATTTTTTTTTTTAATAAAATTAAAGGTATACGATCCGTTGTCCAGAAACCCATTATCCAGAAAGCTATGAATTACAGGAAGCCCATCTCTCACAGACTCCATTTTATTCAAATAATTCAAATGTATTTCTTATCATCTTATTATTTTTCACTTTATTGATCCCAAGTGAGATATAATGAATCCTTATTGTAGGCAAAACAATACTATTGAGTTGAATTAATGTTTAAATGATTTTTAGTATATTTAAGGCATTGAGACCCAGTCCTCACTGTATTTAGAATTATTTTTCCTGTAATAGCAAATATTTCAGGAATGTGCAACCCAAGGGTATATAAAGTAAGGGGAAAGTACACATATCTCTTTCTTGTACCGCCTCATAAATAAGTGTGATTATGGGACCCCATGAGTGAGAGTGAACCAGTGGTCTTGGGGATAGATCTTGGGGCAACAAAGATTGATGGGGCTTGGTATACCTGCAGTGCTGAGCAATTGTAGTGTGGTTCAAACCTCAGTGGGTGAGCCCACAGTAATGATCCTGATTGAGCCAGAGACCATGACATTACCATAATATGTGAATATTATATAAAATATATTGAACTGCAAAGATAAATGTTTCTTACTCTATTGTTTTTCTGCTGGCTGGCAGTATATTCCTACCCCTGTTGCACCAGCCTCTTTCCATATTAAGGGTAGCAAGGGAGGGAGCTTTACTTAAATCTAAGGGAACTACAATATAATTTATGCCTGGGGGAAAATTTGAAGCCCCGCCCCCAACCCAAAGAATAAAAAAAAAGCAAACAACAGACCACACACATTGTTGTTAGTAGGAAACTATGGAATTCCAGCTATTGTAGAACTACACTTTCATTAAATGACAAATATTTTATTATCCCTGTTCTGAAGGCCATGTACGGAGGGAGGGCAATGTGTGTGTTGGTGGCATACTGTATACATCAAGTTATGCTATCTTATTTTATGGTTATTCTTTTGCCTTCTATTGAAAAAAAAAAAAGACCTGTGGGTTAATTTCACATCCCATCCCAAGCCACTCTGCCTAAACACAGTCACAGAAAGCACAACACAAATCCTAGCAAAATATAAATACTGGGACTTGAGCTTCCCTATCCCTGTTAGACTTATCTAATACTCTGGACATATCACAGGAGCTCTTTGGAATAAGTGCAATATTTTCTCTTAAAAACTGTAAATAATCCAATATTTTAAAAAGGCTTTTCTTTTTCTCTATCGTATTAAAACAGCCTATTGGGTTTATTGAATGTTTATAGAATCTTCTAGTGGATGTAATGTATGAAGATCCAAATTATGGAAAGATCCGTTATCCGGAAAACCCCAGGTCGTGAGCATTCTGGATAACAGTTCCCATACCTGTATATGCAGTGTGGTATGTATAGTGCTGATCCACATAAAGGGCAGTTGCTTCATATACATGGTTTATAGCTGCCATACACTGGCTGGTTCAAAGTATCTGACCATTAAGCCCATAGGCCAAATAAATGCATACAGTATGGCTGGCCATACACAGGGATGGCAAAATACTACTGCTCCGTGTGTGGGGTCTGACAGCTCAAATGATTGAATATGACAGGAAGCAAAGAGGTGCTGCAGCCCCAATCGCTTCCTCTCTGGGCATTCACCCGCTGACATGGTTTATGGGGAAAGCATAAGGGAAAATGGATGAAATCATACCAGGCTCTGATAAACGGTGGTCTTTTTTCTTTCCAGTCTAAAAATAACCACTCTCTGATGCCTTGGTCACTTTTTACATTACAACGAAGGAGTCACTCCACTGCAAACGGGCTCCATCAGTAGCGTAGTGCAGCATTTGCTTCAGCACTCGCATGGCCACAAATCCACTTAATATGCCCAATCAACATGCACGGCTGCAAAGCCTTTATCAAATTACAAGGGAAAACCTGAAGTTGCTCTGTTTTTATTATGAGCTTTTTTGCATTTTTTTTTGTGTATTCTATTATTTTTTTTTATGTATAATAAAAGATTTTATGTATAATAAAAGAAATCATTCCCGGGACATATTTCCGGAGAGGAGGAAAACACATGGATGGAATAGAATGATAAGTGACTATGTATAATTTTAGAGTAATTTTACTATAAAGAAAACAGCATTTTGAAAAATTACAACAGATTTAGGGGTATAATTATCAAAAAGTGAAGTTCCGCCACTCTCCATTCATTTCTATGGGATTTTGAAAGGCGTATTTATCAAAGGATGAACTTTCACCCATTGATTAATACTCTTTTAAAAATCCCATAGAAATGATTGAAGAGTGGTGGAATTTCACTCTAGAGGACTGTGGCAATCCTCATTTTTTGATAAATATACCCCTTAATGTTTTCCCTTTCTTCACTTATTTATCTCATAAGGGCATCAAACCAGCACAGAATTACAGGTATGGGACCTGTTATCCAGAATATTCAGGACCTAGAGTTTTCCAGATAACGGATCTTTCCATAATTTGGATTTTCATACATCAAGTCTACTAAAAAAGATAACTGTAACATTAAATAAACCCAATAGGAATGTTTTGCTTCCAAATTATACCTTAGTTTGGATCAAGTACAAGGTATTGTTTTATTATTAGAGAGAAAAAGGTAATCATTTTTAAAAATTTTAATGGTTTGGATAAAATGGAGTCTATAGCAGATGGCCTTTCCATAATTTGGAGCTTTTTGGATAATGTATCCCATACCTGTACTATAAATATTAATACAGGCATGGGTTCCATTATCCGGAAACCCATTATTCAGAAAGCTCCGAATTATGAAAAGGCCATCTCACATAGACTCCATTATAATCAAATAATCCAAATTTCTTGTTCTCTATAATAATAAAACAGTACCTTGTACTTGATCCAAACTAAGATATAATTAATCCTTATTGGAAGTAGAACCAGCCTTTTGGGTTTATTTAATGTTTACATGATTTTCTAAGTTGTGAAGATCCAAATTACAGAAAGATCCAGAAAACGCCAGGCCCCAAGCATTCTGGATAACAGGTCCCATACCTATAAAGGTATAGGATCTATTATCCAGAATGCTTGGGGCTTGGGTTTTTTTGGATAAGGGATCCTTGTAATTTAGATCACCATACCATAAGCCTTCTAAAAATAATTTAAACATTAAATAAACCAATAGGATTGCTTTTCTGCAAATATAGATTCACGGGGCTTAGTTACCATCAAGTACAAGGTACTGTTTTATTATTAGAGAGAAAATGGAAATCATTTTTAAAAATTAGAATTATTTGCTTAAAATTGACTGTATAGGAGATGGTCTTTCTGTAATTCGGAGCTCTCTGGATAATGGGTTTTCAGATAAGGTATCCCATACCTGTACTAACTTATAGCATGGAGTAGGGTAAACTAAGCTCAAATGCTAATAAGGAAACATAAATACACTGCCTATACTGTAAATACTCCTTTTATTTTTATTTTCTGTGGTATCACCCAAATAAGATGTAAGCATTGTTGACCAATAGATGCCATTTCAGCTGCTTCCTCTTAAGGAAAATAACAGAAAAATGAGACTGCAGCTTCCTCATAAGCTCATAAGATTTGCTTTCGCAACATTGCCAACAAGCAGATATTTCCATGTATGGCTAGCTTTAGGGACCCACTTTGCCAGAATAATGGCGTTGAGTAGCAAAAAGCTAAAAAAAAAAAGACTGACTAGCAGACATTTCCATATGTTGCGTGTCTATTTAGGGTTAAATAGAAATATTCAATGTATATCTGTGTATATCTGGCCCTTCTATGACTCCATTTGAGATAACAGAGATTTTTATTATAAGAAATTATTCCCAAAAGTAAAAATAAGAAATATGTATACAAACACACAGCAAGTTATGGCTTCTAAACAATGACTAGCGCCAGGCTCTACATAAAGTATATAAGCAACTAACATAAAGACAACTTCAAACAATTTTCCCAAAATCTCAAGCCTGAATATTTATCAGCACCATGATAGTTAAGACATCTCTACCTCCTAATGTTACATCCTGCAAAGCATTACATTGTATTCAAACAGCAGGAGGGAAGACACAGCACAGATGATATACTTGGCAATGGAGGAGTAGCTGACCTTAAAATTATCTTTAGTATCATGTAAACAGTTATATTCTAAAACAATTCTCAACTGGCCTTCTTTGATTATTTTGTGTATTTTTAACTAACTAAGCAGTTTTAACAGTTCTCTCTCTTATAACATGTAAAAATAAAAAGGTAGCCTCACAGGGTAACAGTTAAGGCCTTATTTTATCAAATCTGGATTTTTCTGACTATGTCAATAAAGAAAAGTCTGATCAAACCAGAACCCAAAATTGAACCATATTTATTAATAAAAGGAACAATTTATCAGATCGGGGACAAACACGAAAAAAATCGAGCAAAAATCCAAATCGTAATATTTTTCCCAAATAGCTTGTTTTTTTTCGGGCTTTTTTTTTGCATTTTTATTTTTTGCATTTCTCCCTGAAAAGTCCAAAATAGTTGAATTTGTGGGCTAATTCCAGTGCAGACCACAGAAACATAGGGACCTCTCCCATTGACTTATATGCAACCTCAGCGGGTCTGAGATGGCGGATTTTTAAATTCAGACTTTTTGCATCCTCGGGTATAATAAATCTCGAAAAATCTGGATTTTATAGTAAAAAAAAAATAGATTTTTTCACATTTTTGGCATTCGGACTTTAACAAATGACCCCCTAAATCTCAATTAATATTACCAACTTGAATGAATGGAAAACTTATACCGTCACCATCTAAATAAACATAAAAGTAATTTCTACAGGAACTATGTGCCAGTTGGTGAGTCTTTGCCCTGCAGAGCCTGAACTCTGACCATATTGTTTGAGTTACAGGTGGGTAAAAGGTCTTGCACCCCAGCAGCTACTCCAGAAAAGACTCCCCCTCTCCCTTTAGTCAAGAGGAGGAATCTCAGTAAATCTCACATAAATAGAAATAAATACACATACTGATGAATAAGGCCATAGTAATAGCGTGCAATGTAGGCAGGGTTTGAAATGCATAACTGTGGGTTTGCACACAGCACGTCAGGCTAATCTCCCTGTTGCTGCCATCCCTTGCCATTTAACTCTTTAAGGTTCTCTCTGGAACAGCATCGCTGCCCACCGTTCCATTATGAACAAGTGGAGCCCACAGACAAAGGCACGAATATATAGAGCAGGCAGCAGCAATTGGGTTGGAGTTTCTGCTGTGCATAACATATGGAGAGTTATGTGGCTCTAGTTAATAACGTAATGTATGGACTCGTATAGCTTCAGGCAGTGGAATGTGGGTGGAAAGGCTAACAGGCAGTATTGCTGCTGCAGCAAGGTCACG
This sequence comes from Xenopus laevis, assembly GCF_017654675.1. Lineage (NCBI taxonomy): Eukaryota > Metazoa > Chordata > Amphibia > Anura > Pipidae > Xenopus > Xenopus laevis. The sequence goes on along the minus strand of NC_054372.1, from coordinate 149,707,565 downwards.
TGTATATACATATATATATCACTATATAAATCAACAGACACATTCATACACATTACTCATTACCTACAATACCCCTAGTACAATAGTTCCTCTCTATATTCCTGAATGTAACAGATGTGAGCTCCATTCCCAGCAGGTTGTATTGGTACAATGGGAGCTGCTAATAAAGCCGGTATGTACTGTATATATAGGTATAGGTATATATGATATATACACACACAGCTGCTCCAGACACATGATGCTACAGACAGACTACAGATGTGCAATACTGGTAACAATGCATGAAACAACAGCTCCTCCTTCCATTGCTATATACAACTAAGGGCCATGGACACAAAAGGGATGGCTGCCAGATCCATCACTCACTCAACTGACATAAACTATCAGGTTACCATTCCCACAGCAAAATGCAGAAAGTTGCAGCAGGTTGCTTGGGTGCGATGCAGCAATGGAAGCGAAGCAGCAGCAGTGGCAAATGAGATGGATATTGATGGGTGCATGAGATGGGTATTGATGGGTGCATGAGATTATTGATGGGTGCATGAGATTATTGATGGGTGCATGAGATGGATATTGATGGGTGCATGAGATAGATATTGATGGGTGCATGGGATGGATAGTGATGGGTGCATGAGATTATTGATGGGTGCATGAGATTATTGATGGGTGCATGAGATGGGTATTGATGGGTGCATGAGATTATTGATGGGTGCGTGAGATTATTGATGGGTGCGTGAGATTATTGATGGGTGCGTGAGATTATTGATGGGTGCGTGAGATGGATAGTGATGGGTGCATGAGATGGGTATTGATGGGTGCATGAGATGGGTATTGATGGGTGCATGAGATGGGTATTGATGGGTGCATGAGATTATTGATGGCTGCATGAGATGGGTATTGATGGGTGCATGAGATTATTGATGGGTGCATGAGATGGATATTGATGGGTGCATGAGATGGATATTGATGGGTGCATGAGATGGATATTGATGGGTGCATGAGATAGATATTGATGGGTGCATGGGATGGATAGTGATGGGTGCATGAAATTATTGATGGGTGCATGAGATTATTGATGGGTGCATGAGATGGGTATTGATGGGTGCGTGAGATTATTGATGGGTGCGTGAGATTATTGATGGGTGCGTGAGATTATTGATGGGTGCGTGAGATTATTGATGGGTGCATGAGGTGGATAGTGATGGGTGCATGAGATGGGTATTGATGGGTGCATGAGATGGGTATTGATGGGTGCATGAGATGGGTATTGATGGGTGCATGAGATAGATATTGATGGGTGCATGAGATAGATATTGATGGGTGCATGAGATGGATAGTGATGGGTGCATGAGATTATTGATGGGTGCATGAGATTATTGATGGGTGCATGAGATGGGTATTGATGGGTGCATGAGATTATTGATGGGTGCGTGAGATTATTGATGGGTGCGTGAGATTATTGATGGGTGCGTGAGATTATTGATGGGTGCATGAGATGGATAGTGATGGGTGCATGAGATGGGTATTGATGGGTGCATGAGATGGGTATTGATGGGTGCATGAGATTATTGATGGGTGCGTGAGATTATTGATGGGTGCATGAGATGGATAGTGATGGGTGCATAAGATTATTGATGGGTGCATGAGATTATTGATGGGTGCATGAGATGGGTATTGATGGGTGCATGAGATTATTGATGGGTGCATGAGATGGGTATTGATGGGTGCATGATATTATTGATGGGTGCATGAGATGGATATTGATGGTGCATGAGATGGGTATTGATGGGTGCATGAGATGGATAGTGATGGGTGCATGAGATTATTGATGGGTGCATGAGATGGGTATTGATGGGTGCATGAGATTATTGATGGGTGCCTGAGATTATTGATGGGTGCATGAGATTATTGATGGGTGCCTGAGATTATTGATGGGTGCATGAGATGGGTATTGATGGGCTCAGTGTGGCACCTACCTGTGCTCGCCAGTGTGTCCGCTCGTGCAGGAGCAGCAGTGATACAGTAAGAGCAGCAGTGATACAGTAATAGACACACAGGCCTAGTGCGGGCACAGCTGAGAGGGCTGCGCGGACATCAGCGCCGTCAGATCGGTGCGCCCCATCATCCCGGAGCTACGCAAAACCGGCCTGGCACATCACAAGCAGGGAGATCCCGGGTAAGTCTCGCATTGCAATGGCCGCTGCTTCTCGTTGCTCCTCGCCGCCTCCTCCTGACCTCCCGAAGCCGGCCGCCCTTGTGTATATTCTGCAGCGACTGTACGATTTGCTCGGTGTAGTAGGAAAGAGACTGGTTTGACAGCTTCGGTATGAATAGAGAAGCCTGGCCCACAGCACTGACACCGAGCCCGCATCACATTCCCTCACTGACAATAGGGAGGGGTTGAGAGGACACAGGCGGGTAACAGCAATGTCACATTGACACCTGCTGGTGAAACGTCGGTACTGCAGCGAAGACTTGGGAGCTCTATACGCCCCCTCTGGTGGTACCTCGGCACTGCAAGCTTATTATACCTGCCATGATTACCGTAGTGTGTGTTATGGAGGCGCAATTGTGTGGCGCCAAAGTCTACAACAAGCACTCAGACGCACAGACACCATTTAGTCCAGCCCCCCCAACCTTTTTAAAATGTGAGACACATTCAAATATAAAAAGAGTTGGGGAGTAACACAAGTATGAAAAAAGTCCTGAAGAAAAGTGCAGGACAGATCCACGGCAGTAGTCTTAGGGGGTTATTTATCAAAGACCGAATTTTTCTGAATATTTTCTGTTACAAAATCCGATCTGCTCTGATTTTTTACACTTATTTATTATTACATTTTCCCCTAAATTTGCTTCGTGGGAAAAAAATCAGATCAGATTTTTTTGTAATTTTTCATCAGATTTTCAAGATTTTTTCGGAATTTTCACCCGAAAACTTTGGAGAATTGCACGAAACCCAGTGCCCATCAAAAAATCATTGGGACTTCTCCCATTAAATTATATGCAACCTCAACAGGTCTGAGATGCCAGATTTTCAGATTCTGACTTTTTCATCTGAAAAATTTAAATAAATTCCGAAAAAATTGTGAATTTTTAAAAGTCCAATTTTATTAAAAATTAATTTTTCGTGATTTTTGCATTCGGAGTTTAGTAAATAACCCCCTTAGACTGCAAATAATTTATTTGGGAAAGTGAAGAACACTACAGGTTTCGTGCTAGGCCCTTTATCAACACTTGATAAAGGGCCTAGCCCAAAACATGAAGGGGGTTATTTACTAAACTCCGAATGCAAAAGTCACGAAAAATTCATAAAATTTCTCGGAATTTATTAAACCCTGAGGATGGAAAAGTCCGAATCATAAGATCCGGCATATCAGACCTGTCGAGGTTGCAGATAAGTCGATGGAAGAAGTCCCAATGATTTTTTGATGTGCACTGGGTTTTTGTGCAATACCCTGAAGTTTTTGGATGAAAATTCCAAAAAAAAACAGTGAAAATTGGATGAAAAAATCCAAAAATCTTGAAAATCAGATTTTTTTTTCCGCAAAGCAAATTTTCGGGAAAACTTAATAATAAATAAGTGTAAAAAAACCCGAGTGGATTTGATCGGAGTTTGTATCAGAAAATATTGAGATAAACTCGGACTTTGATAAATAACCCCCTTGGTGTTCTTCACTTTCCCAATCATTTATTTGCAGTCTAAGACGACTGCCTTGGATTTGTCCTGCACTTTAACTTTTCTTCTGATTGATTCTATCGGGGGATTAAGACAGGATACCCAGCCAGGGCCGGAACTAGGGGTAGCAGAGTAGGGACGTGCCTAGGGCGCAAAGCTGGGGGGGGGGCGCCAGGCACGTACCTGCTCTGTCACCTACCCCATGTCCGGTCCCATCTCTCCCCGACTGGCACGCATATATTTTTGGAATTGCGCTTCTGTGCTTGTGCGCACAAAGTTTCGCGCATGCGTACTCATGCGCACTTTCGCACTTGCGCACAGTTTCGCGCATTCGCACTCAGCCGGTGCCATACCCGGCCAGGTTGCCTAGGGCCCCTGGCTGGGTTGGCCCGGCTCTGTACCCAGCAGGACAACTAGTAAATAAGCACTCCTAACTGTGAGCTGCAGACTATCTATATATTTATATATATATATATATATATATATATATATATATATATATATATATATTGGAACCATGAAAAAATACCTAGGGTAGCCATGCTTGGCTATTTGGTAGCCCCTATGTGGACTGACAGCTTACGGGAGGCTCTATCTCTATTTGGCAGTATAACTGTTTTTTTGCAACCAATACTTGCCTCTAAGTCAGGAATTCAAAAATAATCACCTGCTTTGAGGCAACTGGGAGCAACATCCAAATGGTTGATGAGCAACATGTTGTTGACAAGCGACTGGTTGGGGATCATTGATTTGGTCCATGGCCACCTGCACAAATCATTGTTTCAAAAAATGGTTGTGTCCATCCCATGGGCAATGCTAGGCTTCCAAGCAAAACTTTGCATTCTGCATGGGACAGGGTGCAGCAGCAGTGCAGTTAGTGTAAATTAGAGTCAATCGCTAGGAATAAAAGCAATTTTCTGTATAAAATGCAATGAGCACAGAGGCCTGTATATGAGGCATACTTCATGGTTTCCAATGCAAGATGTGGCATAGGTAACCAGGGAACTTAAGGCTGATGCCATATTGGCACACTTTCCACTGGCCCAGGAATACAGGGAAGCTGTGATATATCATGACTGGACTAGGTGCGAGTGCTTATAGTTCCAGAGCAGATGGATCTATGTGATACACAATTATATTGTCATTTTCTATTATATGCAGCTCTTCTATTATTCACTGTTAGTGTGGACCAGAAAGATCTTATAATGCCAAAGGTTAATGTTGCTGGAAGAATAAAAATTAACTTGCACCCATTTGCTGTTTCCTAGCCACCCTTCATTAATGGCTATTGAAACCTTCATGGGCATTCCCTTCTGCTCCATTAATCTGGAAAGAGAGCTGTATCCATTTCCTTTCTGAAGCAGTGGAATTCACTATAATTGATCTGGTCACAGATAATTTGCATCCCCAAGTACTGCCAGAAAGACTTGGCCACATTTAATTGGGTTTCCAACACTTTTCAGGGCCAGATTTACATAGTGAGCGACCCTAGGCCTGCTGTTGTTTGTCGCCCCTTTTCCCTCCCCTTTATTCACACAAATTTTTGGAGCAATTGGGATTGGTGCATGGAAAAAAAAAAACTTTTGCTCATCCCCAGTGTTTCTGAACTAATGTGGGTGTGTCTGGACAGCATGCCACCCCCTAAAATCCTGCTGCCCTAGGCCTGGGCCTTGGTGGCCTTTCCACAAATCCGGGCCTGACAATTTTGCCCTAGGGCACCACCGCAAAAAAAAAAATTTAAACCTGTCTCCCCACCTCAGTGTTTCCGCAGCCCTCCCGTTAATCAAGTGCGAATACACAAGTTTTCTGTAGGTAGAGTGGCTAGAGGAAGCCGAAATGTGCATCCATGCTCTGATCCTATCCCGAATAGATTACTGTAACCTTGAACTAAGTGGCCTCTCTAACTGTCATCTCTCCCCTCTGCAGTCTGTATTAAATACTGCTGCCAGAATTCTCCTCCTTTCATCCAAAAGGGTACAGGCCCCTCCGCTGCTGAAGTCCTTATCATGGCTTCCTATAAAACAAAGAATAACTTATAAACTCCTCCTCATAACCTTCAAAGCCCTTCATTCCTCTGCACCTAACTACATCTCATCTCTTGTCTCTCTATATGTTCCTGGCCAAATCCTCTGCTCCTCACAGAGCAACCGCTTGGTTGTACCCCCACTACTACTGCTGTTTCCCATATCAAACCCTTCTCTCTTGTGACTCCTTATATTTGGAATGTCATTCCCAAATCTCTCCAGAGAGATTTCTCTCTTAAAGTCTTCAGAAATAAACTCAAAGACTACCTTTGGGAGCACTTGCATAACACCTGAACTGGGAACTGGCAGTGCCACCCACTGTAACCTGCAGCACTTAACATCCCCCGATTTGTGTTTGTAATTTACCCTCCCATTTAGACTGTAAGCTCTATGGGACAGGGACCTCCATCCTTTTGTCTCCTTGACACTAAGCACCTAATCTGTATTGTAACTGTACTTTATATTTATGTGTATTGTACTTATTTGTACTTTATATTGCAATGACCCCCCTGTTTGTTATTACTAATTTATTGTTTTGCTGTACAGTGCTTTGCCCTCAAGGGGCGCTATACACATAAAAATATACATATATATTGTACAATAGTATGTTTAATATATAGTGTCATGTTTCACTCAGCTGGTATCATAGTCGGATTCAGCAGGACGTTGTGCAGCTCATGTAGTAGGAAATAAATAAATATGTGTATAGTTCAGGCTACAATAACCCATCCAACTGGCCAACTAGTCACCTAATGTCCATGTGCAATCTGCTTTTTGCAAGTATTTTGAAACATTACAGTGTAGTTCATTATGTTGTTTCTCATGAAAGGCTGATGTAACTTTTCACTTCCTCCTCTTAACCTTTTATTGCAAGTCTGTGGTAAGTCTTTCAGCCAGAGTGCCGGGTTCCAGGCAGTGCACTTGAGAATCCTTCTGTTTAAAAAAAAATGAATTTTAAGGCTAGCTGTCCATGCCTAGATTTAGTCCAAACTGCCATGTGTCTGGGCAAGTGTTGTCAGTCAGGGTACTGTTTAGATGAGAATACTGCAGCCCTGGTGGAGACTTTTTTTTATCATGATGGAAAAGTTTCAGCCACAAGTAACCTGAAAAGGAGTCACAACTATTCTGCTCCTCTTCACTTTCTACTATTCAGATCGTTGACTTTTAATACTGTATGTAATGTAATGTCCTAATCCTCGCAACTTTCCAATTGGTCATCATTGTTTATTGTTTATACTTTTTTTTTTTTCTTTCCAGCTTTCAAATGGGCATCACTGACCCCGGCATCCAAAAAAATGATTGCACTCTGAGGCTACAATTTTATTGTTATTGTTAATTTTTATTACTTATCTTTATATTCAGGCCCTCTTATGTGTTTATATTCCAGGTTTGCATTCGAACCACAAGACCCCAGCAACCAGATAGCTGCTGATATTCCTAACTGGAGAGCTGCTGAACAAAAGGCTAAAAACAACAACCCCCCCCCCCACCACAAATAATAAAAAATGAAAAACAATTGCAAAAAAGTTTCACAATTTCACTGTCTACAGCATACTAAAAATTTGTTTAAAGATGAACAGCCCCTTTAAGGCCACATTAATTGACGCATTCATACATATTTATGGCTTCTTTTAGGGTATTCATCCATTTTCTACTTTTTGTCTATTACAACAACGTTCCTTACCAATTGTGATATGATCACAATTTTGGGCGACTACTTTGGGTGACTATTGAAAACGCATCGCCGCGTGTGCATTAGCGCAGGCGACTTTGCATTGTAGCCTATGGGGAAAAACGCTGAGGTAGTTCGGGGAGATAGTCGCTCAAAAGACGAGGCGATTAGTCGCCAGGCGACAAAATCTCCCCGAATCTCCTTGTATGGACTAACCCTGAAAGTAGTGCTAGACCATGGTGCATGTTAGCTCTAACCAAAATGTTAATGGGATCAAACACATCATATTTCATCACAAAGCTTCTGCAAACTCCAAGAACTATTTATAACAAACTTCTTGGCCTTAATGCCCAACCTGGTAAAGTAACAGAGTAGCTTTGCACAGATACACAATTTTAAAGGGATTCTGTCATGATGTTTACGGTGTAGTTTTTATTACTAAATTACACTGTTTACACAGCAAATAATTCACTCTACCATGTAAAATGTCATTCCTTACCCAACAAGTGTATCTTTTTAGTTGTAACATTGGTGTTTAAGCAGCCATTTCAGGTCATTTTGCTTGATCATGTGCTTTCAGAAAGAGTCAGCGCTGCACTATGGAACTGCTTTCAGGCAGGCTTTTGTTTCTCCTACTCAATGTAACTGAAGGTGTCACAGTGGGACATGGATTTTTAGGGTCAGACCACACGAGCAGATTTGGGGAGATTAGTCGCCCCATCGATAAATCTCCTCTTTTTCGGGGTGACAATCTCCCCGAACTGCTTTCCCCCTGCCCTCCACCAATAAATGAAAATTGCCTGGGGGAAGGCACACGTGACACTTCATTTTCCGGAGTCGCCCGAAGTTGCCTCATGAGAACTCGCTGGGGTAACTAATTTCCCTGAATCTGCTCGTCTGGACTGACCCTTACTATTGAGTGCTGTCCTTAAATCTACCAGGGAGCTGTTATCTCGTTACCTGATGAGCTGCTGGGGGGGAGGGGAGACAGGAGGGGGTGACATCACTCCAACTTTCAGTACAGCAGTAAAGAGTGAGTGAAGTTTATCAAAGCACAAGTCACATAACTGGGGGCACCTTGGAAACGGACAATGTGTCTAGCCCCAGGTTACATTTCAAAATTAAATATTAAAAAATTCAGTTCGCTCTTTTAAAAAATGGGTTTCAGTGCAGAACTCTTATTAACTAATGCACTTTGAAAAAAATATGTTTTCCCATAACAGTATCTCTTTAGGGCTTTAGCACATGGGCAGATTCGGGGAGTCGCCTGATGACTAATCGCCTCTTCTTCGGGGCGACAATCCCCCCGAACTGCCTTCCCCCTGCTTTCCGCCTGCTAAAATGAAAAATCGCCTGCGGCAATGCACTTGTGGCGCTTCGACTTCCGAAGTTGCCTCACGAGGAAACTTCAGGCGACTTCAGAAATCGAAGCACTGTGAGTACATTGACGCAGGCGATTTTTCATTTTAGCAGGCAGAAGGCAGTTCGGGGAGATTGTCGCCCCGAAGAAGATGCGATTAGTCACCAGACAACTAAATCTCCCTGACTCTGCCTGTGTGCTACAGCCCTTAAAAGGAAAACATACCCCCAGCTTGACACAACACATTCAGTTGTGCTTATCTAGAAAAGCTGTATAAACACTGTCTCAACTTCCAAAGATATATACAATTTTTTTCTACACAAACATACCTGATTCCAGACACTGAAAGACTGATACTTGTAAAAAAATACATTTATATTTATTTCTGGAAATCCTATTCTGATTACCAAAGGACAGAGTGCAAGTTAACATGCAAGTTGAAAGTCTGAGGACTGAAATTCTGCAATAAATTGGCAGTAGATGTTTTCAATAATTTGGGTTAGTGTATTTACTGCTTATTCCTATTTATACCCCCTTTTGTAGTACATTATCAAAAGGCGGTTACTACTATTATTTTGTACAAGCTGGGGGGGATATATTGTAGATGACCGGTATATATCCCCATTCTTTAGGTTTTCAAACTACTTCTTTAAGAGACACCATGGGGGTAACCAGCCAGAGGTGGGCTGGACATCCAAGGGGTGTTTAATGGAAATGAGCAGCAGTTGAAAGGGGTGGAAGTTTTTCATAAGTGGTAACTCACTGCTGAGTTGAACAGAGAATGCTGTCTCTCTAAAGACTGAAGAGTTCATTCCCTAAAGACTGGATGTTATATGTTTGGCAAGTAAGCTATTCTCTTATGTTTGGACTTATATACTGCTGAAGTGAAGCTGTTTTGTTTTCTGCATAACTGTTTGCTGCTGAAAGCTTAACCTGAATTGAGAAAAATAAACAGACTGTTTACCTTCAATCTGTAGTGGCCTGCATGTCTGGTGAAAAAACCCTGCTGTGATCCCCCAAACTTCACAATATATTAAATGTAATATGGTTAAATGCTATCGGGGAGTGAGTGTCATGCCAATAGCATTACGCAATAATAATAAAAAAAAATGTACTTCTATTATTAGCATTGGTTATGGGATGTGTCTTTAATATACTATTTATGATGTACAAGTAACACATTTATGATCTCATTATTTATTTTACATTTCTGTAGATAACCAGTTGACATTTTTAACTGTGAGCAAATTTGGTCTTAATATAAAGAAGAAAAATGTAAAAGAAAAAAAAAAGTAGGTTATGTCACCCTTGTAAATATATTTAGCCCTGTACAGACATGTCACTGCAACATGGTCTCTAAAGTGTTCTCTGTGTGGCTTTGCCCTGCTATTTATTCGAAAGGTGTGACGTTAGCCCTTCAGCTCAAACAGATACTCTCCACGCAACTAGTAGAAAAAAGGCAAACGTGACAAAGGACACCTTGTATATTGGTTACAACACCCACAGTACTGGCACATGCAGACAGTTTACAGTGTTAATCCTTTCTTAAGTTCAGAACAGCAATAAATAAACCATTAAGCTGCTTTATTAAGTACAGATAAAAAGGCCTTGAAATGTGGTGACTAGAAATCCAACTAATAAAAACGTAAAGTAGTAAAAAGTGAAAACTCTGTTCCTGACTTGAATGCAATTTTCCATATTACATGACTATAGACAGTATTGATTACTTTCTTAACTCTCATTTGCAGACTGAGCCGCCCTCCAGAACTGGGTAGCCGGCTTAGGGCAGCTTCTATCTGTAACGGAAAAACACATTACAAGCAAATCGATTAGGCAATAAATGTTAGCATAAATTTAAGCCTGTAGAATAATGAACTGAAAAGAAGACATCACTGTTCCTTCTGGTAAGTGTACCCACAACTGAAATCACCAGTGCACACACATAATTTTATACACACGCATATTTCAACACTTTTAAGTGCCCACAAAAGGCACTTAACTTTTGTGCACAACACCTACAAAGGTAAAATAAATATGTACAGCTCCTATAAGCTATGTTTCCATACCAAGACCCATTGGACTTTTCTGTTTTGGAGATGATAATCAAATGGTTGCCTCAATATTACATTTGGTATTATTTTGTGTATAATGGCAAATCTAGTAATTGGAATGGTCCTGTGAGAGGAATGTCTTGCCATTTAACTTTATATGGAGACTGGTGCTGCAAAAGATGTAGGCTACTTTGATTTTGTAATGACTTTTAATACCGGTGCCACAGTAACTATTCTTGTTTATACTAAAGTCTACTAAAGTCTCTCACATAATTACAATTTGGCAGCAATAAACAAACTACTTACCAGGGCCAGAACAAGGGGTAGGTAGGAGAGGCACATGTCTAGGGTGCAATGGTGGTGGGGTACGCACCTCTTTTGTTGCCTACCACTAGTCCGGGCCCTTGCCGTTCACCTTTCACCTTATCCCATCAAGTTGTGACTGTGCTGGGATGCCTAGGGCAATTGGATCAAGCACTGCTGCTAACAGTCTGATAGTTTGGTGTGTGTTTGGGATCAATACTGGGATTGCCCAATTAAGCCCACACGTGCCAACTTAAAAACTGATTTTTTTTTCAACTATTTTTTGAGGAACTCCTATCTACTCCATGCACTTCGCCTGGTCTAAGGTGGCGAAGGCAAGTCTGGCGCAAGAGGTAACATTCATTAAAATCCCCATCTTAGTGAATTTGCATAGTTACGTCCATTCGCTAGAGCGAAAATTCACCTGGTGTTAGAGTGCGAAGTAGCGCTACAGTCTCCTTCGCTAGCGAATTAATGCCTGCGCCCATTAGTAAATCGGCAAAGTGCTGAAATGACATCACGCTGGCGAATTTTCAATTATTTTGTCATATTTAAATGGTTCATAACACATAATGGTGAAACTAGTTTTTGAACATGAAGAGATTTTAGATGTCTGTCCAACAACTGTAACTACAATATTTATAAGCAGCTGTACTGTGATTTATACACTGTAGTCATAAATGAGCCTATCTGTAGTCTTCTAAATGAAACAGGATTTCCCACCCTAGACTGACCTTTAGTTGCCCAAATTACATGCAAACTTTACACTGCATATTGCATACATAACATCATTTTGTACAGGAAAATGAAGTGTGATTTCCAGCTTCTTCCCACATATATGAAACTGTGACAGATGAAAACAAGTTCATATGTTTTTTTCTGTACAGGTGATTTCAGAGCTGGGTCAGGCATCCTAGGCAACCTGGCTGGTCACACAAATCCGCACTTTTCAGCTATGCCAACTATTTCACACCTGCGAATTGTTGCAATTTATTATCATATTTATCATTATATCATGCACCAGAACTGAAAGAAAATGTAATTCTTAACAACCTTCCAATAAACATTCAATAATAATTTTTCATTATTTGTTAATTTGTGAATTTATTTGCAACTTAAAATAGTATTTGTATAAAGGTGTTATTTGGCTGACTCTTGAAATATTGTATGTATGGCATTAGCCTAAATCACTGGGGATGCCAAATCTTAGGCACACCCAATGATTAGAATAGTTTATCTACCCTGGGCCAGCATAGTTTTTCTTAGACTTTCCTTCTCCTTTAAAACCCTATAATAGTGCTAAATGTTTACAAGCATCAGTGTTTCTTTAACTCCACAGTCACCATGGTTTTTATGGGCAAAAATTAGAGGGAACACTTCTAGATGAAAATATTTTTGCTGGTTAGAAAACCCCTTCACAAAAATATAGCTTTAAGGCAATAATCACAAGGAGCAGGAGAGAAAAAATAATCCTTTTGTTAAAGAGGCTGGCCATTTATACTTGTATGGGCTTTTGACTTTCCATATACTTTATATAAGAATGTGGTGCCCTGTATTAGAAAAAGAGTGAGATTATACAGAGTGACAGACAATATAACTGACTCACAGTAGAAACATATCAGGGACTAAAGACTGAAAGCAATGTATAAAGGGCTTTTTTCCTTTCCCTCATCAGCCTTTGGACCCTATTTACGGGTTGTTCAGTTATTTCTGCACATTGTCCTCATGACAATCTCCGCAATCTCGGCATCTACCACTGAAGTGCATATCACTGGCGTAAAAGCTTCCTGGATTCTTCCAAATACATAATTGTGCCACAGAGTCTATTCAGTCAACAATATTCTCAAGTTAGTGGCTGAATCTGACTCGCAACCTAGAATTCAACTTGACCAAATTGTAAAAATTGCATTCTAAGTATTAAGTCACATACAGTATGCCCACCAAGCAATAATATTATGTCCTTACAAATCTGCAGTATACAATTGCACCACCAGCTGTCAGTACGGGTACTTGGGACACTGGGTTTATTCAGTGCAATGCTCGGGCACTACCATCTCGAATGGAAAGAAAGCAAGACTGTAATTTTTTTGAAAAGGCTTTCTAAATTTTATTTCATATAGGCTTTCTAGATTTAATGGGCCAACATAAAAAAATCATGGAAATTATTTCCACTAGAAAAACTGGAAATATTATTAAAGAGACATTAAACATCTTACTAGATGTACTGTTTTTTCTATTACATTAAAACCTATGCACTAGGGATTCCCTATGACTAAGTGCCAGGCAAGCATGAAGCGCATTATGCTCCATGTGAGGTTGTTTTGATGCTTAAATGTGATGGAATAAAAACATTATTTTTATTTTATTTAATTAAAGAGCATGCTTATGAAAGTTTTTGCAAATTATAATATACCTCGTTTTGGTCACTAGAGGTCTATAGCATGCCACAAATTGACATTTACTATACATAGCTCTGTATCCAAGGTTTTTGTATGTACTAAAAAAGAAAAACCCAACTAAATTCCTTCAACTGAGTGAGAAAATAAGTGAGTAAAAAGTGTACATTCTAATGTCTAGGTAGTGCTTTTCTTTTCTTTGTCCTTTCTTTACATTACATTTAAGTTGTTTTATTTGTATTATTAGCAAATGCAATTGATGCCAATACAAATTATTGAAAATGAAACAAACCATATTCATATTTTAACTGTTGATTTTAACCGATTAGAGTAGTGTTGTTATTTTCAGAATAGACCCAAATTATATAGCATACAGTATATCAGATAAATATATCTGAAGGTTTAAAACACACCCTTATATTACCTTCCATTGTCAAAAGAGGATCCTCTTTGGAAGAATTTGTAGGTTATTTATTGCTCTGTGACTGAATGAAGTGTTTAAATTCATCACGTTCACGTATTAACTAAAAAGAAATGCAGTGATTCATGAATAGAATTACAAGCATTGTTATGTAAAAAAAACTCTGTAGGTCAAAAAAGGGAAAGGAAAAAACTTTCTGATGAAATACTAACATACACAAATGTGATTCCAATTATATCAGATAGAGGCCTATGTCACATGAGGACACTTCTTACTTTCATTTAAGACAAGTTAACAAGTGTGGCCCTAACAGTAGCTGAATCAACTTTCAATTCCTGCCAAATATGGGTACCTTAATTCTTAAAACTAGAAACATTATGTCAGCAAGAATAGTTGCTGGCCTCTGCTCAAAGCTGCAAAGACCCTGTACAAAAACTCAGACTGGGTCCAACATTCAAAAGCACCACAATGTGACACCTTGGGGTCCAGAGAAAACACCAGTGAACAAGTTCCTCATGGGACTAAATGGTTGCTACCATTTTGCATCCACAACTTGCCGCACATCTTATGAAGAAAATGACAAAAAAAAGCCCAAACCCGTGATTTTCAGAGCGTATTTTCGAATTTGCTTATTCCTTACTAGCAAAATAGAATCAGATATAATTCAAGATCCATACAATACATGATAAAGGCCAAATCAAGAACTGGTTATAATAGGTTGCTCCATAACATGCTGAAAGTTAATTTAAAGGTGTTTTAATAATGCTTAGTCAAAACAAGCAAAACAGCTCCAAATCAAATTTATACATTTAACATCCTTACCTGTATCTGGTTATTAAACTGTGCTTGCTGAGCAAGAATTTGATCTTTTCTAATAGCTGAAATAACTGCCACCAACGTGTCTAAACCAGAACAAAAAAATGCAGATGTAATAAAACATTATCACATAAAACAACATAATTAATTTTAACTAGCATTAATGGTATAATATTTTCCCATCATTTAACTTCCTATGGCACGAAAAAGATCCAAGGGTTCATTTACTGAAATCAATGCTAAATTGCCAGGTGTAGTTGCCAGTAGCAACCAATTGGCAATCACTTTTGGACACGTTACAACACATTAAAAAATGCAAGCATTTGCCTGGTTGGACACTGGTGCAGTTTCAAGATTTATAGTGTCTATAAATCTATATATTTTAATGGGAAGAGCTTGTCTATAAAAAAAATGTTGTACTGTAATGTCCATGGATCAGCTATGTCTACATGTTCACTACAGTAGGGGACCTGCTAAAAGAAGATGCAGCACTTCAGGGGTTATTTATCAAAATCCTAATTTATCTCATTATTTTCTGAAATATACTCCGACCAAATTCGCACAGGTTATTGCCCCTGTTTTATCAATACATTTTCTCGAAAAATTCCAGTGCAGGAAAAAACCCGAAAACATCATGAAAATTGTACAAAAATTCGAATCGTACAAATTTTTGGGATTTTCCACTAGAAAACTAGTTTTTTGCCCAAAAAACACAAAATCTTCAGATTTTTGCACAAAACCCAGTGGAGATCAGGAAATCTTCAGGACTTCTCCCATTGACTTATATACAACCTCAGCAGGTCTGAGATGCTGGATTTTTGGATTCTGACTTTTACAATCCTTGGGGGATAATAAATCACTAAAAATTCGAGTTTTATTTGTACGATTTGAATTCATGTACGATTTCCATGATGTTTTCAAGTATTTTCCTGCACTGGAATTTTTCGAGAAAATGTATTGATAAATAAGAGGCAATAACACATTCGGATTTGGAGTATATGTCAGAAAATAATGAGATAAATTACCCCTGAAGTGTTGCCTCTTCTTTTAGCAGGTCCCCAACTGTAGTGAACATGTTGACATAGCTGATCCATGGACATTACAGTACAGCATTATTTTTTATAGACAAGATCTTCCCATTAAAATATATAGATTTATAGGCACTATATGGGCAAATTCACTAAGCAGCGAAAATGCGCTAGCGCCGCCTTCGCCGCACTTCGCCAGACAAATTTTTCACCAGGGCACCGCTAATTCACTAAAATCCAAAGTTGCGCTCAGGGAGGCGAATGGTAGCGAATTTGCACAAGCGTTAATTCGTCAAGCAAAGCAAAGTTACGCTAGCGATGCCTAATTTGTATACAGCGCCAAGTTAAAGTTGAATGGACGTATATGTAGCAGCAAATACATTACACTACACAAGTCTGGGAAAACTTCATAAAATAAAATAGAGTTGTTATTTTGCCCTACACATGTGCCCACTGTATAGTTTAGGTGCCATATGTTAGGAAATGTAGGGGGGAAGGAGGGTACCCCCAAAAAAATTTACAATCTATCACCCTTAAAAAAGGAAAAAACGCCAGCGTTTTTTGGGACTTAGAAAAAATGTCAACTATTTTTGAAGCAATCCCTATCTACTCTATTGCACTTCGCCTGGTCTGAGGTGGCGAAGGCAAGTCTGGCGCAAGTGGTAACGTTCAGTAATATGCGCAAGTTAGTGAATTAGCGTAGTTACGTCCCATTCGCCATAGCGCAATTTCATTTGGTGTAAGGGTGCGAGGTAGCGCTAGAGTAGGTCTACTTCGCTAGCGAATTTACGCCAGCGCCCGTTAGTGAAATGGCGAAGTTACGAAATGACGTCACACTGGCTAATTTGCGCCAGCGTTAGTCACTTCGCCCTTTAGTGAATCTGGCCCCAGAAATCTCTAAACTGCACCAGTGTCCAACCAAGCAAATGCTTGCATTTTTTAATTTGTTGTAACGTGTCCAAACTCCTAGGAAAATACACCAAGTCCAGTTAAAGAAATCCTGTGCACTTAAAGGAACAGTAACACCAAAAACTGAAAGTGTTTTAAAGTAATGAAAATATCATGTAGTGTTGCCCTGCACTGGTAAAACTGATGTGTTTGCTTCAGAAACACTACTATAGTTCATATAAACAAGCTGCTGAGTAGCAATGGCGGAAATTGAAAAACGGCTATATGGCACAGGATAACTAATGGATAACAGATAACACCATTATGTTCTACAGAGCATATCTGCTATCTGCTGTGTAACTGGAGCCTTTTCTCCTTTGAATGGAGGCCCCCATGGCTACACAGCAGCTTATTTATATAAACAATAATAGTGTTTCTGAAGCAAACACAGCAGTTTTACTTGTACAGGGCAACACCGCATTATATTTTTATTACTTTAAAACAATTTAATTTTTTGATGTTACTGGTCCTTTAATTCTAATAAATTCTAATTCTAATATGATATCATTTTAATAATTCTAATTAATAGGCTGGATGGGTTGGCCTTTTTTTCTGCTGTAATATGTACATTGTGGCAAAAACAGCACCTGTATCATAAGATATAACAGCATTAAAGTATTTGGCTGGCATCCTGATGATTTGGCATTACAATTTACAATTAAAAGCTTCTCAAGCAACCACCCTAGGTATAATAAAGTGACCCTCATAGCTGCCACATGTGGATCTTAAGATCTTGTTTGATAAAGTGAGACTTGTATCAAGACTTGTCTCAGTAAAACAACAATGTGATTTCTGCAGTTATTATTTCCACACCAGCCATCTTTCTCACGTGCCGTCCTGTGGGGTCACATACATGCTTCCTCTTTTCACAAATTCCCACTTTTCTATAGTAACATATAGACAAACTGTAATCTATTTATTTCCACAGGCACGTCATGGATCAGGGATAAGGACACAGTCTTCACTCTGTACTATCTCATTAAGGCAACAGAATTGCTGTTAATATTTTCTACAATATTCTCTGCTTGATACTGTTACATTACATATATTTAATAAATCAGAAAATTCTCCAGTACCCCTCCAGAGTTCACACCTTACATACTGCCAACGAAGGCATCCTCTGTCAAGTTCTGCACACTCTAAGGAGACCCCGCCTACCGACAGGATGGGAATACAATGCAATACTGGATCACCGTTACACGAATGGTCTAGGGCAGGGATCCCCAACCTTTTTTAACCATGAGCCACATGCAACTGTAAAAAGAGTTGGGGAGCAACACAAACATGAATAAAAGCTCATGGAGTGTGCCAAAATAAGGGCACTGATTGACTATTTAGTAGCTCCGTGTGGTCTGGCAACCTGCAGAAGGCTCTGTTTGGATGCTTACATGGTTTTTGTTTCATAAAAACTTGCCTCCAAGCCAGGAATTCAAAAATGAGCACCTGATTTGAGGCCACTGGGAGCAACATCAAATGGGTCAGTGAGCAACATGTTGCTCATGAACCACTTGTTGGGAATCATTGGTCTAGGGGCTTCATTTTGCATTACTTTTATTATTTCCAGATGGTGCAGTAGCATCTTCCAAATGTAAGTCTGTGACCCAGCACCTGCTTATATGCTGGCTATAGGGAATCCTGGACTGAAAGCCATGGTGCCAAAGCTACCATTATTGTCTGAAAGCAATAAAATGATGGGTGCGTCTACATTTAATGGTTGCAGCAAAAGCAGCAGTGAGCAGGATGACTGGGCCGGAATATGCCAAGCAATACCATGTACTGCTCCCCCCACCCGAACAAACTATGCCTTCTGCTGCTCAGATGCACACATGTCCAACCCAAGATAAAAGATCTGCCAGTAACTGATGAAGGTCTGTTTTCCAAAGTGACACAGGAGAAGGAATATACAAGGCAGGAGAAGCCTATCAAATATTGAAAAAAATAAGACACATAAATATTCAATAAGTGCCCTGCCCTCCAATAGATTTCTAAGACACAGGATGTTGCATGTCTAGCAGCTGCTCTTATACACATTACTTATGGTAATTAACTGCTTCCTTTATTAGTATGTCCCTTGTATCTTATCAACAGAAACATGCAAATAGCAATGTCTGATACAGTGTCTCCACCATTTTAAAAACCTATGTGGTTTGTTACCCCAATTTTTCTTTTAAAAGGGCAACATATCCCTTGCCCAACATGAGTTTAATCAATAGGGCTTGTGCTGAACTTAGTTCTACCTTTAGTTTTAACTATGTGTAGAAGGGTTTTGTCCACCATTGTGAGGGCCTTAAACTTGTGATGGCCTTAAACTCTGGAAACTAGACACTTGCTAGTAAGTACTATGCTGGTTTTAACTTATGCTCTGCTTGTGTCTAATATCAAGTGAGGGTACTTGCTTAGGTAGGTGTTACTAAATAACCAATGCAGAGGCACAATGATTAAAATCACAATGTGCAACTAGGGTTGCCACCATTTCATAAAATTTCCACCGGCTGGTGGTGGGGGCCGGAACAAAAGGGGTGGGGTGTGACGTAAAAGGGGCGGGATGAGATGTAAAGGGGGAGAAGCTACAGTGTGCGATAGCCAGAAGGCAGAGAAAAGGTACACTCTGAGCATATTTTGCCACGGGCTTTTGTTAGGGGTAATACAAATTTACTGGCAGCTACAATGCCGGTAAATTTGTAATACCAGCCCCGGCCTTGGCAGGTGTTTTACCAGCTAGGTCGGGGGCAACCCAATGTGCAACTAGGATTTAGTATATCACAGATTTTACAGTGGGTGTCCCCAACATTTTTTTCCCCTATGATCAACATTTAGATGTAAGAAGAGTAGAGGAGCAACACAAGTATAAACAATGTTTAAAATGCAAAATAAGTGCTGGGATTGGCCATTTGGTAGTCCCTATGTGGACTGGCAGCCAACACGAGGCTCTGTTTGGTAGCACACCTGGTTTTTATGAAACCAAAACTTGCCTCCAAGCTAGGAATTTAAAAAGAGTCAGCTGCTTTGAGGCCCCTGGGAACAACATCCAAGGGGTTGGTGAGCTACATGTTACCCACCAGATCACTGGTCTATGGCATGTAAAAGGTCTGATCTTGCGATGCCATGTGTTACCAGCAAAATGCAGCACCTCACAGATTAAATACGAAATCGGCAGCAATGGCACAAGAGTTACTTTTAAGTTGGTGTCATACAATTGCCAGCAGTTAAAGGATGAATAAGTTCCATATCTGTAATATATGAATTTGTAGGACTCTTGTACATTTCCTGTACCTTCTTGCTGTTTGGTGGCTGCAGTTGTAACACAATAATAGCAATCATACCTTAACACATCTGTATATTGTACCTTTCACTAACTGTGACTCAACTTTTGTTTGCCATGAGAAGGATTTGAGTGTCAAATTTAACATGAGAAAATAATATTAACCGTGACCATTTTGGTATGATGTAGAGAGTTATATTCTGAGACAATTTGCAGTTTGTTTGAATTTTTTATTATTTGTGGTTATTTAGCTTTTTATTCAGCAGCTCTTTTATTCTTGCATCTTAAAGGAGAATTCAACCCTTTAGAAAAGAAAACCCTACCCCACATAGAGGGAGGAGGGAGGGGGTCAACGTGGGGTGGGGGGTATGGGTTTTTTTGCTAAAGGATTGAATTCTCCTTTAAGCAATCTGGTAACTAGGGTCCAAATTACGCTAGCAACCATGCATTGATTTGAATAAGAGACTGGAATATGAATAGGAGAGGGCCTGAATAGAAGGATCAGTAACAAAAAGTAACAATAACAATACATTTGTAGCCCTACAGAGAATTTGTTTTTTAGAAGGGAGTCAGCGACGCCCATTTGAAAGCTGCACAGAGTCAGAAGAAAACTATAAAAAATAAATAATGAAAACCAATTGAAAAGTTGCTTAGAATTGGCCGTTCTACAACATAATAAAAGTTACCTTAAAGGTGTACCACCCCTTTAATAGCAATCTAATAGCAATATCTAGCAATCTTCCCTCATTTCAATGTGTTCCTCTTGTTCCAGTAAGTGGTTATTCTTTGCATCATTTACTAATCCCCAGTTTTTTTTGTTTTGTTTTACCGAAAGACACACTAACATAATACTACCAAAAGTGCTAAAAATATTAGCCATTAAACTAGGTTTCATTGACTCTGTTTAAACAAATATGTTGCAAAAGTAACCCAGATGTTCCCATTGAATCTACTCGGTACCACAGGACATTATTTACTTGGGAGTTCATCTTTATTCAAATGGTCCAATGAATGGCATCCTTATACACCACTACCTGCACTGACATCTTTAACATGGCACAGCGGGTCCTTACCTAATATTTAGGTCATAAAGAGGAATACGTAACTGTAGTTTGTCACATTCTAAAGGGAACACGTTATTAGACAACATACCAAAAGCTATTGTAGCTAAAGGCATTAATAAGAAAGACATACCTCAAAACTGTCCCTTTTTCGGAGGGACAGTCCCTCTTTTGACAGCTCAACCTGCAGTCCCTCATTTGTACTGGAAAGTCCCTATTTTCTCTGCACTGAACAGCCAGAAAAAGAAACAAAGTTTCTCACTTAATTGGCTTTTAGCAGAGAGCCCAGAACACCAAACAGATGCAAATAAGATACTTTGTAACAATTTTGAGACACAAAAAAACTGTTTAGATAAGGAGAAATATTTTCAAACTTTCATAACCTGCCAAATGTTGTAAAATGAACATGGTAATTGGTAATTAGGGGGTGTGGCCATGGAAAGGGGCGTGGTCAAAAAACGTCACTGTTCTATGTTCGAAATACATTTTTGTCCCTCTTTTTATTTCCAAAATGTTGGGAGGTATGAGAAAAATACCTGATGTTAGGCGTGTAAATGGACATTTTTTTCCTGCTTTGTCAATGTTTTCAACTGCTAATAAAGTTGGGTGAAGGAAAATGGTACTAGCTGCTGCCAACTGGAAGCGTCATGGAAAAACCTTCAGTGGATTGGCTGTCTGGAGATTTTAAATTACTAGAAAGGATGGTTCTCTTTATTTTCACCAGGTTTTTTATAGAAGGGTCGTGTTTATAAATAAATATCACTGTTTTAAAATTTGTTGCATGGTGACAGCAATATTCAGACATGCGTTTTTTTTAATGTTTACGGTGTTGTTTTTGTTGCCCTTACACAAAATGGCCTTCTTGTCGTCTGATTCAGAATCATCTGACTACATAAAAGAGGTAGTAGTGCAAAAGTGTTCTGCGCATGCGTTGCGTTCCTGTGTAGTTTACTCGATTGAGGGGGCATGGTGTTTTATCTCATTCTAGACAAGAATCACTAAATTCTTTTATCTGCATTTGCACGTGACGTGTTGCCCTTTAGTCACCCTGTGGGTGATACTAAGGGGCACATTTACTTAGCTCGAGTGAAGGAATAGAATAAAAAAAACTTGGAATTTCAAATGATTTTTTTGGCTACTTCGACCTTCGAATCGAACTGAAAATCGTTCGACTATTCGATAGTCGAAGTACTGTCTCTTTAAAAAAAACTTCGACCCCCTACTTCGCCACCTAAAACCTATCGAAGTGCAATGTTAGTCTATGGGGAAGGTCCCCATAGGCTTACTAATGTTTTTTTGGTCGAAGAAAAATCATTTGATCGATGGATTAAAATCCTTCGAATCGAACGATTCGAAGGAATTAATCGTTCCATCAAACTATTTGCGTTAAATCCTTCGACTTCGATATTCGAGGTCGAAGGATTTACATTCGACAGTCGAATATCGAGGGTTAATTAACGACCTTAAGTAAATTTGCCCCCAAGTGTAAAGGGATGTTGTTTCTGAATCCTGTATTAGGAGTAGTAATGTTAATATAGATCCCTAGCTGTTTTGGTGTAACTAGTGGTTATTTGCTACTCATAGAAGTTTGCTGCTTGAGGTTCATATGAGGCTTTATAGTCACAATTTAAACGCAACTAGAATGTTGCGAAAACATAGGGTCTCTTTGAAGATGTGGGATCAAGTTGAAACAATCAAATGTTCGCTCTGTTAATTAGTTGGGATTTTCTTACTGTGGTGGGTACATGACAAAAAAAAGTAATCTCTTTGACATACAAGTCTCTGAATACCAGCACAAGTAGGTTGATTTCAAAGAATACTAAGGGGCAGATTTATCAAGGGTTCGAATTCTTATATGGTCAAAACTGTCAAATTCGACTAGGGAGTTATGTAAATTGGATTTGAGTTTTTAAAAAAAATTGGAATTTGATTTTCGAGATTTGTCATACTCTGGACCTTTAAGAACTCGAATTTGACTATGCGCCACCTAAAACCTGCCGAATTGCTGTTTAACTAAATGGGAGATGTCCAGATATCAATTTAGAGTTGTTTGCAGCCTTCCTGACATTCAAGGTTTTTCAGAGAAAAACTCGAATTGAGTTTTTTAAATTAGAATCAAATTCGATTTGAGTTTGCGGATCGATTTAAATGATCCGAGTTTAAAAAAATCGTTTTTTTTTTGTTTTTTTAAATACATTTCGATTGGTTGAATGTAGGGGAGTTTTTAATACTCACATGAATTCGAACTTTGATAAATGTGCCTCCCCAAGTTATACTCTCTAACCACTAACAACACAGTATATGATTTGTGTGAATTAAGAGTTGTCCTTGCTTTAATAACCTAGAAGCTTCTTTAGTGGTGTGTCCTATGTCTTTACCAGTTACCTTGTTTCTTTGTTTATAGCTTTATAAACATGACAGCTGCAGTCATCTTGTGTATAACTAAATTATACCCATCTTGGAAAACCTGGGCTTGTGGGAACCAACTAAAATGTCTATATCCATGGAATGGTGGCACTGTAACACATGCTTGAGGAAAGAAAGACTCTTCTTTTGATCTGCTGGACCTTGATGAGAAAGATTTGGAAGAGCAGTTTGTTCGAGGCCATGGCCCAGGAGGTCAAGCAACAAATAAAACAAGTAATTGTGTTGTGCTAAAGCATGTTCCTTCTGGAATAGTTGTCAAGGTAATGTGTTTTCACATTCTTCTCATTTTTTTATCTTTTAGGGTAGGACTCCACAAACGATTTTGTCGCGATCTGACGCGCTGCGACAAAACGCATGTGAAAAAAATAAGGTAAGAGATAGAATTGTCGCATGGTGTCGCAGCGTTGATCCGACGCAACTGTCGGATGCGTTTTGACGCAGCGCGTCGGGTTGCGACAAATGTCCGCGGAGTCCTACCCTTAAGAATAGGATATAAACTATGGCCTCAGCAAGCATTAGGTGTGTACATGTTGTGCAGACCGTATGCACATAATGAGCGCTTCTCTTAGCACGCTTGTTATGTGCATGAACGTGACAAATTCATACAAATTCTCAGTGCCACAAATGGCCCCCCACAGGGGAACCTGTTCCTGATGCAGGTACCTAACTCACAGGGCCATTTAAAAAAAAAAAAAATTAAACTGTTGCTATGGGGTTGAGAGGTGAGCTTTAAAATGAGCAATATGTAGCTGCTGTATAAAAGCTTATCCCCCATATATTACAACTATTGCACAATAAACATTACCAGGACATAACCCTGACGAAGGGAGGATTTGTCAAATTGCTCGAGGCTGTGTAGAAGCTTGGTGGCATTTCACATGATAATTCTGTAGTGTCTTTATATTATAAGAAATGCCATGATCACACAACAGTACGCCTACCTCAAGATATTAACTTATTTTTAAAGGAGACATATTGGATAAATGAAAAAACCCTAATTTTGCAGGCAATTATAAGTAATATATGGTGTTGCTTTTAGATGGTGCTAAAAATTTATATCATCTTTAAAAATAGCCCCTTTATTAGAGCTCCCTATAGATGTTCACTCCCTATAGATGTTCTATAGATTCTATATCTAAGTATAACGCACTGGTACATTCTTATTTTTTACACAAAATGTCTCCTTTAATACATTCAGGCTCCTGTATTATTCCAATGTAAGTGTCCAACCAAGACCTAATCATTGGTCAAAAATACAATACAGGTCGTAGTATTAGGTACCTTTTTCTGATTTTTTCCCCTTTATGCTAGGCACCTAAATGCTGTTGTACTTTTCCGATGGGATTAAAGGAGGAAACAATTGTTACAGTATTAACTAGAAGCAAGTTTGTGTAATTCTTAATTGTTATTTGGATTTCAGACGTGCAACGGTATTGATATTGCATAAAATTTGTAGGGGTCATGTTCTTTGTACTCTACTTGGATTCAGATGCATTGCTTTACAGCACTACAGCTGAGCCATCGAGCATGGAAAGGAATAAATGTGTTCCTGACATTGGATGCCCAATTAAAATTATGATCAGCTGACCATTTCACATTAAGCAAGCTAGAAACTAGGATAAAGGGGACAGATGTACTTTGGCCATTCCTTAAAGTAGTGCAGATGAGGCAGTGGGCCACTCATTTACATGTGGGCTCTCCCATTCATAAGTTTGGATTTGGCTGTGCATCTTTCTGTGCTAATTGGACAGTGCTGGCATCACCCCTAGACAACAGATGGAAGTGCCAGCGAAACCCCTAAACATGGAATTGGAGGGTGACGCAAGTTAAAGGTTAAGTAGCGCTGGTGTCATTTTTGAGCAATAATAAATTAGGCAAAAAGCAATTAAAAAAAAAAAAGTTTCAGGAGGTGAAAGATGGCACACAATTCTTATCAACCATTTATGTCCTTTTTAATTATACTGAAATATCAAAGGGTTGAAAAAAAATCACTTGAACCCCTTTGAGCCAACAAATCATTTATTACCAGTTCAATTCGACAGAGAGCTGCAGCATTTTTGGTTTTATAGCATTCGCAGGTTGGGCTCGCTACCTTCTGGAGTTTTGGAAATCCAGATTCAGCAGTCCATACTTGTGTGGAATTGTAACTACTCCAGTCTAGAAGCAGATTTACTTTATATGACTTCCCTTGTTTGATATATATATTATTTGATGAGAATAGTGGAAAAGCTAGTTAACAGCACTTCCATATAATCACAGGGTTTACAATGGATTCACCCGTCTCGTAGTAATTCACCTGATGGCCAACATCATAGCATCACTGAATTTTACGTAATTTTAAAATACTAATTTCCAAGACCTCAATTTCTGAGACAGATCTGGCTATAGCCAAACATCTGGCCCTTACAAGAATCAGTTATGGGGTCAGAGTTGCTTGGAACACTGCCTGTTGGTAGCAGAGTTCAAAGTGGAAGACTGCCATCCCCAGAGACAGAGGTAACATACTGTACATCCTAACTTAACTTATCCCAGCAGTTAAATATAAATTCCTTTTTTCGGGCAGCTTGCTTGTGTATTTAGAGAATAGAATGAAAAGTTACATAGCATCCTTCTCAGAACACTATAAGGACAAATAATCTTAACCAATAATGTAAAATATTTTGTTTAATATAAAGTTTGTACGTGCTGATTAAGCATCTTAAACTATTTCTTGAGCGCATAAGGTTACATATCATGTTTTTTTTCTTTATATAAACTACGTTTTAACTGCATCAATCTCCTTGTGATGTCTGGTTTGTGCCAGCTACGAAGAGAAGATAAAAAAACTAAACTATTTCTTGGCAACAAATGATCTATTTGTATGAGAAAATGTTTCATTCTGCAGGAATCCAAGAAATGTAATCCCTCTTATCTGTCTGTGTAAGAACTACATCCATTGTATGGTGGTGGTTGTAAGGGATAGTCTTTCACTTGACTAGATATGTATAAAATCATTTGTTGACTGAGAATGAGCCAATATATCACATATTATGTATATTTATCTATAGTGCCATCAAACCAGATCTGCTGAGCTGAACAGGAAAAAAGCACGAGAGATTCTTAAGGAAAAAATAGACTTTTTTTTATAAAGGAGAAAATAGTGATATTGTAAAACAAAAAGAAGATGGAGAGAGGCAAAAGCAAGAAAGGAAGAAAAAAGCTAAAGAGCTCTTGGAAAAGAAGAAACAATTAAAAGAGATGCAATATTCTGAAAGCAATTAATGAACTTACTATTAAAAGTACCCCCCAAAGTGCCTATTTTTAATAAAATGATTGCTATTTTTACAATATAAAATATAGGTATATAATATAGGTATTACAGTAATTTGATTCATCTAATGCTGTTATTGTTGCCTGTTGTGATACAGGAGCAGAGAGCATGTCCCACAGAGAGGTTCATAAATGTCTGTAATATTCAGGGATGTGCCTCAATTTTTTGTGTAACAAGATGAAAGACTATAAATACAGGTATGGGATCAGTTTTCCGGAAACCAGTCATCCAGAAAGCTCCGAATTATGAAATGGCCATCTCCCATTGACTCCATTTTATCCAAATAATCCACATCTTAAAAAAATATTTCCTTTTTCTCTGTAATAATAAAACAGTACCTGGTACTTGATCCCAACTAAGATAATTCATCCTTTTTGGAATCAAAACCAGCCTATTGGGTTTATTTAATGTGTAAATGATTATCTAGTAGATTTTAAGGAATAAAGATCCAAATTATGGAAAGATCCGTTATCTGGAAAGCCCCAGGTCCCGAGCATTCTGGATAACAGCCTTCTGACATTCAAGTTTTTTTTTAGGAGGAAAACTCGAAAATGAATTTGATTAACATTTTCAGGTCGGGACTATTCGATCGAGTATTAGACATTCAAATTTTTCTTAAAGTGCACCTGTCACCCAGGCACAAAAATCTCAGCTGTCAATCAACAGAGAAAGTGTATTTTATCTAATGAAAAAGGCATAACTACTTTTAGGGCAATGGCAAATGGGGTGTTTTGTCACCTGTGAGTTCAGTTTTGTGCAGGTGGAAATATATTCCCTTTAAAGGAAAACTATACCCCCCGAACAATGTAAGTCTCTATAAAAAGATATTACATAAAACAGCTCATATGTAAAACCCTGCTTCATGTAAATAAACCATTTTCATAATAATATACTTTTTTTAAGTAGTATGTGCCATTGGGTAATCATAAATAGAAAATTGCAATTTTAAAAAAACTAAGGGCCGCCCTCTGGGATCGTAGGATTCAGGGTGCACACAAAAAAACCAAATGTTAGGTCACATGAGCCAATTAACAGACAGAGTTCTGTATTTTACTTCCACACTTCTTCCTGTTAGAGTTGTAGTATTTCTGGTCAGGTGATCTCTGAGGCAGCACACAGACTATCACTAAATGGTGGTTCAAGACAAGAGATGTAAAAGGGCAATATTTACACATGTATATATCAGATTGGTAGTATCATTTTGGGGGTATGGTTTTCCTTTAATAAGCACTGCAATCTCTGTATCCCCACCCAGAGCACTAACTTTGTTTCTGGAAAATGCTCACTACTAAGTTAGAAACATTTCTCAGATGACGCCCAGTATAATTTGTGTTAATAATATTCTTTAATGTCAAAAGTAAGAGTCTCAGGATTTTTTTTTAGTGAAAATAAGCTTTATTACATCAAGTAATAAATAGATACAAAGATGCAAATTGTTAGTTTTCATTTTCCCAACACAGCCTTTTTGTGTATATTAACTGCAGTTATGGCAGACACCTAGATCCACCTATAGAAAAGTAAAGGTGGCCATACACGGATAGATCCGCTCGTTTGGCGATGTCGCCAAACGAGCGGATCTCCCTCCGATATGCCCCACCTTGAGGTGGGCAATATCGGGCTGATCCGATCGTGGGCCCTAGGGCCCAACGATCGGATCCTAGCGTTCACCAAACGGGCGGTCGGATCGCGGGACCGCATCAACGAACAGATGCGGCCGCGATCCGACGGGATTTTTAATCCCATCCGATCGAGATCTGGCCGACTTTCGGCCAGATCTCGATCGGGGAAGCCCGTCGGGGGCCCCCATACACGGGCCAATAAGCTGCCGACACGGTCTGTCGGCAGCTTTTATCGGCCCGTGTATGGCCACCTTAAATGTTCTCGTTTTTTTAAATAAATCATGCATGTTGAGTGGTTAGCAAATATGTTTACAGACATGCAAGTGCATAGGCCAGTAATACAATCCCTTTCAATACTTCAATCTCTTCAATCTCTAACCGAAAATAAACAATACTCGTCTACTGTTTGTTGGGCACTTTTAAAGATTTTGCAAATTCCATATATCCGAGAATCTTCTCCCCGAAAAGTGACATCAGTTACTGGGAAAAATATTCTCGAACATGGTGCTGCAAATTTGTCTTTTTAAATGAAAACTATAAAGGATTACAATCAAGTAAAAAACAAAATGATATCAAACACAAATCTATAGGCAAAAAAAAGTCATGCAGTGTCCTTAAAACACAAAATGTATTGTATTGAATTGGTAGGACTCGGCTTGTGTTAATGTACATGAATAAAATGTAAATATATTGTAACTTAGAAGCAATGTAGCAGAAACCATGCACTCGCTTAAAAAAAAAAAAGAGCCAGGAATAACGTATAACTCTTTTCAATGAAAACTCTGTTAATATGTAAAAATCTTATCTTGTGTTCAGCAGCCTTTGAACAAAGAAATTATTCAAAATGCATTTGATGAACCCATCTGGTACGCAGAAAGACAGCTCTGGCATTTTCGCAAATTCAAAAAGAAATAGCTGTTGGCTTCAGAAAGTTGGGACGTGGCAGAGC
Source organism: Xenopus laevis (assembly GCF_017654675.1). Taxonomy (NCBI): domain Eukaryota; kingdom Metazoa; phylum Chordata; class Amphibia; order Anura; family Pipidae; genus Xenopus; species Xenopus laevis. Next base: position 149,678,242 of record NC_054372.1, on the reverse strand, counting down.
TAGGATCTTGCATTACGCTCTGTTTCGGCCAAACATTCCCGGACCAAGCCCCTAGCGTGGATGATACCTGAGGTTAAAATATATAGATTAGAAATCAAATCAAGGTAAAAGAAGTACAGGTATGGGATTCGTTATCTCTAAACCCATTTTCCAGAAAGCTCTGAATTACGCAAAGGCCGTCTCCCATAGACTCCATTAAAACCAAATCCAATTTTTTAAAAACGTTTTCCTTTCTCTGTTATAATAAAACAGTACCTTGTACTTGATCCAAACTAAGATATAATTAATTCTTATTAGAAGCAAAACCAGCCTATTGGGTATATTTAATGTTTACATGATTTTCTAGTAGACTTTAGGTCTGAAGATCCAAATTACAGAAAGATACGTTATCCGGAATTTTTATATAATTATGCAAGATGCTGTGTTCATTAGTTCTAGTGATGTTTAAGCAAAGAAACGGGCTTCTTCACTCTCCTGTGCCTGTGTTGGCATGAGGCAGCAGAAGAATGAAGAAGATCTCAGCTCCATGGAGTTCACCTAGAAGCTCTTTAGGTCAGTGCCGTTTTCGGCTAACAGCCTGGGGTATCAGGTAAGCTATTAAAATCACTGGGGCATAACTAACATTTGGCACTCGATAGTGATTTTAACTTTCCCGTCCACAACACCAGTTAGTCTGAAAAGTGTATCAGTGCACCTCCTCAAAAATAGTGCTCTGAGTTGCACAGTGGGGTTGGCTTGCAACACTTTGCACATGTAAGCTCATCTTCTGCAGCTGTGCATGCAACACCACTTTTTTTTTTTTAAATAGGTACGCTAAGGAAGCCCAAGCACTAAGCTTTTCACCTACTTGGTGTTGTAGGGAGGGACACCTGCAAACAATTAGCGTAAAATCCAGGAAACTGTAAACTCTGGGAAAGGAAGAACACGGTTTATCTGCGTCAGACTGTGAATAAACAGTGTAATTTCTGGGAAACTAATTTCCAGGTATGTAAAATGGAGGTTATACTGTGTTTTCTTTTTGCCTTTTCACATTTTCTGTTAGGACAATAACAGACAGGCTCTTTGTCACCCATAAGAAATCACCTCTCCAATGGATGACAAAGCACCCGGAAATATCCTTTGATCTGGAGGAATCAAATGTAGCATTCTGTCTTAATCTGGAAAGTTCCAGAAGAAGGCACAGCAACTACAGGATAACATTTTACTTTTGGAGAAAGACAAACTTTAAAGCAAAATAATTTATAAACTACAACAAGGCCCATTTGATTTACACTGAGATTATGTAACGAACCAAAGGGATCTAAACGGAATGGAAAACATATTATTCTTACCTCTTTTAAATCTCTCCATAGCACTTTTACTGCCAGCATATGTTGGTCTAATTTCTTTACCCAGCTCTTCAATGATGGAAAGAAGTTCTGCATACTTGCTCTGAGGAACCTGATTACTATTAGAAACCTACAATAAAAAAATTCCAGATGAGATCAATTAATATACAACCAACCATTCATTCAAGATTGCTATGCACAAGCGAATAAATTGCTATCCAACTGGTCTTCCTTCGCCAAAGTTTATTCCTACCTTCCTACCATGTTATGTTAATAAAGCTATGAATTAAGTTTCTTCTGACTGTATACTGGAAAAAAAACATCCAGTTGTGTTCCTGGTCTTTAAGGGCTACCTTTGTCAATTTAAAAACTGGGTGAGAATTTCCTTAAAACAACATTTATCAGAACATACGATTCCTTGGAAATGCATTTGGAGCATTATTTATAATCATGTGTTGCTGAGCTTACTCCAGATCTTACTCACTCTTCAACCCTTCTCTGGCTTCTGGAACTTCTTCCATTATTGAGTCAAGCCTATTCTTAAAACAGCCCACATTTGACCGGTCCAGTTTTCCTAATTACATTCTATCATCACTTGCTTCTAAAACCCTGGAACTAATTGTGTTCTACTGTTTTACTAACTTTTGACACAGCCAAATTCTATTAGACCCTATTTCATCTGGCTTTCAACTTCACACTCTACTCCAGTGCTGGGCCAAGAGGTACTTGTGCCCATTACTGATTTTCCATTCATATAGGAAGCATGCAGAGCAATGCAGGATGAATGGTACCTCAACGACCAATCAGAAATGTACAGCAAACCTAAGAAACGGTTTTAGTAAATGCAATTAGGCTTATTTCACACAGGGCTGTGCATCAGCTTTGCTCAGCCTATGGCAAAAACACCCATCTTCCTGTATCTGCGCTGACAGGCACAATGTGGGCAGATACACGGAGCAGATATTGGCATAAGAAAACACAAAAGTATGCACTGATATATCAAAGAACAAGAAAGTCTGGAGAGTCTTTGCAAGTGTGTAGTTTTATTATCGCACTACATGTTTCGGACCCATCTGGCCCTTCCTCTGGTGCATGTCAGCCATGCACCAGAGGAAGGGCCAGATGGGTCCGAAACATGTAGTGCGATAATAAAACTACACACTTGCAAAGACTCTCCAGACTTTCTTGTTCTTTTATGTTACTGAGGTGGAGATGGCTACTCCATTGGTCTGTGGAAGAGTCTGACTAACTAAAAGCTACTGGTGGATCACTGAGGAATATTTTCCAGTTTACATTGCACTGATATATCCACTCAACTTGTCTGCACACAGGTCAAAGCCATGCCAAGCAGGCACAGGATTTTCCCACCAGTCTGACCAGCAAATAGTCAAAGAAGTTGTCAGGAGAAAGAAAGAGGCTGCTCTGATGTTCTTCGGAAATATTTGAAAGTTTTATAATTGTTTTCCTAAGCAGAAGAACATCAGAGCAACCGCTTTCTTTCTCCTGACAACTTCCTTGACTACTTGGTGGTCAGACTGGTCAGAAAATGACCAGCAGGTGGCACTTTTGGAACAAAATTCATTCATATTGACAGCACATGTATCCCTTAATATCTTGGAATAAAAAGAAAATAAATAATGAATGTAAATGACAAAAGTGCTTAGAATAGCACTCTTGTCAATTCTACATTCACTTATTTTAAAGGTTTACTTATCCTTTAAGGGAAACACCACTTTTGTTTTGAAATTAAAAAAGGGCTATAAAATGTGGGAACAATGGAGAGGGTGCTATACAAATAGTGTAAGTTTTGCATTACCTGCGCATATCCTAAAGATGGAGGTCCATAGTCATTAACTAGCTGCCTGTATTGTGCAGTCGATACCATACTTGTTGAAGGGGAATGGGCACTCCCAGCTGTTAAAAGAATATATAGTTTTAGTATGGTAAGAAATATACATATAAACGTATACAACCATTGCTTCCATAATGATCAGAGATAAAGTGATTATTAAGATTTGTTACCCTTAAAATACAATTCTGAACCAGTAAGTTATGTTTAGCACCATCTATGGCTTCCATATATGATAAAGGATCAAGATCACAGAGGGTATTGCCCTCTCCTACCCATAAAAGCTTATATTCTGGCCCTACCCACAAGGTTACCTAAGACACAAGCCGTCCATAAAGATTCCTCTGTGATGATCGAGACATGTGCATGTTGGCACATCATGGGCGCAGCCACTAGACTAGCTGGAGCAGAAAGTAAACATTATGGGGAAACTAGTTCCATAAAACCTGGATTTGTTATACAACAATAAGTTATACAGTCCATGTAAAGTTATTCTGTATTCTCTCAGATTTTACAGGTAGAGTGAAGTATTATTACATAGCTTAGTGCATGCATGGACCATTTCTTCCCTGTATGTTGGAAAGTATGAGAGTTAGAGCTCAAAGATTGCTTCTCTCTGCTAAATCATTCCCCATAGACAATATTGTGCTACCCTTCTGAATTGATGTTATATGTAGGAAACATCAGATGAAGGTAGTGACCTGTTCAAATACACAGGGAGGACTTTTTTATATCATTATTATAGTATCATTGTTTATTTTCCTACATATACCTGCACTGGCATTTCTGTAATTGGGCCCTGCAGGGGCGTTTCTGCGTACCTTGCCTCAGGCGGCAGCTCGCAGAGATTACCAGGAGTGGCAAAAAGCTGCTCCTGGTAACTTTAAGAGACAAATTTATGGCTATTAAACCGGAAATTCGGCTTTTTCTAGCTAGGGATGCGGACCCCCTGTCGGCGAGGTTAAGGTAAGTGCAACGGGCAGGGGGAGCAGCATTTCGAACGCCACCTCAGGCAGCGTTAAAGCCTCAAACACGCCTGAGGCCCTGATAAAAGCCATAAGAGCTCATTCTATTTGCATGTTACTGCAAAAGGCATATCACTAGAAGGCTCATGTTTGCTTTAAAGGAAGAGTTCAGTTTAAAATAAAAACTGGATAAAAAGATAGGCTGTTCAAAATAAAAAATGTTTCTAATATAGTTAGTCAGTCAAAAATGTAATGTATAACGGCTGGAGTGACTGGGTGTCTAACATAACAGCCAGAACACTACTTGCTGCTTTACAGCTCTATAACTCTGAGTTAGTCAGTGTCTTTAAGGGGGGGCCACATGGGACATAACTGTTTAGTGAGTTTTCAATTGATCCTCAACATGCAGCTCATATTCAAAAGCAACAGTTAGGACCCATGTGCCCCCCTCAAGTCACTGATTGGTTACTGCCTGGTAACCAATCGGTGGAAACTAGTGATGTGCGGGCCGACCCGATACCTGCGGGACCCGTGGCCCGGGATGGTTCCGGTCGACCTCACAGTGCTCCTCGCGGGTGGGTGCGGGTTGAGCTCTTCTCCTGCTCTCCCCGCCCGCCACCTTCAAATGCCAGCATCCGACTTCTGGTTTTATAGTCTCACGTCTGCTCACCCCACCCCTTTAGTGATGTCATCGGTGGGGCGGGTCTATAAAAGGACCCCGGAAGGGCGGGTGCGGGTGGGCGCGGGTTGTAGCAGGGTGGGTTAGGGTCGGGTGCGGGTTAGGGAAACCCTGAGACGCACATCACTAGTGGAAACCAAGAGAGCTGCAAAGCAGGAAGTAGAGTTTTGGCTATTAAGTTAGACATCCAGTCACTACAGCCTTTATACATTACATTTTTGGCTAACTAACTATATTGAAAACATGTTTTATATTGCACAGCCTATCTATTCACCCAGTTTTTATTTGTACACTGAACTGTTCCCTTTAAAAGGATTGCATTTCCATGTCAGTTCAGTTGAAGGCATAACACATAATGAATTGTGCTCTGGATTACGGAAAGGCCGTCTCCCATAGACTCCATTTTATCCAAATAACCCATATTTTTAAAATGATTTCCTTTTTCCCTGTAATAATAATAATACAACAGTACATGATCCAAACTAGGATACAATTAATCCTTATTGGAAGCAAAGCCCGCCTATTGGGGGTTATTTAATATTTAGACTTAAGGTATGAAGATCCAAATTACAGAAAGATCTGTTATCCAGGTCCTGAGTATTCTGGATAACAGGTCCCATACTGGTATTCGTCCTTACAGCTATTTTCTTTCTGGCCTGCAGCTTACTGAATCTGTCTGGAAATAAAAGATCCCCAATGCCAGAAACCGGCCTATGGCTCATACCATTACTATTCATTTATGTAACAAGCTTTCCACAATTATAGAGATATGTATGGGGACTTTGCTTGTATGTCAGTAGGAATATAACCCTGTTTATATTTAATATTCCTTCTCCTGCAGACTCCACCACGCCCAGAGGTAGGAATCCCAATGACATTTTAATTGCACAGCTTGTGAAACAAATGTAAAATGTGCATTAACAAGTCCCTGATCATTTTTATTAATGGGAAATGAGGTTAGAACAGAAGAAAGAGCAGTAAGTGAGCTTGCACTCTATTAACAAACACCGTATAGACCTGGCAGTAAATATTGCCCATATTATTGTCAAGTTGGGCTCAGGGTCAGTAGGGAGGAGATTTCCTGGCAGCCATTTCTTAGCACATTAGTAGATGTCACATATAAGGCAACATGAATGCTCTCTTATGATGAACAATGAGCAGTTATCAGTGTTATAACGGATCAATAATAATAATAGTAATAAGACATTCAAGAAGAGAATTTAAAAGAGTTGCTATCTTCCTCTTTTCTTGGCCAGGAGTATTTTTCCTGTTTGTGATGTGAATGTGAGAAGAAGAAGAAGAAGAAGAAGAATGGACACGTCCCGGCTCCCAACACAAACACGTTGCTCATTAAGCAGCGCCCTGCAGTTCCACTCAGTGCCGGCAGAGGGCCGCGCAGCGCCTACCAGTTCCAGATCAATTAGCAGCCCTGGGGAGCCGATCATGGAGGCGCCGAAACGGACTTGATCAAAGGGCTCGTGCGGATCCATCGCTTCCCCGCGTGAAACAATGGCCACCCCGTCCCCACAAGCACCGGCAGCCCGAGCCCCGCAATCGCTTCCCCGCTCTCCCTCACACTCACTGGCAGCAACTGATATGGAAGTAGCAGTCGACACATGAACTCGGGCTCTCCCCAGGTGTCTCCTGCTCCCCTCCAATCAACTGGGCCCAAGCCCTCGCTGCCCCCGAACAACCTCGCTAGCCCGGGTCCCCTCACTTACCCTGCAAGCCGGGGTTACTGGCGGGGTGCTGCGCGTTCGGGTTGGGCTTGTAAGACATTCCCAGAGACATGACCGCCGCCGAGAGGGGAGGAATCCGGCAACAACAACAAATAAAATGTCCTGAGATCCACTGGAGCGGCTCTTGTCTGTCTCCCTCAGACACTTTTTGTTGTTTACAGCGGCGGCACCGGCAGATATGGCGTCACATGTACTGACACCCACAATGCAATGAAGCCTCCAGCAGTAGCCCGTGTCCCTGGGCAGCCCCCCTTCACCTCTCACCCCGGGGGGCTTATTTCTCTCCTGGAAGACGCTTTTAGGCCATTTTTATATGGTTTTGACTAAAAAAAACTGCGCGACATGGACATTTTCTCTCAGAAGGCCCTTTATTTCCCAGGCACTTTATTTCCTGCCCAGTGTAATTGGGACAATACAGTTTTGTTTCCTGACGAACATTATCACATTTTTATACAGTAACTTTTTTTTTTATTACATTTTTTATACTTTTTTATTCAAGGGACAAAATGAATTGAATTGTAACTTTTAATTTATTTTCATGAGAGGGTCGATATATTTTTGTCTTTTGGTATTTCAGGACTTAAATATTATTTTTTTCTGTTTTTTTTTTTTTTTGGTTGGGACTTATTATTTTTTCTTTAGTATTTTATAACTGCTGATAAATATCTAAATATATTTTATATATGGACCTGTACCAATGACCTTTTACCTGTGACCTTCCAACAGTTTTTAACGCTAATGGCACACAGGCGTCATTTATTCGCCACTTCCATGCGGCGGCTTGTAATTTAATGGAAAGCTCCCAGCCCAACGCATAGAGCAGTGACATACAGATATTCACTCCCCAAAAACACTCAAGTAAGCTTGTTGCCGCTGTGTTGGTGATGCACAACAGTGTTTCCCCAATAATAACATTAGGATGAAGACACACAGAGCTAGTAGTAGCAGCTACTTGTCTCCGCTACAAAATAGACAAAAGTGATAATTGGCTTTGCTAAGATATGACGTGTATTTTAGGGCAGAGACACACAGGGAAACTAGTCAACCAGTGACAAATCACCTCTTCTTCGGGCCACTAATCTCTCCACAATTCGTTCCCGCCAGCTAGAATCTAAATTGACGGCAGTATGGCACTCTGAGAGCTTTGTTTTCTGAAGTCAATCGAAGTTTCCCGTGATGCAACTTCGGGTGACTTTGGAAACCGAAGCACTCAGAGTGCCATGCCGCCAGAGATTTAAATTCTAGCCGGAGGCAAGGCATTGTGGGGAGATTAGTCGCCCAAAGAAGAGGCGATTTGTCACCAGGTGACTGAATCTCCCCGATTCTCCACGGATGTCTCTGCTCTTATCATAGACAATGCTCAGTATTGTCTATGGCACGGTATTGGCATTTTGTAGCCTCAAGTAGATGCTACTAGTATATCTGTGTGTGTTCACTCTTACGGGTCAATTAAGGGCTCGACAAATGCAATACCTGCCCCCCATGAGAGGGTTTTTCCCGCCATGTGATAAAGCGTCCCATGTGATGAAGCGTCCCATGTGACAGGGCACTTGGGGATAAAAAAAAAATAGACTCTACCTTTATTACATGTACCGAGGATGTATGCACTTAATCTATATCAGGGTTTTAAATAATTCATTTTATTAAATTTTAAAACTTATTTTTATTTTGTAATTAAACCCCAATCCCAAGAGAATTATTTTTATGTTGTTCTTTCTTGTGAAAAAGCTACCATTGCCTTATTCCATATTGGTGGCAAAATAATCCTATTGGGTTTATTTAATTTTTAAATTATTTTTAGCAGACTGAAGGTATGGGGATTCAAATTACAGTAAGATCCCTTAATCGGAAAGCATCAGGTCTTTAGATTCTGGACAATAATTCTTATACCTGTATTTGGAACTTGAAAGGGAACCATCTTGTTTTTTTTTTTTTTTTGAAAGATATCAAGTGCTCCCAAAAACCGACTGCAGAAGAAAAGCCAAACCTTAATGTGGATATCCTACAGCTCTCAGACAAAGGGCATTAAAACCACAACTTTTCTCTGCAAGGATGTGTTTTGTTTTGTTTTTCTAGATGGACTATTGGCACATATCCGTGAAAGTCAGTTAAAAATTTTAATCTTTTTTTAAATTTTGTCAAATCATGTTCCCAAAACTGGATTTATTTCAGTTTAGAAAAAAACACCTGTGAATGTGAGTAACAGTGACTGACACCGCTATAAGGTGAACTGTAACAATAAATAGCGTCCCTTTTACACTGGGTCAAATTGTAAATTTGAATTTTCGAGTGTCAAAATTCACACATTCAAATTTTAATCCCCCTATTCGAATGTGAGATGTAGCACACCTCAACCATGGAAACAGTCCTATTTTGAATATTCTCCACCTAAAACCTGCCGAATTCATGTTCGGAGAAAAACTCGATTCATGCAAATCGAATATGATTCGAAGAAGATTTGAATTTTTGGGTCGGAACTATTCGATTGAATATTAGACATTCAAATTTTTTCTTAACCTCCCATTCGAATTGTGAGTATGTTTGCGTTAAAAATAGTTCACATGAGTTTGAAATTCGACCTTTGATAAATAGGCCTCTTAAGTGTCATGTCTTGGTAGTTTTAGCAATGAAACAGATATTCCTGTGTGCAGATAATGAAACACTGCAGCAATGTTGCATTATGACATAAACACACACAATTTGGATTGCCACATAATTTACAGATAGCTCAGGTACATCCAAATGCTGCTCCCACCACCCTGTTGTTATGGCCACTAATTTGTTTATGCACAGCCAACAAGTCTTTTGAGTTTTGAATTGAATTCTTAGCCTTGCGCAACCCCTGATTATGTGTTAAAAGGTGCTGGGAGTTGTAGTCTAGCGGCATGTGAAACTAAGTTTAAGGAATTTGGATTTACAGGGATCATTGCACTGTAGCTGCTTTTGATTGTTGCAGTTGTTCATGAGAACTATACCATAGACTCTTTAACTGTCATTCATAACCAATGTTTCCTAACTCAGTTGCTGGCCTGTGTGAGGCTTACAGAATCCAATTTCAATGTCTGACTTCCCACCTTTTGCCTTCTATTTGCATTAGGATAGCTAGTTAGCCAGCCAGAGTTTGCATTTCAGTTAAGAACAATGAAAGTTTTTGCTTTGATGTGGGCTCCAGCCTGGTTCTATTTTGCACCACTTAGTACATAACCCCCACTATATACATTTGCTTTAAATAAGCAATACATTGTCTGTTTATGCATATATGTATAATAGATAACAGTAGACATCACAGAGTAGGGATGCACCGAGTCCACTGTTTGGGATTCGGCCGAATCCCCGAATCCTTTGTGAAAGATTCAGCTGAATACCGAACCGAATCCAAACCCTAATTTGCATATGTAAATTATGAGTAGGAAAGGAAAAAGTGGAAAAAATTCTTCTTTTGTGACGAAAAGTCATGTGATTTCCCTACCCGCCCCTAATTTACATATGCAAATTAGGATTCGGTTTGGTCATGCACAAGGATTCGGCCGAATCTAAATCCTGTTGAAAAAGCCTGAATCCTGGCCGAATCCCGAACCAAATCCTGGATTCGGTGCATCACAGACTAACAATATACAATTACATAGTTGTATCTGACAATTCCAGCAATTTACTATAAGCATATTTCCCATAACAGATCAGTTATTTACATTTATTATTATTAACATGTATTTTTTTAGAGCACCAGCATAGAGCTGCACTGACTAGGAGCTTTTGTTTGCAGTCGTAAAACACTGCTGATTATACAACAAGGTGACTCTTACCTCCCCCTTATAAAACACTTTCTTCTAACAAAGCTTTTAGTGCATTGCAGTTTACATAAACACTTATGAGATACCCATACCTGGAAGGCTTTATACTTTATAAAGCTTTGCAATAAAACTATTTCAGCCCCTGCTACTGTCGGTGGAAGTGGATTGTGCACTTTGGTGATTTAGGTGAAGTCTCCGATGAATGATTTTTGTTAGTGTTAACAGCCATTTTGTGACGTATGGGCTCAAGGCAGCTAATGTGACTGCAAGAGAATAAAAGAGCAGAAGATGGATGTCAGCACAGAGCAATCACTGCATAATCTTCTCTTTATGTAACCTGTGTGCTGTTTCATTTGTATGCACCGTGTCTGGCTGCTCTGCTGACTTTTACAAAAACAAAAAGGGCAGAGCTAATTAGAGAATGCACTCTGCAGTATGTATTCATTTGTCTAGCACTTTGCACATTCTTTTAACATCCAAATAAAAAATAATATTTTATAAAGCCTCCTAAAGGTATAAAAGTTATACTACTGTTCTAATAAAAGCTAAAATATTGGCAAATTGTTACATTATCAAATTCAAAGTGACCAACTTGAATTCCTAAAGCCAAAACTCCTTGAATATGTAATCTTGTTGCAACCCTATTCAAAGTATGAAATGTTGTATAGTCAGGCAGTTTTAAGAAAATATATTTTAAGAGAGATGGCTGAGAGATGTGCTAAGACTGAAAAGCCGAAAAGCTATTGTTCTATGAGGCTACAATGTTATTGTTATTTAGTATTTCTTGTCCTATTCAGACCAGTGTCAGACTGGCCCGGCAGGATACCGGGAAAAAACCCGGTGTGCCCCGACCCTTAATGGGCCCCCGCCGGGCCAGTCCCCTCTCCTGATAGGCAAAAAAAATGTTTTTTAGGTGCCGCGCAGCGAGATCTGCGCACAGCACCAATTCATTCATAGTAGGGGGTCGTGGGGGCCCTGGACATTAGTCCCAGTGGGCCCGGACCCCCAGTCCAACCCTGATTCAGACCTTCTGTGGATCTCCAGTTTCTCATTTTCACCACTGGCTGATTTTAGACAATTTTCTAAGATTTCTGTACTGTGTGTGTGCCTTCTAGAACTGGCACACGGGACACCTAAAAGGCTCATCAAACAGTACCCTGACCCGGAATAATAGGCCAAGGTAGGATGTATGTGACTAGATTTACTAAGGGGCAGGGCCGGACTGGGAGGAAAAAGCAGCCCTGGCAAAAGTATCAAAGCAGCCCATGTATTTATACGCATGCAAAGCATGATATATATTTCCAACCCAAGGTTAACTAGAACTAGTGTTTATTAATAGATATTTGAAGAGTCCATTACCATATAATCCCCAGCAATATTATACACCCTATGTGCTGGAATGTGCCCTTGCAGCAAATATCTCACACTAGTTTCTATCACAACTATTCTATCAGATGGATTAGTGGCCCTATACTTACAGTATATTCTAAATTTTGCTTTGTGTGCCTCCAGCTAGACCATGCACCCTGGCAGATAAGAGGACTTTAATTACCATGTGTGTCACAGGTAGGGTTGCCATCTGGCCGGTAAAAATGATGGTTGATCCCCATGTTATTGAAGGCCGGTACTTTTTTCCAGAAAAGGTGGCAACCCTAGTCACAGGGCCAAAGTGTGTCAAACTTGAAGACACTAGGCTGCCTCATGCAACAGCTCATTTACATTTCTAAAGTGAGTGGCTCATTTACATATTAAAGACAGACCTAATTTTTAGGTGAGTGCACCATTTACATTTTAAAGCAAGCGGCCCATCGGGCATTTGTCCAATCCCACAGATTGCAAATCCGGGCCTGCTAAAGGGTGCCTAGCAATTTGGCCTTTCCCCTTAAAGATTTAATAATTTTGGTAAAAAGCTGCAGTAATTATAATTTTCTGCAAGTTCACCTGCTGCTTTTTTCAGACACGCTTAGGGGTACATTTACTAAGCTCGAGTGAAGGATTCGAATGAAAAAAACTTCGAATTTCGAAGTATTTTTTTGGGTACTTTGACCATCGAATAGGCTACTACGACCTTCGATTCGAACTAAAAATAAAAAACGATTCGTTAGTCAAAGTACTGTCTCTTTAAAAATTACTTTGACTACATACTTCGGCAGTTTAAACCTACCGAGGTACAATGTTGGCCTCCGGGGACCTTTTCTAACCTTTTTTTGAAGTAAAATCCTCGATCGATCGCTTAAAATCGTTTGATTATAGTGTCTAAAGACAGACATACACGGGGCCAATAAACCAGACAGGTTTCAAAATTCCATCGGAGTGAGGACCGTATCAGCTCATTGATGTAGTCCTCGCTCCAACCTCCTATATTCCTGTCATTGAAAAGCAATCATTGAGCCCTAGGGCCCATGATGAAATCAGGCTGATATCGCCCATCTCAAGGTGAGCATATCGGGAGAGATCCTTTCATTTTGAGACCTCAACAAACAAACAAAACTTTGAGTGTCTTGTCAGTTTTAACATGCGTTATATCTGTTGCAGGAGAGTGTTCTACCTACCAAAGGACTTGATGTTTTGCTTTTGTAATGGCCTCAGACTAATCTGTCTCTGCAAGAACATGGAGCTGGTTGTTTTTTTGTTTTTTTTAAAAAAAAAAAATTCGTTAGTATACAAAGAAAAAAAACCACAAAGACAAATTAAACTTTGGAATCGCTAAGTCTTTATTAAGAAATAACTTACTGAAACTCCGCTTGCGCTTCTCTTCAGAAAAGGCGACAGGACGATGATCCATCTTAAGATGCTCGATTCCTCCTCCCTGGATATCTCCTATAATGAAGGCAGGGAGGAGAAATCGAGCACTGCACGATGGATCGCCAGATCGCCTTTTCTGAAGAGGAGCGCAAGCGGAGTTTCGGTAAATTATTTCTTAAGAAAGACTTAGCAGTTTCAAAGTTTAATTTGTTTTTGTTTTTTTGTTGTATACTAATGAATTAAAAAAAAAATGTGATGTCACTGGTCCTTTAAAGTTCCAGCAGTTTGCCTTACCTAGTTTAGGTTGTCGTCCAAATCAAATGTTTCCAACAGATGTGTATAAACTGAATGTAATGCTAAGAGTATCAACTAAGATCCCAAAATTTCCCACTACAGTGAAATTTCGATTTTAAGTACCCTGATTTTAAGTTTTCCCGCAATTTACATTTTTTATTTGTGGTCCCACCAATTTATAATGCATTTCATTGGAAATAAATGCATTTCCCTTATTTTAAAGGGGTTGTTCACCTTCCTAAGACTTTTTTTAAGTTCAGTTGTTTTCAGATTGTTCTCCAGAAATAAAGGCTTTTTTCAATTACTTTCCATTATTTATTTTTTACTGTTTTTCCAAAATGTTTGTGTCTGTGGTGTTTGAGTCTGACAGCTCAGTAATTCAGGTGCAGACTCTAAACTGTTACAATTTTGTAACATTGAGTTGATCAATTTCTCAGCAACATCTCTAGAGTATTAGCAACTATTGTATCAATTCTAACAGCTGCCTGTAATGAAACCCAGAGATTCTGCTCAGCAGGGACAAAGATGAGAAATGTATCAATTAAATGTATCAATTTAGAACAGTTTACAGGGTCTGTGACCCCCCCTCCCAGAGCTGCTTTAAAAGGTAAAAAAAAAAAAAGACTATTTACACAATATTAGAAAAACGGTGACACATAGAAAATAGAAAGTAATTGGAAAGTGTCATTATTTCTGGTGATCTATCTGAAAACAACTAGTTGCTTGAAGGTGAACTACCCCTTTAAGTAATGTTTTCCTGGATTTTACATCAAAATGTTGTCCTGATGTACCCAGAAACTGCTTTTCTTCCTCTATGAATGTTATTATTATTGAAATAAAGAGGTTTAAAATACTAACCAGATGTATATTTTGTCATGGTTCTGCCTGTAAATGGTCAATTCCAATGAATCTTTATACAGTTCTACACCGTCACCAATCACTTATTACTTTAGGTTGTGTGTGTGACTGACACTGTAAATATTGTATCTCAAAGTAAAACGGACTCCTGTGCCTTTATCCTTTCAGTACTTGAAGAAAAAGTTACTTTGACACATTTCCTTGATTTTACATTTTTCCTTGATTTTACATAATTTTTTCCTGGTCCCCTAAAAACCACTTCGACCAAACTCCCATGCGCATTTTTACAGGGTTTATTAATAAATTGACTAGATCGGGAAAAGACTTGATAAAATCTTGAAGAAATAGTACAGAATCGCGAATCGTACATTTTTTTTTGGATTTGATGCCGGAAAACCACAAATTAATTGGATTTTTGTACAAAACCCAGTGCAACCGTATTATAAATGGGGCGTCTGCCATTGACTTCTATATCTACTCACCAGGTTTGAGATGGAGTATTTTGTTATTTGAACTTATAGCAGCAACAGGGTTTAATAAATAATACCTCTAAAAAAAGGTTGTTTTCTACTTTAAAACTCTGCCAAGAAAAAATCAGCCTTTAATAAATAACCTGCCTTTTTGTGCATGTACAGCAGCAGGAAAAGTGTCGGTTTTATGTGCAAGTGTTTGTATTTAAGACGATATGCACCTAACGAATTCTAGTCCTCACCAAATTCTGTATATGGAACAAAGCCTTCCTTACAGTCTCTCAATGTGTTGAATTAGCACATGTTTAGACATGTGAGCAGTAACGCCACGCCAAGTCTTCAACTCTGTTACTGGCCATTAGCTCTGGGTGTAACATGCCTTAGAGGAAATTCAGTATAAATCATTTGCATTGGTTGCCTCATTAGTGAGTTGTCATTGCACTTCATAACAGGGATACTATAACTAAATAAATATATAGGAGTATCTTTTTGCAATATATCCTAAACATCTGGGACTAAATTACTAGCCCCCCCCACACACAGACAGACCAGCCACCTCTTTCTGCGGCAACCCAGAATTTCCTCCAGGCCTTTTTTCATTGGTGGTTTGAGATTCACATCAACTACATAACAGCCTATACGGTTATATCGGGTATTAATAGAAGTTTCAGATAATGATGTAAAATGCTGGGAACAGCAACTAGCCCATATCAACTAACCTTATGCCCCACGTCCAGTAGTAATGCCTCTCTGATGAGCAGTGCAGCTAAGAACTAAGAAAGGTTGTTTTGCCATGGCTACTTACATTTCTGATTATTTTCCATCAGCAACAGGTTTTTGTAACAAAAACTCAGGCAGTCAGTTGATTTAGTTTGTTCACAGTTGGCTCACAGATGCTAATACAGTAGAACCCCCCATTTAACGTTTTTCAGGGGACCAGAAAAAAATGGTGCAAAATCCAGGAAAATGTAAAATATCAGGGAAATGTATTATGCATAATATATAGGTTGGACCATAAAACAACAATGTAAAATGAGGGAAAACTTAAAATTAAGGGATGTAAAATTGAGGTTCCACTGTTTTCTGTTTCACAACATTTTACTTTTCTTGAAAACACAATCAAAATGTGCACTTAAAAAAGAAATATACAGTAGAACCCTGCTTTAACAGTGTCCTCCATTATTCTGAAGCCTGATGTTACTGGACAGTATCTCACACTCTGAAACACTCTGAAACAGCATAGGCAATTGGGTGAGTCCATCAATATGGCTGCTGCCTGCAGATGTTATATTAGTTATATAGAATAGCATTTCTTTTGACATTGTTTGACTTACTTCTGCGAGATGAAGCTCACAATTATAATGTTCCATCATTTTGGGACTTGAAGAGTAAAAGCTGTGTTCCACTTTATATTTTGAAGTGTTCCATCTGCTCGAAGATTGTGATACAAAATATACATAATTCATTTGCCATTGTCTCGTTGTGCGATAAAGATCACAACGACAATAAATAATACAGACCAATGCACCCGTTAGAGATGGAAGTGCCATACTGCTATAGCTTTCCACAGATAAAAACACAGTTGTATTTTGCAAGGAAATGTGTCTGCCAAAGCAAGCAATAATATCTATAAGAAAATATGTTTTGTTTTTTTTTAATTTGAAAATAGACTAGTGGTGTTAAGATGTTACAATAAAAATCAATGGGAGGTGTGGGGGGGCAGATTTGGTGATTCATTTTAGCCAGACATGACATTAGCCTAAATAATTTTGAGAATGACCCAATTGATATCAGTACAGCCAGGTTAAGAAACCAGTGGGGGTTGTCTGCTGTTGTTGTATACTATGTGCAAAGTAGGGAACATATGAGCCCATTTCAATGATAATATGTACTGTAGCTTTTTTTTTTTGGTTGCCTTTACATCTCATGGGCACACAATGCAGATATTTTTAGACCTATAGAGTAATCTGTATAGATTTGTTAATTAAGTTCAGATCACTTAGGGAAATGGCAAAAACCCTTGATGCCCCTTTGTGCCACCTGTCATGACCTCATCACATGATTGATGGGCAGTCAGGCCCGGATTTACTATTTAAGCGCCCCAAGGCTGCTCACCCCCACTCCCTTCCCTTCTCCTCCCCTTCCTTTATGCCCGTTCACATGTAGAATTTGCACGCATATAACTGGTCAGTTACTGGGGACACATGGGAGAATTCTGCTGCCCTAGGATTGGTTCTTGGTGGCCTTGCCACAAATCCAGGCCTGTGAGCAGTAGAAAGAGGTTTTCCAAGTGATTTTCAGCATTTTCCTTTCTTTAGCCACCAGCTGCCTTTTTTAAACAGTGATTGGCAGTTTGCATTCATGAGAATTATAGTACTGCATAGAACTGGGTGTTTCTCTGATGGCTAAAATACACTGGTGCACAACTGTTACCTATGTAGGGTTGCCACCTCACCCCTTTAAAACTTAACACATATGGAATCCACAGCCTGCATGGGTAATTAGCAATTCATTTAGATGCATGCTGCAGACTGAACTGATTAAGAAGGGCTCTTACACACGGGCGGTTTTTCCTGCGCTCCACTTTCTTCCGTGCAGCCGCAGGGGAGCAGGACTAGACGCACTCAATTATTGTGAAGGGGGCTGTACTCAAAAAGACGCATGTATGTGCCAAACGCAGGAAAAATGCAACATGCTCTGTCCCACCTGCGTTTGGCACTTACATGCGTCTGTGTGAGTACAGCCCCTTCACAATAATTGAGTGCGTCTAGTCCTGCGCTCCCTTGTGGCTGAACAGAAGAAAGCACAACGCAGGGGAGTGCATGAAAAAACGCCTGCGTGTAAGAGCCCTCATATGCAGCCATGCATCTAAATGAATTGCTAATTAGCCATGCAGGCTGTGGATTCCATATGTTTGGTTTTAAAAGGGCGAGATGGCAACCTTATACCTATGCCATAGGCTCTATGCTAATGTCAAATACACACTTGAGTCTGCCTGAAATGCAGGTAGAGTCAAAAGCTACATATTTCAATGGAGCTCTCCCTACACAACCCCCACTCTTTGCTTAAACTGGTATCATATACCCAGTGGCAAAACACCACCACCTAGGGCCCCCGCGCCATAAACAAAAATATCAGGGGGGGGGGCGATTGCACCCCTTCAAATTAAAGGAAGGCTCACACACATCAATTAAGGGAGAAGAGCGTTGGGGAGGGGGGATTCTAATGCTATAGAGGAAGCTGACCCTGTGGCCCAGGGCCCCTCATCGACTGCATATACCAGTGTATATACTGTAAACCTGCAAGACAAGCTGCTACACTAACTCCATTCATTACTGACATCAATGATAGAAAATCCCAGTGCTCTTAGCTTATCAGAAGTATATCATGTAGCATTAATGCTTCAATTATACACCATGTGTGAGGGTTGGGAAAACAGCTTTACAAAAATCATTCCCAGTTGTCCCAAGGGACTGCAAGGGTTAAAAAAGTCTTCAACCTAAATCCATTAAGCATATTTATATGGGTCCTCACAGACAACAACCCCCCCCCCATGGGTATTAGCATATCAGAATCTCTACTAGGGGCCATAGTTTGCATTTTATAAATCCAACAGCACTCTTTACACTGTATTTTTTCTAGATCACCCCCTCCCCATCAACCTTCTCTATTCCCCATAGTTTTAAACCTTTTGTGTTCTTATCAGGATAGGTTTTAAAATGCTTTGAGACTGTGTTTCTTAGAACCTTTTTTTAATATCTGCTATATGTTTCCTTTATTCTAGCTATAAGTGATTATTAGTTTTCCCCACGAATTGTAGCCCGTATGGGAATTCCAGGCAATATACTGTAATTCAAGCACTAAATCCTACACTATATGCTGCTGTCTTGCAGCTAAGAGAACTGGGATTTTCTATCATTGGTGTATACTTTGGCGATACTGAGAGATCCACATATTCCTGACAAAGAGACAGAAAGCACTTTTTCTCTAGTCGGCCCTCCTGTCAGTGCAGACGTATGGGTTATGTCTTGATCATCTCTGGAGGCAGGACAAAGATTGATGACTCATGACCCCTCCTTCCTCATATATGTGCTGGCTCCACCTCACTTCCTCAGTTCTTTTGTCCTGCCTCGGAGGTGTAGGACAGATTTTATTTATTTCATTTTTTTTTTTTTTTATTTATTTTATTCTTTTATCATTATTATTTCTTTCAATGCAGCACTGAGGGTACGCAGAGCTACCCGGATTACTGGAGAGCACTCTAGGCTGCAAACTAGCTAATAGGCACGCTGAGCTGTCTAGGCTATACTTGGCATACATTGCTAATGGGCACGCGGAGCTGTCCAGGGCTATACCTACTAAAAGGCTAATGGATACGCTGAGCTATCCAGAATATACCTTGAGAAACATATCGCTGCCGAACACGCAGAGCTGTTCATGGGGCAGAGCTATAGGACAGATAGAGCTGTTCATTACACAGCTAATGGTGCACAACACTATGGGACACACAGAGCTGCTCAATTGTTAACTCTACTGAGAACATAGAGCTGCTGCGTACCGTGTATAGATGGAACGGGAGACGCACGTCATGGCAAGTAGTGGTAGTGCTAACGCTACCAGTTCCTCTCCATTACCAGGCCACGCCGCGTGTATCTCACAGGGCGCGGCGGACCGACGTCATCAGTGTGCGCGGTCGGCACGCCTACTGTACACTTCGCGCCAAACTAGACACGCACAGTACTAAAGGCACAGCGTGGGTGCGCACTGACGTCATTAGCGCGACACAGGTGCAGAGCGCGAACAGCTTCATGTACACATCACAAGCTGCGCATACAGGTTACATCCAGCGGATTCCTTCACACGCTTTACCACAGCTAAGGAAAGCACAGGTACATCATTGTACACAGTAATTATACGAATAATGGAGAGGGCAGATTCACTCACAGAATTGAGAGCGGAGATACAGTCAGTGAAGAAGGGCAAAAAGGCAGAAAGATTGCCTAAATGTAGAACATGCAAACATTCCCTCAGAAAAACGGAAAAGACTTATTGTACTGACTGTAAACCCTATAAGGCCACAGACTCACTGGAGCCACCAGTCTTATCTCCCAGACCAAACCAACAGTCAGAGGAGGAACTGTTGATTCCAAATACTTCTCCTACTGGACATATTTCCACTGACTCTGTACCACCAATAATGGGTACCCCAATTACATTAGCTACCCCATCTACATCGCAGGCAATGCCAGCCACCACACAGGGTGGGGTGTCTATGCCATGGGCTCAAACCCCAGCACCTCAACCACAACCCCCAGCGCCACAACAATTTGGAGAATTTCTCCAATGGATTATGCACTCAGTGCAACCACCACAACCAACCACATCAAGTGACCGCAAAAGACGCAAAAATCCAGTACACATTTCAGACTCTTCTGAATCTGAGGAAGGGTTAGTTTCAGACTCGGATGAGGAAAAACACCCTGAGTTCACATCTGATAGATCTGACCATTCAGAGGCCAAATCAGATACTGACTGAGGAAGAGAAGCAATCCTTGCTAGACCCAGACATGTCTAAAAAGTTGCTACGTCAAATGTTACAGACATTAGAAATTAAGGATGAATCCATTCCTCTATCAAAGGCAGATAGGCTTCTAGGGGGTCATAGGAAAAGTAAGTTAGCCTTTCCAGTATTTAAATCAGCTACTCAAGCGATTGAAGCAGAGTGGAACCAGCCGGAAAGACGCATTGCACTCACTCAGAGATTTTTTAAAACTTTCCCAGTTCCAGAGGAACATGAAAAGAAGTGGGATAAACCTCCTAAGGTTGATTCCGCAGTAGCTCACCTTTCTAAACACACAGCCTTACCAGCGGAAGAGGCCGCTTTTAAGGACCCTCTAGACCGCCGCATGGAGTCAACACTGAAGAGAGCGTATGTACAGGCAGCAGCTGCATTACGGCCAGCAGTGGCATCAGCAGGACTAGCCCGCACGGCTAGACATTGGGCCCTCGAATTGGCTCGCCAACCACCTTCCTCACAACAACAGCTCCAGTCAGAGGTGGATAGATTGGCTATGGCATTAGGTTTTCTAGCAGAAGCTTCTATTGAAATGGTTAAACTGGCGGCAAAGGCAACTACCAATGCTATAGTTGCACGACGTGCTCTATGGCTTCGTCACTGGACCGGTGACACAGCCTCAAAACTTCGGCTATTGTCTCTTAGATATACAGGCGAGTCCTTATTCGGCCCTGATTTAAAACAAATCATAGCAGAAGTGACAGGGGGCAAGAGTCCTTTCTTACCAACGGGAAAAAGACAGAGATTTGAGAATCCCAACAGATTCTCCGGCAAGAGAGGTTGGAACCAGCAATCCAGACCTTTTCGTCCCTTTCGCTCCAGCTACAGGTCATCCCCGAATGACCAGAGTAACAAACGCAGCAGGCCCATCTGGCACCAGCAGAACCGAAACTCAAAGAAACCAGCTACATCCAAGCCTGGCTCTGCCTGACTCCAGGCAGACAATACAAGCTGTGGGGGGCAGGCTACAAAGATATTTGGGCGAATGGGAGACGCATGTAACGGACGATTGGGTGCTCACCATCATTCAGCAAGGTTACAGAATACCTTTTTCCTCCCGCCTACCTTCTCACAGGTTCATACCTACCACACCAGCCCCACACAGACAACTACATCTGCAAGAAGCAGTTCACCAATTACTCAGCATGGAGGTCATCGTAGAAGTTCCATCTTACCACAAGTTCAAGGGTTTTTACTCAAACCTTTTCCTGGTCAAAAAGAAAGAAGGAACATTCAGACCCGTTCTCAATCTAAAACCATTGAATCTCATGGTACCCAACAAAAGGTTCAAGATGGAATCAGTAAGATCTGTCATAGCAGCCATGGAACCCAATGCATACATGACTTCCATAGACTTGCAGGATGCCTACCTGCATATACCCATACACCCAATGTTCCAACGCTATCTTCGATTTGCAATTCAAGACAAGCATTACCAGTTTGTGGCATTGCCCTTTGGACTTTGTACTGCGCCACGCATTTTTACCAAGGTTCTCATCCCAGTAGTGGCCTACCTCAGGTCTCTAGGAATCCGGGTAATACCCTACTTAGACGATCTACTCATTACCGCCCCCTCAGAGGGCCAGGCAACCAAAGCCACGACCACCTGCATACAAGTACTGAAACAGCATGGTTGGATTATCAACACACAC
Organism: Xenopus laevis; assembly: GCF_017654675.1. Classification (NCBI taxonomy): domain Eukaryota; kingdom Metazoa; phylum Chordata; class Amphibia; order Anura; family Pipidae; genus Xenopus; species Xenopus laevis. Next base: position 149,656,297 of record NC_054372.1, on the reverse strand, counting down.
AAGAGCAGTCTCATACCCAGCCAGACAATTCTGTTCCTGGGACTTCTTTTCAATTCAGTCACCAAGAAAGTATATTTACCCCAGGAGAAGATCAACAAATTGATATCCGCGACACAGTCATTTCTCACAATGACAACAATCTCAGCAGGGGCATACCTACACCTTCTAGGGCTTATGGTTTCGTCCTTGGAAGCCATCCCCTTTGCCAGGTTTCACATGAGACCTCTACAACACAACTTCCTCTCCTACTGGAACAAGAACCACAGGGATCTTCAACAAACCATATCGCTGGAGGTCGCAACCAGGGACAGTTTGGTCTGGTGGACCCATCCACTGAACCTCTCAAAGGGCCGGGACTGGTCCTTACCCCAGTGGGAGATCATAACGACCGACGCGAGTCTCAGGGGTTGGGGAGCAGTGTACAAGTCACACACCCTTCAAGGGACTTGGTCCCCTCAAGAGAGTTGCCTCCCCATCAATGTGCTCGAACTGCGGGCTATCGTGCTAGCACTGGAAGGATGGACTTCACTCCTTCATTCCCTACCAGTCCGGATTCAATCCGACAACGCCACGGCGGTGGCGTATGTCAACAAACAGGGAGGCACACGCAGCAAGTTAGCGATGAGGGAGGTGTCCCGCATTCTCACTTGGGCAGAGAACACTGTACCAACAATTTCGGCAGTTTTCATTCCGGGAGTTCAAAATTGGGAAGCAGACTACCTGAGCAGAACAACAATCAATCAGGGGGAGTGGTCTCTCAACAACGAGATCTTCCGCTCTCTCACTCTGAGATGGGGAACTCCAGAGGTGGACATGTTAGCCTCAAAACACAATCACAAAGTCCCAACGTACTGTGCCAGAACATGGGACCCAGAGGCAACCTTTGTGGATGCTCTAGTGACGACTTGGGGATTCAAACTCATCTATGCCTTCCCCCCACTTCCTCTGCTGCCACGAATCTTACGGAAGATCAAACACAGCAAGGCAACAGTGATCCTAATTGCTCCAGATTGGCCCAACAGAGTGTGGTACTCAGATCTTGTACAATTGTCAGCGGCAAGACCATGGCGACTGCCTCTACTCCCAGACTTGCTCACGCAGGGGCCTATATCTCATCCCAACGTCGCAATGCTCCATTTAACGGCTTGGCTGTTGAAACCCAATGGTGGACACAACATGGATTCTCACGGGAGGCAATTGACATACTTCTCAGAGCACGCCGACCGTCTACCTCCAAAATCTACCACCGGGTTTGGAAGATTTTCATGACTTGGTGCAACCAACGTCACCTTCAATGGGATCAAGTGCCCACACGGGCGATCATTGACTTTCTTACTGACGGGTTCCACAAGGGGCTCGCTCTCCGGACACTCAAAACTCAAGTTTCAGCTTTGTCTGCACTTACTCATACTCGCTGGGCTGATGACAGCACGGTGATCCAATTCTTCAGGGGGGTTATCAGGGTTCGGCCTCCCATTAAAGACCCAACACCTTCGTGGGATCTCCCTCTGGTGTTATCTGCATTGCTAGATCCACCATTTGAACCGCTGTCTACGTGTGATCTCAAGTGGCTCTCCCTCAAGGTAGCCTTTCTCATAGCTATTACCTCTGCTAAGAGGGTGTCTGAGATAGCAGCACTATCTTGTAAGGAGCCTTGGTTGGTTCTCCATGCAGACAAGGTTGTCCTTCGGACTTTACCAGACTTTTTGCCCAAGGTGGTCTCTCAATTTCATTTGAATAATGACATCATACTTCCATCCTTTTGTCTACGGCCAGCGAACCATAAGGAGAGTCGTCTCCACCGTCTGGATGTTGTGAGAGCCATTCGTATCTACTTGAAACGATCGCAGTCAATTCGACGTTCTGACAGCCTGCTTATTTCATATTCTGGGAAGACTAAAGGACAGTCGGTCTCTAAGAGGACCATTGCTAGGTGGCTGGTGGACACCATCAATACGTCTTATGATTCCAAGCAGAAGACCAGACCGTTTTCGGTAAAGGCCCACTCTACCAGAGCTCAAAGTACCTCATGGGCTCTGCAGAACATGGCAACACCAGAGCAGATATGCACAGCTGACACATGGGCATCTCCAAACACTTTTGTTCAGTTTTACAAGTTAAATGTTTTCGCTTCTCAGACGGCCGCGTTTGGCCAGAAAGTTCTACAAGCTGTCGCAACTACGACTCCATGGTGATCTCTGCTCTATGGACTGGCAAATTCAGCACTACCCACCCATTTGAGGGACAGCTTTTGGACGTCCCATACGTCTGCACTGACAGGAGGGCCGACTAGAGAAAAGGGGGTTTTGTACTCACCGGAAAACCCTTTTCTAGTAGGCCCGAACTGTCAGTGCAGTAAGTCCCACCCAGGCTGATTTTAGTATGGGTACAGGGACCTCTTTGTCGCTATCCTTTCCTTTCTATCTGTTGTCTCTTGGCTTCTTTCTAACCTCTCTGTCTCCACTGTCTGAGCTTTACAAACGAACTGAGGAAGTGAGGTGGAGCCAGCACATATATGAGGAAGGAGGGGTCATGAGTCATCAATCTTTGTCCTGCCTCCAGAGATGATCAAGACATAACCCATACGTCTGCACTGACAGTTCGGGCCTACTAGAAAAGGGTTTTCCGGTGAGTACAAAACCCCCTTATTTTTTTTTATTTTGGACTATATATTTTTGATTGGCATGACAGATATCTCTGCCAAAGGTGCAAAATTCATACTCTAATCCCCCCCCCCCCAAACTCACACACATTTTCTTTCCAGCTGCCGAGGTCACCCATTCCGATTAGAAGAAAGGAGGTTCCCCCTAAATATTTGGAAGGGGTTTTTTACAGTGCGAGCTGTGAAGATGTAGAAACCCTGAATCAGTGGTACAGGCTGATACATTAGATAGCTTTAAGAAGGGGTTGGATGGCTTTTTAGCAATAGAAGGAACACAGGGTTATGGGAGATAGCGCATAGTACAAGTTGATCCAAGGACTGGGGTTTTGCCTTCCTCTGGATCAACTAGCAGTTAAGCAGGATATATTTAGACTTAAAAGGTTGAACTTGATGGACGTGTGTCTTTTTTCAAGCTAACTTACTATGTAAAGGTGGCCATAGACGTAACAAATATGATCTTTCTTGGAAAAGATCTTTCATTTCAGTACACACATGTAGAGCTGAATCGTTTAAGCACTAACAATGGCCAATGTTCGGGTGACTCTCTGTCCAGCCCAATCAACAAGCCATCCGATATCCAAGTCTTCTGCCGATATCAGTCGGCTCTTTTCCCATCATACACGCACCGAATATCGTACGAAAATTAGTTTTGTAGGATATTATCTGTGCGTCTATGGCCACCTTAACATACATATACACAATCTCTTAGTCAGCGATGTATTATTGGGGATGCATTTTGCTTTTCGACTGGAAGCTTTTTTTAGTAGGGCCCTCTACCTCTTGTATCGGTTATTGGTGTTTTTTTTTTTGTAATTGTATATTCAATGTCTGTTCCTCTGTATTTATGCCCCTGATTTTAACCAAATATTGACTAAATTTAATAGTGTTGTACCTTTTCCCCCTTTAATCTATTGATGGACAACATATACAATGTAAAGAGGGCTATACTGTCCTTTAGAACTTTTCTGTGTGGGACAGAGTATATCTCAGTGTATTACCTCCCTTTCCATACAGAACTCTTCTCACTGTCACCTTGTAGGATTAACCATTTAATTTGAATGTAGTGTTTGCCATGTTTACTCACAAATGCCATTCATCTGATTTCTTGGTATTACCAACCTTATTAGACAACAAATTTCCTTCTGCCAATACCTCTTTTTTCATAAATTTTTTGGTCTACCTCCATGTGATACTGTTCTCCCTGCTCTCAGAAATGGCTCCTTAGGAATAGCTGTAATACATCTAGGGCAATAAAATTCATATCCAAGACGCTGTTACAATCTGCCTTTTGAGTTCTTCTCAACACAATACTAAACATGCCCTCCAGTCTAACAGCCAATGAAGCAATAGCATTGCTGGTTTCCATAGCAACTCTGCGCCTGAGCTGAGCAGCCTATCATTTTCTGTTTCACGTGCAACATTTGTTTCATGGTTTGCTTTGTCCCATCTCCCCTCCTGGTGTCCCCTGTGATCTTGGCCTGTTGGTTAAGTCCTCTTGTCCGGTAGTATATGCTAGGCTCCATTTTTAACTGTTTGTATATTGCTAGAGTGGATCATATTATAATCTTTTGACCTATCTGGATGTTCACTGTTGTCAAGATCTTCGCAGTTTTGAAATAAACTTCTCAAGGATCTTCAAGGTGCCATTCTGATTGAGTCAACCGTCTGCCGACATTCCTGAGGTTGTAAGTTATTGCTATCTCAAGGCAACTTGGTAAATTACAGAGATCACACTTTCAATGCTTAGAAAGGTAGACAGAACAGGTGGTACTTCCTCCTTCTCCTCTAGCCACACCCCAATCAATGGATTTGAAGAATGGATGGCATCTGATGTCCCCACCCACATGATACAGTTTAGGCACCAAGGAGGAAAATTCTCAACTAATGAATTTTGAGCATCACAAACAGAGCTTTACAAGCAGAAGTATATAAACACAATTATTTGTTGGTTAGTACAATAACGTTTATTTGTTCCTTACAAGATGCCAGTACCTTGCAGGTGTTTTAAACAGGTTTTTACAGTCTCGAAACGTTCAATAGTGCAACCTGTGCAAGCAAAAAGAGAAAACAAATGGGGGGGGGGGAAAAAAAGACATTGTCCTTTTCAAGTCCTTATAAACATGAACTATTGGAGGCAAAAAAACCTTACCATATTATAGATAACTATTCACATTTGTACATTACAATTTTTAACAGCTCAAGATAAACTCTACAATGTCTTACAACATATTAAATGGTATTCAAGTTACAGAAAAGGCCAAAACACAACAGCAGGGAGCCTCGAGTTATACAAACAGGTACATCTCAAGACTGCAGTGCAAACGCCTTTTATTAAATTAAATTAAGCTAATTAAGAAAAAAATGTGGAGGTGGAATTCCATTGTTACCATGGTAGAATAAACAGGGAATAAGGTTTCGTCAGTTTGGATAAAAGGCACAAGCCCTTTCTGCAGCACAATAGAAAGAATCCATGGTACAGAATTTGGGAAGAAGATCACAACAAAAGGTTAAGACCAAATGTTTGGAAAGTGGGATAAAAAAATGGAATTCAACAAAAAGTGGTGGAAATAAAGTTTCTTTCCTTACAACAGGACTTTCAGTAGGTTTTCTATACATGCTTTCAGAGACATGAGCTGCATTAACCAAACGGAGGAAGAAACACAAATATACCCTTTATAAATACAGTGCATTAATGAAAGCATGCATCTTGAACAACCAATATATACATATATTGTATGCATCATACCTACCATGTACATGCATTTAGGGAACGCTTTCTCTGAATTCTCATTGATTACCAAGTCAAACCCTGAGCACTGTATTAAATCATAAACAAAAGAAAGCTGCATGGTACAGGTTGCAGTTCTGCTCCGTAGAAGCAACACGTGCAGTTGGCTCCAACAATTACATTTAAATAATAAAATGAAGGTCTGGGATTGGAGATATTGAGTGGAGATGATATGAAGCACCTAAAGTAAAACAGGAGAAAAAGAAAAATATGTGCCACTATAAAAAGGGACTTGTGGATTGATACTAGAACCCCAAGGAACTCTCGTATGTCCTGACTTCTAACAGAACAGAGTGTTCCATATATATATATATATATATATATATATATATATATATATATATATATATATATATATATATATATATATATATATATATATGTGCTCAAGTAGACGAACTCTTTGGAATCTGTCCCTGATTTGTATAGCTTTGCTTCTACAGCTACCAGCTACACCCAGGTCACCACTAGCCTGCTGTTATGTTACAGGGTGCTGAAGTGGCTGATACTCTGAGGGTGAAGCTGTTGCCACATCTGTTGTTGTTGAACTGCAATTTGCTGAGACTGGTCAGAAGTGGACAGCAGAGTCACCAGCGATGACACACAATTTGAAGCAATGATCAAACCTGTTAAACATAAAAAAAGAGAAATGTGGCATAAGCAACTACAATGTCTATCCAAATATCCTTGTATTTACAGTAGGTACTTCTATTTCCCATTCTATGCTATTCTATGCTAAGAAATAAAACCCGTTCTCTTGTTCGGTCAATGAATATCTGACACCCAACTCCTGCATGAAGACAGAATGAAGAGAACAGATGCTGAGAGAGGAATAGTAAAGATGAACTTGATTATTTCAGAAACAGTACAGAATTTTTAATTGAATGCATTTTTTCAGTATGCTGGCGCTTATATAAAATTTTCATTTTCGCGATCGTTCCCCTTAAAGTAAAAGCATGGTTCTGTAGTTTAGGGTTCAATCTGCATCACAGGCACTGGTTTTAACTAGGGATCTAAACTCAAAAAATAAATTGTTTTAGACTGACTGTTTTTTCTGAGCACTTTTGCAATTTACATGAATTTTCTCATTTTAGAGATTTCTGAGATACCAGCAGTTTTTTGACAATTGTATACTACTAGGGAGTCTTCAGCCCAGCTGCTCTCTTTAAAGACCAAGAGTGTCAGCGACTCTCTGTTTAGCCAAAAGCCTGTTTAGAAGTCTAACCTGTAAATATCTCAGAGAGAAAGAGAAACACCAAGTACATCTTGATGTACCAATGCTCTAAAGCTACTGGGAATGATAGGAATAATGAATGATAATTGTAAAATACTGTGTCAGTGCTATAAAAATAATGCATATTTACATTTGTATAAAAGAACAACTCTGAGCCGCAATTTTTGGTTCAAGGCCCTTTTTAAAGTTAAGATTTGTCCAGGGCACCTTAACTTATAACTAAGGTCACAGGTATATGAATACATTGCTCTATCACATCACAAGTGCTTGCCACAAATAACACCCTAGAAAGCATAAAACTTGTCCTGTAGGGGTATCTAGAAAAGACAAAGGCATTGCCCCAAATCTCACACAATAAGACCTACAAACCGGGCACCAAGCCTCTGCTCTGTCTGCCCTCACTCACAAGAGTCTCTTGTACCTTGCTATAAAAGGAAACAAAGTTGTTTGTAAATTGCTAGAAAAAAAAATCTCACCAACAATTCTCTGTCCATCTTCAGTTCTTAAGCGGACAATTTGCATTTTTACATTTGTACCACTGACAGACGCTAGAACTCCTTCCACCTTAGTCCATACACTTAGAACAGAGCCACACAATACATAGTACGTCCGGCAGCGCAGTCCAATTTCACAGACCAGGCCCAAGCTTGCTTTTTTGCAGTTCCCCCGCCTGGAGAAAAGTGCACACATGTTAGCTTTACACCAGGAGTGCCCATACTTTACTAATGTCAGATCTACTTTTAGGATCTACATCCATAAAAGCATTGTTAGCATTCTGTTCCATGGAAAGTATTACTTAAATACAGATTACAGAGAAAATGTATATTGCTATATTTAACAAACAACTATTTCTCATGTAACCTTAATGTAATAAATATCTGAATGAAAATCATGAAATAAGAGGGTGATTTAGACAAGCTGTTTGTTGACAGTGTCTTGAGATCTACTGATCACCAGCTAAAGGTCTACTGGTAGATCCTGATCTACCTTTTGGGCAACCCTGTTTAATACAAAAGAAAGATAAATGATTTTTACTTACATATAATAGTAGTGTTTGTCTTTTTGTAAGTAAATAATAAAGGATAGAGTAAGAAGTGACTAATTGATGTATTTTTACACAAATAATGCTTATCCTTTCCCCTTACACTTGCAGAACCCTATTCTGTGGGCACCATTCTGCTATCAGTTAATGCAGCAGTGCATCTGAAGGAGATGCATGAAGGAGAACTAAACAAATATGGATACAAATGCCATATTTTATATACTGAGCTCAATGCATCAAGCAACTGTAATTTTTTTATTGTTGTACTATTGGTGTGTAGGCAGCCATCTTGGTTAATTTTGCCTGATCCTGTGCATTCAGAAAGAGCAAGAACTTCAGGTGGAGTGGGACTTGGACTTTTACTATTGAGTGTTGTTCTTATATCTACCAGGGAGCTGCTATCTGGTTACCTTCCCATTGTTCTGCTGCTGGGCTTCTGTGGGGGGGAAGAGGAGGGTGATATCACTCCAACTTGCATTGCAGTAATACAGTGATATGACTGGGGGCAGCTGGGAAACTGACAATATGTCTTACCCCATGTCAGATTTCCAAATCAAATATTAAAAAAATCTGTTTGCAATTTTGAAACAGATTTCAGTGCAGAATTCTGATGAAGCAGCACTAATGCATTTTGAAAAAAAAAAAATGTTTTCCCGTGACAGTATCCATTTAAAGGATAAACAAACCCTTAATAAATTTTCACAAATGCTTAGCATGCTCTGGGCAGCTGCTGAAAAGCTAAGTTTGATGCTAACTGTGCTGGTTGTTAAACTGACATGCAATGAGAATCTGAATGATTAACTTTGTATCATGACATTAATATTCTTTCTACACAGTATAATGTGAGTTGTAACTGACAGCAGCACAGAGCATGTGCTGAGAATCAGTATTAATGAATATGGGGAGCTACAGTGGTATCTTTGGAGCAGTAACTTAACTACAGGGCATGGGGCCAGCACGCCTGAAGGGGTTTGGGCCCTGGTGCAATTAGACCCCCTGAGCCCCCAGTAGTTCCACCACTGCTTCGGAGGCACCAATCTTTACAGCTAAAGGGCTGTGGTTACCTTGGGCTAGTAAGAGGTGCCACTGCAATTAGAGTGCCGCTGGAGCTAACCCAATTAACAAAAAACAAAACTATTGCAGATGAAAATACAAAAATATAATCAAATGTGGTGACAATTATTCTAAAAAGATTCTGCTTAGTTTTGCATAATTGATATTTTTACATACTTTTATAAGTAATGAACACAATTCAGTTAAAATAAAATGTACTTACCAATAAGCATGAGTACAGATATCTGCAGATGATACGTACTGCTCTTTCCAATGAGACTGGGCATCTTCAGAGCTTACCTTAAGAGAATAAATTGCCAATAATATTTTTATAATCAAATGTACATGTGTACATGTTGGTGTCCTGCTTACTGTAACTCTATACATCAGGAAATATTACCTTTTTGTACTTCTTTTTTAAATCTGATAAAGTCTCCAATTTCTGTTGTTTCCCCGTATTCGGTCTGTACACCAGGAACAGCTTCTTTTTTGGATTAATTTCCTTTACCAATATGCCAGTTTTCTTGTTGTTCCTTATCTGTAGGAAGAAATTATGGATGTAAAATAATCATTACCATAGCTTTAACCATTTGTTGACCCCAAGAATAAAGTAAAAAAAACCAAAAACCACTGTTTTAGTTACAGAACACTCTTGTACAAGTATGTATATACACGTGTGTGTGTGTGTGTGTGTATGTACACGTGTGTGTGTGTGTGTATGTATGTACACGTGTGTGTGTGTGTATGTACACGTGTGTGTGTGTGTGTGTGTGTACACGTGTGTGTGTGTGTGTGTGTGTGTGTGTGTACACGTGTGTGTGTATGTACACGTGTGTGTATGTACACGTGTGTGTGTGTGTATGTACACGTGTGTGTATGTATGTACACGTGTGTGTATGTATGTACACGTGTGTGTGTATGTATGTATGTACACGTGTGTGTGTGTGTGTGTGTATGTACACGTGTGTGTGTGTGTATGTACACGTGTGTGTATGTGTGTGTATGTACGCGTGTGTGCGTGCGTGCGTGCGTGCGTGCGTGCGTGTCTATATATATCATTGACAGCTGGATTCTTATGTTTCCAACCTGGAGAGATAAATAAAATCCATCATCTGGTCCAGTCTGTTCAGCCCAGATTTTAGCTGCGTCTTCCCAAGACATTCCTCTTTCAACACTTATCTGAAATTATACATAAAAGAAAAATGTAGCTGAAGTGCCTAGATTTTGTTTAGGTTAATCCTAGTACAGTGCAAGTTGGCAGAAACACAAAAATAGTAAATATTAATTTAAATATTAATCTAACTCATATAGAAAATTAATATAATCTTACTGCTCCTTTGAGCATTTTTTGCAGTTTGTGGTTTCTGAGATATAAGCAGTTCTAGACGGCTACCAGAAAACATATCGAAGATATGCTGGTGCTCTATAAATACATGTTAATAATAATAATGATAATAATAATAAATACCCTATAAAAGTAAGTATAATCATTATATATACATACTGTATACAACTCCACATGGCCAGAAGTAGAATAACCAGGGGTCAAAAACTTTTTAGTGTCAGTCTTCCTCACTTTCTCATCTCCAGAGCCAAGATCTAGTGATGCAAAAAATGGTTTCAGGAACATATTGAGTGCAGTCATATAAAATGCACACCATATTTGAACAGAAATACCAAAAACAATTAAACAGTTTTATATGCACTTAAAAATAATGTGCTGTTACCTGGCAATGGTAAAAAATGTGTCTCAGAAAAACTACTAGCTTATAATAAATAAGCTGCTGCACCCGTAGAGGCATATGTTTAAAAGCTCTGTAGAATACAATGGGTTTATTTCTTACACAAGAAGATAAACAGTGGGCAAATGACAAACTTTGAAAATGAAACCACTCTTACATAGTTTCACTTTTTAATGGTGGAATGTTATTCAAGGAAACAGAATGTTAGAAATGTAATGGTGTAATTATAAAAAGTTATCACCCCCAGACATTTAATAAAATAATTGTAATTTGTATTAATCTTATCTGTATTAAAGGGGTTGTTCACCTTCCAAACACCTTTTTCAGTTCAGTTGTTTTCAGACTGTTCACCTTAAAGGGCACCAATCATATCTAAAATCATTTACTAAGTAAATACACGTAGGGGCACATTACTTAGGGTCGAATATCGAGGGTTAATTAACCCTTGATATTCGACCGTCGAAGTAAAATCCTTCGACTTCGAATATCGAACGATTGAATCCTTCGAATCGAACGATTCAAAGTATTTTAATCCATCGATCAAACGATTTTCGATCAGAAAATTGTTAGGAAGCCTATGGGGACCTTCCCCATAGGCTAACATTGCACCTCGGTAGGTTTTAGGTGGCAAAGTAGGGGGTCGAATTTTTTTTTTTTTTTAAGAGACAGTACTTCGACTATGGAATGGTAGAATAGTCGAACGATTTTTAGTTTGAATCGTTTGATTCGAAGGTCGAAGTAGCCAAAAAAATCATTTGAAATTTGAAGTTTTTTTTAATTCTATTCATTCACTCGAGCTAAGAAAATGTGCCCCTAAGTGAAAGTTCAAGTCCGATTTTTTAAAGAGAATTGTTTGTATAATGTAAATCATCAGCTCACTATACCTTCTGCAAGATTTCCCCTATCTGCACTGCAGTTCTTGCCATGGCAGGCATCTTGGATTTCACTGGCTCCTCCTACCAATATCTTCAGAGCTCTGAAATCTCGCACATGCTCAGTTGAAATTCCTTGGTTGCTTAGCAACCATTCTAAGCTACTTTTAAATCAGCCAAACCTCTGTGTTAGCTGCTGTTCAGTAGTGCTGCCACCTGCTGGAAGTTATTGTGTGCCCTTCATTTGCATAAAAACCACCAGCAGGGGACAAGATAGGGAGATCTCGTGATACTTCTAGTGGAGGAGTTTACTAAAACAAGGCATTCTGGGTAGAATACTCAAGGCAGTGCTACAATCTGAGCATGCTCCTGAAATTTGCATGTTATAGTCACTCTTATAGTCACTGTATGTACTCCCTCAGAAAATCTGACAAAGTAAGTGATTTTTTAAAACCGGCAGTTTTTTTTAAAAAAAAATATATTTTTGATTAAACATGTTTAGGTTGTACTGGTCAGATTGTTAATATGTATTTGTTTTTGGCTGTGATAGGTGCCCTTTAAACAGACTTTTTTTCAATTGCTTTCTATCTTTTAACTTTTTTTATTGTTTTCCCAAAATTTAAGTTTAAATTTTAATGTTTCACTCTGGCAGCTCAGTGATCCAGGAGCAGATTCTGAACTGTTATAATTTGCTACATTTAGTTAATACAATTAGTTGATACATTTCTCAGCAACATCTGTGGAATATTAGCAACTATTATATCAATTCTAATAGTTTAATGAAACTCAGGGATTCTGCTCAGCAGGGACAAAGATAACAAATGTATCAACTAAATGTATCAATTTAATCAATTTAGAACAATAAGAGTCGGCGACCCCCCTCCCAGAGCTGCTTTAGAAGGTAAAACATGAGACTATACACTATCTATCTATATCTATATATAGATATATAAATAAACCCTTTAAAATAACAAGAAATACTAAAAGCTTTTTTGTTTTACCTAAAATACCCATGTCATATCTTCCATTCTTTTTGGCATTCTGTATAACAGCATTGAGTGTATCAGAGAAATACTGGAAGAGTGAGTTTTGTTGATGCACTTCCATGCCCAAGATGCGGTTAAGGAATTTTCCTATATTGTTGTAATCTATAAAAGGGAGAAAAAGTCCAGTTATATTGCCATTCATATAGCTTCCACTACAAAAAGTTCAGCTTATTTTATAGCATAGGTATGTCATGTTCTTGTTTTCATTGCATATTAAAAAAAATAAATAACTAATTCTTGTTCTAAATGGAGTTGCTGATTTCTAGGGAAACAAAATAACTTACCTTTTTCAAGAGTCAGAATTCCTGATCTGTCTTCAACGTTAATAAGGCCAACTCCAATCAATCCTTGCCGCACATCTAAAGCAGTAGGAGATGAGATGTAAATTGTTTTTGTGCCATATTTTTTGTGGCGGGTCAATTCTTGACTACCGTATATACTCGCGTATAAGCCGAGTTTTTCAGCTTCCAAAATGGCGGCGCCCATGGCCGCCACGTGGGTAGAGGCGCCGGCGCCGCTACCCACGTGGCGGCCATGGGCGCCGCCATTTTGGGAGCGACGCCGGCAGGGAAGGACGCGCCGCCCGGAGCTCCTGGACCTGCTCCGGGCGGCGATCGTGACAGTCAGTCACAGAGTCCTGACCATATTCAGGCATGGAGGTAGCAGGACCAGGGCCCTTTTGTATAAAGTGTTGTGTTATTTCCCAGCACCCACTGCTAGCCCTGTATTCTATATGGATTATCTTCTCCCTACAGGAACCAGCATGGCAGCACCAACTGCTAAACAGGGGCTTATTTATAATAATGGGATTATTGGACCCCCTTCCCCCATCCAGGCCATATTCTCCTAGAAGAGTTTGTGACCAAAATAAGCAGAGGAATTTCAAAGCTCTTGCTGCGGACTGTAAACATTTACATGTGTCCTGCACACTGTTGGGGCCGCAGAAGGAGCCTCGTATGTAGTTGCTGCATCTCTCCATCTCTCTGCCCCTGGTTGAGTTATAAGTTATTTTACTGTGACTGGTGTGCTTACAATTTTTTTTTTTTAAACTGTGGGCAGGCCTACCTTTCATTGTTATTCAGTGGGTGCAGGTACAGATTGATTTTCAATCAGCTCCTAGGCTTATACACGAGTCAATAAATTTTTCCAGTTTTCTTAGGTAAATTAGGTACCTCGGCTTATACACGGGTCGGCTTATACACGAGTATATACGGTAATTATATTATATATCTATCTGTAAAACTATACACATAACTATATAAAACTACAACAAAATTATAAAAAAAAAATACACACATATCTATATATCTTGATATATTTAACTAGAGTGAGCAAGTTATCTCACCTTTGCTCTACATGAGCACAATAGGACTTGTGTTGAAAATATGTTCTGTCTCTTTAAAAAAATATTTTTTTTTTTTTTTGCTCAATCCTACTAAGATTTTTACCCCTATGTGAACTGAATGTTGTGACACATCAAAAAAAGTTCTAAAAGGGAAACTATACCCCTGAAAATCACATTGGCAGTAAATTGCCAATTTAAGTACTCTGGGTACATACAATTAATTGTGCTCACACGCAAATAAAGGGTACACATACATACGGTTTTATACTATATCAGTATTAAAATCTGTTGGTTAAGTATTCATTCTAAAAGTCATAGTTTTCATTTGAACTGTCAGACAACGCGCACGCACGCACGCCCTCTACAATTTACCTTTAAAGAAGTCACCCGGAAAATCAGGTGGGGGAGACACCAGTGGGGAATCGAAGCTTACAATGGATTTCATAACAATTTCCAATGCATTTCTACCATACTGTGGGGAAAAAAATAAACATGTAAACATTTATATAAACTTAAATGCATAATAATGCGACTTATGTACAGAAGCACAAACAATGTGTACACGTTTCATTTCAATTACATTTATTTTTGCTAAATTACTACCAATTTATTTTTTTTTCAATTCTTACGATTTGCTTTGGGAAGCATCTGACAAAGCCAAAGATACAGTAGTTGCCAAACCCGCTGCACAACTCCATAGTTACAGAAGCAGTTAAGAAGGGGTGACTAATAAAAAAAAAAAAAGGGACAGGGGGGTTAGCCCATCAGCATCTATAGCTTCTCTGAAATGAAGGGGACCACAGAGAGCAGAAAAGGGAGTGGCTAGTAGCGGAGGTAAAAAAAAAAAAGACTCAAATAATTCCTAAAATATTAATAGTAAGAATACACTGCTTAACAGACAAGTCAATTTACTTTTGTCTCACATCAAGAAAATCGCTATAATAATAATATTTAAAACATTACCTTGTTATCAAAGTTAAATCTGCTCAAATCCCTTGATTCTGTTGCTCTCCTGTCTCCATGTGTTAATGCCCCCTAAAAGAAACAAAGTCATTTAGAAAACATACTAGAGGTTAAGACCTAGAACAACAGAGAAAGGCTTTACAGCGGCTGTATTACTGCAATTTGTATGTACATAAAAATATAATTTATTTTATCAGTTTCTCACATTTAAATTGATTTTCAACGAGCCCAGTATAAATTTGTTTCAATTTAGGCAAAACAAGCAGATGACTGTTAATATTGCTAGATAAAAATTTCTAATGTCATTTTAAAGTTCATTGGGAATTTATTTTCAATAAAAAAGACAGAGGTAGGACTATATATATATATATATAATAAAGTTATAAAACACTGGCAACTGCTGTGTCACTTCTTACAGTCAGCGGCCCAAAGTCTGTGATAACGGTATAATATTATATATAAGTTTGTGTGATAAACTGGAATGAGAAGTCACTAATTCTGAAAGAGAAAGTACTGGAGTAATGTCCAGAAAGAGGAAGTACTGGAGTAATGTCAATGTAGAAGGAAGGTTAGAATGAGAACATTGACAGTGTAAAATAAAGTGGATGCAAAAATAAATCTCAAGTGTAGAAGATAAAAATGTTACTTAAAAAAGTTAAATATTTGTCATTGGAGGACAATACCGTTACAGAAAAGGCGTAAACCTGGCAATTTATTATGGAAAATATACTTACCAAGCTTTCTAATCTTTTTGCAACAATGGAAGCAAATCTTTGTTCTCCAGCTAGTTCAGAAATTAGGAAGACATATTCAGGGGCTGTAACCTGATTGGATCTGTGAGTTCTTCCTATAAAGAATAGAGAACTGATAGTAATATATATATATCTATATCTCTATATATCTATACACACACATACACACATACACACATATATATATATATATATAAGTTCAGAAAGTACCTGCACTTTAACCCTCTCAGTTCGTAGTGGGTGCCCGGTCAAATGGTATTATGCAGCTTTTCAAGATGGACCAGCACTCCAGTTTGTTCAATCAAACGTGAATATTTATTTGAATAGTCACTCTCGTGTCCAACGTTTCGGCCCACATCTGGGCCTTTATCAAGGATAAAGGCCTTGATAAAGGCCCAGATGTGGGCCGAAACGTTGGACACGAGAGTGACTATTCAAATAAATATTCACGTTTGATTGAACAAACTGGAGTGCTGGTCCATCTTGAAAAGCTATATATATACATATATATATATATATATATATATATATATACACATATACATACATATACATATATATATACATATACATATATACATATACACATATACACATATATATATATATATATATATATATATATATATATATATATATATATATATATATATATATATATATATATATACATATACACACACACACATATATACACACACACACATTACACAACATAAAATGATGTTTAAAGGGAATTTCAACCCCAAAATTATTTTTTTGCCTACAAAATTCTAAGCAACTTTGCAATATCCATTCATTACTCTTTACAATTGGTTTTACTTTAGAGTCATATGAAAAAGTTTGGGAACCCCTCAGCCTGCATAATAATTTACTCCACTTTCAACAAAAAAGATAACAGTGGTATGTCTTTCATTTCACAGGAACATCTGAGTACTGGGGTGCTTTCTGAAAAAAGATTTTAAGTGAAGCAGTATTCAGTTGTATGAAATTAAATTAAATGTGAAAAACTGGTTGTGCAAAAATGTGGGTACCCTTGTTCAGTACCATGGTTTAGGGGAAGACTACAAAAAGCTCTCAGAGGTTTAAACTGTTGGTTTCAACTGTAAGGAATGTAATCAGGAAATGGAAGGCCACAGGCACAGTTGCTGTAAAACCCAGGTCTGGCAGGCCAAGAAAAATACAGGAGCAGCAAATGCGGAGGATTGTGAGAATGGTTACAGACAACCCAAAGATGACCTCCAAAGACCTGCAAGAACATCTTGCTGCAGAGAATTCTGTATCTGTACATCGTTCTACAATTAAGCGCAATTTGCACAAAGAACATCTGTATGGCAGGGTGATGAGAAAGAAGCCCTCAGGCCACAAACAGATTCACTTGCATGCAAAAGCTCATTAAGACAAGCCACATAACAAAAAGCACTTTGCATGGTGGAAGAAGAACACTTCATTCCAAGAAAACACCTGCTACCTATTGTCAAGTTTGGTGGAGGTTCCATCATGCTGTGAGGCTAGTTCAGGGACTGGGGCTCTTGTTAAAGTCGAGGGTCGGGTGAATTCAACCCAATATCAACAAATTCTTCAGGATAATGTTCAAGCATCAGAAACAACGTTTAAGTTACGCAGGGGTTAGATATGCCAACAAGACAATGACCCTTAATACACTTCGAAATCTACAAAGGCATTTATGCAGAGGGAGAAGTACAATATTCTGGAATGATCGTAACAGTCCCCCTACTTGAATATCATGGAAAATCTATGGGATGATTTGAAGCAGGCTGTCCATGCTCGGCAGCCATCAAATTAAACTGAACTGGAGAGATTTTGTATGGACGAATGGTCAAAAATACCGCCATCCAGAATCCAGATACTCATCAAAGGCTATAGGAGGCGTCTAGATGCTGTTACATTTGCAAAAGGAGACTCAACTACATAGTTAAATCGGGTTTAAAAAAAGACAAAGTCCATGAAGTTCAACCCCACCATACTTTCATATAAATTATATATATATACCCATATCTATACTAACTATAGAGTTTAGTATCACAATAGCCTTTGATATTCTGTCTGTCCAAAAATCATCCAAGCCATTCTTAAAGGCATTAACTGAATCAGCCATCACAACATCACCCGGCAGTGCATTCCACAACCTCACCATAAAGAACCACCTACGTTGCCTCCCAGTTTAGCATTCCGGGGAGAAACATTGCTGATATTGCTGGTACGTACTGTTCGGCACACATCATAGTTAAATCGGGTTGAAAAACACAAAGTCCATCAAGTTCAACCCCTCCAAAGGAAAACCAAGCATCCATACACACATCCTACCTACTTTCACATACATTCAAAATACCCATACCTATACGGACTATAGTTTAGTATCACAATAGCCTTTGATGATATGTCTGTCCAAAAAATCATCCAAGCCATTCTTAAAGGCATTAACTGAATCAGCCATCACAACATCACCCGGCAGTGCATTCCACAACCTCACTGTCCTGAAGAACCCACTACGTTGCTTCAAATGAAAGTTCTTTTCTTCTAGTCTAAAGGGCTGGCCTCTGGTACGGTGATCCACTTTATGGCTAAAAAGGTCCCCTGCTATTTGTCTATAATGTCCTCTAATGTCCTTGTAAAGTGTAATCATGTCCCCTCGCAAGCACCTTTTTTCCAGAGAAAACAACCCCAACCCCTATCCATTGATGTATATTAATGTAATATGTCTGTTGGGGTGCCCAGATTTATGCCCCTGTCTAATTTTGTCATGATGCTAATTGCATATTTTCTGTTAATCCAATAAACTTTATGTCACTGCTGAAATACTACTGCTTCCATAAGGCATGTTATATATAAAAAGGAAGTTGCTACTTTGAAAGATCAGCCAATGATAAACAAAACTCCAAAGAATTAAAAGGGTTTCCCAAACTTTTTCATATGACTGTATTTGTATATTTAATTATACTGAAATCAGTGTTTGTCTGCACCTTTTGTCTGTATCTAAATCTAAATATGTATTAGCTCACCAAACTGCTGAATGGCTCTGTCTGCACTCCAAGGTAACTCCAAAGTCATGTGAACCCTTCGCCTTTGATTTTTTGCTCGACGGTCAGCTTGCAATGAAATTCCTGAACTTGCTGCTTCAGAGATAATTGCTATGTTCTACAATACATTGTACTGTTAATCACACAAGAGAAGAAAAATGTACACTAAATTGGGTTTACAGAATATGATGCAGGGCACATACCTTTTCACCATCCATAAATCTTTGCTTTTCAGTAATATTTAATATTTCTACTGGCACATCAAGTTCCGACCGCGACTCATAAGATATGCTTCCATCATCATTGCTTACAACTCTGCCCTTTCGTCCAGTCATCTTTATGTAAAGAGCAAGTTACACTAATCAAAATAACATTGGCAGTTGTAGGATAACAGGTAAAAAATGCACACTGTCAGGATGTGGCCTGGTATAACATACAACAAATGACATTTATTTAGCCAGCATGAAAATACACAAAGTAAAATTAACTTATTCAGTATATAACCAAAAAAACAATTACAAATAACAATCTTGACCAACCCAACCAATAACATTCTCTTGAAACCAATAAGAAACTTTGTAAATTAGGGGTGGTTCACCTTTAAGTTAAATTTAGTATGTTATGGAATGACCAATTCTAAGCAATTTTTGAATTTGACTTCATAATTAATTTTTTTTAGTTTCTGAATTATTTCTCTTTCCAGCTTTCAAATGGAAGTCAGTGACCCCATATAAAAATACTCTGTAAAGCAATACATTTATTGTTATTGCTACTTTTTATTACTTTCTATTTAGACCCTCTCATGTTCATCCTAAAAGTTAACTCAAAGGTGAAAAATCCTTTTAACAAGACATACAACATTTATTGAGAATCTATCCTGCAGAAGAGACCATAAAGATATGGTTACCTACCTCTGCTACATTATCTGGACCTCCCAGTTCATCAATGAGCTCATCTAACGTGTTTGGAGGAAGAGCTTCAGACAAATTTTCTAGCTTGTCCAGCAGTTCCTTCTTCATTTGCTGTGCCCTCTCCACAGAATCTTGACTGGTCACACAGCTATTACTTACATTAGTATTATTTAATGGAGCTGAGGACACAAGAATGTAATTATGTTTTAATAACTGGACCGCCTGATGAGCACAAAACTGATGTTTTGGCATTTTGTTGGTCTCACCTGGAATGCTTGTAGTGGTAGTAGTACTGGTAGCTGCAGCTTTAACAACAGAAGAGAAGCTTGGACGTTTAGATCCAAGCCCAGAAGCTAATAAGGCACTTTGAATAGAATCTGGATCAATGCTTTTCTTTTTCTTCTTTTTGGGTTTGTTTTTCTTATGATCCTTTCTAATTAGCCATGGATCTTATTAAAATAAAAAAAAATAAAAAACTGAAATGACTAACATTTATCAACATATTTTTGTATGATATTTGCTGAACCATAGTGTCCCCCTCAACAAGTCTGCTCTGGAAATAACAACAAGAAGAGTTCTTGGGGCACTTATGCCACTTTTAACATAAAAGGGAGGACATGCACATGTACTGAAAATACAGTCCATGGTATACTTTATTGAGGGAGTATTACAAACACAGACATCCAACTTTTTCCAGAAGATGAACATGGTGACCAAAACAGCTTGTATGCCAATGGCTTACAGATTCCATGAAACGCCTACATATAAGGCTAGAACTACATATGCGCTTTTACCTGCGACAGCATCTGTTTCGACGCGCTGAGATGAATGCAGGCGTCATGTCGGATGTGCCGAACACGACTGTTGGATGAAGATGCAACATGCAGCGTTCGCATCAGACAGTCATGTCCCCCTTCTGAACACTTGGTACTACCCTATCTATGATTTGAAAAGATCATAAATAGGGTAGTACCAAGTGTTCGAAAGGGGGACACAGAGGCGTCTCTCCTAAGAAAAGAAGCCTTTTGGATTTACAAGCTGTGTACTGTTACACCCAAAGGTCTTAATAGAGAATGGGAACTGAATTGTTTTGTTGACTAAGATTCACATGTATTTATATCCTAATAACATACTATTTTCTCCCAAGACTACTATATAATTTTGTTTGATCAGTTCTTTATTCAATAATGGTTGCAATTTATCTTTAACATACTTGAATTAATTAATTATTACATTGCTTATATAGCATTTAGGTGTATATTTATGGAATAATATCATTTGTTGCAATTGAATTTTATTATACATGAATTCATTATATATGGATTGATGTATTCATTATTATATTGCTCATATTTAAGTTTGTATTTGCTGCACTCTCTTCATATCATCTCACCATACTAATATGTCATTATTAATTGATATTATTAAATTGATGTACATATAAGTTGACTCATAGCCAATGCATTTACTGTGACATTTTAACTGGGTGTATATCTTTTTCTTATTGGTGGGGGTATATAAGCGTGTTGTCTGTAGGGGGCACCCAGGCTTCTGATGAAGTGACATATTAGTCACGAAACGCGTTAAGCTTGTTGTCTCCCTGCTCGCTTTCTGTATTTTAAATGGATCAAGCTGTATTTGTTTTACCAAGTTTGGTTTCACCGTGGATCGAGTTCCAGTGCTACAATCCCTACTGCCATGCATTGATGTTGATTGTATGTGCTTGTGTAGTTCTACCTTAAAGGATATGTAAACCTTTAAAATAAGTGAATGTAAAATTGATGAGAGTGCTATTCTAAGCACTTTTGTAATTTACATTCATAATTTATTTTCTTTTTCTTCCAAGATATTAAGGGATACATGTACAGTTAATATGAATGCATTTTGTTACAACAGAGCCACCTGCTGGTCATTTTCTGACCAGTCTGACCACCAAGTAGTCAAGGAAGTTGTCAGGAAAAAGAAAGAGGCTGCTCTGATGTTCTTCTGCTTAGGAAAACAATTAGAAACCTTTCTCAAATCTTTCCTAAGCGGAAGAACATCAGAGCAGCCTCTGTCTTTCTCCTGACAACTTCCTTGACTACTTGGTGGTCAGATTGGTCAGAAACTGACCAGCAGGTGGCGCTGTTGGAACAAAATTCATTCATATTAACAGCACATGCATCCCTTAATATTTTGGAAGAAAAAGAAAATAAATAATGAATGTAAATGACAAAAGTGCTTAGATTAGCCCCCTCATCAGTTTTACATTCACTTATTTTAAAGGTTTACTTATCCTTTAAGACTAGTTAGCAGTAGGCTGTCAAAGACATTCATTTATATTCTGCAAGATACATGAAGGCAATACATTAAAGGACCAATAACAACAAAAATCTTACATCACAATCCACTTAATCATCACCTCAACTTTTTACCCAGAATTACACTAACAAAAGGTTTTTTTAAGATCCTATTTTCCTTATCGTGTTTGCTTCTGCTCTGAAATATAAGCCATCTGTGCACTGGTTATGAAACGTCTAAGCAGTGTCTGGAGTGCAAATTTATGTTGTTTTCCTCTAGTCTATCCTGTAGTTCCTGAGGACTGACTTCAAAGCCGTCTAGACTGCTGACTTCCAAGCAGCATGCAGAGGTATGCATGCCAAAATACCCTTTTTAGACATTAGAAAAGAGCTAGGAATCATTTTGTAAGTGCATTATTAGACAACATTTTGTAAGTGTATCTCTAGGTGAAGCAACTAAAAATTTGAAAAGGATTAAATTGTACCAAAAGCAATAATTTAGAGTTGGATTCTGCATTAAAGGGGTTTGTATAAAGGCTTAGGAAGTATTTAGTGATGAAAGTGAATTGCTTGGACACCCGCCCCCACAGGAAAGAAACTTACCATCTTCTTCATCCTCACTTGACTCATCTCTAAATGGATTAAAATCATCATCATCTCCAGAGCTGACCGATTTAAAGCTTTCACTTTCACTCTCTCCATCCTTTTCAGAGGTGTCTGACTCACTGTCCATCTCATCTGAGCTACTGCCTGCAAGGCCACCTGATTTTCGAGGTTTCTTGGCTTCCTTTAAGAATTCTTCCCCTACAACGCAGTTTGTCAGTGGGCTTATGCTGAACATATTTTTGCATATTTTTATATTAAATCTTGAGTTTTTAATTCTTGAACTAAACAGGACTACCAGGGAAAATGAAGCTATTCCAGTCTCACCTTTCCTCTTCTTTACTTTGCTGTCTTTGCTTGGGCTATCTCTAGGCGAATTATTATTGCTTTGTGCAGATAGGTCTATTCCTAGTAAGCTAAAAAGTTTCTTTCGATCAGGAGCAGGAAAATGCTTCTCAATCAGGGATTGCAGAACTCCTCTGTAGTAAAAAAAAATGCAAAGAGACATTGAAAAACCATAAATGATAAAAACATCAATAAAAGATTTCATACAGGTAAGACAGTCATCATTCAAAATGCTTGATGAGGGATTTATTGGCATCAACATAGGTTTATGATAGCTTACTTACCATGAGGTACAAGGAATTAGCTTACTATTAGAGAGAAAATGGAAATCTTTAATTCTTTAAAAGTACTTTATGGAATAAAGTACAGGTATGGGATCCATTATCCGGAAACCCATTATGCAGAAAGCTCTGAATTACAGAAACACCATCTCCCATAAACTCCATTTTATCCAAACAATCAAAAATTTTAAAAATGATTTCTTTTTTTTCTGTAATAATAAAACCGTACCTTGTACTTGATCCCAACCAAGGGAAATTAATCCTTATTGGAAGCAAAACCAGCCTGCTCTTGGCACCCAGATTTTGTGTGCGTTTGTCTCTCAGGAACAAATAACGTACCCACAACCCCATACTTTACATGAATACTAAGTTTGACCTACACAAGCTTTGATTTCAAATTCCCTTTAAACCTCTGCAAACTCACCTTGCTGTAGAGACAAAATCATTCAGTTCCCCACCTCCTTCCTCCAAAGCTTCCAATGTTCTTGCCTCTCCAGTGGATTGCAAGCCAATGACAACACACTAGGTAGAAACATGTACAGCATGAAACGTATACTGGAAATTCATACTAGTGGACTATATTTTGCAAATTATTTGCTAAATGTGAATCCAAAAAGACGGGGAGCTTACTAGAAAAGTGATTTGGGATCCTGCACAAATGGTATAGTGAGTGTAAATTGAGGGTAGGCCAAGATGTTCCAGTTTGTAAATGGAAACATACTTATATATTTACAAAAGGTAAATGCCCTACAGTACAGTATGAACTAACCAGAAAGCCTACGTGCAAGTCTGTTCTGTTACATATTGCTGCTACATAAGTTCCAACTTAAAACCCTGTGCAAGTTATAGTTTGACATGGTCTTTGCACTTGCTCTATAAGGCAAAGTCTCTCCTTCCTTGAACATTAAAGGAAAACTATACCCCCCAAACAATGTAGCTCATATGTAAAATCCAGCTTCGTGTAAATAAACCATTTTCATAATAATATACTTTTCTAGTAGTATGTGCCATTGGGTAATCATAAATAGAAAATTGCCATTTTAAAAAATAAGGGCCACCCACTGGGATCGTAGGATTCACTGTACTCACAAATATACCAACAAACCATACATGTTAGGTCACGAGCCAATTAACAGACAGAGTTGTGTCTTTTGCTTCCACACTTCTTCCTGTTACAGTTAAGAGTTGAAGTATTTCTGGTCAGGTGATCTCTGAGGCAGCACAGAGACCATCACGAAATGGTGGCTCAAGGCAAGAGATGTAAAAGGGCAATATTTACTTAAATATATATTCCAGTTTGGTAAGATTCTTTAATATGCCACTTAATATGATATGAACTATCTGTTGCTTAAATGTTCATTTTCGAGGGTATAGTTTTCCTTTAATACTAGAGGTATGGGACCGGTTATCCAGAATGCTTGGGACCTAGGGTTTTCCGGGTAACAGATCTTTCCAGAATTTGGATCTTTATACCTAAAAAGTCTACTAGAAAAATCATGTGAATATTAAATAAACCCAATACACTGTTTCCAATAAGGATTAATTATGTTTTAGTTTGGATAATGTACATGGTTCTGTTTTATTATTACAGAGAAAATTTGATTATAATGGAGTCTATGGGAGACGGCCTTTCAATAATTCCGAGCTTTCTGGATAACAGGTTTCAGAATAACAGGTCCTATACTTATACTAGTTTTAACTATAACCCTGATTTCAATCAACCTTGAATCCAAACAAATAACAGAAGATATATATTTTTCATACTTTATGTGTAAAATGCTTCATAATCGATATGCAAAACTTACCTTGCCATTTTTTATTTCTTCCCTTGCGAGCTGAACAACTCTCCGGACTTTGGATGCTATACAGAGATATTTAAAAAATCGCTGATGGGCAGACCAAAACTGCCCCCACATGGACTTCTTCATTCGCTGCTCTGCATCTATGAGATCAGCAGCCTGCTGGAACCGCTCTCTGGCTAACACCCACTGGTTGAGCAGAGTACAAAAAAATAGAATAGTATTCATCAAATTAAGGAAGAAAAGGCAGTATGCTAAAGCTTAAAGTAACACCAAAAATTAAAAAGCTTTTTAAAGCAATTAAAATATAATGTACTGTTGCCCTGCATTGGTAAAAGTTATGTTTGTTTTAGAAAGACTACAATAGTTTATAAGATTAGGCTGCTTTGCAGTCATGGGGGCAGCCATTTAATCTGAAAAAGGAGAAAAGGCACAGGTTACTTAGAGATAAATTATGTAAATGAATATAATGGTATGCTGCAGATTATCGGTTATCTGCTATGTAAACTCAGCCTTGAATAGCTGTCCTCATGGCTACACAACAGCTTGTTTATATAAACTATAATAGTGTTTCTGAATGAAACACACCAGTTTCACCAGTGCAAGGACAAAGTACATTATATTTTAATTACTTTTAATCCTCTAATTTTTTTGGTGCTACTGGTCTTTTAACACATTAAACATTTAAAGGGGTGGTTCACCTTTAAGGTAACTTTAATTATGTTATAGAACAGATAATAAGCAACTTTTCAATTGGTTTTCATTATTTATTTTTTATAGTTTTATAGTTATTTGCCTTTTTCTTCAGATTCTTTGCAGCTTTCAAATGACGCTGGCCCCTTTTAAAAAAATAAATGCTCTGTAAGGCTGCAAATGTACTGTTATTATTACTTTTATTAACTTCCTCAGGAAGTGTTTTTGGTTGGTTTGAGTTAATTGTATCATGTAAAATTAAGAAGTGGGAAAGTCCATGTAATATAAATAAAAGGACACATTATGAAATGGTTGTTGTACCTTGTGCTTATCTGTTTAAGTACATATTTTTATTTCTCTTGAACTTATTTTTGGCTTCTGCAGCCCAAGGCAACCACAGCCCTTTAAGCAGTAAAGATCTGTGCCTCTAAAGAGGACTTCAATAGCCCCCATCCTCTTTTCTGCTGATTAACTGCACATGCAGGGGCGATCCTGGCCCCTCTGCTGCCTGAGGCAGCAGCAGTTGCTGCTGCCCCCCCCCTCCCCCAGAAATTCGCTCTTAAAGTACCAGGAGCAGCTTTTTTGCTGCCCCTGGTACCTAGTGGGGCGCTGCCGCCTGAGGCGAAAGCCTCAACTTGCCTCATTGGCGAAGCACCCCTGTGCACATGCTATGTGCTGCAGTCAGTTATTGAGTTTAGGGACCTTAGGGAACTCAAAGTATACAGTACACAGATAATAAAAGTCACAATATAAGGCTGGAAAAAGGCACAGGTTACATAGCACATAACAGATAAACCGCCATTGTATTAGACAGCACTTATCTGTTATGTGCTGTATATCCTGTGCCTTTTCTCCTTATTACAGCCCCATTGCTACACAGTAGCTTGTTTATATAAACTATAGTAGTCTTTCTGAAGCAAACACACCAGTTTTACCAGTGCAAAGCAACAGTACATTAAGCCGAGTTTTTCAGCCCCCAAAATATGCTGAAAAACTCAACCTCGGCTTATACTCGGGTCAAGCGCAAAAACAGTCGCCGGCGTCTAACAATAGTCGCCGGCGCCTAAGAATAGTAGCAGGCTTCTAAGAATAGTCGTAGGCTTCCAAGAATAGTCGTAGGCTTCCAAGAATAGTCGTAGGCTTCCAAGAATAGTCGTAGGCTTCCAAGAATAGTCGTAGGCTTCCAAGAATAGTCGTAGGCTTCCAAGAATAGTCGTAGGCTTCTAAGAATAGTCGCAGGCTTCCAAGAATAATCGCTGGCGTCCAAGAATAGTCTCCAAGAATATTCGCCGGCATCCAAAAACGAGGCGCTGGCACCTCCAATGGGAGCAGAAACCCTCAATTTTTTGATTGAAACTTACCAGAAGCTGCTGCATTTCTCACCCTAGGCTTATACTCGAGTCAATAATCTTTACCACTTTTTGGAGGTAAAATTAGGTACCTCGGCTTATACTCGGGACAGCTTATACTCGAGTATATACGGTATATTTTAATTACTTTGATACACTTTCAGCTTTTGGTATTACTGGTCCTTTAATACAGATAATTACTACATAGCGGAACAGAAACCAGTGCAACTAGTGTTATAATGTAATATATAATATTTAATATAGAACATATATTTAATATAAGCATCAGCTTATGAGGCAACCCTCATTTTCTGCTTGATAATTTGCAACAACCCCTAAGCTTAGTTCTCAACAGCTGCTCAGAGTCCACTGAGCATGTGAGTGCCACTGACATTTCCAAGATGGTGACCCCCTGTGACAAGTTTGAAGTCCTGGATCATTGTTGCTATTGAGAAGCTGAAATTTAAGGCTGGTGCAGTAAGTCCAGTATATAATATGCCATTTTTAGCCATATTCATTTTTAGGGTTTAGTTCTCCTTTACTAAAATACTTTTTTTTTTTATACAGAGGTTTTGTTCTTTTTTTTATGCTAGCATTTACAAAATTAAATAAGTAAAAACCCATATTTACCAGTTTGACAGACTTATTGTACATTTTTACATAATTGTGGCTGAGGGAAACTTCTTCGATCTTAAAGGTAACTCCAGTGAAGCTCAGTTGTCTTGCAATATACATTCCCCTTAGTTTCATATCCATTGCAACTATCTCCATTGCACCCACACCTCTGTTACAAAAACAAAATTACACATTTGTTAATGAATAACTTTTGAAGTTTTCTAGCAACTAGAAGGTTCAAACTTAAAATAAAATCACAGAACAGTAGCAAATATGGCAGACAAACTCAAACCCCTGAAGAAATCTATATGACTTACATTGGGCAAGACCCTGAGTTGCAGAGAAAGAACAGAAGGAAATATTTTACTAAATAGCATATATCTAGCATATGTCTGTATAGCCAGAAACGCCTATCTGCTCCCTTAGAACGACACACTACATTCAACTGTAACCTCCAAAATGATTTCTAGGATATACCAGACTCTCTTACATTCAGTCCCCTAGCAATTTGACCTTATGAAAGGACAGATGGCTCCAGGCGATACCAGATATGACCCAGGAAGACTGGTAGGAAGCAGCAGAGAACTGTTATAGCTTCATAATCTCCATATAGGGGTAGTATACATTCAATATATTATTTTGTACTGAAAAAGTCTATTCTATCAGACTTTAAAATGGGGAGAAAAATCTGATGATTCCTGCCCCCACTACAGACTGACAAATGCAGTCTTCCTCCGCATGATCTGGTCCCAACCACCTCTAGCCAACTTCTTGCAGAATGTTTATGGTTATTCTGGCGAATATTCTAAGTTTCCCTAATAAAGTGTCCCTAAAAATTTGCCTTCTGGGTATTCTGCATAGCATCCCTACCAATTACGCTTACAACTGCTGCCTGCTTTTCTATGCCCAAAAAGACACTGTGTAGCACTGGCGTAACCCTTACCAAATATCCATTCCTAATAAAGTTAATAAATATCCCTTCCTAATAAGTCAATAAAGAAATACTCTCATTAAGCTTACTTCAAAGGCCAAGTGCATCCAAACTATATTTGAATGCATCTGGACCCGATGGCTGGATCTAGCATTGTAAAAATTACGTAACACCTCCCTTCTATAGATATTTTGGTACCTGCTCTAAGTATTGTCCCTGTGAAATCTGTCAAATGATGTCCTGTACAAGAAACCGCTGTTTACCTTGTTAACTTTGTATTTTTTATGTATCAAAATATAAAGAAATCCTGATCTTCTGCTGCTATCTTCTTCAGGTTTTTGGTCCTAAAGTATAAAGAGACTATAACCATTGTTTGACTGGGCTGTTCAGTTGGTTTCAGAAAGTTCACAATTACTTAAAATTTCCTATTTGTGACAATTTTTGTAATATTGAAATGTAACGGAAATGTAACATAAAATTAAGTGGAAAATGTATTCTACCCTGATCCAATAACAGTTTTATCCTGGACAAAGCTTATTATTTTTGGTGTTTTTATAAAAATACAATGCTAAAACTCTGCTTCTAGCCTTCTTAAATAAGGTGACAGGGTGACATTCTATTTACAAGATCAAACATGCAGCACTCCAAATCTTCTTCTAGCCCGACATCCTGCAAAACTGAAGTAAATTTTTACTGCTGTATAGAGGATTTTATAGCTGCCTTGTAGTTCTCTGTCTTCTTCTAAAATCCTTTAGTGTTTGTTCCGGATGGGGGACTTGTGGGCAGTGTTCCTTATTTCCCTGTGATTAATTTCTGCAAGAACTGCTAGCAGTAAAGAGCACACTGACTTTATGGGGTCTTCTGTGGTCCCTCAATTTACAGTTCACTAGTGTGCTGCCTTTACTACTCATGGCAATAAACCAATTTGAGGAATAATACCCATCTGTACAGCTGTAATATCCGGTTTTGCAGGAGCCCAGCTAGGAGGAGACATGTAGCCGCATTTTGGATTCTGCAGAGTGAATATTGCCCTGTCAGCTTATTGGAGAAGACCATTGTATTTTTAATAAAGCATTAAAAATAATGCCTTTAATAATCTTTGTCCAGGATAGAACTGTTCTTGGAGTTTTTAAATGGATTTTTCATTGAAAAAAGTTTAGTGTTACAGTTCCTTTAAAAATTCATTTTTTTCACCTTTGTATGTCTTTCTAAAGCAGCAGAACACAAATAGTAATGAGGGAAACTTTTTGGCAAGTTTTGCAGCGAAAATGATACCCATAGACATCAATGTGTGAAAAAAATTGTTGCGCATCAACTAAACAGGTCAGATTCGGCCATCACTAATCACCAACCATGTAAAATGTAATTTGATACATTAGGTTGATTAATTTCTTATCATTGGCAGAGTCCCAAAGTTTCATTAAAATCAACTACTGTATCAATTATGAAAGTTGCCAACATTCCACAGGAACTGCTGGGAAAGGTAGCAAATAATGTAGCAAAGTGTGACAGTTAATCTGCACCTGGATTGTGGAGATGCTACACTGAAACAGGAACAGTAAGACTGAGGGCAAACTGGCCGCTATCTCCACTGCTCTCAGCCTGCAATCCCACTTTTTTTTTCTTCTTTGCAGGTTGAAAGAAGCAGATCCCGCTCCCTTACACACCTCATTAAAACTGCACTGACAAATAAGGTTTCCACACTCCGTGTGCCTTCAGCTTTAAAATTTAAACTTCAATTTAGGAAAGATAGTCAAAAATTAAAAATGGAAAGCAATGGGGGGTGGTTTCTGAAAACACAACTGAAAAAAAAAAACACCATATGGAAGGGGAACAACTCTTTTAAAGAGGGGCCCTATAATTTGCTGCAAGTTATATTATTTCAAAAGTCCAAGAAGGAGATCTATTTCTAATGATTTGCTTTTACCCATTGCCATGAAATGATAAACTTTGTAATAATGAAAAAATAAAATAGACCCGGCACAAATGCATTCTTACCTTCTTTCAACGGCTTGGATAAAATCATTGAATTCTCTGAAAGGAGTGCCTTCACCCCAAATCCCAAGTCGACTCATATAGGCCATATTTCTGGGTTCAGAGGCACCTAAAAAGAAAATGCTTTTAGCATGCATAGCTGACATGGGAACACATTATCGAGAGGCCACGAAGACTGCACCTACCTGTGGCACTAGCATAAACAACCCTGGCTTTTGGCAGCTTATTTTGAAGTTCTAACACTGCTAAGCCGGTCTTTGTAGGTTTTGAAGAACCCACAGGGCACAGATTCTTAGCTTTATGACACTCATCAAACACGATCTGAGGTTTAGTAAATTAAGGAGAATTGATGCCAAACAAGAATCAAATTCAGTTCAAATATGTTATCACCTAGTGGTGGACAGCAAGAGACTGAATTTTGAAGTGAATGCTTTACAATTCCAATAATTAAGTGTAACAACAAGTTTCCAAAAAAGTGTCCCAGGGATATCTGGCCATTTCCATTTTCCTTTTTTTTTTTTTTTTTTAAAGGTAATGCTTTACATTTACAAACAATAAACAATACCATTAAAATATTGCATGTCTGTATTTGATTTACACTATGGGCCGAATAATTAATCCTCGATATTCGAGCATCGAAGTTAAATCCTTCGACTTTCGAATATTGAAGTCGAAGGATTTACCGCAATTCGTTTGATCGAAAAAAAAAATGATTAAATCCTTCGAACAGTACTTCGACTATCGAATGGTCGAATAGTCGAATGATTTTTAGTTTGAATCATTCCATTCGAAGTCGAAAAAAAAAAAAAAACCGTTGAAATTCACAGTTTTTTTCCTTCTAATCCTTCACTCGATCTATGTAAATGTGCCCCCATATCTTATAAGTATGTTTGACCTGTAGGTAAAGGAGCAATTATAAGATAATTACTTGCAACTGGACTATTTTATTCATTTAATACACGAACAGGAGGACGGCACTCCGGTAAAAAACAGGTTTTTATTGCTGAGTACTGTAGAAATACATAGGCCTTATGCGTTTCGGGAACACCTTCCCTTAATCATAGGCTTACAAAATGAGTCGAACACATGCATTATATACAATAGATCTCTAGCGACCTCTATTGGTTGTCAAAAATGATTGCGGCTAAAAAATATATATATTATATAATATATATATATGGGCCTGGATCCAATAGATGTCTATATATTCAAATGATATGACCTATATTTAACATATATCAGTATAGGTAAGTAATATCATATCTTGTATTCAACCCTTTTGGTATTCTCGTTTCGAGTTTTAGGATCCAGAAGGCTTCCCTTAAATTAATGGAATGTAATGGGTCACCCCCTCTAAATGGTACCTTTACCAGTTCAATGACTTTGACAGCCAGATCCTGGATACCTCTTGAAGAACATAGGGCAAAATGTTTGCCCACAGGGGGATCCCTCATCTTTTTTGTCAATCGCCCTAATATCCTCCCTAACCCTTTCCTTTAAGCAACGGGTTGTACGTCCCACATATTGTTTCCCACAACATGTACATTCCAGTAGATAAATCACTCTTAGTATTACAATTGTAGAAGCCATAATTTTGAAAAGTCCTCCCAGTAACTGTGGACTTAAAATCGGGTCCTGTGGAGATAACCGTGCATGTCTTGCATGGCATTGTCCCACATCTATATGTGCCTCAAACCGAAAGCCAGGTGCTATTAGGATTGTTTGAACCTTTGGTCACCAAACTAGGTGCCAAAATCTCAGCGTAGGGGCTTTCTTTGGGACATATCTGATGTCTGTCATCTTCAGAGTTTCCGCTAGCCTAGCATCATTATATAATACTGGAATATGTTTCCTGATGATGCCACAGATTTTATTATACTCTTCACTATATTCTGTTATAAAATGGACTTGATTCTCCCCTTTAGTGGCATGTGTCTTGGCCTTAGGATTAGCGTGCACGTGGGAACCATTTTTCTTAATTGAACTCCCTGCTTTATCAAATGATGTCCTTACAATCTCGTGAGTAGCCCCGCCTACGGAGCCTCTCTCCCAGCAATCGGGATTGTTCATTAAAAGTATCGTCTTGACTGCAATTCCTTCTATACCGAACAAACTGGCTATAAGGGATACTGCGTATAGTATGCTTAGGATGACAACTATTGGCTTTTAATATTGTATTGCCTGCCGTCGGTTTCCTAAAAATGTTGGATTCGATGCCTCCCCTCAGGTGATTACCTCTTAGATTAAGATCCAGAAAATTAATTTCTAGATGATTGTGCTCTAGTGCCGGTTATCATTTAAATAAGCATGAAAATCACCTCTTGTGGACCGCCCCATATGAACAAAAGGTCGTCTATATAGCGGCCATACCATATTGTGTGTTGGCGGAAGGGGTTTTCCGTTCCATAGACGCGGGACCGCTCCCACCACCCCATATAGAGGTTAGCGTAGGATGGGGCAAAGGAAGCCCCCATAGCGGTCCCGTGTCTCTGGAGGTAAAAACCCCCATCAAAGTAAAAAAAATTGTGTGTTAACAAATACTCTAAAACTAAAAGAGTGAAGTGAATGAAGTCTTCCGTATATTGTTGTGCTTCCCTCAGTGTCTCTGTGATGGCAGTGATGCCTAATGTGTGTGGTATCATTGAATACAATGACTTCACATCCATTGTGACCCATGTGTACGTGTCTAACCATTTCACGGTAGACAACTTATCCAACAAGTGACCAGGATCTGTCATAGGGTCTGTCAATGAAGGCCTCTCGGATTGGGTGGATGCTTGCCTGAACCCCTTGGTACCTCAATTGGATTCTTTTATTAGGGATTAAGGTCAGTTGTTGTCAAAGTCATTGAACATGTAAAGGTACCATTTAGAGGGGGTGACCAATTACATTCCATTAATTTAAGGGAAGCCTTCTGGATCCTAAAACTCGAAATGAGTATACCAAAAGGGTTGAATACATGATATGATATTACTTACCTATACTGATATATGTGAAATATAGGTCATATCATTTGACTATATAGACATCTATTGGATCCAGGCTGAAAAAAATCCCCCCAAAAAAAGTTTCTTTTCCCCCCTCCACATAAGCATATATGAGTGCACACTTCCACCTATACATTCTAGTATATATAAGTATAAACACAATATACAGATAAATAGAAAAGGGAAAAACTAAAATAATAAGATATAAAGTAAATAAGAGTTGATTTGTTTTAGGACAAACTCAATAGTAAGTATTTAAGATATTACTACAAGGCTATATTTCAACTCTAAATGATAACTGTATACAATTTTCAAGGCAAAGAATCCCCTTCCCCCTTTCTTTGTTTTATACATTTTAGCAGAGTGTGGTTGGTTTTATTGATTACAAAGTATAAGAAAGTATAAGAAAATATACATATATATTTTTTTAGCCGCAATAATTTTTGACAACCAATAGAGGTCGCTAGAGATCTATTGTATATAATGCATGTGTTCGACTCATTTTGTAAGCCTATGATTAAGGGAAGGTGTTCCCGAAACGCATAAGGCCTATGTATTTCTACAGTACTCAGCAATAAAAACCTGTTTTTTACCGGAGTGCCGTCCTGTTCGTGTATTTACTGTTGGCAGTGGGGACACTGCAGACTGAGCACCCGGCACTACAGGGGAGCAGCTAAGGGGTGGTGAGTTGAAGTGGCCCTAATTGGTTTTGTGGAGATTACTATTTTATTCATTTGCCATGTTGTTCCTTGGTTGAATGCCAGGGCCCAACTCCCACCAGGGACGCCATATCTTATGAAATTTCCAGGCCGTACCTCTGGCTTCATGTGTGAGCTTAATCAAGGGTATTACCTCATTAACTAGCTTTGTCCAGGAGTCCCCAGTGGGAAGGCTGGGTCCCATCCAGTGCATAATTATACATTTTGTGGCATAGTACAATAAAGCTCTTGCATGGGCAGTAGGCACAAACTAGTCCAGTACCCACCTGTGGAGAATTCACCTGTGGAAAGTCAAGGGTAGTTGCTAGTGCGGCCATAAACTGAGCCCAATAGTAGATTACTGGCCACGCACAGATCATGTGTATGAAGTGTCCCACTTGCATTCCACTTCTGGGGCAATCGTCATTGTCTCTGTTGCCCATAGCCTTAAGTTTTAATGGGGTTGTATAGAGTTTATGGAATACTTTATTTTGGATCAGTCTGTCTCTCATTGGTATTAGGCTAGTATACATTGTCTCTGTGGCTTCATCCCAGTCTTCCTGAGTGAACTCTGGTAACTGCAACTGCCATTTGTTTTGTGCAGTGTGGAATGGAGAGGGAGATACTTGCTAATAGGTTGTGATAAAGTGGAGAGTGTTCCAATTTGGGCCCTGAACAAATGACGAATTTGGAAGTACCTGAACAGGGGTAGGCTCACTGGAGCACATTTGGCTTTGAGCTCCGGGTAGAATAAGAATGTGTTGTTTATTAAAAGGTCTATAAGATATTAGATTCCCTTTTGTGGCCAATAGAGGAAATCTTCAAGGTTTACGGAAGTGTGGAAGATTGGCATTTGCCAACAGTGGCAGAGAAGTAGTTAAGCGTATGGGGTCTTTTTTTAAGCTGTTTCAGCCCTTGACACCAGGCTCTGTGGGGTGTAGTAATAGTGGATGGTAATTTGCCCATATGGGAGAGTTTACGGTAGGGTAGTTTCTTTAGGGTTTCTAAGGACCCTGCAATATTAGCTTGCAACGCCATATTGGGATTGTATGGGTCAAGGCGGAACCATCAATGTAAGATTTCCATTCTACTTTTAAAGCATACGGTTACGATTTTCCTTTAGCTGATTTTATTGGCTTCTTAAAAATGCACAGTCCAAAAACAGTTTTTAACAAAATGTTGATTATATTGCAAGTGTGCAACATCAATAGTCCAGCTATCATACTGTAAACAAGAGAAACCTGTTGCATCTACTGGTGCAGAGCTCATATTCTGCATCTATACCTGCCATCTGCTCCCAGTTCAATTGCAATTCTGCTCATCTTCGCATACAACCTTTTGCTTATATCTGCTAGTAAAAAAGGTCAGCCACTTTTTGGAAATGAAGTTTCACTACTTCAGCTATGCACATCTTTTAGGATGTGAGTAGCCCTTCATTATATGATAGTGTTGTTGTGATGTTGATATACCATTAGGTATTGGTTTAAAATTTGCTTAGCATAGTGTTATGTTCCTGCATGTAGTAGAAAATATGTTTTTTTTATTTTTTTAGGAAGGAATATATAGAGAATGCCTCAAGAATGTCAAAGTTAAAGCAGAAACAAACCCGTACTAGAAAAAAACTCTACCCTGCATAGACCAACCTCCCTCCTCCCCCACAGCGTAACCAACCCCCCCCCCACGAGCAAATGCCGCTAACTTTTTACTTACCCCTCCGTGCAGATCTGGCCTCGGGAGTTCACGGGCGCCATCTTATTTTTTCGGTCTTCTTTGGAATCTGAGCGGAATTTCGGCGGATGCGCTGTTGGGAGTAAATTTCCAGTCACAAACGACTGTGCATGCACCAAAAGTCACAGAAATTTTCATGACTTTCGGAACATGTGCAGTTGTTCGGGAACGGAAATTTACTCCAACTGCCCCGAAATTACGCTCAGATTCCAAAGAAGATCGAAAAAAGAAGATGGCGCCCGTGAAATCCCGAGGCCAGATCTGCCCAAGGGGTAAGTAAAAAATTAGCGCCATTTGCCCGGGGAGGGGGCAGTTAAGCTGTGGGGGAGGAGGGAGGTTGGTCTACGCAGGGTAGGGTTTTTTCAAGTACGAGTTTGTTTCTCCTTTAAGCAGTAAAAAGCTACATTCTGGTCAGCAATAAAGACAGGCTGTACAGAAAGGCAGCTGAGGAGGGCTCAGAAGGTAAGAAAATGGCTTGTCTGAAATTTTATTTATGACATTTGAAAACAAATAAGAAGTTATGTATTGTTTTCCTTTGTTAAAGAGTGGGTTTCAGCACAGTAAACAAATATATTTTGAAAACAAATTGTGTTTTTAGGCCTACCCATGTAAGGGCCCTTGCACAGGGGTGTTCTGAGCTTCGCTCCCCTGCACTCCATTTAAATCCACTCAATCACAGAGGAGCGCACTCAGTGCATGGTCGTGAGGAGAGCACCATGGGTAAGAATTAAGTATGTCTGGGCCTGTGGTTCAACAGCTTTAAATGGAACACAGGGGAGCGTAGTCCAGAACTAACATGTGTAAGGGTCCTTAGGTACAGTATCACACAGAATTTGCTGAATCAGCTCAGCTGAATCCAAGTGCCTTGGCTGAAGGGAAAAAAAAAAAAAAAAAAAAATCGCATGACTTTTCGTCACACAGGTAAGGAAGTTAAAAAGGTTTTCACCCTGCTGTTCTCTTTAACCCTTTCTTACCCTGATTTGCATATGCAAATTAGGGTCTGGATTCTGTTCAGTATTTGGCCTAATCCCGATACATACAAAAACAAAATGACCAAATAAGTTTACAATCAAACCAACAAAAAAAACCCCATAAATATTTCTGCCTTTACTGAAAAGGATACAACACCATCAAAGTCTTCTCCACACCAATGAAGAAGCTGCTTTAAGCGGGTTTTGTATTTACCACCAGACTGGCTTTCACCAATAAGGGAGGAATAGGTAGCAAATATAACTCCTTTCTTTACACTGCCATTATGCTTAGATGATATTTTACCATACTTGAACTGCAGAGGGAAAGAAAAAATTGTAATGTTAATATTTTGCTTAGCAACAGACACCAAAAGATATTCTGAAAAATCTACTGAATATTAATGTTTGGATTACCAATGGTGCAGGTGGACTAAAGGACAGGAGGTTTTTTTATTTTCTTAATTATACAGATAGAAAAATATTCAAAGCTTTTGGAGGACATAAGCACCAACGTGATACAGAGATATTATTAGGACTTCTAAGGTGCATTTAACTAATTTGATTTCTGCACAGCAGGGGTCCCCAACCTGAGCCACATTCAAATGTAAGTTGGGGAGCAACATAAGCATGAAATAAGTTCCCAGGGTGGGGCTGTGACTGGCTATTTGGTAGCCCCTACGTGGACGGACAGCCTACAGGAGACTCTGTTTGGCAGAACACCTAGCTTTTAAAGGGCAACTAAAGTCTAAAATAGAATAATGTTAGAAATGCTGTATTTTGTATACTAAATATAAACATGAACTTACTGCACCAGAAGCTTAATTAAACTTATGATTTAAATGAGTTGGCTCAGGGGGCTGTCATCTTGTAACTTTGTTAAACATCTTTGCAATAGCAAGATTACGCACATGCTCAGTGTGGTCTGGGCTTCAGTTGGGAGGTTAAGCTTAGGGATCCTCATAAATGATCAAAACAGCACAGGTCAAATAATATCTGCCAGAAGCCGATACAGCAAGAATGATTAATAATCAGAATATACAGACTGCACTGGGTCTGTGGATACAAATCTACACAGTTGTTACAGGGAAACAAACAAAGCTGCTCCCTTCCCCCTGTCGTTTGAAAGTATAATCGTTTCCCTGCACAGCAGTTAGGGACCGTCAGAAGTTTCCTAACTGTAGCTGTCAGAGCAAGTAAAACAAAGGGTGAATTTCACTGCATATTGTCAGGTTTCTTATAAAAACGGTACACATTTTTTAATTTAAGTATATTGGAGATAGGTTTCTTTTTCATTAAAGAAAGTAAAAATGGGATTTTATTTTTTTGCCTTTACATCCCCTTTAAAAAACAATTAAAAATTACCCCCAAACAAGGAATTCATAAAGAAGAACTGCTTTGAGGCCAGTGAGAGCAAGATCCAAGGAGTTGGTGAGTAACATGTTGCTCGTGAGCCACTAATTGGGATCACTGCTGTACAGCCTCAAAATTCTGGAGAACAATATGGTTTTAACAGGGGAGATAACAGAAGTGTGCTTTAGAAAAAAACCAAGCAAAAGGCAGAAACTTGGAAAATAACAACTGAAGGTGAGGCTATTATGAAGATCTGTATATGAACAAAACCTGCGCTAATGACAAATGTGGGGAATGGGAACCCTTTTATGATATAGGTTATTACATTATATATGCTGTTGCACAGGGAACAGTTGCATACCACAGTTCCAGCAAGGGCAGATATGATTCTACCGATGGCAACAATATTTGGGCATCAATGCATTCTCTCTCATGCAGGAATAATAAGTTATTCAGCATGAGTTCATTCAAAGGTAGATCCCAGCGATGCAGTGGGGAGGGGGTTTGCACCTCCCAAACTGGGATTGCAGTTTCTTCTCGTGAAGATAGTGATCTCGACTTTGAGACAAGAGGATAGGAGATTCAAACTCCAACAGTCCCCAGTAAGCTACAAGGTGCTGTAGGGTGGTAGAAGCCTCAATCAAACTACCCTTTCCAAATAAACCCCCAGTATAATCAACTACTTATAATATGTACGTTTGAGATATAGGCTGCAGGATAGGGAGGTCTGTTTGCTTATATGGCAAGTTCTATTGATTTTGCTCATGTTAAGAAAAAAATGACATATGCAAGTGTCCAGTAGTCAAAAGTGAATACCCACAATCTACAAACATGCCCCCCCCCCGGGTCAGAAAGTAAGGGCTCTGAATATAATGGTTTTATGTGAAACCATTAAAGAAATGTGTTGGGAAATTGAAACTACTTCATTAACCTTTACTTTTATTTTTTTTAAATGTGTCCAGTGTCCCTGCAATGGAAACAATACCCCAGTGGTGCCTGTAACACCCGTGGAAGTATTAGGATGCAAAATGTTATAGCATTTTATTTTTTACAAAAAAGGATATTTTCAAATACCAGACAACCACATTACCTTGTTAAGAGAATTAACCTGAATATTCTTTGCCCCAATGTCTCTTAAATCTCGTTCAGCATCATACTTTAAGTCATTTGAGACACTAAACCTGTATTTAAAAAACAAAACTAGGTTAAGGTTTGATTTAACTTGGATATACAAGGGGTAGCATCCATCTCCACCCTTTCCCTCTCCATTATAATTTTCACCCCAAGATTTTAGCAATAAATCCTTTAAAAAAACTGAACCAAAATAAATTTTTGCGTAAAAACAAATTAATTTCTCACCATAAGGACCTTTTCCTACTGAGTAAATAATTTTCAAATATGATTCCAGCTATCGTTCTTCCTTTGCCAACTCCTGCACCATCACCAATCAAAAAGCCAGCTCTCTCCCCGTTAGGCAAGAAAGTTTCATGTTGCTATAAAAAATGGCACAATGATTTAAAATACAAATACCCTGTGTACAGAATAAAATGAAAGCATGGTTTGAAACATTCACACATTTATATTTATTATACCCAAGAATTTTAACCATCTTTTTCAACCATACAATAAGGGTTTTTTGTATGCCGTACGTTATAAGATGTAATACATTTAACACTATAGGCAACAACACACAGGTTGCTTTACAGCCCGCAGGAAAAACTTAAAGATGGGCTGGATCACTTTCATGGATGCTGTATTTTAAAATGAATGTGGGTAAATTGCCTGGCATGACTGGCCGAGAAGAAGAAATATAAAAGGGATACTGTCATGGGAAAAAAAAAATTTCCAAAATGAATCAGTTAATAGTGCTGCTCCAGCAGAATTCTGAACTGAAATCCATTTCTCAAAAGAGCAAACAGATTTTTTTATATTCAATTTTGAAATTTGACATGGGGCTAGACATTGTCAATTTCCCAGCTGCCCCAAGTCATGTGACTTGTGCTCTGATAAACTTCAATCACTCTTTACTGCTGTACTGCAAGGTGGAGTGATATCACCCCCCTCCCTTTCCCCCCTGCATTAGCCAAACAAAAGAACAATGGGAAGGTAACCAGATAGCAGCTCCCTAACACAAGATAACAGCTGCCTGGTAGATCTAAGAACAGCACTCAATAGTAAAAACCCATGTCCCACTGAGACACATTCAGTTACATTGAGAAGGAAAAACAGCCTGCCAGAAAGCATTTCTCTCCTGAAGTGCAGGCACAAGTCACATGACCAGGGGCAGCTGGGAAATTGACAATATGTCTAGCCCCATGTCAGATTTCAAAATTGAATATAAAAAAATCTGTTTTCTCTTTTGAGAAATGGATTTCAGTGCAGAATTCTGCTGGAGCAGCACTAATAACTGATTCATTTTGAAAAAAAAAATTTTCCCATGACAGTATCCCTTTAAATAAGGAGGAAAAAAAAAAACAGGGGTGGGGGATAGGAGTCTACCCAAAGACTATGGGACCATAAAGATGACCATGGAAACTTACTTATCTGCCATTATAACTTAAACCATTCTTGAAAGCATTAAAAATGTATAAAAACATTATAAATAGTTTTACAAACCTGTGCGGCATAGGTCACAGCTTCTAACTGAAGAGCAGACAGCCAACCATTATCAATAGTTTCCTCTGGTATAGTTGTCTGAAACCAAACATCTGGAGGTTTTACACTAGACAGAGAGCTGGTTTCTACAACAGGGTCAGGGTGACGAAGCCCAACTTTCACTGAAAGAACAAGATAATTCTAGTAATTAGTCTCATGTACATGAAATTAAAAATGCAGATTCTTGGGCTCACCAATTCCCAGTAAATATTCTGTCTAGTGTTAGGCAGAGGACAAATGAGGCGCAGGCGATCCACTCAGTTGTTACTCTGCACAGACACACTAAATAATTATTTACGCAAAAATGTTGTTTCTGTGTAGATATCTACTCAATACATGGGGAGGCCAATTTATCCAAATTATTTCATTAATTTCTGAAAAATACTCCAACTAAAGCCGCACAGGTTTTTTCCCCTTAGTTATCAATACATTTCCCAAACATTTCCTGTGTGGGAAAACCCCAAAAAAATTGAGAAAAAAATGAATCGTATGAATTAAACGGATTTTCCACCTGAAAACAACGAAATCTTCGGATTATTGCATGAAACCCAATGCTGATCAAAATACACTATCGTTGGGACTTCTCCCATGACTTATATGCAACCTCGGCAGGTCTGAGATGCCGGATTTTCAGATTCTGACTTTTTACATCCTCATGATATAACAAATCCCGAAAAATGTGTGTTTTTCCACTAAAAATTTGAATTTTATAGTAAAAAAAATAAACCACTCAGTGTCTGTCTGCAGTGTGCACACAACTTGCTGAGTGGATTAGAGTGCATCAGCTTCTCTTTGCCTGGAGGTTAGACAAAGAGAAGCTGAGACTGCGCCTCATGTGAAACTCTCCACTGTCCTATTAAAGGCAACAACTTATATTAAAACATATCTATAAAGCAAATACATATCTAGTAAAACAGTCCCTTGCACTGGGTAACTAAGCTAGCATAAATCCATATTGAAGCCAAAACAAATCCTATTGGGTTTTAACATATAAGTTATTTTTTAGTAGCCCTAAGGAATGATCCCCCAAATTATGTAAACACCCCTTGTATGAAAAATATTAGGTCCCAAACATTTCAGATACAATGTCCCTTACCAGCAAGCATTTAATAGTTTATATGCCAAACAAGGAGAGGTACAATTTGTTGAGTATCAGTCCCCATTGCACTAAGCAGATTCTTAGATGAATGCCATTTAAAAAACTTTTTCTTTAATAATGCATCTAATTAACATAACATTTTCCTATAATATTGCTACCTGTTAAGTCACATTTCCAACTATCTTTAAAGTACATGTAAACCCCTGATACAAAAATGTAATCAGTGAAATCTTTAGGATACCTGCCACTCTGGTTGTTAAAAGGATAACAGTAAGGCTACAGCATCCCCTTAATCATTTTGAAATCCTTCTCCTCCTCTAACTCACTTGGCCCCCTCACTCAGGAATTTACTTTAGCTGTTGGCTACGGAGCATGCTCAGTTCTTCTCAGCACAAGATTACTAAACACACCCTCCAGTCTAACAGCCAATGAAGAGACAGCATTGCTGGTTCCCATAGAAACGCTAGCTTTCTGATCCTATTTTTTTCTCCTAAGCACCTCTCCTGAGCTCAGCTTAACCATTACAGTGCTCAACCCCAGCAGAACTTTTTATAAAAGTATGTTGTGCCTGTGTAAACCTGCATTCTGCATTGCATGGACTTTACAGCATACATGTCTCAAGGAAAATATGATGACACTGGCAAATGGAGGGGGTATATGCAGTACAAATGATGTGGCTTGGGTGGGGAAGATATGCCCAACTAATATACATGGTAGGAAAATGTAGGCTGTGATCTATGATACTTGGCACACCACACAAATAAAGGGAACAAATAAACTTATACGTTCAAAATAGGTTCAATTAACTCAACTAAAAACTGCAACGATTGTAGCTTTCTCTTCAAGAGGTTGCTTTTACATACACAAAGACGTTGGAGAATTGATTACATTTTATGCTGTCTAAAATAATTGTGCTCTGAGTGGAAACAATGGACAATTTGCTGATCAGAAAACTTGCACGAACAAGTTAAACTGGTCTTCAGCTAGGATATGATTAGCACATATCCTGGCTGTGCTTGTACAAGAAAGTATGTTTGCATTAGCCAATAGTAGTGATGTGTCTAGAACTGCAGAATGCAACTGTTAGCGATCACAACTGCTTGTGGCGATGTGTAATTCCTAAAATAATACTGGATATGTTCTAAAATATAATTATTTCAGCAATGGTACAGATACTCAGCAATCTGTCTCTACCGTCAACTTAGTGTTAGAATGTTTTATTTTTTTTTTTTTAACCAACAGACACACACAGTCTAGAAAAGGGAAGCACAAACTAAGAGACTTATTGATCATGATTTTTTAAAAAAAAAAAAAGAGAAAAAAAAAAAATGCACTAGGCATCACTATGTTAAAAAAATTTTGCATTTATCAATCAGTGTATTGATTTTCAGCGATGATGTAATCTGTGTTAAAATCCGGTGAATAGTCAAAATGGTAGGGTTTTATTCACTAAATTGTAGGGGTTTAAACTCCCCCCATAAGCGTAACCAAATTCTTAATTCAAGTCCAAAACTGAAATTCTGTTTTGTCAGGAAACCCACTTTTGCAAAACAAACGCCCCTAAATTCTGTAACAAACGTTTTCCCCACAACTACCATGCCTACGCCCAGTACTCTCCGCAATGTTGGAGGCAATACGGCCAAACTGGCTCTCTTATCCATATATGGTGGTCCTGTACCATAATAGGCCCTTTCTCCCGGAAAAGTGTGTTGGCCTGAATAAAAAGCTTTTGCTTTATATCTTCAACTCAGCTGCCAATATGATTGCCTGAACCTGGAAACAACCTATAACCCCGGACATACACCTTATTAACCAACTCAGCACAAGAGAGAGCATGGAGAGGATGGCAGCAATCAGGGCAGCCATCAGGGGGGAGAGTTGTAAGGGGCCCCGAGGGTAAGGGGGGCCCGGCCACACCACACTTTCTTGATTAGCTGGGCGCCCCTGCTTTCTGAGAGCTGCTGACTATGGGAAGACAGGACGGGAGCACAAGGGGAGGTATCTTCTGTTCATTACTTCCCCTTATTGGTCACTGAGTTTAAGTCCCGGTTGAGCTGCTCAGGGATTGGATAGCTGAGGTTTGAATTTCTCCTCCAGCTCATCCAATCACCATGCAGCTTTACCAGGACTTGCAATTCTGTGACCAATAAGGGAAGAAAATGTTGTCACTGGAAGAAGATGCAGCCACCTGTGCTCCCCTCCTCCCTTCTGAAGTTGGCAGCTCACTGACAGCAGGTGGGCCACACTAATGAAGTAAGTGTAACATGGCAGGGCCCCCCTAAAGGTGACCCTTTGTGGTCCCTGTTGTGTGGTGGGGCCCAGGGCACCAAATTTTTTTTAAACTTCTGGGGAGTGCAAGTTTTTTTGGACGTTTAATGGGGGCTCTGGCCACCAATTTTTTGTCCCCATGTGGGGTCCTAGCCACCAATATTTTTTGATGGGGGGCCCTGACCACAAATGTTCTTTTCAATGGGGGGGCCCTAACCACCAATATTTTTTTATTAACATGTGGGAACCATAGCCACCAATGTTTTGTTTTTTTTTAGTGTGTGGTGGGGGGGTGGACCTGTGGGATGGGGACCTGTAGGTGGGGCTTGTGGTGGGCGCAGCCCTGGGGGCCCAGGAAATGTTTTCGTATGGGACCCTGCGATTTCTCATTGTGATTCTTTCCCCACTAGAACATACTTGCTGCTTGAATTTTTCCCATTGACTTTAATGTATTACACAAGGTCTGAACTGTGGAAAAAGAAGGTTGTCATATCCTGTGTTTGGGTGGTGTAAAATAAAACAATTTGCCATAAATTTTACACAGATTTTTAAAATTCTTTTATGATATAGACCCAAAAATGTATATGGCCCAACTGTCAAAAATCTGAATCAAACTCTTGCATACAGAGATTGCCAAGAGAGGGATTGAAGTGAATATTAAGTGATTATTTCACAAATGTTTAAGAATGTATAATTGATTTAAAAAGTTTCCTATTTCCATAATGAAGTGCATATTACATTATCATTTTTGCTTTAGTACCCCTTTAACATCATTACATATTACTGTACTACTGCTTTGGAGCACTCTGCCATTTACGGTCACGTACGGCTCCCTAAACTCAGAACAAGTC
Organism: Xenopus laevis; assembly: GCF_017654675.1. Lineage (NCBI taxonomy): Eukaryota > Metazoa > Chordata > Amphibia > Anura > Pipidae > Xenopus > Xenopus laevis. Next base: position 149,611,349 of record NC_054372.1, on the reverse strand, counting down.
CTAGGCTCCCTGTCACGGCTCAATCTTTCATCTGTAGCAGCCGCCTTTGGCCTTGGGAGGAGCCCTCAGCTACTCATGTGCCACCAGGCCTCAACTTGAGAGGAGCAAAGCAAGTGTTCTGAACAAGCAACGTGGCACGAATGTTAATAAGGTTGGACAGAAAGCAACAGTTCAAAGAGTAAACGAAAAACATGGTCAGGAAGGCCGGGCTCGGTACAGGCAGAGTTCAAGCAAGGTCAGACAGGATGGGGTCGGTACAGGCAGAGTTCAAGCAAGGTCAGACAGGCAGCGGTCAGTACAGGCAGCGTTCAAGAATAGTCAGGCAGGCAAGGGTCAATATCAGCAGAGTTCAGAATAGTCAGGCAGGCTTCAAAAACCAGAACAACACAGACAGAATAGCACCCAGGAAACTCAAATTAGACCTAACAATGGGCAGCAATCACAAGCCTAAAGCCCCTTTAAATAGTTTGAATTTCACAAAACGGACGTGATCACATCATGCACACGGCACGTAAAACCTGGAAGTGCACGCCCTAGGAACCACGAGAGGAGAAAGCACACGCCAGGCGTCCCCCCGCCGCCCCCCTAGACCACCAGGGTATGTCACATTTACCGTATGGTTTGCTAGCTGTGTGCACCTGGCTTACATTCCAATATTTGTGCTTGGGACAATGTTTTTGCAAATCATTGTAAATTTATTTTATGCATTCTGTTCAAACAACACAAGCTTTAGAGTACCAGCAAACTTACATTTTATGGGCATGTACTCAGCATAGGTCTCTGCATGCCCCATTTCATCTTCATCTTCCTCTTCAGGTTCTTCCTCTTCTTTAACTGGGACTTTCTGTTAAATGATTAAATAGGATTTTGATTGGTAAGAGTGTAATCAAAAGCTTCAACTTATTTGTAAAGCTTTACATCATTATCCTGTGCTACTTTTTAAAATAAGCTAAACACCTTTATTTTATAAATGGTTTATTTGGCCTATGACAGACTTGGGCTGAAGCATTCATTCCTGAGATAACCCAGATGACAGCGCAAGTGTGCCTGGGATACATATTTCCTATTCATTCATCTTGAATGCAGCATGTGCCATAGGCAGTTCAAGAGTATGTTTTATTGCCCTTTTTAACTGTCCATAAAAGTCAAAATGTATGCTACCACAGTGAATCTAACACAACTATGGTTGCATGGCAGGATCTGTGTATTTTAGCATCATTAAACAGACTATGTATATTTGCATTCAACCCCACAATCCAAACTTTCAAGGTATAGACATCTGCATTTACATTTAATAAGCTTCTACAGAGAGAAGTTAATGGACATAAGGCTAAATTCACCACATATTTTTACGAGAACTCCTCATACTTTGGAAAAGTGCTACTATTTATCCATCAGAATTAAACATTGCTGGCAAACTCAGAAGCATAACAGACAATGAGAATAATTTTACACTCACATTCGTAGGAGAAAAACTTCTCATTTTGAGATCCTCATTGATCCATATCCTTGTTACCTCCTTACTAGAAATATCTTTCTTTGTTCCATTGGGTAGGTCAACTATAGAAGAAATCAAGACATAAATGAGAACATTTAAACAAATAAATTAAAAACACAGTAAAACTTTATCATGACCATGAGCACAATAATCATTTTCTATGGTGCTACGCAATATGTTGGCGCTATATAAATACATGTTAATAATATGGGGTTGCAGTGCATTTCCTTAATCACTGCATAAAGAACAGCAAAACATGACAATTTTCATATATGGTTTGAAGCCTTTTCAATATCATGTAATAAAATTTGATAAAGAAATACATTTCAAAATAAATATTTCATTACTTTAAATGTTTGCTGCTTCTGTGAATGAGCTAAAAGAGAAAGATGTGATCTTTGCCGACAGCTTAGTGGTTTACATGGCTCTCCCATTTACACCTACTACAGGTATGGGACCTATTATCCAGAATGCTCGGGACCTGGGGTTTTCCAGATAACGGGTCTGTCCGTAATTTGGAATTTCATACCTTAAGTCTACTACAAAATCATGTAAACATTAAATAAACCCAATAAAATGGTTTTGCTTCCAATAAGGAATAATTATATCTTTGTTGGGATCAAGTACAAGCTACTGTTATATTATTATAGAGAAAAAGGAAATCACTTTTAAAAATTTGGATTATTTGATTACAATGGAGTCTATGGGAGATGGCCTTTCCGTAATTCGGAACTTTCTGGATAATGGGTTTCCGGATAACGGATCCCATACCTGTACTGTATTTCATTAAAGGGAAGCAATGTACTACCAAAGCCACTTAAAGAATTGTCACAATGCCATTAATCTGTGGTTATTACCTTTTTTTTTTTAAAAAAGTCAAGTAAAACCTACAGCTGAAGATTAGTATAAAGCAAAAAATGTAAACATTTCATTCATGAAAGTTTGCCTTAATTAATGAAGGAAACAGGACAGTAAAACCAAATGGGTGCACACATCACCAATTTAAGGAAGTGATCTGAAAACTGCATTACAACTGTGTGTGCGCATTTCCCAGAATATACAGAATGTCCGCCCTTACCTGACTTGGTTGGGCATACTACCTTTGGAGATAATATTAGAAACTCTGCAAAAAAAATTGACAAGTATAGATAGCATCTACTGAAATGTTTGCCAGAACAGAACAGCCATATAGGATTTACATAGCACCTGACAAAAGTTTGTAGCACACATAGGCAGAAAATCAAAGTTAGACATAAAAGGAAATAACATTTAGCCACTGAGTATTGCTGAGAAAAATACTGTTGTGAGTCTAGCTCTGTGTAAAGCACAAAAATGGGCACGGTCAGTAGTTTTCATCTAGCAAATTATTTCTTTATACCTATGCAGCCTATGGGGTAAGTTTATCATCAATCTTAGCAACAATTTCCATTATTTAAAAGTGCTTGAAGGGGAATGATCGCGAAAATGAAAATTTAATATGAGCTTTCAACTGAAATAAGAAATTTTACAATCAATTAAAAATTCAGCATCCTTTCTGAAATAATCAAGTTTATCTTCACTATTCCTCTCTCAGCATCTGTTTCTCTTCATTCTGTCTTCTTGCAGCAGTTGGGTGTAAGGTATTCATTGACAGTTGGATCCAATGTATCTTATAGGAGTGATTTTAATAGAGTGAGCTCTAATACAACTTCTTGGCAAAAGGAGCCCCCCAATAAGATATACTGGATCTAACGGTCAAATATATGACACCCACTTCCTGCATGAAAAGAGAATAAAGAGAAACAGATGGCGAGAGAGAAATAGTAAAGATAAACTTTATCCTATGCTTTAAAAAATGTGCAAAGTGTCAGCATAGTATTTGTAAATACTTACTAGCAGCTGTTGCAACAGGCTGTGCTATGTTTGAAGGTGGCTTCAATTTCATTAGCTTATTCAAACTGCTAGTTTTCAGTAGATCTTTCAGTTGTATTTGATCTTTAGATGGCACAGCAGTCACTGTAGTCTGTACAACAGGTGCAGCTGTGGATGGTCTTGTTGTTGAGTTGGTTTGCAGGAATTTGGTTACTGTGATTGTCTGCCGAGTTGTGGTTACCGGTGTGTTCTTTGTCATTACAATTGTGTTACCCAGTGTCGGTAATTGGTTAATTTGATTAAGTACAAAGGTTGTTGTTGATGGTGGCTTAAAAAAAAAAAATATAAAAAAAAAGCATCAGAAGAGGATAAACAAGATTAAATTAAAGGGGAACTCGAGCTCACAAACAAAAATTTTATAAAGAGACCCATATTAACACAAACACCTAATATAATATCCTATCACAGTTACCTGTTTATTCAAAAAGTATGAATAAATGCCATTTTCAATGCTGAAATCCAGCTATTTAACAGTTCTGCATTATTTGAAATCCTGGCAGGGAATGAGGGACTAAATACTCATGTTACAAATTGTAACAACTTCTCCACAGTTTACAGAGCAAAGAATAAACTCTTAGGGGCACTTTCAGGGGTAATGAACTATGCAAGGGGAAGCAGGGAGGGGGGGGACTACCTAGGGTAGTAGGAAGAAGCTTTTTTTATTGGGTAGATTTATTTCTCCTTTAAAGGAAAATGAAACCCTAAAATTGTGTATTTTATATAAAGGTATGCGCTCCATTATTTGAAAACTCATTATCCAGAAAGCTCTGAATTATGGCCATCTCTCATACACTGCATTTTATCCAAATAATCCAATTTTTTTAGTAATGATTTCCTTTTTCTCTGTAATAAAACAGTCAATCAGTGGGGAAAAAAAGAGCTGCAAAGCAGGAAGTAGTGTTCTACTATTATGTTAGACATCTGGTCACTCCAGCCTTTATAAATTACATTTATGGCAAACTAAATATATTTTTAAAACATTTTTATTTGTACAGTCTATTTACCTGTTTTTTCTACTGATTTATTCCTTTAAAAAAAGCAAACACACACCTTTTTATTTATTTATTTTACTTGAGTTCATTTTGATTGGTGCGTATATAAAAAGTGCATAAACACTATATGAATTTTCAAAAAATATACATAAATGTTTTTACAAGCAGCCACTTTCTTGTGTATTCTCTACAGTACACATGACTTCAGTTGCCAATAAGGAAGATGTTAATTCCTATATTAGATCCACCTAGCAATGCCCATGTGATGAGCAGGAGAAATCATTCAAACAGTTTTTGGGATACTGCCTGCACCCAACAGCCTTTTGCAACCTACATTTCATAATTGTTTTAGTTAGTATTAATAAGGATTAGTTTGGGGTATTTCTGTGTAAAATGCTAAAAAAACAGTACCAGCACACTGGGCTACAACAGAACAGTAAAAGTCTGCACTGCTCTGCAAATAAGCCATTTTTGATAAATCTTTAAATTAATAATATGTAAGATAGTAAAATTTAATTTGAAATAACTTTCTTAAATGGGAACTCCACAAAAACATAAGCTTTTTAAAAAGTAAACATAATTTAAAGCAACTTTGCAAATACATAATTTAAAAAATATGTAGACTTTTCATAATTTTTAATGGTTTCTGACGGTTCCCTAGCCCCCTGCTCTACTGCTGATCTTTCTGACTGCTATTCCTTTGTATCAACAGCCAGCTGTCCTCAGCCTGCATCCTCCAAACTAGTGATGTGCAGGCCTTCATTCACTACTCCAAATCCCACAATTCCCTGCACACATGATTTCAATAAGGAAAGGAGCATCACAGTGCAATGCATTGTGGGTTATGTAGTTCCTGCATGCTGTCTGTAAGCTGTTGAGTAGTAGTTACAATTTGTAACATAAGTGGTTTAGTCCCTCCTTCCCTGCCAAAATTTCAAATGATGCAGAAAGAGAAGAACTGTTAAACAGCTGGATTTGAGCTGAAGAAACGGGTAACTGTGATGGATATATTAAGGGTTTCTATGTTACGTGGGCCTCTTTATCAAATTTGGTTTGGAAGCCGGAGTTTCCCTTTAAAATGTAATTCTTACCCTAACATTCAATAAAGTTGAGGCAGATGCAGCCACTTGCTCTTGCTTAGCAGAAACAGATGACTCATTTTCCTTGCTGCCTCCCAATCCATTAATTGACTAGAATAAAATAAAGACCAATATTCCCAAAAGTATAAATGTATACGAATTTAATATGAATAATTGTTTTAAAATATTGTTAAAGCATTTAGCGGTCCTTTATACTCCTCTTTTAAAAGGACTTGTTGTTTAGAGTCAAGAAGACACAATCTTGCTCTGTGTTACAATGCATACCTGTCACATACCCTTGAACTGCAAGCCACACACACTCACTCTTTGTGTATCTGGCTTGATTAAACATACAATCTACCAATGCACATCAGCAATGCATTTGTAGTTCTTCTACACTTCTTGTTACGATCATTCAGGCTGTCTCCTGATTGCTCAGAACAAAAAAATATTTACATCCATTCAGCCTGAAGACCAATCAGTCAGATACTGTACAGTGTCAAACTATGCATGGATGTCTAAATAGAAAGCCAGATTTCAACAGTGCTCCAGGTTGCTCCCTTTTAAAATTATAGGGCCAACAGTTTGGGAGGAGCCCAAGTTGCATTTAAATTTATGGGATATCATTCCAAATGAATTTACGGACTAATTAGAATTTGTAACCCTCGCCTTATAAACTTTCCTATTTGTGAATTTGAAAAAAATGTCTGCTAACATTCTTTCAAAGGAGAGCATTTTTAAATTATTATTTGCTATTCACTCTACACAAACATAGACACACACTTACCTGCTGAATGGATGGCACTGGTGTTGGGGCAGTAAGGCCAATATCTAAGGAATCACCATCAAAAAGGTCATTGGGACTTATCCCACTTTCACTTAGAGCAGCAAGTAATAAATCTTGACCTGGATCCATCATCTAAAAAAAAAAACACAAAATCTATCAGAAATAGATTAATAATTTATTAATGTAAACAAGTTACAGAAATTAGAGTAATACAAAAATGCTATTGGGCTGCGGTGACCTACGGTAAATCAAGTATACAATGAATAAGGTGCCTTGGAGCAAAACTGGAAGAGCCAGACTCTGGCATCACCAAAACAAACCTTGTATTCAGACTTTAAAATGCAAATAAAGAATTTAAGACTTAAACATATAAGCCTTAAATATTTACATTTTATGTACTCTGAAATACCATGTTACCAACAAAAAAACAGGACAAACCATCAGGATATGTAACTAAATGTACCATTATAAATCTATTAGTTTGCCCTGTTTTATACCAAACTTACATGAGAAAATAGAGATTATTAATTATGACATACAACTGGCACTGGTATCTAACAAAATTCTTCAAGTGCTGTACTAAAAATACCCTTACCCTTATTTTTCTTGCACCAAACTTGCAATTACATCAACCAACATTAAAATCAATTTCAAGATATTTAGTCTAAATAATTAGAATATTCTACACAGGCTATTATATGAATGATGCACTCGCTTTACAACTGGCAGATCATATCTCTCTTGAGCAAGAACAAAATATCTGAGGTGTTTAAAAGTTACATAAAAATATACAAAAAATGAAGGTGTATATAAGAAAAAAATAGCATAACCAGATCCATTACTGGGTTAGTAAGCAGATTCCAATAAACTTGGGGAAAAAATTGTAAAAGTCCAACTTAAAATGATCAACATAAATAAACAATAATAACAATATACAAGTGAGGAGATGTATGGACAAAATTGGTATAAAGCCAATATGTGTAGTCGGTTCATGGCTTTCCATCACATATAAATCCCCTTAATTTGTCAGATCATGTTCAAAATATTGCAACTATTATTTATACAGCAAAATAACAAAGATCACATTGAAACAACTTAATGTGGCAAAAAAAAAGTATCAATGTGATGACCACGATTCTCCTCAACCTTCTTCCTTACCACGTGCTGTAAGAACATAAACTTCCGGGTTGGGCCAAGATGACTAATGTAATGTCAATGATTACAGGACAGGCAATAATTCCAGGCTTCTAGGACAGCCAAGCACGTTAAAATGGAAAACTCAGACTATAAAATCGTGAAAACGCTTTATACAATGCAGAACCCTTTAAGACAAGGCCCTTCGTCAGCAAGTGCGGAACTCCAAGTCTCAGCACAACCTTTACAGAGCAAAGCAGGTCGGGAAGCGTTGTGTTTGGGCTAATATTACACAACACAAGTGACACCGCGCGTTTCCAAGGGCAGTGATGTACTAGTTGTGGCTTCGGGGCATGTTCCTACAGCTCCCACACTGGCACAGATGTACAACTCCAGTAAGCACACACATACATACATACATACATACATACATACATACATACATACATACATATACTGCGGAGACGTCGCTCCAGTAACTGATAGAGAAGCAATAGTTAGTTAAAGCAAATGGCAGCTCCAAGTACTACGTGTGCCCATTGCTAGGCAGTGGCTTATGATACACGTGGATCGGGGACAAGGTTTCTCTAGAGGACATATGGGGAAATAAAACCTGGGCCACGTTGCTCTGATTCTTACGGGGGTACCGTCATTTGCGCCTCTAGAAATCACAGGCAGCGCTGGGAAGCTCGGTGGGGCCTTACCGAAACCTTCCAGCAGTCCGGCTGTGAATAAAACTCTTGTTCCTTCCTCTTTTGTGATGCCTGACGACCCCCTGTCCTTTGTTATTATCCCAAGTACATTTAGACTTACAATGCAATTCCGTATTCCTCTTCGTGTCAACCGCTCTGTCAGTATGGAAAGTGCTGCTGTTTCCTCAAACCTGACGCTTTCTACCTCACGGCCGCCATCTTTACCGGGGAAACACCAAAGTGCAGTACCACGTGACGCGTAAAGGCCTTGGCCTGTTTACCCCCAAGAACTCCGTCCAGCAGGTTCACCGTTCGTTCGCCCGTGTATCCTTCGACCTATTCTTTCTACCAACGCACATACCATGTCCACCCGTCTGTCTGTTGATGTTTTTCTACATTTCATTATTATTGTTTTTTAGGTTACGAGGAGCGGGAGGCGATTGACAGTCACGTGACCCACAGCTGCACCTCCTTCTCGGAAGTGATGTTGATGGGCGTTTTGGGGAAAAGGGTACATCCGTAGGAAGCAACCATCTTGGGAAGGTCAGACAGAGTATCGGAAATTATAATGTAATAAGTGTGTCAGTTGCTGATATAGTTTGATCATGTGTAGCAATTCAGTGATGTATTACAAAACTTTATTAATAAAGGCGAATACATCTTTTTTATACAGGTCATGTAACTCCGAGGTAACTTCTAATATCCTCAAATTTTGCAACAGGGGTACTTTATTTATTATAATACACAACTTTCAGTGAGTCATGTAACAGAAATTACATCAGAACTCACCATTTATAACCGATGACATCAGAACTCACAGTTTATAAGGATATAATTTACAAGATATTCATGGCTTTTGTGTATTGTATATATATCATGCGTCATTATATTTATATATTATATTAAATTTTTATTGGCCAGGCCGGTAAAATAAAGACCAGGTGGCAACCCCAGTTGCCACCCTGCAGTAATGTTTACCAGCATACCTAGATGCAACTTTACAAATTTACCAGCCAAGGGGGTTGTGAGTATACAGACAGCTTCCAAAGTAAAACTAAACATATATCTTCAACTTCAGGCAGGTAAGTTTGTTAACAATCATCAAAACTTGAGCAAATTTTTCACCATAACAACTCAAACAGTTTAAAGATACACCATGTCTGCTAGGACAGAAAATAGTCTTCTTGCCAAAGGTTCATTTGTTACTTAAAAGGACATTCCTGTTTGCAATACACTGGTCAATTAAATAATTTTGTACTCTTGGAGTTGCCCAAATGTATACGATTTAACACTAACTCAGTCTTCATTTACCTTAAGGTATCATCGCTGTTCAAATATTCCTGTATTGAAAAACGATTCAATAAAAAACAATTTTTTTAATCATTTTATACGATTTTCAGAATATGAATGCCAGATATTCACAACTGATGGTCTGAAATGTTTATCTGCTGGTGCATCAAGGGCATAACTACAGAGGAAGCAGACACTGCAGCTGCAGGGGGCCCAGAAGGTATAGGGGGACCACAAGGTTCTAATTAGTGAGCAATATGCAGAAGTGAAGAGTAGCTGTGGATACTGAACACTTCTTGTAATTCAGATTGTTCAGGTTGCTGGACCATACAAACAGAACAATTCAAGGGCTGCCATTCCGCGTATGGCTCCCAGTATGGTAACTGTTGGCTCAAAGTCCCATACAGCCATCTTTGTACATGAAGGCACAGTGGAGCTCATTTATAAACCCTGGGCAAATTTACATCTATGTAGTCATCCACAGGGCGATCAGTAATCAAGGGGCTCCATACTAATAAGTAAGCAGAGCAACTGGTCACCCACAGAGTGATCAGTAACCAAGGAGCTCCATACTAATAAGTTAGCAGAGCAACTGGCTCCCCTGGCCCTGGGTGGCGGATCATGGTAAAAAGTTAAGTGGACCCACAATCGGGGTGATCCTGGCCCCTCCGCTGCCTGAGACAGCTTGCAGTAGCTGCTGCCCCCCTGCCCTGTACGCTCACTTTTTTGTGCCGGAGGGGGTCCACGAGGGCGGCAGAGAGGGCCAGGACGCTAGCAGAAGCTAGAAGAGCCGAATTTCCAGTCTGAAAAATGGAAATTCGGCTCTTAAAGTACCAGGAGCGGCATTTTTGCTGCCCCTGGTACCTAGTGGGGCCCTGCCGCCTGAGGCGAAATTCTCAGTTCACCTCATTGGCGAAGCGCCCCTGCCCACAATACCTTTCTAACAAACAGTCCTGTCTCTGATCTGCCAAGAACATGCATTTTGGCTACTGGAACTTACATGCTCCCTTTCAATGAGGATCTTCCTGTTGATGTCCATAATATTCAGTCTCTGCAAATGTTTTTATCTGTACTTTACATGGGATCTTATTTACCAGAGCTACAATTTAGGATATTTCCTGACAGTATCTGTGTTCTTAGCAGATTACCTTTAGATTCCTTTAGATTCTGTCTTTTAGCAACTTTTTTTTTCATTTTTACATTATCAAGACTGAGGTTTGTGCCACTTTTCTAGGGAAAAAAAACATCTACCATCATCTATTAAATCAAAAGTTAACAAATTATGGGACAATTCCACTGGGAGATACCAAAGGACTGGGCTGATGCAGTGCCAGACCTAGGGTCGCCCGCTGCTCTCCTCATGCACGCACTCCCCCCCCCATGAGCATGGCACACCGGAAAGACACCAAATTCTGAATTTCAGATGTCCCCAAACTAGGGGAAGACAGGCAAAAGAGGTATGTGCCCTGTGCCCCCTCCAGCATTGTACCCTAGGCATGTTGCCTACCCCTAGTTCTTTCCCTGAACAGAGGGGCTCAGTCTGAACACTGATTCATGTTGCAATTGGTGTGGTGTCTTCTATATTGTCATCAAATTATATAAATTATGTGGTATTCTGTAGTCACATAATTAATAACTGCCAGTCCACAGTTAAAGTAAATGTTGGGATGACTTATTCTCTTCTATATATTAATGGAACCGTTGAAAGATGACCATTAAAGGACATCAACCCAAAAAAAAAATTTTTTTCTTGTCTAATTAGAACACAATTATAAGAAACTTTCCAATATGAATTCATTCAAAAATTATTAGTTATTAAAGTTATTTGTAAATGTAATTGTTATTTAAAGCTTCATTTGCTTAACTCCTGGTTGTTACTTTTTTAAACAATGTTGCAAAAGCCAGTCTCCTCCAGCGAGACAGGTCTGTCAATCAGTTGGCTTGTGTTACATTGATTCAGAAGCCAGAGCCACCAAGGCAGAGAATAGAAAGGGAAAAACACTGCTTTCAAAAGCAATACAAATAGCTTATAAACCATAGACATTCTGACACGAATGTATAATGCAAAGCTGCTGTAATGGAAACAGAAGTTTCTCACCTACAAGATGGCGACGGCGTCCAAGATGGCGACGGCGTCCAAAATGTCGACTCCTTCCTTCCCCATGTGGATCCTGCTGGTCTCAGTGTGATGACGTCGGCTTCCTCTCGCCCACCGATTGGTCGCCGGCGACGGAATGGTCGCCGGCGTCAGAACGTGCGTCGCGTCTCGACGTCAGCATCTTGACGCCGGCGTCAGCGTCATGACGTCATTGCGTCCAAATCTTGGCGCCAAACTCTGCCTATTTAAACCCCTTGGACATTACAGATCTTGCCCAAGTATAGGTTCATCTTCGTGATTCCTGGGTGTTGTATTATTGACTGATTTCTTGTGTACCTACCTTGCCTGTTATTCGGATTGACCCTTTGCTGCCTGGACTGAACCCTTTGCCTGTACCTCGACTATTCTCCTGCCTGATCCCTCTGTACCTTGAACTCTGTGATTACCTGCCTCCTCCTTGGTCCGCACTCCTACTGCGCCTTCGGGCCCTTACATTATACTTGGGCCATGGACCCATCTAAGGAGGCCGCGGCTCAACCAGATTTCGGAAGAGCCTTTCGTGGGATAGCCTCACGCATGGAGGCCTATGAAGCTCAGCAGACGCACTTCGGCCAAGCCCTTGAGGCCATTTTGGACAAATTGTCGGCTCTCACTCCTACGGCTCAGGTTCCTGCCTCTGCTTTGGCCACTATTCCAGTGGCGCCGTTTCATGTCTCCGAACCCCGGATTCCGGCACCTCCGCTCTTCAGTGGTGATTCTGAGGCTTGTAGAGGGTTCATCAATCAGTGTGAAATCCAGTTTACTCTGCTACCTCATCAATACGTCTCGGAACGTGCCAAGGTGGGATACATCATTACCCGCTTGACTGGTAAAGCCTTGGAATGGGCATCACCGTTGTGGGAGAAAGAGGATCCCCTGATCGATGACTCGAAGGCCTTTATTCGTGATCTACGCACTGTGTTTGATGCTCCTGGCCGGTCTGCATCTGCCTCTTCCCGCTTGTTCCAGATCCGCTCCAGATGGAACACGTTCGGTGCCCGAATACGCCATCGAATTCCGCACTCTAGTTGCCGAGACCAACTGGAACAACGACAGTTATCACGCTGCCTTCTACAACGGGTTGTCCATGCGCCTGAAGGACGATTTGGTCTCACGTGAGTTGCCTACTCGTTGGGAGGATCTGGTGGCCTTGGCAGTCAAAGTGGACACCCGCCAAAGAGAGCACCTTGCCGTAAAGGAACGTGTGAGGAAGTTTCAACCTCCCCTGGCTCCCTGCTTCCAGAGACCTATCCTTCCCAGCACTACTCCTTCTTCCTCGGCTCCGGCTTCTTCTCCCTCCACCTCTGAAGAACCTATGCAAATTGGTCGTGCCCGTCTTTCCGAACAGGAAAAGTTAAGGAGAAGGGCTGCTGGACTCTGCTTATACTGTGGGGGCAAATCCCACTTTGCCCATGAATGCCCTGCAAAGTCGGGAAACGCCAACGCCTAGGTAAGTTTGGGGAAACTTACCTGGGTGGAATTGATCAACTTCCCCAAACCTCTGCTCATCATTTCCTTCTTCCTGTACAGTTCCAGTTGGCTTCCAAGACCATCTCTACCCAAGCTTTCCTTGACGCCGGCGCAGCTGGGAACTTCTTGGATAAAGCCTTCTCTGAACGTCATTCTATTCCTCTCCCAAGTCTGGCTGTTCCACTTCGTGTCTTTGCCATTGATGACCGGCCTCTTTCTTCTGCCTTCATCTCCAAGTCTTCACAGGAATTATCGTTCCAAGTGGGCACCCTGCATACCGAAAGACTTTCATTTTTGCTTATTGAATGCCCCTCGACTCCAGTAGTCCTTGGACTCCCTTGGTTGCGCACCCATAATCCAGTCATTGACTGGTCCGCAACTCAAATTTCTCGTTGGAGTTTCTTTTGTCAACAGAACTGTCTTCAGGCCCAGTCCCTGGTCAAGGTATCCTCTGTTGTTCCAAATTCTTCAATTCCTCCTGCCTATCAAGATTTCTCTGATGTCTTCAATAAGAAATCTGCTGAAGTTCTGCCTCCTCATCGGCCCTATGATTGCCCTATCGAGCTTCTTCCTGGTACTATGCCTCCTCGAGGACGTACTTATCCGCTCTCTCCTTGAGAAACCGCAGCGATGAAAGAGTACATCCAGGAAAATCTGCTTAGAGGCTTCATTCGTCCTTCTTCTTCTCCTGCTGGGGCGGGCTTCTTCTTCGTTGAAAAGAAAGATGGTAGTCTACGACCCTGCATCGATTATTGCGGATTGAACAAGATTACAGTAAAAAACCGCTACCCGCTCCCCCTCATTTCCGAGTTATTTGATCAGCTCAAAGGTGCCAGCATTTTCACCAAGCTTGATCTCCATGGAGCCTACAATCTCATTCAGATCAGAGAAGGTGACGAATGGAAAACCGCATTTAATACTCGTGATGGGCACTACGAGTATCTCGTGATGCCCTTTGGACTTTGCAACGCCCCTGCGGTTTTTCAAGAGCTGGTTAATCTGTTTGCCAAGCTGGAAAAATGCTCCTTCGAAGTTTCCTCTATTCCCTTTCTGGGGTACATTATTTCCCAACAAGGCTTCAAGATGGATCCGGCTAAAGTTTCTGCGATCCAGGATTGGCCCCTCCCCACCAGCACTAAAGCCATCCAGAGGTTTATTGGCTTTGCCAATTATTACAGACAGTTCATCAAGGGCTTCTCCTCCAAGATTTCCCCTATCCTGTCTCTCATTCCGAAGGGTGGGAAACATCAATGTTGGTCTCCTCAAGCTTTAGAAGCTTTCAAGATCCTCAAAGATTCTTTTTCTTCTGCTCCAATTCTTAGACACCAGGATCCTCTTCTACCATTCTTCATTGAGGTGGATGCCTCCGACGTTAGGGCTGGTGCTGTATTATCTCAAAGGTCTTCTAATGATGGCAAACTGCATCCTTGTGCCTTCTTTTCTAAAAAGTTTTCTTCTCCTGAGCAGAACTATGATGTGGGAAACCGTGAGCTGTTGGCAGTCAAACTAGCTCTTGAAGAGTGGAGACATCTGTTGGAAGGTTCGTCTGTGCCTGTATCTATCTTTACGGATCACAAAAACCTTGAATACATCCAGTATCTTAAACGTCTTAATCCCAGGCAAGCTAGATGGGCACTTTTCTTCTCCAAATTCAATTTCATAATCACGTGCCGCCCGGGATCCAGAAACAAGAAAGCTGACGCCCTTTCTAGAAGCTTCATTCCCGAAGATTCGTGTTCCGAAGATCCTGAACCCATTGTGCCTCCCGTCAAAATTATTGCTGCCTTATTTCCCACCATGGCCTCTCAGTTATTATCTGCACAGTCCTCTGCTCCTGGTGATACTCCTTTGGGAGTCGCTTTTGTTCCTCCAGATCTCCGTCATTCCATCCTTGCTCAGTCCCATAATTCCAGACAAGCAGGCCATCCTGGAATTAAGAAAACTACCGAACTCCTGTCTCGCCTAGTATGGTGGCCTTCTCTTCGAAAGGACGTCAAAGATTTTGTCTCTTCTTGTTCTGTTTGTGCTGCCTCCAAGTCTGGTCACTCTCCTCCCAAAGGATTACTTCTACCTTTACCCATTCCCTCTCGTCCATGGACTCACCTGGCGATGGATTTCATTGTGGATTTGCCTGTTTCCCTCGGTCATACAGTTATCTGGGTCGTGGTTGACAGATTCAGCAAGATGGCCCATTTCATTCCCCTGCGAAAGCTACCTTCTGCTCAAGAACTCTCTAAATTATTCATCCAACATATCTTTCGCCTTCACGGATTCCCGGCTGAAGTGGTGTCTGACAGAGGTTCCCAATTCGTTTCCAAATTTTGGAGATCGTTATGCAAAGCACTTCATATCTCTCTCCAGTTTTCCTCTGCCTATCACCCTCAATCTAATGGAGCTGCCGAGAGGGTCAACCAAGCATTGGAGCAATTTCTTCGTTGCCATGTATCTTTGTGCCAGGACGACTGGGCGGATCTTCTTTCTTGGGCAGAATTTGCTCACAACAATGCTATGCACGCTTCTTCCGAGAAATCTCCATTCTTTTGTGTCTATGGCCAGAATCCTCTAGCATTTCCTCAAGATCTTCTTCTCACAAACGTCCCTGCTGCCAATGATCAGGCTGCTCATATGCTTGCTATCTGGGTTGCCACCAAAGCTAATTTGGAGAAAAGTTCTCTGTCTCAGAAGAAATTCGCGGACAAGAAAAGAATTTCGTCTCCACAATATTGCCTCGGTGACAAGGTCTGGCTTTCTACACGGAATATTCATCTTAAGGTCCCTACTCCCAAACTCGGCCCCAAGTTCATCGGTCCTTTCCCTATTATTGAAATCATAGTTCGTCTTCAGCTTCCTCCCGAAATGCGGATTCCTAATGTCTTCCATGTATCTCTTCTCAAGCCGGCAAAAGATTCTTCTTCTTCTTCTCCTACTCCTGTTCTTATTGATGGACACCAAGAGTTTGAAGTCAAAAGAATTCTGGACTCTCGAATTTCCAGGGGTAGGTTACAGTATTTAATTGAGTGGAAGGGGTTTGGTCCAGAGGAGTGCTCCTGGGTGAAGGATTCTGACGTCCATGCTCCTCTTCTTATCCAAAGATTCCACAAACAATTTCCTTCCAGTCCCGGTTTTGGTGGTCCTGAGGCCCCCCCTAAGGAAGGGGGTACTGTAATGGAAACAGAAGTTTCTCACCTACAAGATGGCGACGGCGTCCAAAATGGCGACTCCTTCCTTCCCCATGTGGATCCTGCTGGTCTCAGTGTGATGACGTCGGCTTCCTCTCGCCCACCGAATGGTCGCCGGCGTCAGAACGTGCGTCGGCGTCTCGACGTCAGCATCTTGACGCCGGCGTCAGCGTCATGACGTCATTGCGTCCAAATCTTGGCGCCAAACTCAGATCTTGCCCAAGTATAGGTTCATCTTCGTGATTCCTGGGTGTTGTATTATTGACTGATTTCTCGTGTACCTACCTTGCCTGTTATTCGGATTGACCCTTTGCTGCCTGGACTGGACCCTTTGCCTGTACCTCGACTATTCTCCTGCCTGATCCCTCTGTACCTCGAACTCGGTGATTACCTGCCTCCTCCTTGGTCCGCACTCCTACTGCGCCTTCGGGCCCTTACAGCTGCTTAGAATTATGTTTTCTTTTATTAGGCAAAAAATTACTTTTTCAGTTGACATGTCCTTTGTTGACAACATTTTCATATATGGATATCAAGATATCATTATAAAGTAATGGCCACCAACATCTCTGTTGTTAGAAAAAGTTCAAGTTTGGGGCTGGTAGCAAACAGGTAAAGGTCTAAATTAGCAGAAAATAAGCAGGGTCAGCAAATAGGTAGAGATGAGAACCAGATTAAAGGTGGCCATGTTGGGACAATAAAGACTGTCAGCTAGCCATCTGTATGAGGTTTTCCAACTGATATCTGCCAGTGTCGTATTTTTGAATTTTTTTTCTTTATTAACGTTTCAACATTTTGATAAGTAAAGAGAGAGAAGTTAGAAGGAAGAAAAAGAAAGAGGTGTTGCAGAAGAGGTAGGGGGGATAGTAATGGGCATTCCAGTCACAAAGATACAAAATGTTACAATTGTGCATTCTAATCTGTGTAAAAGTCTATCAGCGAACAAACGGTAGTCAAGGGAGGAGGTTCCATGCCTTTTGAAGTCAGCAGGATTGTTTTTTTTAGCATAGTGTAAGAGCCATAGAAGAGGAGCAAGATCTTCAGTATATCCTAACAGACAGAAGTAAACCACCCTCCCTCCTCCCCCCTTGCCTAGCTGCTACCCCGGACAAATGCCCCTAACTTTTTACTTACCTCACTGTGAAGATTCAGGCATCAGAGTTTACGGCAGCCATCTTCATCTTTGGTAATCTTCGGGTCTTTTTGTGGCGCTTCAGCAATTATAGTGACTTTCGGCACATGCGCAGTTGTCAAAAACCCAAAGACTGCTCCAACTGCTCTTGTGCCGATACGGCACTTACTCCCCGAAGAAGACAGAAGAGAAGAAGATGGCTGCCGTAAACTCAGATGCCTGAATCTGCACCGAGAGGTAAGTAAAAAGTTAGGGGCATTTGCTTGGGGTAGCAGCTAGGCTGTGGGGGGGTCAATGTAGGGTAGGGGTAGGTTTTTTTTTAATTATAAGTTTACTTCTCCTTTAAGTATTGTAGTCCAAAACTTATGGATCTTGGGGCAGTCCCAGAACACATGAAAGTAGTTTCCCTGATCTAGGTAACATTTTAAGCAAGCATCAGGATAACCGGGATAAATTTGTGCCAGCCTATGCGGGGTCAGGTAAACCCTATTCAGAAATTTAACATGTACTGTATATAACGGTCTCTCATTGATATATTTGTGTCAGGAATTTGTTTGAGCAGATCTTTCCAGTCTCCCAACTCCAGTTGTTGGAGACCCTGAGCCAATGTGAGCCTAATATGCTTGATTGGGCCAAAATTTCCTGTGGTTCTGCAGCCAAAACTCCTCTTTTAATTGCAGTAGTGATCCTAGAGGGGGGCGGGCCCTGGTGAGTGACGCACAGCCGGGCCCCGCCCCCCTCTGTACGGCCGCATTTGGCCGAATTTTCAGCGGCGAACGGACTGCCAGGGAGGCCCTGAGGGGGTGCAGGCCCTGGCCCGCTCGCACCCCCTACTCCCCTGGTAGTTAGCCACTGTTTAATTGTAGGAACTTCTTGAGCACCCCAGAGTGAACAATATCATTTAAATATTTCATTGCTGGTGCGGCCCATGAATTCGCATCAGGTAGAGTTCTGAACTGTGCGAGAGCACTATTGCCCCACAGCGGGGTCCATTTGGACCAGCTAGTTACTTTCTGGTAGGCAGATCCCACTATTTTAGTGAAGGTTTGTGTCACTGTTTTCATGGGAGGTGTTAACACATATACAGATGGCAGACCTTTGTGTAACTGATTGGCCATGGCCTCAAATGAGGAGATAACAGCCTCTAACACTGTGGCTTGGTTATTGGAGTCAGGGTTAAGCCACCACCATGCATACACTAGCTGGCATAGAAATATAGTAGGAGATTAGGGAGGGCAAGTCCCTCTTTATTGACTGGAGCTGAACACAACCGTTCAGCTATTTAAACTATTTCTTAGTTGGCACAATTGGTGCATTGTGAAATGCATAAAGAAATTTGGGCACAAATACCATTTTAGGATATTGATGCGGCCTGGGAGGGACAGTGGAAGGCTAGACCAGTGATGAAGTTTGTAAGGTTAATAATCGGGGTCATATTCAGTTCTACAAATTTTGGTGGGTCTCTATGTCAGTGCTGTATTTTTTTTCTGGTGCCACCCTAGGCACCAGACCTAAGCTCACCTCCCCCCAGGTTGCTGTCTGCACTACATGTTCGGTAGCATGTGACATTACATCCGGCAGTGCCTGACATCACATTCTGGGCAAGGTACCCCTCACCCCCCAAGCTCTGCTACTAGATTTACACAGGGAAAAAATTAATTTATCATATAGGCACTCAAGGGTTGCCCCCTAAACCCTGCCACCCTTCGGTGACTATATATAAATCTGGCCCTGATATCTGTTCAAAAATTATCTAGATATCAATCAGACGTTATAAAATCCCATTGGACGAGGATCAGATGGGCACATTCAGGGTCGGATTGGCCTAATGAAACACTGGGAAAAATCCAGATGGGGCCCAGTCCTTGTGGACTCTACAGCCTGTAGACTGCTCCCTACCCTACATCTTTGCCGGTGCTTGGATTGTGTGCTACAGTTTTGCGCAAATACTTGTTTCCCGCAGCTATGGGCCATCTCCTGCACTTAGAGGGCAGCTGCCACTACTCCACCTGGTACCTGTTTGCCAATGCTGTTTTCTACTGTCCCTGCTGTGCTCCGGTTGTGCGCCTGTTTTCCACCGTGCCCCCTGATGCCCCCTGATCTATCTAGAGACCAGAGTGGATACAATTGGTCTGTCACAGCTTGCCCTCTCTAATACTTTACTGGTGATCAAATGAACTGGACTTGCATGCAAAAAAGGAAGCTTGTGGTGCGAATGGACACAAATCCACCCACGAATAGATGAGACAGTCTGAGAGAGGGGCCAGGACATGGGGTAGGCAACAGAGGAGGTACTTGCCTGGCCCCCCGGTTTTTGTGCCCTAGGCACATAATTAACTCTGCCTACCCCTAGTTCTGGCCCTGATGGCATGCTGGTGGCAATATAAACCGTTAGTTCATGTTAAGAATTCTTAACCAAATTCCCACAAGTGCCTCTCAAGCCACAAGAAAGTCACCTGCGAGGTTCATGCAGCTTGTCCAAGACCATAATAATGTAAAAATGTATTTACAACTTGAAAACACTCATTTAGCAATCATTTTATGTAAATTACAGGCAAAATATATGCATGGAACCCTCCAATGTAATCTTAAAGGGTTTGTTGATCTTAAATTAATGTTTAGTTTGATAAGGATATTGAGGGAATTTACAATGGTTTTTAATTTTTTGTTTTGTTTTTGTGTTATTTAGCCTTTTATTCAGCAGCTTTCGAGTTGGCAATTTCAGCAATATGGTTGCTAGGGCTCGATTTACCCTAGCAACCATGCATTGAGTTGAATAAGAGACTGGAATATGATTAGGAAAGGACCGGAATATAAAAATGACTAATAAAAAGTTCCAATAACAATACATTTGTTTTTTTTTAGATGGGGTCAGTGACCCCCATTTAAATGCTGGAAAGAGTCAGAAGAAGGAGGCAAATTAATCAAAATCTACAAAAAAGAAAAATGAAGGCCATTTGAAAATGCCACACTAAAATTTTATTTGAGGATTGACTACCTCCTTAAACACCCACTGCAGTTAACAGTAATCTACAATGAGCTGTTGCAACATACACAGGTGCAAATTCCCCCAAGGCGTTGTTCATTTATAGGCCATCTACCAATCAATCTCGCTGTTCCACACACCTGTAGGACTCCAAATATTATCAGTTATCAGTATACGCCCAGAATTCCTGCATCGTAATATTGCCCAATCAGTTTGCAGCAGCGTTCCCACCGAGACCAATCAGACTCTGGGTAATAATTTTAAAAAAAGCACACGCGAACTGTGTGACCACGATGTGGGCGTTGCCCTATACACTTAGTGTTTTACCAATGCCATAAAAGGGTTGCGTCGAGGGGCAGCGATGTAAGCCAATTAGAGAAGAGATGGGCGGATACATGCGGCTTTTAGCGTCTCTCTTTAAATGCGATTTGTAGGGCTTTAAACCTTATGCAGCGGTGTACTTCCTTTATATTCCTTCTGCATTTTGCTATTTATACAGTTGGATTTCAGTTCGAACGGAGCTAATCATACAACAAGGCATCATGGGAAGAGGTACATTTATTTTTAATTACAGCAATGTGTAGTTGTATGCGCCGGTGAAACACGGTTGCCTAGATTGTACGTGCAGCATCAGTAACCTTGCGCTACGCTAAGGAGTTATTAGGGTCGGGAATCTGCTCAGCGATGGGTAGTGAGCCGCATGTAGGTGATATTGTATTAAAAATGTTGTGCTCGAAGTAACAGCCGGGAAAGCTCCTAAAATCCTGTTCCTACTTGTATATAGAATCTGCTCAACATACCCTGCACTGTGTACTGAAACCTACAAGTCTTCATGCCTCTCCACTTTCCCGATGCCTTTTATGAAGATAGCCTTCCATTACGCATTTTAAACCCTTTAAATAGAGATGTAAGAAAGTGTTGCCATGTGCCTTTCTGCTTTCTTGCTTTTGTATTTTTAAAACATTGCAGCAGAGGTCGCCTTTCTTCCGACCCAAAACAAGTCGGTTAATTGGCTGGCTTCTGCTACATTGTTTATAAAAAAAAAAAAAATCAAGAACCACCAGGAAACAAGGGACTGACGAACTGCTTACAATTGCATTTACAAATAAAAAGCAGTGACGTTCTTAAAGGGGAGCTCCACACAAACATAACTGAAAGGAACAGTTGGGTGTGAAAAGAAACTGTGTAAATGGATAGGTTGTGTGTGATAGGTTATGATAACATAATAGCCAGAACACTGCTTTTCAGCTCTATAACTCTGAGCTAGTCAGCGACTTGAAAGGGGCCACATGGGACATATTTGTTCAGTGAGTTTGTAATTGATCCTCCGCACTCTGCAACAGTTGTGCCCCTCCCTCAAGTCACTGGTTGGTTACCTGGCAGTAACCAATCAGTGGAAACCAAGAGAGTTGAAAAGCAGGAAGTAGTGTTCTGGCTATTATGTTATACATCCAATCACTCCAGTCTTTATACATCACATTTTTTGGCTAATTTACTATACTGAAACCATTTATTTTTTTATTTTATTTTGCACAGATTATCTATTTTCCCAGTTTTTATTTTTATACTGAACAATTCCTTTAAGAATGTTCTGGCTTACCTCTAATTTGCAGTTCTGCAGATTCTCTGTTGAAACACCCTTTTCGGCTGCCCATGATGCTGCCCTTACAGAATGTGCTGTAATTCCTGACTGCACCTCCTGATTTTGCTTTATGTATTTCTACTTTATACAAAGATATACATACGGTAAGTATATTAATGGCAAACTCTGCCTTAAAGTAACCGTTCAGTGTGAAAATAAAAACTGTGTAAACAGGCTGTGCAAAATAAAATAAATGTTTCTAATATAGTTAAGCAAAAATGTAATGTATAAAGGCTGGAGTGACTGGATGTCTTAACATAATAGCCAGAACACTACTTCCTGTTTTCAGCTCTCTAACTTTGAGTTAGTGAGCGACTTGAAGGGGGGCCACATGGTACATATCTGTTCAGTGAGTTTGCAATTGATCCTCGGCATTCAGTTCAGATTCAAAAGCAACAGATATGACCCATGTGCCCCCCTCAAGTATCTTGATTTGTTACTGCCTGGTAAACAATCAGTGTAAACCAAGAGAGCTGAAAAGCAGGAAGTAGTGTTCTGGCTATTATGTTACACATCCAGGCACTCAAAGCACTTAGTTTTCCGAAACTTCGGGTGGCTTTGGAAAATGAAGCACTCATAGTGCCATCCCGTCAGTGATTTCCATTCTACCTGTCTGGAAGGCAGAGGAGGCAGTTTGGGGAGATTAGTCGCCCCAAAGAAGAGATTTGTCGCCGGACAATTTCCGAAGTTGAGACGGCAGTTCGGGGAGATTGTGGCTCAGAAGAAGAGGCGATTAGACTGCCCATGTGCCCCTGCCCTTAAGCAGCTCTGGGGGGGTTGCCACCTCTGTAACTGTTCTAAATTGATACATTTCTTAGCTTTGTCCCGGCTGAGTAGAATCCCTGAGTTTCATTAAAGGCAGCTGTTAGAATTGATACAATAGTTGCTGATATTCCACAGATACTGCTGAAAAATGTATCCACTAAAAGTAGCAAATTGTAAGCTTTCAGACTCTGCTCCTGGATCAGTGAGCTGCCAGACTGACACTAGAGACACAAACATTAAACTTATATTTTGGGAAAATGTTAAAAGATGGAAATTAATTGAAGAAAAGTCTTTCTGGTGAGCAATCTGAAAACAACTCAACTGAAAAGTGTTTGGAAGGTAAACAACCCCTTTAACTTTAGTGGAGGTTGCTTTTTGTCACCCCCAGTAAACTGGCCGCTCACTGCCGCCTGAGGCAAGGTTTTCATCTCATGGCAAGAGTGGCCCTGTTCAATGTGAATATAAATCTACATGACTGTTTTCAAGGTTGTCTAAACCTTTTTCCTAGTGAAAATGTCTTTATAGTGGTCATTTGATGCAAATGTGTTTTCAGCTGCTGATCTCTTTGCCCATTTGCTCTTGCTTCACACCTCCGCTACACTACAGGGGCCTATTTATCTGTCTGTGTAAAACATTGGAGACAAACATTGTTGGTGATGTTGCTCTTTGCTTTTGTTTCTAACTTTCTGTTGCTTGAAGTGTGCACACCTGAATATGTTGCTTCAGCTCTGCTGTAGGCAGACACCGGGATTCTGGCGTCAAAATGCAGGAGTTTGCTATTCTCACTAAAATCTGCATCGGCCTGTACTCAAGCTGAGCTAATGTATTAAGGTGCAGGCACATCAAGCAGTGGCGAAGTGGATTATTGTCCTTCCCTTCCTCATGTTTAAATGTGAATAAAGTAAGCCCTAAATGTACAGTCGAGTTTAATGCCTGCTTCCAAGCATCCAGGGGAACAAATTATCATTGTGTTGTCATCCACCATACACCTACACACTCTGTTTTGACACCACTGCATCAAGCTTTATATGAAAGAGTCATATGATTACTGGGCTGTGTATAGCATCCTGCTGCTTAAAGGAACAGTAACATCAAAAAATAAAAGCATTTTAAAGTAATTTAAAATATAATGTATTGTTACTATGCATTGGTAAAATGTATGTTTGCATTAGAAACACAGTGGTTATTTATGTAAATAGGCTCGTGTAGACATGGGGGCTGCTATTGAAGCTAAAAGCAGAAAAAAAGTAAAGGCTAGTTGGCAGATAAGACAAGTTCTGTAATAGAATAAAATGGGATTCTACATAGTGTATCTGTATCTGCCATGTAACCTGTGCTTGAATGGCTGCCTCCATGGCTTCACAGCAGCTGGTTTATGTAAACTATAGTAGTGTTCCTAAAGCAAACACACCAGTTGTACCAGTGCTTAAAACTGTAAATTCTATTTTAATTACTTTAAAACACTTTACATTCAAAATTAATGTTTAAGCATCATAGTTTTTATAAAATTAAGTGGCATGTTAAATGGGGATGCACCGGATCCACTATTTAGGATTCGGCCAAACCCGCGAATCCTCTGTGAAAGATTCGGCCGAATACCGAACCCTAATTTGGATATGCAAATTATGGGTGGGAAGGGGAAACATTCTTTTCCTCCTTGTTTTGTGACAAAAAGTCACACGATTTCCTTCCCCACCCCTAATTTGCATATGCAAAGGATTTGGCCGAATACTGCTGAAAAAGGCCGAATCAAATCAATAAATTTTTACTTCCTTGTTTTGTGACAAAAAGTCTTGCGATTTCCCTCCCCACCTCTAATTTGCATATGCAGAAGGATTTGTTCGAATCCTGCTGAAAAAGGCAGAATCCCGAATTTAATCCTGGATTCGGTGCATCCCTAATATTAAAGAATCTTCCGAAACTGGTGTGTGTGATATATATAGATATAGAGAGAGAGATAGAGATTGTCCTTTACATCTGTTTCCTTGAGCCCCCATTTTGTGATGGTCTGTGTGCTGCCTAATGTATGGTTTGTTTGTGTGCACCCAGGGCCGGATTTACATAGCAGGCGCCCCTAGGCCCACTGCCGTTCGTCGCCCGTGCCCCCCCTTTTATTCATGCAAATTTTCATAATCATGACTGGAGCAATGTGTATTGGGCACAGGAAACTTAAAAATTATTGTATCTTCTGCGCATCCCCAGTGTTTTTGAACTAATGTGGGTGTGGTTGGGCAGCATGCCGCCCCCTAAAATCCTGCCGCCCTAGGCCCGGGCCTAGGTGGCCTTTCCACAAATCCGGGCCTGTGTGCACCATGAATCCTAGGATCCCAGGGGGCTGCTCTTATTTCTTAAAATGGTAATTTTCGATTTAGGATTACCATACTTGCATGCATGCATGCATGCATGCATACATACATAGGATTACATACTACTAAAGTATATTATTATGAAAATGGTTTATTTACATGAAACAAGGATTTAAACATGATCTGCATTATGCAATATCTTTTATATAGACCTTTTATTGTTCAGGGGGTATAGTTTTCCTTTAACATTTCGGTGTTGCTGTTCCTTTAAGGACTTCATCTGCCAGACAGTGCTACGTGCTGTGGGGTTTTGGCAAATGAAGCTGCTGTTCCAATCGTTGGCTGTCAATTTTGGGTGGGCTATATGCTGGGTTTATTTATTGAGCTAGGATGTGAATGGGTGCTAAGGCACAAGTCCCAGGCAGAATGAGTGTAGCTCGGGATCAATCCGCGCTGCTGCTGTAGTGTCTCTAATGGGGAAGGTGACGTATCGCGGAACAGACAGCGCTGGGTTGGCGCACAGTAGGGCTGGGCAAAGTCCACGTAGTGTATACAGTTATTAGCACAGAGGCACATCTGAATCTAAGCTTTGTGGCCCGCGGCAGATTGATCGCAAAAGCCCAGTCCCGATGTACAGAGACTTTTATAGCAGCTCCGTGTTCTTTGAGCAAACTCCTCCAAGTCAGCTGTCTCTGCCTCTCCACCCCTAGTCCCTTTAAAGATGGCGGCGCTGTGGCCTCAAGCTGTTGTCACAATGCGCTGAGACTTCCCACCTCAACCTACCCAAATAAACCAGGTCTTGTCTGTTTCCTAGGGAAGAAAATGTCCAAACCCGGCGACGGAAGGAGCGGGGACGTCTCGGATACCGGCAGGAACGGCGGCACCAATGAAAATCATCCAAAAACGAACGGGGTCGGTGGGCTCATTAAATATCCTCTTGACTCCAGGCAGCCGCTGCTCCCATGGGATTCAGCAAGATCAGATAAGCTTTCTAGCTGCAACTATATCGCATGGCAGCGAAGCCCTTTTCCATCTCTCTGGGGACTTTTGTGTAATCCAGGGGGTGTTAGGGGTAACTATGCCTCTGATTCAGACACTCAATAGTCACAGCCTGATCTCCATCCCTACAAACTCTTACTTTGTTAATGCCCCCTGTCCAACCTCGGTACTGGGCTAATAATGATTTCTATGCCATGACATTAGCAGGGCTGCCTGGTTATTTCATGAAAGCTCCATAGATATATTAGTAAGCTCATGTATGAGCAGTAAACAAGTTTAGGAGTGCTACACTGTTGGCTTATGTTTTCGATCATGACCATAAAGTGCTATTAGCCCTGACTTATTCTCATCTAATAGTACTGGAATTGTACATGGTGCCAAGGTTCACGTGCAGGTAATTGACTAGTACACCTATCATTTTCTTTGTCATGTCCATTGCTTCAAGGAAATAAAAAGTCTTCTTCATTCCACCCTCATTATGCAAATAATGCACTATAGTGTTTATGCAGCTTTTTATTTGAGTGTGGCTTATTTATTTTCACGGTTTCACCAATAAATTGAGTCTCAAGGGGCCCCTACACCTCCTGAGGCCCCCCTGCAGCTGCAGGGTCTGCTTCCTCTATAGTTACGCCCCTGGCAATATGAATTGATTACTTAAAAGGGGACTATCGTGGAAATGTAATATGTAAGCTTCAGTATACTAAAATCATAAACTTTGTAATCAATTAAAAATTCTGTATAGTTTCTAAAATCAAATTTCTCTCTCTCTATCATCTCTATTCTCTCCATGCAGCAGTTGTGTGTCTGATATTCATTGACGGTTGGATCCAATATATCTTATAGGGGAGCTCCTTTTGCCTAGAAGATGTATTCAAGCTCACTCTATTAAAATCACTAGTCATAATGTCTCTCTACATGCAGGATTTGTGCAAAAGGCAGTTATTTTGTTTGTACTGGAGTCGGTTATTTGAGGAAGCTCCTCCCCCTTTAAGAGATATTGACTCTGTCAATGAATATCTGACGCCCAACTGCTGTTTGAAGACCTATATGCCGAGAGGGATATTGAACATAAACGTGATTATTTCAGACACAATGCAGAATTTTTAATTGATTGTATTTAAAAAGTGTCTTATAGTATGATTGTATTAAATGTTCATTTTCGCGATCGTCCTTTTAAAGTACCAGTAACTGCAAATTGTTTTTGTACACAAAGCCAAAAAGTGATTAAAGGGAACACTGTCCAGCACTGGTAATTTTGTTTTTACTTCAGAAAGACCATTTTAGTTTATATAAGCGGCTGTGTAGCCACAGGGGTAGCCATTCAAGCTAATCTGGGTAAAATGTGTGGCTCTCTACAGAACTACATACTAAATGTTTCTCGTGTAAACTAGGACTTCTGTTTTTGTAGTTGCTTGATGAACAGATACAAATTTACTTGCTATTCCAGTATAAAAAAAATCCATAGGAAAAGTTTTTCAGACTAATGTATCTTCCCCATATATAATAGATAGATAGATATAATTTTTTTTTTTTTTTTTTATAAATTTAAAGTCTCATGACACTCTGCTTCTGTCCTAATATAGTAGTCCTGTTGACCAGCTTGTGCTGCTCCTAATGAGTGGTAACTTGCCTAGCAGTTAATGAAACTTCAGATGCACGCATTACACAATTGTTAGTTAATTTTGGGCAATACCAAATCATGCACCCAAAAAAGGGTGGGGTTTGGCAGGTCAGTGTTGTAACTGGTTGGGCTGCATCAGACTATGATGTAATTTTTACCACATTTGTTAATTCAAGTGCTAGAAGATGGAATTGCACTGTGCCTGTCTTAAAGGGATCCTGGCATCGGAAAACAGTTTTTTTTTTTTTTTTTTTTTCAAAACGCATCAGTTAACAGTGCAACTCCAGCAGAATTCTGCACTGAAATCCATTTCT
This sequence comes from Xenopus laevis, assembly GCF_017654675.1. Lineage (NCBI taxonomy): Eukaryota > Metazoa > Chordata > Amphibia > Anura > Pipidae > Xenopus > Xenopus laevis. The sequence goes on along the minus strand of NC_054372.1, from coordinate 149,583,418 downwards.
CAAAAAGGCAGTTTTTATTTTATTTATTTATTTATTTTTTTAATCATTTTTGAAATCTGACATGGGGCTTGACATTTTGTCAATTTCCCAACTGCCCCCAGTCTGCTCTTTAGGAGGGAAATGCTTTCTGGCAGGCTGCTGTTTTTCCTTCTCATTGTAACTGAATGTGTCTCAGTGAGACATGGGTTTTTACTATTGAGTGTTGTTCTTAGATCTACCAGGCAGCTGTTATCTTGTTAGGGAGCTGTTATCTGGTTACCTTCCCATTGTTCTTTTGTTTGGCTGCTGGGGGGGAAAGGGAGGGGTGATATCACTCCAACTTGCAGTAAAGAGTGATTGAAGTTTATCAGAGCACAAGTCACATGACTTGGGGCAGCTGGGAAATTGACAATATGTCTAGCCCCATGTCAGATTTCAAAATTGAATATAAAAAAAATCAGTTTGATTGAGAAATGCAGAATTCTGCTGGAGCAGCACTATTAACTGATTCATTTTGAAAAGTTTTTTTCTTCACATGACCGTAACCCTTTGAACACTTGTTTAAAAATTTCCTGGTAGATGCAAGTGCCTAGCAACATTTTATAGCACTTTAAACTAGGGATGCAACGAATCCACTATTTTGGATTCGGCCGAATCTATCTTGGAAGATTCGGCCAAAATACGAACTGAATCCTAATTGCATATGCCAATTAGGGGCAGGAAAGGAAAAAGTGGGAAAAAAAAAATTGGTTTGCTTCAGTGTTTTGTAACAAAGTCGCACGAAATCCAGCCCTCCCACAATTTGCATATGCAAATTAAGATTTAGGTTCAGCCGGGCACAAGGATTCGGCCGAATCCTGCTGAAAAAGGCCGAATCGAATCCTGGATTCGGTGCATTCCTACTTTAAACTGCTTTAGTACTGTATATAGGCCTAGGTGGTGTCCGCTGGATATAAACCCAGTTTGTTAAGCAATAAATCGAATGGCTGTAAATAATCCCCTAGGAAGCATCTCATTGCTTTCCATTATAGATCCTGGGAAACACTAGGCTTATGGCACAGAGTGCTACCCGAAATTACAAACTGCAATTGCTTAGCTCAAAAAGGCAGTCATAATGCTTGGAAATGACTACTGTATATTAATGAACACTTTGTTAAACTTTAGAACATTTGTACAGCGGGCTTATTTATTTGGTTGGCCTAACCACATATTGGGATGGTCCATGGCTCTTCTAGAACAATGATCCCCAACCAGCTCGTGAGCAATATGTTGCTCCCCAACCCCTTGGATGTTGCTCTCAATGGCCTCAGCAGGTGCTTATTTTTTAATTCTGGCTTGGAGGCAAGTTTTAATTGCATAAAAACCAGGTGTACTGCCAAATAGAACCTCCTGTAGGCTGCCAGTCCACATGGGGCTACCAATAGCCAATCAAAACCCTTATTTGGCACCACCCAGGAACATTTTTTTTTTTCATGCGTGTGTTGCTCCCCAACTCTTTTACATCTGAATGTTGCTCATGGGTGATAAAGGTTGGGGACCCCTGCTCTAGAACATACTTGCTGCAATATAATTTTTTTTTTCCCTTACTTTGTGCCTCTTGTTGGCAAATCTCTCCTCTTTTGAGAGGTGATTGGACTTAATCATACATGACCAGCCTTGCCATGGCACCTTTTTGGTTTGTGGTTGTATTTTTTATGTTTGCAAAATCAGTGAGGGATTTTTCATGTAGCTGGGCAGTTACTTTTTTTTGTACCTGTTTGGGGCCTGTATTTTTACAAACATCTTAGGGTCTGGCCACACGAGCAGATTTGGGGAGATTAGTTGCCCCCAGTGAGATCTGCTTGTGTGACCAGACCCTTAGTCCCTTGAGAAGGCAGGCTGGGTACTATAAATATCACTTGGGATGGCCATCAGAGTGTTGGTTATTACCGTTGCACTATAAATAGGCGTTATGGAAAATGAGAAAAATAAGTCAAATGGAGAAAGTTACTGTATCTATAATACGAGATGTGTGCATCAGGTCCCTTTATAATACAAAACCGTATACGTAACTCTTTATGCATATGAAAAGGTTAAACAGGATTATGGGAGGTTGATTCATTACTTGGGTTTTATGGATTTAACGGTGGGTGTGTCTGTGACCAAACTAGATGGGCCAGTTTTTATTATCCATAATTTGTCTTTTAGAAATGAGACAAACTTTGCACAAACAAACCTCCTATAAAATACATCTGTTTTGTCGGGGTCCGCTAACAATTCTGTCTTTTTACTGTGCATGCTGTATGTTTCCAGTATATATATCTAAGTTTTTGTCTTAACAATATTTTGCAGGAGGTGGTTCATTGTGGGCAGGCCAAAATCTACTCTTATATGAGCCCAACTAAATCTCCCAGTGCCCGCCCTCCCCTGCAAGAAGAAAACTCTGTTACGCACCATGAGAGCAAGTGTCTGGGGAAACCCTCAACAGAGACTCGCAAAAAAGCAGAGGGTACGTTTCGAACACTTTTCTTCTGTAAATTTGCATCTGCAATTTTAGCTTAAGGATGGTGAAAATAGTGGTGTTTTTTTATACGAAGGGAAGAAGTTAAAGCTCCAACAAATTATGCATACTATACAGGATTATGTGAAGCAGTAGCTGTGCCTGTAACTGTTTGCAAGACCTGTATTAATAAGTATTCTGGTGCGATGAGTGCTGGCTATCTATAAATATGTGACCCTCTGGTTGAAACTGCTACACACAATGTGTTCTGTAGTATGCAGGCTTATTACAGATTCAGAATATTCTCTTACTGCAGCATTTTGATCTTTTGCATAATTCCCCTGGCACAATAATGTAATTAGTACTGTCTCATAAGCCCTGCAGAAAGTCCATTACCTGACAAAATGCTGATAATTGCAGGTATGAATTACAGGTATGGTGCATTTTAATGAATGGAAAGATGTGAAACAAAATCCAAAGTGTATATTTGGTGTATATTTTTGTTTGCCTGCCATGCCCCTGTTCTGCCCAGGCCCTACTCCTATCATGGTCCCTGATCCACTGCTTCTGATGGTTTTGGGCAACTATTGTATTCATTTCAATGTTGTGGGCAAATTGCTAATCGTAGGCAACAGCCTCTTGCTGACTGTCACGGGGGGGTTGGGAGTGTGCAATACTGTTATTCCTTTAAAAAAAAACAAAAAAACCTTCGCTAAGTTTGCAGATCTGCTTCTTTGCCTCACCTTTTTCTTTGAATGATGCAACGTACAGGTTTAATGTGTCAATTTCTGTCTTGACAACCTAACTTACAGTTTTATGGTGGCCAATGGGTAACCTGTTGCGCTCCTAGTAAAGCAGTATGGAATACCTGTTATAAGAGCCTTTATTTTGCATTGTTTTATACTTCTTGCTACAGAAATGAAACTTTTTGTTTATATTGCTGTTTCTTTGAATGTTATTCTTGCTTATCAGGCCCCCCCACACCCTTTTATAAAACACATTCATGTTGTGTTTTTGTCTGTGACCAAGTACCCATTAGGGTCCCAAAATGTCTGCAATGTTTGTTTGACTATATTGTATAATTATACATTTTCACACATACAGTTGTGTTCAGAATAATAGCAGCCCAACATCCCTAACCTGATCAAGGTAAAAATTGGTAAAAATTATATTTCTACATCTATAATAAATAATTTACTAATAGTTGTAACAGATTAATAGAAACTCGTCATGACATGCATGCTGCTGATTCTGCTAAATAAATTATATTACAGGCAAACCCAATTTTCTGCTTGATTTGTGACAACCCCTAACAGCTGCTCAGAGCCCAGTGTCACAGGCCCTTTCCAAGATGGTGACCCCCCTGTAACAAGTTTGAATTCCTGGATCATTGCTGCTATTGCACTGGCCTAAAGTGTCAGCTTGTCAATAAATTCACTATATAAAATATGGTATTTTAACCATATTCATTTTTAGGGTTTAGTTTTTTTAGGTGCATCTGCCAGAACTGCTAATTGCATACTGACATGAGATACCATACAACCACCTCCAGAAAATTCTCTTCTGAGATATTATAGTGACACAAACACTTTACATCATAAATTCTTTGCAACTGTAAATATTGCTAATATGATTCTGATTCTTAAAATCCTGTTGGACCATGCCAGTGTGGTGTTGGGTTATTTCATGTATAAATGAAGAAATATCATTACGTTTAGCTTTTAACCCATTAGGTGTCACATGCATGACATTTATGGTACAGGTATATAGGCAATGTTGTGATGACCTTTACTGCTCTGTGTGTTGACTGGCAACATGACACCAAGGTTAAAGGGGTTGTTAACTTTGAGAGAGAGAGACTCTCTGCCCCTTTAAATCTCCAGGCCGTCATTGGGTGGGACACAAATGACAACTCAGGATTTAGCTATGATTACTAAGGCTTTATCCTGGGGCTTATTTTAGTTTCTGGTTGTTGTCTAAAAATGTAATGCTTTGTATGTTTTTAATAACTTATGCTCTCTTGTTTTGTAGTTGAGAAAAAGAAAATATTGTCAACAGAACTGTCGGTGAAACCCAGTGAGCAAAGGGAGACTGAATGCAATTCTATAGGAGAGTTTCTTGAGCCAAAACTAGAGCTGAATGATGTACAGAGAAACCTAGCATTGCCACCTGAAGACAAGCTGCAATCTCAAAAGATGGTTAAAAACAAACCTCTAAGAAAGAAGTAAGTGGTGGTTGTTTGCTGAAGGTGTGCCAGGAACACTGTATGTAGAGGGCATTAAGTTTGCACTTGTGGAAGAGCCTAATTAAGCAGCCAAAAGCTGATAAATGGAATGTGATCCACCAATAGTATTTGCTCCAATCTGTAGTGTACAAGTTGTGACAATTGTAATTTGGAAGTTCTCCTAGTCCTAAATAGGGATAGTGGGAGGCTAATTACCGTACTGTGTGTAATTGGGGCATAATTGGTTTCCGAAAATCTCATGATTTTGGGCATTTTTCTGTTTGCAACTTGTCGTTTTTTTTTTTTAATGGGGGTTTATTTAGCTTGATGATGTTGTCAATGAATGCTGCTTACACCTGCAATTGGCTGAGTTAAAATTCTATGGTTATTTTGGCAGAAGTAACTGCCTATAAACATGTGAACCCTTCAACACAAATATCCAAAAATTTTTCCTCCCTCAGGACTCAAAGGCAGAAATCTCCAAATAGAAAACTTACTGATTATTACCCTGTGAGAAGAAGCAGCAGGAAGAATAAAACAGAAATTGAGGTACAAAGAGCTCCAGGCAATGAAGGGGGGGAATCAACACATGGTTCTGAAATCCCATTCAGTATTTAACATTAAATTACCCTTCTAGTCTTGGAACCAGATATCCCGTATGAAAGTGTAATCTCAACATACTTACAAATCTGAGTAGTAGGAAGAAAATGTAAAATGTATAGGTGTTGTGTCGCAGCTGCAATGGAAAAATAACTTCTTCAGACTGCAGTGAAACAATATCCACTTCAGGTAGATTATAATGAAAATGATAGATTGCTTTAGCAAGTATTGGGGCTTTTGCATTTGGGTGTTTCTTCATGTGATTCCATGCAGTGGAAGAGAGCCACCAATTTATTAAGTCATAACATTTACTTGCATGAATTAACCATTGTATCCTGTATTGACTGTACCCATGCAGTACACAGATGGAAGGTGCTTATATCTGCATTCAATGCAACCCATGTGTTCAAGAACCTGCGACTGTTGAGAAAACATATTGCTTCTCTCCCTATTCTTACATGGTTCACCAGAGCTGATACTGTAGTTATTCTGGCAAAAGATGGTGAAAATTGAAGTTCTCAAGTTTCTGGGTAGAAATTTTGTACATATGGTGGTTTTGTAGATTATGACTTAATTTCTTTAACTCCCACGCTGTCCATGTACAGAACAGTTAAGGAATGCACTGCATCATATATCTGTTATGTGAGGATATATATATTTGTTGTTGCAATACATTGATTCCTGGTTTCCTTCTTGTAGTCAGAGGAGAAGAAGAGAATAGATGAACTAATTCAGACTGGCAAAGAAGAAGGGATAAAGGTAAAGTACAAGGTTTAGTAACATTTAAAGGTGAATTCATAGGGGGGTTGGGTTGTTAGAACACCCTTCAGTGATTAGTTATTTATTTTTACTCCATACTAGTCCTGCTTTTTCCTCAATCAGCCCAAGGTAAATTTCTTGAGCTACTGGTGGATGCGCAGTACAAAAATCGGCAAATATGTTCTCTACTGCAAATCCCTAGGGTTGTATATCAACTCAAACACCCTTTCCTTCTCCTTTTTTAAAAAGTAAAATATACTTTAACATGGTACTATATTGATATTGCCAGTTCCTATTTGCTGATTGTAAAATGAACTATATATTTACTTTATATTCCTTTTAATAACATTCACACTTTCCCCAATTTCTTTCCTTATATAGTACTGCATTTTTTACCCCCCACACACCTTTATAAAAAAAATGGCAATTTTATTTATAACCCCCTATTTACCTTTTTAAACAAAAAAACATTTCCCTTACTAAGCTGCAGTCTCTAACTCATTTGTGGGCTTCTCTGTAGACTACAGCAGGGAAAATAAATATTGAACACATCAACGGTTTTCTCAATAAATTAACTAATTTCTGGACTATTTCGAATTCTTTGTACGTGTGGGTTACTTGGGTTGTTACCGACATCTGCTGTAAACTTCAAGTCAATAGCCCCATTAGAAATATATTTACTGAGAAAAACAGACAAGTTCAATACTACTTTTTGCTGCTGTATATAGTAACTATGAGCTTCTCTGTCCTGCAGGATTCTGTTATGGTGGTTTTTTTTTTTTTTCTTAAATAAACAAAATGCATCAGCTTGGTAAGCTGTGTTTCGTCTTCCAGGTGCCCCCAGCTATGTGACTTGCGCTCTGATAAACCTTGGTTATTCTTTACTGCTGCACTGGAAATTGTGCCAATAATATCACCCCTCCCCTTCCCCCTAGTAACCCATCAACAGAATAGTGGGAAGGTAACAAGAAAACACTTGTATGTAAACTGTATAATTTCAGGATAAAACTACACCATAAAAATCGTAATAGAATTTCTTTAATAATATTATTTCCATTAGGGAATGCCCACATGTTGTAGTTTGTTTAGTATTTTGGGTGAATACTGACCTGAATCTAAACCCTAAAAAATGCATTTGAGCAAAATCCATCCAATCTATCCAAAAAATAAATCTGAATGTCTTAATTGTCTAGTGGTTTAATGTGACTGTAAGGATTTGGATTCAGATAGCAATATCTTTTTTAAATCTTTACCCTTGCTCTGTAATGTAATGGTCATTCCTTTCTGCACAGATGCACATGATTACTGGGAAAGGGCGAGGTGTAATTGCAACTCGGGACTTCCAGCGAGGAGAGTTTGTTGTAGAATACCATGGAGATCTGATAGAGATCACGGATGCCAAAAGGAGAGAAGCATCATATGCACAGGATTCAGCTACTGGCTGCTATATGTACTATTTTCAGTATTTGAACACAAGCTACTGGTAAATATCTTTAAAGTTTTAAATGTGCATGCATGTGAACTATTATTTTCTTCTCTATGGGGGGGAAAAACAGCACCCACCCTCCAGTTTAAACCCATCACCTAAAATAATTATTCAAAATCCTATTATCACATCAGTCAAGCAAAATGAACTTTCATTACACTATATAAATTTATTTGAATCGGGTTTCCTTCAGTCTGGGAATTCATAATCATAGCAAGCTGGAAGCAGCCATTTTGTGGACATTGTTATTAAGGCAAGCCTTGCATCATTTCAGAATCTTGTTTGTGCACCAGAATAGGGGACCTGATGTCCATCCCCATGCCCTGGCTACACAATTAAATTGTATAATGAACGGGGGAATGTGGGGAGAGCAGTGACATCTAGAAAGTGATGAATGGAAAGTGAAAGTAATTGTCTGCCCCGCCTCTATGCCCAGGGCAATATTTGATTGACAGCAGAGATTTTTAAATGAGCTTACAACAGCTATGAATACTTTAATTTAAAAAAATAGAAATTGGATTTCATGTTTAATTTGAAGGACTTTTAGTATACAGATTTGTGTCTGGGTGACAGATCCACTTTAAGATACAGAAATATGTTTGAATGTTAGAGATAAATTTACATGTAGTACTTTACCAGCCCAAGTAAAAATAGGGGTTTGGCCAGACTGAAACTGCAAGTAGTAAAACAGTTGTCTCTTGGGTTTTCTTTTGGAGGAGGGGGGGGGGGGGTGACAAGTAACCTTTCCCATTTCTCCAGTAGTAATCATGAATTCTCTTCTCTTGTAAGCATCGATGCCACAAGAGAGACTGGCCGTTTAGGGAGGCTGATCAACCACAGCAAGTCTGGAAACTGTCACACCAAACTGCACAACATCAACAATGTACCTCACCTTATACTTGTTGCATCGCGGGATATCAACGTTGGAGAGGAATTGCTGTATGACTATGGTGATAGAAGAAAATCTTCCATTGATGCACATCCTTGGCTTAAAAACTGACCTGCAGATGGACATGGCTGATTTTACAATATGACTTTGTGATCTGCTTCTGTTCTGGTTTTTTAATTCCCTTTTACATTTAATATGAGTATGATATGGATTTAAATGCATTATGTCTTTACCAAAAGTTTTATACCTAGTTTTTGTATGTTTGCATAGAGGTAATGTAGTGCTTCCAAAGCATGCTGGTTTTTCCCTCTTTTAAATGTGTATGCATAGGAGCAGGAGAAAACTGGTTACATAATGTGTTCTAAATGTCTGATTGCAGATGAGTGAAAGGCTAATTCTTAAGTAGAAGTACATTTGGAACACTCACTAATATAACCAAAGTAAATGTAGGCTTGGAATTTATCCTTATACTTTTGTAAACAAAACATGAATTTCACGCAAGAAATTGAGCCAGTGTAAACCTTTAATTCTTGCTTTCTATATGTTTGCATCTGTTAGGGTTAAATAGTGTTCCCATCAGGGTGGTAACTACCTGCAGCATGCATTTGCCTTTACTATACACCAATCCTTGTTTGCACCCATGCTTCCCAACATTCCATTACAAAGACACAGGACAAACTTCACTTGTGGATATTCTGGGATTTATAGTTTAGCCATATTTGGGAGCCACAAGTAGAAGATATATTTTTATAAGTAGGTCTGTCATTTAGAGAGACTTTTTTTTTTATAATGTCTCTTGTTGTTAGGGGCAGTATATCAAGTGCTTTGTGATGGAAATAGTGTTTTTTTTTTTTTACCAGCAGCTGACCTCTCCTCTGTTTTGAAGGGGATAGATGTGAAAAGGAACTTAAAAATGATTGTGTAAATAGAGGAAAAATGCCATATTAAGCTTCCATTTGTTCCCCCACGTTTAGTTATTGAAGCCACATTTTAAATAATAAACTTCTGTGGGCTGGTGCTTAAGTAACAGTAACACATGGGCAGACCCCTTTTTAGTATAAATTTTACAATAGGGCTTGACATGAGAATAAATGTATGTTGTCTCTGCACGGATTCTCAATGGGTTTGCTGCAAATTTATGTTGGCTGTTACTGTAAGATCATTGCTATAGAATTTTAAAGCAGTAGGTGTAAAATACATCATGATATATCTTTTTATACTGAAAAAAAAAAGACTGTGGAATAAAAAAAAATATTTATTACTAAAACCTGTTTCTATTGCTGTATTTAGTGTTTAAAACTCTGGTGTTGGCATAAAATGTATGTTTAACTAGAATTCTTCACTTTATACTTATGTAAAAAGTTATTTTGTGTTCAGCCTGTAAGTGTTAGACTTCAGAGTGCTCTGCTGTATTGCATGTCAAGGTGGTGGAAAGGAAATTTACATGGGTCATTCAATCAGAACAATGTTATTCTATAGTTTATTTTTTTTGCCATTGAAGTCTGGTATCTTTGTACATCTGTTTAGTAGTCATGCTATAAAATCTTTGCTGAACCCTATTGAAGATAGGATCAACTAGGGAAGTATCATTTGAAATGTGGTTCACTGCTGTTTCTGTGTACGTTTGCCTCATGCATGATTGCCTTTGGGACTGTCTGCCAAGGAACCTGTTCTCTTAAAGGTGCAGAAAAGGTTCCCTGAGAATTTCAATTGGCTGGCCATTTATGGCACACTCTTTATTGGTTGATATGAATTAAGATTCTGACCACTAAGTAGTCATGGAAGTTCTCAAATCTTTCCTAAGCAGATGAACATAAGATCAGGCCTCTTTCTTTCTCGTGACTACTTGGTGGTCAAACTGAGCAGCAGGTGACTGTTATAACAATTCATTCGCATTAACAGTACATGTATCCTTCATGCCACAAACATAACTTAAAGGGGAAGAAACCTAGTCGGCGCAAACCCCCACCCCCCTCCCATTTGTTGCCCCCTCCCTCCTCCCCCCTGGCCTACCCGTCCCGCTGGGCAAATGCCCCTAACTTATTACTTACCCTTCTGCGCAGGTCCAGTCCAGGGAGTTCACCGACGACATCTTCTTCCACGCGATCTTCTTCCTGCTGTGAACGGCGTTTTGGCGCATGCGCAGTAGGAGCATTTCGCCGGTACGGATCTACTGCGCATGCGCCAAAAGTCACGCGCATGCCGTTCACAGGAGGAAGAAGATCGCGTGAAAGAAGATGTCGTCGGTGAACTCCCTGGACTGGACCTCCGCAGAAGGGTAAGTAACAAGTTAGGCTCATTTGCCCAGCGGCACGGGTAGGCTGGGGGGGGCAACAAATGGGAGGGGGGGTGGGGGGTTTGCGCCGACTAGGTTTCCTTCCCCTTTAAGGGTTTTTTTTAAATTTTTTTTGTGAAAAATAAACCATTTCAAGCAACTTTGTAATATACATGAATTTAAAAAAAAATGCAGATTTTTAATGGTTTCTGACAGTTCCTAAGCCTAGCCCCCTGCTCTTTTACTGATCTTTCTGACTACTTTGCTGAGCTGGCTAACTACTGTTACTTTGTATCAATTGCCGCCATCTGTCCTCAGTCTGCATCCTCCAAACCCAACGATTCCCCACACATGTGATTTCAATAAGGAAAGGAACATCATTGTGCAATGTATTGGGGCTATGTAGTTCCTGCATGCCGTCTGTAAGCTGTGGAGTAGTTGTTACAATATGTAACATCCGTGTTTTTTCAACTGCGGGACCTATGGCTTGAGACTCTGATCCAATCTAAAAGCCCTTCATTGACTAACCCAATGCTAGCCACAATGGGCCTACCTTCAGGGGAGGTCATGTACTTATGTATTTTGGGGAGGTGGTGGAAAATCGGTATGGTTGGCATATGCCTGACCATGTATTTCTGATCACGCGGGTCCACCACCCCTAAAGACACTGTAGGATACCAATTTTTCAATGGCTGTTAAGAACTCATTCTGTGGGTTTGATGGAAGACTTAAGGTAGGTTTTGATGTCGTTAAATTGTCACTTGGCCTCTGCTTTATAGTCAGTTTTGTCCATGACCACCCACTCCCTCCACTGAAATGTGGGCTGTACAGAGGGGGGGCGGTGCCCGGCTGTGCGTCATGCACCAGGGCCCGCCCCCCTCTAGTTACGTTACTGGATGCATGCTGCAGACTGAACCGATTTATGTGCAGCCATGCATCTAAATGAATTGCTTTTTAGCCATACAGGCTGGTTGTATTCCAGACGTGTTTGATTTTAAATGGGTGAGATGGCAACCCTAGTGCCAAAAGAGGGCAGCCAGCAAACCTGGCAAATGGTATACAAATTAAGCAATATTGCAATACTTATTCCTGTACAACAAAGTTGCCAAAACCACATGTATAGAATGACTTGCTGAGTAACAGTCAGTTGAAAAGGACAAGGAAATTCTATAATAGAATAAGGCTAGAAATGCTGTATTTTGTATACTAAACATAAACATGAACTTACTGCACCACAAAGCCTAATCAAACAAATGATTCATGCTTTCAAAGTTGGCCACAGGGGGCTGTCATCTTGTAACTTTGTTAAACATCTTTACCTGCCCTGACCCTGCACATACTCAGTGTGGTCTGGGCTGCTTAGGGATTGTCATAAACAAAGCTGCTTGAGTTCTGCATGGCTGGTAAGTAAGGCGGGGGCTCCCCCTGCTGTTCATAAGTATGATTGTTTCCCTGCTCAGCAGTTAGGGACCATCTGACAATTCCTATCCACAGCAGTAAATGAAGGGAGAAGTTCAAAGCATACAGTCAGGTTTATTATAAAAACGGTACACATTTTTTAATTAAAGTATAATGGAGATAGGTTTCTTTTTCATTAAAGAAAGTAAAAATGGGATTTTATTTTTTTGCCTTTCCTTGTCCTTTAAGGTAAAGAAAAAGCATTAGTAGAAATGATGCAGAATTTTTAAAATTGCTAACTGTTTCCAATATTTGTAAATGCATATAGGTCTTGGTGTTATTCACTTTTTAAGCCAAAGATGGAGATAAATAAGACTCGGTATGGAATAATATATTTGTGGTTTTCTGATGAGTTACAAGAAAGCAAATTGAAAGTAAATTCAGGAAGAATTCAGAAATCTGTAGTTAGATTCAGAACAGAAACACAAAAGAAAGCTAGAAATAACCATGACTCTACTTCAATTCAAAGTCAATCAGTTAACTTTTTTAATACACAATACATTTTTGTAATACTTTAAAATTAATATGGCAAACAAAAGGCACCTTGCATATTTGTATGCACCAGGCACTTAGAACAGGGTTCCTGTATATTCAGTGCTTATTTAAGGTGCTTAGTGAGAATGCTGTAGAATCCAGATTCAAATTAAAATGGGGTCCTTAGAATTAACAGAGAGATCCTCAAGAAATAAGAAAATACAATATTTTCTTTCAGTAATGGCTCTGCTTCATTCTAGTTACTGGTCTCCTTTTTAGACCAGATTCTTCCCTGGAAATTCCTTTAATACAACATTTTTTTTTCTAATAGCACTTCAGTATTACCCAGCACGTGGAAGACTTCTCATCTAAAGGAAAAAAAAAAACAGAGCCTACAGTCAACCACTGACACTGTGACATGTTTAGTAAACTTGCTGAACTACTGGTAGCTGTAGGAGGAAGGTGAGAGTGTTAGTTCTCTACCAGCTCACCTCAAAGTTGAATATCCAGAATTAGTTATTTTTATTATTTAGTTACTGACACAGCAGTAAATCGGAAGCATGCTTAGTAGGGGTTGATATTGCTGAGAAAGGTACCACATTCAGAAGGCTGGGATTGCAGAACTGTGTCAAGGGCCACAGTTGCACTGTATGACAATATCTTACTTAGCTAGTTCTAGTAAGAAGCTAATAACACCAGGAAGAAATACACAGGTACTTTGGCAACGTAGGGGTCTCTTGCCATCACATTTTGGCTCACTGTAATAGGCTGCACCAGCAGATGTTGTTCTGTAGTCATTGTTCAACCCTTTTATTTTCAGTACTGCCCATATGTGTTCCCAGCAAGACAAAAATTGTTTCAATCCAGATTACCTACCAGACTTGTACAGTCTGAACATGAAGAGGGTGACAACAGCTCCCAAAAATAAAATCTCTGATAAACATATGTTTCAAATAAAAAATATAAATATGCATGTCTGCATGTATTTATATACACACTTACAAATGTATGTATCCTCATATGGGTCTGACCAAGGAATTTAATATGTTATAAAATCAGGGCAAAGATCACATTTTAGTTAAGTTAATTATGCTGATCCAGTACAAAATAATTCATTTATAAGCTTTCATAATATAATATACTGTAGTTTGAAGACTATTCTTAGACATAAAAAGTGGTGCAATTGTTTGTCACCAAACACCCTCTTACTGTTAAATGGCCTGGGTATAATGTAATCTAGCCATAAACTACTATAAGACAGCATGTTATCAAGCACTCATGCTATACGGTAGAATTTCATTGTGATACGCTTATCACATAATTTCCCTTTGATCATTCCACTAAATAATGCTGTGCAGCTTTTCTTATGAAATTCAGATTTCATAACATTCATATTTTAAAACTACCATATTTTTGTGCTGTATGATAACCGCTCAGTAGCATAATCCTATTAATGGTGCAGTACTCAGGAAAATCTAATTGTACCTAATGCTATTCTAAAAGAATTGTAAAAGATCTTTATTTTATATTGTTCCCCGCAGATCCTTATGAGGCAATGTAATAAGTAGGGGATGCACCAAATTCAGGATTCAGCCAAGTCTGAGCCTTCCTAAGCAGGATTCAGATTCGTGCACATGCATTGTACCTTTTCTTACTGTAACCCTTCATTTGAAATATAAATTGTCATCGTTGCTAGGGTTCCACTTAACCTGACAACCAGGCAGCAGATTTAATTTTAGACTAAAAAATAAAGAGGAGAAAATCTGTGAAAAAGAGGGATGGTTTAAATTAAAATGATGATGTCATACAGTGAAGTCTGGCGTTTTTGAACAGACCATAAAACTTTTTAAATGAGCCAAAGATGTGCACATGTATTATTCTTGCCTTTGCACATTTGATGGCCACTATTATCTTGTATGGACATCATAAAATAATATATAAAATAAAAGTGGTTGATTCTCACAAGAGCTGAATTGGGAGCTCATGATTTCATCCAACTGCTGGAGTTTATTTCTCAACATAATTATAAGCTGGTGGTACAAATTCCTACAAATGGAGCTCGTTTTCTTTTGTTTTTCTGAAAGACTTGGATTACAGACAACCTGATTACCTCTTGCAGTCATAATTACAAGCATCTTTGTTTCCCTGGTCTTTTTTTTTTTTTTTTAAAGATTTTCCCTTATTTTCTCTGACAAACAAAAAGACCTGGTGACCTAGTGGATATGTCATTGTCCCATTGTGAAATGTGTTTCTCAGGCATATAAGGCAAACAAAATGTCACATGTGCTGTAATGCTTCTTGTCCTTGTTCTGTATAAACGTCATCCCTGTTATAATTTGTCCATTCTCCAAAGGATTCCTGGAAGTGGACATTCTTCTGCATCATTGGCATGCGCTTTTTATCTCTTGAGAAAAAACTAAACCTGGGGGATAAAAAAAAATAAAGCGTCATACAAACTTACTGGTGTTAAATATGATATATAAAAATGTCTTTATATACAGCTATTCACATGTGCAGGATAGGGTCATATGAAATTGCTTATATACTGTATTTTTTTAAATTAGAGTCCAAGGTTAAAGGAGAAGGAAAGGCTAAAATTAAGTAAGCTTTATCAGAAAGGTCTATATAAATATACCAGTAAACCCTCAAAGTAATGCTGCTCTGAGTCCTCTGTCAAAAGAAACACAGCCTTTCTTTCCTAATATATTGTGTACACATGGCCTTCTGTATCAGTCTTCCTGTTTTCAGCATAAACCTCCAGGGCAGGGCTTGAGCATGCTCAGTTTACTCATGTTCCACTCCCTTTCCCCCTCCCCGCTGTAATCTGAGCCCAGAGCTATGGGTGAACAGGGTGAGACTCAGGCAGGAAGTGATGTCACACCAACGAATATATCAGCTGCTATCCTAAACAAACAGAGAGCTTCTAGAGCTGTTTATTCAGGTATGGTAACGCATTTTGCAGACTAAAGAAAGTGTTATAGCTTGCACTTTTGTGGCTAATCTAATGGCAATAAACTGCTTTGGTAGCTTTCCTTCATTTTTAAAACTGTTTAATAGCTTACACTGTTACACTGTGCTACTAGATTATCAAGGAGCTATACCTAACCCCCCTTGTTTTATTTGGTTACATTCAGGCTGTTTTTTTAGAGCAGCTCCACTTTCCTACTGCATAAGACATAAGGAAATAAGTCATTTTCCCCTTAATGTCACTGAATAGTATACAAGCAAGCAGACAGACACTGCATGCTTTACACACAAATTATGGCTGCATTTAGGGGTGTAACAAATATTCACCCACTACACAAGTTATGTTACAAGATGCAGCAGCGGACACCCAACTGAGAATAAAATGAAAACTAATCAAGAAGCTTTTTTTATTACTAAATCCTCTACTAAAGGCCATCGTTAGTTTAATGTGATGGAAATATGGATATATATTTCAGGGAAAATAGAAAACCATTAATTTTATTTAGCGAATGCTGTATTCGTAGCAGCTACATGTCATGGCTACAAAAGAGAAGGGTTGCACCGAATCCACTATTTTGGATTCGGCCGATCCCCTGAATCCTTTGTAAAAGATTCGGCTGAATACCGAACCGAATCCAAATCCTAATTTGCTTATGCAAATTAGGGATGGGAAGGGGAAAACATTTTTTACTTCCTTGTTTTGTGACAAAAAGTCACGCGATTGCCCTCCCCTACCTTAATTTGCATATGCAAATTAGGATTCGGTTCGGCCGGGCAGAAGGATTCGACCAAATCCGAATCCTGCTGAAAAAGTCTGAATCCTGAACCAAATCCTGGATTCAGTGCATCCCTAAAAAATAGCCATTAGTAAGACAGTACGAGGCAGATTTATCAAAATGTGAGAAAAACTCATTCACTTTCTATTGATTCCTATGGGATTTTTAGAATCATATTTCTCAATGGAGTAAACCATTTGATAAATATGCTTTTAAAAATCCCATAGGAATCAATAAGTAAAGTGAGTTTTTCTGTGGTGAGTTCTAAATTCAAACTTAGCAGCTGACAATGTATAGGGTTAAATATTATAGGGATAAATATTATAGGGATAAATGCAGTTCCTAAGCTAACGACAAGTAATAGCAATACAGGTAAGGCAAATGTTATCCAAAATACTCAGAACCTGGGGCTTTCAGGATAACTGATCATTCCATAATTCGGATCTTCATACCTTAAGTCTACTAGAAAATCATGTAAAGATTAAATAAACCAAATAAGCTGGTTCTGCTTCCAGTAAGTATCAATTATATCTTAGTCTGGATCATGTACAAAGCACTGTTTTATTATTACAGAGGAAAATGAAATATTTTTTTCTACAAATTTGGATAATTTGGATAAAAGAGTCTATGGGAGATGGCCTTTCCATAATTTGGAGCTTTCTGGGTAAGGAGTTTTCGTATAATCGATCCCATACCTTTAGAAACACTGCTTTCGCCCTAAGAGTGCAAATATTATAGTTGTACTTAGATAGTATAATGTTTTGATTTACATTTATAGTAGAGAATGAAGGCCAGGGAATTATATGGTCCCATTTGTCACATCCCAGCTGCATTGAATCTACATATTTCATATTGGGAAAGCTTCAATATGATGATCAAAACTCCCTTCAGATGAAGTTCCATTGTAGTTTATGCTATGTGGGATGGAATCACGACAAACGTCCTCAAATCAAATAAGATCAGACCCATAAGCCCAGTTAGTAAGCAATGAAGTGATCACACGTGTATAGAAGTATCTCTGGATGCACAAAGATCTCTTGGTTAGTGTCTTGCAAAATTGTGGCAACAAGGAAAACTTAGTATCTGAGAGGATACATTTTTCCTGAACATAATTGTGACTGAACTGAGAAAAAAAATTGTGCTTTACCTTGTAATAATAAGAAAAAATGCTATGTTTTTTATGAAACATGAACTCCTTTTAAACATCTGTGAACGGAAATTCTACAGAAGTTGTTTGGAGCATAAGAATAACCATCACTTTCTTCTCCCACAGTAGCTCTCTGTATTCTTATAGGAGACATAGTGTAAAAGAAAGCTTTTGTACACTTCTTTGCATAGTAAAGATGAATATGTACGAGAAGCTCCGAGAACATTCGGAGGGTTTTTTCTTAATTGTCAAACAGACAGCTAAAACATGTGGTTACAGCTGACTGAAAGTAACCCCAGAAACCAATATCTATAGACCTAAGTGGCTATTACTCTCAGATACACTGACTGACATGGCCATTCTGATTGGCAGCATGTTGGGTAAGCCTTGGCATTCCACAATCAGCCAATCAGAATGCCACAAGCTGGTCATAAGGGAACACACAATATGCATGCAACAACAGCACCCAGTGCAACATAGACAGAAAGAAAAGTCCTACAATAGAAATAAGCCTTCTGATTGGCTGCAAAGTGGGATCATCTGGAATCAACCCAGCTGCTACCATAGGCATTATTGCTGTAAATATCCTGATTAAAACAAAAATACAAAAAAATATAAACCAAACCAGTTTAAAAAAGAAATATATTATACATATGTGTTTTGCATCACATCTAAAATAATTTCTGTTACACCAATATAAACATTAAATTGTGTTCCAGCATATCAGAGAATCATTGCTACTGCTGTTAGAGTGTCAATTGGTCATCATCTTCCTCTTTGTGCATAATGTGTATGGCCCGGCTAGCTGCACATGTGGCTTTTCACTCTATTGCGCATGCACATCTAGGCTGGAGACATACGGAAGATTCATGGAGAGAATGAAGATGGTAACACGGCGCTCCTACTGTAGTAACCTGGGTCGGTGCAGTTCTCAGCAAACAGGAGCAACAGACCAGGGTCTCAGGGACGCAATTCCATTGGAGAGGGGGTAGGGTGTACATAAAAAATTAGTACACCCCTTCTCCTATAATGTTTGTAAGGTTTCTGTTCCCTATTAAGACACACTATATTCTGTAATGTTTAAGCAGAATTATGCTTAATGTAGAGAATACCTAATGTGTTTACTGGAACACTAGAAGGTTGTCCCTATTATGGAGAGTACAATTTTTTGTTAGGGGATTATTTCCCAGTTGGAAGAGGGTGGAGGAGGGGCAAATGATACTGAAGCTGTTCCCATTCAGAGAGACAATGGCACACTGGACAGGGCCAAAACATATTAATAACACCTTCATAAAAGACTACTAGAAAGTTAAAAAAAAAAATGTCCCCAATCTAACTTGGCAAATATCCCTGTGGCAAATTCTCTATGGAGAATAGAGAATATTTTAGCACATTCACAGTTCTTGCTCCCTTCCTATCTCTTGCCCTGTTCTTTTAGCATTATTATAAGTTTGTATTGGTGACTAGGATGCATTTAAACTTTTATTGTAAGCAAATGTCCTACTATCTTTTGGTCTTTGGTCCTACTAATTATTACAACAAAACTCTGATGTAAAGTTTCTATTGGTTACCAGTGGAAACATATATTTTTATTGTAAGCAAACCTTTCAATAAAAATAAATTGCACTCGCTTACCTCTTAAATTGTCTGACAAATACAATATAAAGATATAGTGGACCATTCACAAGATTCACACTATGATACTGCATTGTCATTGTAATTAATCAAATCTTTTTAAACTTACACTTTATTCAGATGCTTTCAAGACAAAATCCAAATCTAATTTTTGTACATACATAAAAATAAATGGCAGAATTTCAAGAAACTGACCTTGAAAATAATTGCAATTTATTTTGGACTGCTGGAATTAACTGTAGCAATATTGGAAAACTAGTTAGTATCAACGTCCTATCAAATTCTAACTTATTTGATAGCTTGAAGGCAGCATGTACTTACTTTGAAAATAAAAAATCTGATCATCAATTTGCATGAGAAGTGATTGATGCACAGATCTGCGGCTAGGGTTGCCACCTGGCCGGTAAAAATGATGGTTGATCCCAATGTTATTAATAGGGAAAAGGATAAATATATAGGAAGGACGGTATTTTTTTTCCAGAAAAGGTGGCAACCCTATCTGCGGCACAAGTACTGTATACAACACTTAGGGGCATATACAATACAAGGAGAAGGATGTATTATGCATGCACTGGCAAGTCCATGCTCATGGAAAATTTAAGTCTTAAGAACAGAAAAAGAACCTGTTACCTGGAAAACACCATCATGGACAGGAGACAGACAAGCCATGATAAGTAAATGCGCATAAAACTGTATGCTGGGTGGTACTCAACACTAACAAATTAGGAAAAATCTTATTATATGAGTCAGTGTTTAGGGCTACAAACTGAAAATAATGGGAGTTCATTATTTTACTACTGTGCTGGCCCAAAAAATGAATTGTACTCAAGGCAAGCCCCCTCCCTCATATGTCCCCCCTGCACTGTGCTCCTTAGAGATGCACAAATTAAATTGCCCCCTCATCCTTCAGTGCTATAAAAGGGCCAGAAATTGCTATGTGCCCAGCACCTCCACTATTGCACCCTAAGCACAAGAATCTTTTTCGTACCCATAGTTCCTGCCCTGGTTTACCATCATGGTCATGAAAAAGTGCTCCTTAACCACATTTCACATGAAAATATGTAGTCTACAAGGAATTGTTCAGTATAAAAATAAAAAGTGGGAAAATAGATAGGCTGTGCAAAATAAAAAAAAATTCAATATAGTTAATAAGACCAGATGTAATCTGTAAAGGCGGGGTGGTGTCTAACATCTGCTTCCTGCTTTGCAGATCTCTTGGTTTCCACTTACCAGGCAGTAACCAATCAGTGACTTGAGGGGGGGAGGCAAATTTGTCATAACTTTCTTTTTAACCTGACCTGCATGCCGAGTATCAAAAGCAAAGTCAATGAACATTTATGACCCATGCGGCCCCTCTTAAAGTCGCTGACTAACTCAGAATTAGAGATCTGAAAAGGAAGCAATTGTATTCTGTTCTGTTTTTTATACATTACATTTTTGGCTAACTAACTATATTAGAATTTTTTTTATTTTGTACAGCCTATTTAATTAAACTGAATTGTTCCTTTATTTCTGGTGAACAATCTAAAGCCAACTGAACTGGAAAAAATGTTTGAAGGTGAACAACTGTAAATACTGAGCAGAGAGAAGCGACCCCTGTCCCCATTCTGCACCATCTGCAGAGTGCAGAGTGGGGACTACAATACAGCAGACCCCAAAATCCAGTATCCCCAACCCCTCGCTATATCCCCCCCCCACGAGCACAGCCAAAGGATCTGCTGTATTGTAGTTATACCACTAGTATTTTGGTTTTCTAACACTCTGGCAGGTAACTGGCACCTGATGAAATTGATCATAGTGTGTGTGTAGTGTGAATGTGATACAGACCCTAGGCAATAAGCTCCACTAGTGCAGGGACTGATGTGAATGATGTGTAATCTCTGTAAAGCAGTGTCAACACTATATAAAGCATATTAAAAAATTTGGATTTTTCGTGCGACAATCCAAAAAAGTCGCTGTTTTCGTGTGCCAATCCGAAAAAGTCGCTGTTTTTGTCAATCTGTTTTTTTACATGTTTTTTTTTAAACTGATAAATAAGAGTAAATCGTGTATTCTAGTTTGGTCGCACTTTTTTTTATTTAAAAATGTTAAGGATTTTGATAAATAACCCCCTTACTGTCTGCCCTTCAGTGAGTACTGCCATATCAATAATTATTGTGTCCTTATATGCAAGGTTGGACAACAAATCAGAGGGTATTTATTGGATTGAGCACTCCCTTGCGCTTTGGCACAGTTCCCACTGAAGTTAGTTATTGGGTTGATAATTATTATACAAATCCTCTTTAAGTTAGTCTGTGTATGGTCAACTTTAGCCTCTCAAACAAAAAAGTCACCCTCAGCCTATGCCCTGCAGTAAGTGACACTTTTGTAAGCACATTTGTATTGCTTGCATGCACACTATGGTAAAAATTGGAACTTTTTAAGTGCTGACTTTTACACTACTGAGCATGTACACAGTCCAGTGGGTTGGTGGGGTCTTGGGAAAGATGGCAGTGTGGTGCTTGAGATAAAACTCTGGTTTGGTGCACTTTTCAGCAAACAAAAGGGCCTGCCTGGGGTCTAAGGTTTAAAGTTATATTCACTGAGGGGAATAACACTGGACTTGTCCTAGCTTGGATCTTGATATTTTTTGCAATTGGACCTGCCACTTTATTAATTTATTAGCAGCAAATGAGACTTCTTGGTTTATGAAAAATCTGAAAGATTTTACTTAAAATCATATGTGATATAATCTAAAGCAGGGCTAATACATATGGAAAAAAGACTGACAATTTTTTTTTTTTACAAAAATTCGACACTGATATTATGCAACAAGATCCATTAGGACATAGCTATGATACTTACAGTCGTTTGATGCCAGACTCCTGAGGGATGGGTGCTTTAGAATTAATCACTGGTGGAGATTGTGGCAATTTGTTTTCATCTTCTGCTTCTTCACTAATTAAGGAAAAACATTATCCAGTTACATAAAGCAAAACATCCCAGTGCTGTACACACACATTTGTTACTTGCATTTTGATTATGTTTTAACTTGTTTTTTTTATAACTGATAATATATCCCTGAAAATATTCTAATTAGCAGTGCACAAAATGCCCCGAAACCTGCGGTACTTATGGGTTTGTGGCAGGTTAAGGCTGATAATTTATTTCTACAGTGGGTGGAAGACCTAATGCAAGGTATCCCAAAACCTGTGGTACCTATGGGTTTAACTGTGTGTTGGGCAGGTTCAGGCTGATAATTTATTTCTTCAGTGGGTGGAAGACTTAACTGGTAGCCTTCTCCACCAGTCAGTCCCCTCTGGTGTGTATTCTTAGCTCAACCTCCTTTGTTGGTAGCACTCAATTTGTTCAAAATTATTAACAAAACTATATATCTATACACCCATACTAAGACATTTATTAACTGATATATATTAAATTACCTTTTATAATAAGCAAGTTCTTCTTGCAGCATAAAGACGTTGGCTTTCAGCTCATTTCTTTCATGTAAGACATCTCTCAGCTCTTGTAAGGTAAACCTGGGCCGATTGGAATCTTTAAGATCCAGAGACAATTTTTCTGTTTCAAAGCTACACTCTTCATTTAGAGTTTCTGTCTGGGGAGAAGAAAGGGGCACTTTGTGTGTACATATATTTCATCTACCACCAAATAAAAATGTAAGAGACAAGGCATATTGATGTAAATCTGGGGACATCATGATCTTGCTTCACATTTACAGAGTTGTTCTATGCATTTACACCAGTCCAATGTAATCAAAGATCTGTTCGGACCTATATTTACAGCCTGCATTAAGATTAATGCACCATTCCCTCCTGAATATTTGTGAATTTTCAATAGGAATGTACCTAATACATCATTTTTAGATTTGGACAAAGACCAAGTTATTTCATATCTGAGTAAAAATCCAAGAAAAACTTATTGGGATTTAAATTGAAACATTAATGTTACTAGACAGTCCCTCCCTGTTGTAGAGTTTTTTTTACTCGATTTAATGTGTCTCCATTGGGGAAATTATGTAGTAACGCTTTATTTTTAGTATGTATGCAAGCCACCTTTCATGCCCATGAAGTATGTGTTTAGAAGCAGCTATCGCACAGATGATGCAGCCAATAATAAACAGGCACAGCCCCAGGCCTCCACTTTGAGTAAAGAAGCTGGTATTACAGTGCTTAGCAGTGTTTATTACAGAAGCTACACTATACCATTCTTGGGTACTGGGAATTGTAAAGGATTTTAGCAGTGTAAACAATGACACTTTCCCCTTTCTAAGAATTTAGGGGCAAGTTCCACTTTGGGAGAGAAATACAGTATATGGATGACCAAACATAAAGTTCTATCAATACAACATGCTAGAATGGAGCCACAGCAAATCTTTGTTCATATGCTACTTCATCACGGATACCTTTAAATCTCTGCTTTGTCTCTCTTACAGCCAGCATTAATTTAGTGTGCCTCTATTCATGTCATTTTTATGCAACATACCATACTAACACCTTACCTTTATCTCTTCTCCATTCGTATGCTGCTCTCCTTTCAGCTTGTCCCTCAGTTTACCAATCTCTTTTCTCATATTGGCTGCTTCCTGCTCCTTTGTTTGCAAATATGCTTCCAGTTCCACCTTTTGTTCAATCAGAGACTTACCCTGAGCTTCTACAACAGTGACACGATGCCGCAGATCATGATTAATTTTCATTAGGCGGCTCTGCTGCTGCTGTAACTGAAGTAGGTTAAGACAAGTATTTGTTACTTACAGAACACTCATTTAAAGTGGATAACTTACTTGGGGCATCGTTTAATTCTAGATGAGACAGTAACATACTGCATAATATATGTTATAAACAATAACATACTTTTGCTGAATTCTGTAATTTTTCACATGGCAGTACATATTATTATCCTAACAGCTGTCTGATTTCAATAATAATATATGACTGCATTAACTAGCCTCTGGAGATGTCTGAACTAAAGCTGGACATAGACGTAAATATAAAGTCATACGAATCAAAGGTTCATTTGATTTCCAGGCCGTGTGTGGATCATTTGAACATTTTTCGTACCATGGCGATCAGACAGGTTAGAGGATTTTTGTCCGCTAATAATGATATCTCTGCATGTATTAGGTAACTTTCGTATGATTGCGGTCATGGGCAGAACATCGTCGGATTTGTTCTTTTACTACTTTTATTTAATCTAAATGGTTAGTTGCAGGTACGATTACTCATCGCATTACGATGTACGATCACTCACTGGATATACAAGGCTAAAATCTGCATGTCTATGGGCATCTTTAAGCTGGCCACAGACGCAAAGACGAATCAACGTACGATCGGACTTCCCCATCTCCCGACCTGCCACTAACCATTCCGATCAAATAAAGTACAAAAAAACAGATCAGCTGATGTTCTGCCCCTGACAGCAATTGTTCGAAAGTTATGTCCGACCAAAGCTAGTGACAGTCTCCCTCTGTACGATGGCCAATACATGCAGAGATATTACCCGCAGCCGACAGAAATCTTTTAACCTGTCTGATCGACCAAACGACCGATCTCCACCGGACGAAAAATGTCGGGACTCTCCACACACGGTCCGAAAATCGTACAAATCCTCGATTCGTACGATCAGATCTTTGCGTCTATGGCCAGCTTAAGGCTGTGGTCCTGGTTTTATCTGTGGGTTCCTATAGCATTGCAGCCTTGGATGTTCCATGTAAATTACACACACCCCTACAATTGCCACCTTTTTTTATCTTTTCTTCCCTAATAATAAAATTGAGATCAAGCATAATTTTTACCAACCAGGCCAGTCAAATACTTGCCCGATAGCAACCCTACACACACCAAATATAACCCAAAAAGAAATGTAACGTATGTTGAACATGGAAGAATTTCATTACCCAGTTATAGTCCAAATCACTGTTCCCTCTATGCTGTTCACTCCTGTGTGCGCACACAATAAATTGTGGTACGCACAAAGAATTCTGTGCAAAAACCACACAATTTTCAAGTGCAGACACCAGTTGTTTAGAAGTGCACACACAATTCTAAAAAGTGTGCACTAAAGAAATTTTTTTTGCTCACAAGGCCAAGAAGAAATTAGTGGGAAAGTTGGTCCAAATTAGAGATGCACCGAATCCACTATTTCAGATTCAGCTGAACCCCCGAATCTTTCGCGAAAGATTCGAACGAATACCGAACTGAATCTTAATTTGCATATGCAAATTAGGGGTGGGAAGTGGAAAACATTTTTTATTTCCTTTTTTGTGATGCAGTCACGTGATTTCTCTCCCTGCCCATATTTGCATATGCAAATTAGGATTCGGATCAGCCGGGCAGAAGGAATCCAAACAAGAATCCGAATCCTGCTGAAAAAGGCCGAATCCTGGCCGAATCGCGAACCAAATCCTGGATTGGGTGCATCCCTAGTCCAAATATATTACAGGTAGTGGATCCATTATCCGGAAACCTGTTATCCAGAAAGCTCTGAATTACGTAAAGGCCGTCTCCCATAGACTCCCATTATAATCAAATGTTTCAAATTTTTAAAAATTATTTCCTTTTTCTCTGTAATAATAAAACAGTACCTTGTACTTGATCCCAACTAAGATATAATGAATCCTTATTGGAAGCAAAACCAGCCTATTGGGTTTATTTAATGTTTACATGATTTTTTATTAGACTTAAGGTATGAAGATCCAAATTACTGAAAGATCCGTTATCCGGAAAAGCCCCAGGTCCAGGGCATTCTGAATAACAGGTACCATGCCTATATTCTGAAAATGTAACCTCCACATTGGACCTATTAATCTAAATGGGAAAGTCTGAAAATCATAACACTTTGTTATAAAAGTGCACAAATCATTTTGGTTATATTCTTGCACTTACAAAATTCGATAAAATAAATTTATAATTCTAAAGTACTAAGTACAGGTATGGTATCCCTTATCCAGAAAGATCCGAATTACAGAAAGGCCATCTCCCATAGACTCCATTTTATTCAAATAATCGAATTTTCTAAGTACAGGTATGGTATCCCTTATCCAGAAAGATACGAATTACAGAAAGGCCATCTCCCATAGACTCCATTTTATCCAAATAATCGAATTTTTTAAAAATGATTTCCTTTTTCTCTGTAATAATAAAACAGTACATTGTACTTGATCCAAACTAAGAAAAAATAATAGTTATTGGAAGCGAAACCAGCCTATTGGGTTTATTTAATGTTTACATGACTTTTTAGTAGACTAAAGATATGAAGATCCAAATTACGGAAAGATACGTTATCTGGAAAACCCCAGGTCTCAAACTTTCTGGATAACAGGTCCCATACCTTTATTTATAAAGATTAAAAACCACAAAAACTCTAATGTAAAAGTACTCCATTTAAAAGATGTTGAGGTCATGTAGAAGTCAATGGAAGCTGTCTGTGGAAAATTATTAAAAATGTAGTTATGTATGTTTTTTCAAAGTTATTTGCACTTCTAAACACACTAACAATTAGGAGTAAATGAGAATTTCGAGGTTTTCATATTCTTACTCTGATTTGTTCAGATATTATAATTGGTTGTGCTTTTTACATTTGGATCTTAATAAACAAGTAGACATTTATGCTTTTTGTTTTTTAAATGTAACTTTAGTTGTGTACACAAATTCAAATTTACAGGCACCCAAGATAACCCCTGGCTAGTGAACGTTCATATTGTAAATGCATTTGAGGTCTCAAGCTTCTCATATTTATAAAATTCATTAAACTCACCAAACTGTCATGAAATTTCAATACTTACAGCTTCCACATCCTCATTTTTAAGCACTACTTTGCGGTCTTTAGCCCTTATTTCATCCCTTTGCTTGTCTACCACCTCCTTTAACTTCTTCATA
This sequence comes from Xenopus laevis, assembly GCF_017654675.1. Lineage (NCBI taxonomy): Eukaryota > Metazoa > Chordata > Amphibia > Anura > Pipidae > Xenopus > Xenopus laevis. The sequence continues at coordinate 149,556,396 of NC_054372.1, read as the reverse complement.
ACTTGTCTTTCTCTCTCAGACATTCCTGAAATAGTTAAAATACAGGGTTATTATAAAATATATCCGAAGGAATCTGAATAAAGAAAATTTCTACTAACAAGTAGAATGTATCTTTCGTTTTATTTTTCTCCCAAAAAAACAGTTTTTGACTGTTTTACTAATGATTGTTATTGAAGTATCACTTATGATTAATCCATAATGATCAATAGGATCACAATGATCAGCCCATTAAAAATCAGCTCAATTTGTTATGGCTCAATGATTTTCTTGATTGATGAAAAATCTGAATATAAAATAATAATAATTTTTTAATATAATAATATAAAAAATAATACTGCCTATAGACAACAAGATTTAATACTTCTGAACTAGGGATGTTTGGGTCGACAAAAATGTTGACCCGCACCTGACACTCCTCACCCCACACCCGTTTCCCCCGTCTCTGATGTCACTGAGGGGACACATTTATAAATGGTCACTTCAGAATGCAGAGGTGAGGCACTAACTAGCAGTTTGTTTGAGTATCAGGCTAAACCCACCTGACCTGCAGATCCTGCTGGCTTCAGCCTGGCCTGAACATCACTATTCTGAACAATAATTCTTGTGGGAGTTTAAAATAAAAACCCCTGGAAGTAGAGTGTATCTTGTCATCACACTTTACTCGGACAATATGAATATACATCTTAATTATATAGATCAAATTGGCCTATATTATTTACATTGGCTGGCTAATTTGATCTAATTCAATGCAAGATCCAGTAGTTAGGAATGACCATTTCATCTTTGATAACAATTTGGTCCTATGTAATTTTTCGGAAAAAAAATTTTTTTATATGATAATTTCACTTTACTCACATTGCGCCCTAAGATGCTGCCTTTCCTGCCTACCCCTAATTCCGGCCTGGTGCGAGTTAATAGAGCTTAATAGGGGTAAAAGTAGTTTTTTTTTTTAATTAAATTGGACACTAGGACACTACAGGAGGGAGCTCCCACTGCAAGCGGCCATGTTGTGCAGATCACATTGGCATAATGAGCTTCTGACATTACACCCATGGGCATAAAGAGCAAGTTGCAGAATTCGCTCATTATGAGCATGTGTGTGCCCTAATATGAGCGCTCTAACCAGGATCTTCCTCCCGGTGCATGTCCTGGTACTGCGGGGGCAATAAAAAAAAAAATACTGTTAACCCCAATAAATATTTTCAGGCAACAGGTGCTATTTAAATATTTTTAGATTTTAGCATCTATTTATATACAAACTTTTTTTGCATCATCATACAACTGATCTCAAAATGACTAAAGACTAAAGGGAAATAAAAAAGCCAATAACACAGAGTCGGGAAAGCCTGTTTCAGCTGAAGATGCTTCTCTATCCAGTGTGCAGCTTGTTCTATTCTGGGGAGATAAACTGACAGGTATTGGCTTTACTGCTGGATACCAAAATAGCATGACTTTAATTAAATGCTGTAACACTGATTAGAATAGCACATGACCCTGGAAGGAACACTGATTGGAACACAGCAATAAAGTGATAAATTCCTTTTATTTACAAACTTCTTTAATATTCAGTGTTGTGTTAAATGTGTGGGTCTAGGCACCACAAGAGATTAAAAAATAAAATATCTGATGTAAAAATGAGTTGATCAAGAAGGTACTACATAAGGAGGGTCTCTGTTAGATTTGAATTACACTGGGTCCACAAATGAGTGATGTGGATTGACATGGAAGATGTTGAAATGCTGCTGGTGCCCATGTTTTGTTATTATGGACAATCAGCCAGCAAAGCAAGGCTGTAATAAGATCTGTAATTGTATTTACCTTCATGTTTCTGAAACTCTTCCACTGTGAGATTTACATCCTTGTTGGACAGGTTAGATAAAAGCTGTTTATTTTCTTCCTGAAGCTGGGCTATCTGATTCAGGAGATCCTGTGCTTCCCCTCGCCACACGTCTTCCACCAGCTCAAGCTCCTACAAAATGAAAAACCGATTACATACTGGGTATTTACTGGATTTTTGATCTGGTGCTCCATGCAGAGAGCCAAAACCCCAAGAGGTGCAAGTACTGTTAAATTACCACTAAGGAGCATGTTCTTTCATTTGCTCCCCACAGGCTTGTAAATGATCCCTAATCCTATATACTAACCGAAGGCCTATCTATGTCCCGAGTGGAGGGGAGGCAGATGCGCACGCAACTTCGGTTAGGATCTATGAGATGCGCGCGCAACTTCAGCCGAAAGACATAGATGCGGCCTTCGATTAGCAGATGTGCTGGAAGGTTAGGATCAGAACAGGTTAGGATCGGGGAGGCAGATGCGCTGGAAGGTTAGGATCTAGGGAGGCAGATGCGCTCACCGTCTCCTTCTGCCTCCCGCCGCCTCTTCTTTCCTGCTCACTCAGGCGGCGACCGCTGGAAGGTTAGGATCTAGGGAGGCAGATGCGCTCACCGTCACACTAGGGGAACCGGTTGCGTACCTGCACGAAAGTCTGTATAAGCGTCGGCCATCTTGCTACTCCTCTGCGACTTTGTCATCCGCCCACTGCCAAATCCGCCCACTAAAGTCTGTATAAGCGTCGGCCATCTTGCTACTCCTCTGCGAGTTTGTCATCCGCCCACTAAAGTCTGTATAAGCGTCGGCCATCTTGCTACTCCTTTGCAAGTTTGTCTAATGGCGGCGCTAGCGTCACTCTAGGAGGGGAACCGGTTGCGTACCTGCGTGGGTGGCCATTTTTAGCAAAACGGGCTATATTATCTCCAAAAATATTGATGTTGACATGATAAACAACCAAGTGATTGCATTACTTCCTGGACAAAGCTGTGTCTTTCTGAGTACTGACTGTATTGATTCTGAAGACGAAAGTGAGAAACTTAACTTCCCATTAGAATATTTAAACACTATCAACAATGCTGGATTACCACAACACAATCTTATACTCAAAGTAGGAACAATAGTCATGCTGTTAAGAAACCTTAAGGGTAGGGGCACACGGCGCGATTTCGCCGCGATTCTGCGCTAAGCGAGTTGTCGCTGCGTTTTTTAAGCCGAAATAGCTTTGCTAACTTTGGCGCTGGCGTCAATGCAAATCGCGGCAAAATCGCTGCGCTAATTCACACGCGGCGATTCGTTTTCTATTGTCGTCCGAAGTTGCCTCGCTGAGCGTTTCCGGGCGACAGTAGAAAAAGAATCGCCGCGTGTGAATTAGCGCAGCGATTTCGCCGCGATTTGCATTGACGCCAGCGCCAAAGTTAGCAAAGCTATTTCGGCTTAAAAAACGCAGCGACAACTCGCCCAGCGCAGAATCGCGGCGAAATCGCGCCGTGTGCCCCTACCCTAACACTAAGCAAGGTTTATGTAACGGTACACGGTTGGTTGTGAAGAGCATGAGACAAAATGTTATCAAGGCAGAAGTGCTTACAGGATCCCATAGCGGTGATACTGTTTTGATTCCCAGAATTGACCTTACCAGTTCTGACCAGGAATTACCTTTTAAACTTAAACGACGACAATTCCCCATTAAGGCTGCATTTGCCATGACAATCAACAAATCACAAGGACAAACATTGGATAAAGTCGGCATTTACCTATCTGAGCCTGTGTTTGGTCATGGTCAACTTTATGTTGCATTTTCAAGAGTGCAGCGTTCATCTGATGTTAAAGTCAAGATTTTAAGTACAGCTCACCAGGGAGAACTCATTCAAGGACAGGAGAACATTTTCACAAAAAATGTTGTTTATAAAGAAATTTTTCAGTAACACTTTACTACCAATAAACTCAAAATTTAAGAATTCTAATAGCAGATAGGTAATAACAAGCAATAGGCACAGATTCACTCTACATCCCCACAAATTAGCGTCGCCAGTTGCTGCCTGGGGATGCCGAGTGAATCAGCACCCATCGCATTTTGCTGCCTCACTGTTGTTACCATTCTTTCATTAACGATTCTTTAGAGAATCGGGGGTTTACTGGTAATTTCCTAAATTAAGATAAGTGTTTATTTAATTTTACATAAGTGTTTGCTACGCCGGCATATTTATGCCACTGAATAAAAGGCAGATCTTCTGCCCCAACATAAGTGTTCACTGACAGGTATAGCTTCTGCCTGCACATACAGGGTGGACTTTGCAAACAAGCAATGCATTTGTACATTTAAGAAACCATGTCAGATTCACTTTAGTCAGGGTAGTCTGCTATGAGCTTTCTGCCTAGCTTTGAAACTGTTTAGATGCCTCCAGGAATTTATATATTGTTGCATGCCTTTGTAAACTACACAAACTTGTAATACACATGCATAAACTAAATACGCAGAGACAAAAAATAACCTTTAGGTGTTTGTTGGTGCTCCCTCTGTCTGTGTGGGTTTCCTCCAAAAGATACACAGAATGACTGGCTCCTGATAAAAATCTGACCTTACTGGATGTGAAAGTGCTAGTGACTTCAGGTTGTAGCTCAGCTAGGGTAAGGAATAATCTAATTTGATGTAGAATCTATGTAAAGTGCTGCATAAATGCGTCAGCACCATATAAATAGATAATAGTAAAATATTTATACACAATCAGTATGATGAATCCCCTTTAAACCTAGCTGATGAATCTTTATTAATTTAAGAAACTATTGTAAATTCCCAGACTGTCTATAAGCTTAAGAAACTATACATCTGCCTTACATACTGCTAACCGAATAGAAACATGCTTATGAAAAAATCGCAGGAGAACCAGTGCCTCTCCACACCACTCCTTTTTTACGCCATACCTCCTGTATGACAATGTATCTGATCAATTTCCTAAATGTAGGGATGAGATGTCTATTCCATGTTTTCTGGTTTTGTCTTGTAATCTACAAGTTCCAGGACCAGAACTAGGGATAGGCAGAAGAGTCACGTGCCTAGGTTGCAAAGCTGGGAAGGCCCCAGTCACAGGCCTGGATTTGTGGCGAGGCCACATAGGCCCGGGCCTAGGACGGCAAGACTGTAGGGGCGGCACGCCGCCCAGCCACCTGCCTGTGCACACACGCACCTGAGGAGGAACAGGGGGTTGCGCATGACATTTATGGTCAGTAGAACTCAGCGGCGTGCCGTTAGCCGGCACTAGGACCCTGCGGCGCAGAGCTGCCTCTGGGCGCCGAAGGCATAAATCCGGCAATGCTAGGGTGGTCGGGTGGTCCCTGGAAGGATGGCGCTAAGTGCCCGGGGACTGAAGCTCGGCCGCCGATGCAAACTGTTACCTGGTGCCGCGCTTGTACTTCTGCCTGGTGGTGTGGAGCTTCAGTGGTCTGCAGGGGGATAATGTTGAGGAGGTACGTGTCATGGGCAGAGAGGGAATGTGTGTGGGCAGGTGTCTGCTGCTAAGAGGTGGCTATGTGACTGATAGGGAATTAAGTGGGAAAGTGGGGGAATGTGGCAAAGAGAGGAAAGTAAGTGCGGAATGTGGCAAGGAGTGGACATAAATGGCTCATGTGGAAGGAAGAGGACAATGAGTGGGGCGTGAGGGGGTTAAATGGGAGAGATGGGTGATTAGCGTTGGAATGAATGGGACATGTCAGAGATAGACGAGCATGAATGGGGATTAATAATAGAGATGGAGACTGAAAGGGGTGGAAGAGCAGCGAAATGAACGCAAGTTTATGGGTGCATAAGTAGGGTATGTGGGATAGAAAGGCAGAGACTTCACTTATGAATCTGTGCATATGCACCTGGGGTAGACGGGGGGGGCAGACAGACTGCGGCCTAAGGGCATCCGAAATAGAAATCCGGTCCTGCCCAGTCACATACCAATGCTGTCACCTACCCCTAGTCCAGGCCCATGTCACCCTTACTGCCTAACTGTATTCTGCTAGCCCCATAGGAAATTTGCATGCAAGAGTGTCATATCGAACAAGAGAACGCACGGCGAGCAAGCACTCTTGTATACAATTTGTCTACGGGGGAGCAGAATACAGTGCGCCAGGGGGTGCCGGACCCGGCACTGAGAGGTTCTGGGTTATTGTATTGTGATTCTTAGAAAAGCAGTGCTCCCAAACATTCACTTATCAGAACTCTGCCTGCTGGGCCAGTGCCCAACAGCATTGGCCACACTCGGTACTTTTTAATTACTGTACTACGTGAAAAAGCCATTTTAAATTAATTGGAAATCTTTGGACCACCCCTGCCCTACAATTTTGGGAAAAATTGGTAAATTACCTATTTTGCGAGTGGCTGTTCAGAGAAATTTTATGCCATTTGGGGCTCCTGGCCTATATATATATATATATATATATATATATATATATATATATATATATATATATATATATATATATATATATATATATATATATATATATATAATGCATTATTATATCTACTGTGAGAAACAAAGATCTGAAACTATTTGACTTCTTTTTCTTCTAGAACACAATGAAATGCAGACTTCATACATTTTAAATACTAGTGTCTCATCCCCATTATATGACCCCCCATCCATTATTATACCAAATAAAAATGAAAATCAATGTTAGAAGATATCTTGAAGTTTAATGACTTGTATAAAACCCACACCTATGGGACTACAAGTCAAATATCATATTATTGCAAATTAAAGCTGAGTGTAGCTGAGTCAATTAATACAATGACTCCTGAAAGTTACCTTCAAATGTGAACATTTAGCAACTTTATACATATCCTCAAGCAACCGGAACTAAATTAGCGTCTACAGTTTAATAATAGGATAAACTTCCACAAGGTAAGTATTTTAAGGCATGATTACATGACTAAATGTGTGTGACTTAATTCACTGCTACCTGCAATTTAAAAAAATATATACAAGTTGAAAACAAGTTTGGGGCATGTGAAATGAGCACGTTATAGCTGACAAGTTATAGCAGGCTAAATGGATTATTGTGAAGTCTGCACTACCATTTCTTGTCTATGTGGTACCACCCATAGAAAGGGCAAGAGGTACCAATTCCTTTGAGTAACACACAATTTAACAGTTCAATTTACACTAGCTGCAATTTTCTTATACAGCCAAACTTCACCAGACTATCTTGTCTGATAAAAATACAGCCTGTACTGTTCACTTTTGCGATAGGTGGCAAATCTCTCCTGTAGTTTACAAACTTTTATATAAGTCACACTATTTATAGATATGCAACTACATCTAATTTATAGAACGTGATATGCCAAGCCAAACACATAAAAAAACAAATTCTTATACTATAACATTTCTTTGTATATTAGGCCCAGACTGGCAATCTGGAAATTCTGGGAAATGACAGGGGGGCTGGAGTAAACTGCCATACACCAGTGCTTTATATTGGGCCTGTGTGGGACTGCTTTAGCCCACAGTGTCCTTGAAATGCAACGATACATTAGTTCATTTTGGATTGTATTTAACAGCTTTTCTATAGCTATATGCCAAGTTCAATTTATCTATTAGTTGTTTTAGATTTTCCAATTGGTTTTGGTTTATGTAGTTTAACTCTGATTTTGGTTTATAATTACCAAAGGATGTGGGTTATATTTTTGAGAATTGGCAGTGATAAAATGCCTTGTATGTTGTGTACTTAACTTCTTCTCAATCAACATGGAAAATACATCAGTATATTAAATAGGGATGCACCGAATCCTTCTGCCCGGTCGAACCGAATCCGAATTTGCATATGCAAATTAGGGGTGAGGAGGGAAAACGCGTGATTTTTTGTCACAAGTAAATGTTTTCCCATTCCCACCCCTAATTTGCAAATGTAAATTAGGATTTGGTTCGGTATTCGGCCGAATGTTTCACAAAGGATTCAGGGGTTCGGCCGAATCCAAAATAATGGATTCGGTGCATTCCTAATATTAAAGGAACAGTGACCTCAAAAATTAAAGCATTTTTAAGGGGGAACTATCGCAAAAATTAAAATGTAATATAAGCTTCAGCATACTGAAATAAGAAGTTTTTTAAATATGATCAATTAAAAATTCTGAACTGTTTCTGGAATAATCAAGTTAATTTTAACGATCCCTCTTTCAGCATTCTCTCTTCATGCAGGAGTTGGGTGTCAGATATTCATTGACAGTTAGATCCAACATTATATATATATATATATATATATATATATGATATCTGTTTTTGCCTAGAAGATGTATTAGAGCTTACTCTATTAAAATCAACAGACATCATGTCTCTCTACATGCAGGATTTGTGCAAAAGGCAGTTATTTTGTTAGATTATGTTTCTGCTAGACTCAACTTTAAGTGAGCTCTAATTCATGCCTTGACCCATTCCCCTCAGTGTGCACTGGATACTGCCCCTTCCACACTGCAGCCCCAGTCTAGTGTTCAACTACACCTCTCAATATCCATAGACAAGCAAAGTGGGGTTTTAATGGGATTCCTAGTTTCCCCTTTGTTATCAGAGTTTTCAAACCAGCAGCAGTCTCTTATGCAGGAGAAATTACCACTACATCTACACATCTTGCCACTAATCATAGGCAAAAAAATTCCTTGGCATTTTGTTTATTACTGGCTACTACCAGAGACTCATCATAAAAAAAATAGAACAGCTTCTGTCACTTGCCTACCTTCCACAGATATTACATTGTACAATTATGGAATCCGCTATCCGGAAACCCGTTATCCAGAAAGTTCCGAATAACGGAAAGGCCGTCTCCCATAGACTCCATTATAATCAAATAATCCAAATTTTAAAAAATGATTTCCTTTTTCTCTGTAATAATAAAACAGTAGCTTGTACTTGATCCCAACTAAGATATAATTAATCCTTATTGGAAGCAAAACCAGCCTATTGGGTGTATTTAATGTTTACATGATTTTCTAGTAGACTTAAGGTGGAAAGATCCAAATTACAGAAAGACCCATTACCTGGAAAGCCCCAGGTCCCGAGCATTGTAGATAATAGGTCCCATACCTGTACAGCATCAACTGTCAGGGGCCTAACTGCCAGCACAGGAATTGCTCTTTCTTCTATGACATGACCTGTGTATATGGGACGTAAGCAGAGAGATATGTTCAAAGTGTCTGGGTAAGTAAAGGCCCCATACACGGGACGATAAAAGCTGCAGACAGACTGTGTCGGCAGCTTATTGGCCCATGTGTGGAGCCATCCGACAGGCTTCCCCGATCGATATCTGGCCGAAAGTCAGCCATATCGGGCAGGTTGAAAAATCCTGTCGGATCGCGGCCGCATCTATGCGGTCCTGCGATCCGACCCCCCGTATAAGATCCATTATGATCCGATCATTGGGCCCTAGGGCCCACGATCGGATCAGCCCGATAACACCCACTTCAATGTGGGCATATCAGGGAGAGAACGCCAAACGAGCGGATCTCTACGCCTAGTGCCACCTTAAGTAAGTAAGGGGTTAAGTAGTCTCCTCAAACCCAAGCCCTGTCCAATACAATGATGTTATCTGCAATGTAACCTGTGCTTTTACTACTTTTTTCCAAGTTAAATGACTGCCCCCATGGCTACACAGCAGCTTGTTTATATAAACTATACTAGTCTTTCTGAAGCAAAAACACCAGTTTTACCAGTGCAGAGCAACAGTACATCATATTTTAATTAATTTGATACACTTTCAGTTTTGATGTTACTGTTCCTTTAAAAACAGAGGCGACAAAGTTGGATTCCTAAGGGCTGTGGATATGTACTACAGTAGAACCCCCATTTTAATTTTTTCAAGAGACCTGAAAAAATGGTGTAAAATCCAGAAAAATATAAAATTAGGGAAATATATAATGTACTACATATATATTGGTGGGGCCACAGAAAAACAGCATAAAATACAGGAAAACTTTAAATCAGGGGATGTAAAATTCAGGTTTCACTATGTAAAAAATTAAAGATGATGTCCCAATAACATGGTTAGATTAAAGTTTGTGCATACTGCAGAATATTTATCACTGGGTGCAAATTAGGGTTGCCACCTTTTCTGGAAAAAAATACCAGCCTTCCTATATATTTATCTTTTTCCCTATTAATAACATTGGGCTCAAACATTAATTTTACCGGTAAAATACTGGCCAGGTGGCAACCCCAGTGCAAATAAAAGCGGAGTTGCATGATTCTGTGGAATCAGCTATGTCTGTATAAAAAAAATCAATATATTTTTGTATTCATTTTGGGCAAGACCCACGCTACATCTTTGTATTTTCAATGTATACACCAATTTATTTTACAACTGTTGCTTAATATGTTGATGCTTTATAATAAGCATTAATAATCTTAACATTGGCAAAATACAAGTTGCCTAGTACTGGTTACTTACAGTTAAACTGTATGAGCATAAAATGAGAGAGCAGAAACCAGGGACCCCCAAAATATGTCCCTCTAGCTACAACTCCTGGTTATTAGATGCTTAGCAACTTATTACATATAAAGGTATGGGACCTGTTATCCAGAATGCTGAGGACCTGGGGTTTTCTGGATAAGGGCTTCTTTCTGTAATTTGACTCTCTGTATCTTAAGTCTACTAAAATATCATTTAAATATTAAACCCACTATGATGGTTTTGCCTCCAATAAGGACATATTATATTTTAGTTAGGCTCAAGCTCAAGGTACTGTTTTATAATTTCAGAGAAAAAAATAAATAATTTTTAAAAATGTGAATTATTTGTTTAAAGTAGAGTAATTCTTAGCTTTCTGGATAGCAGATCCCATACCTGCACTAATATCCAGTAGTGTATTTTCTAGTTATAATGTGGCAACTGCAGCGGTGCTGTATGTAATTATACACTAAATGATGATAATAAAGTTCTTTATTTTAATTATTTATTTTCCCTGAGTGCCAGATGCTGCACATTGCAAAGTGTTAACCAGATGCTGCACATTGCTAAAGTTTCTAGTGAGGCCGAATAATCGTGACAAAACAAAGTTACATTTTCAGACCTATCCACTTCACCTTCTGGTGCTTCTTTTCCTTTTCTATCCTGTCCATTCGTTCCAGCCTCAGTCTGTCCAGTTCCAGCCTCAGCTCTTCCATCTCTGGGTTGATGTGGTTCCTACTGACCAGAACCTCCAGAATTTCCAGCACCCGGACCACTTTGGGCATGAGTCTGCCGATAACTTCGCAGCCATGATGGTCAATGACCCTCTCGAACTCCTGTCCCACCACAGAGGCGATATCATAGACATCCATAACTGTCAGCTCGGCCACATTCTTTTCCATGGCTGAGATCCCCTCCATGTCTGTTCCGCAACAAACCCCCCCGCCTTCCTGGCCTTGGTACAGTCTTCTCCCGCAGGACAGCCGGGGGAAGGGCGATCTCCTTTTGTTGCCTCTTGCCTAATGCGGGAGATCTCATATAACACGTACAATTTCCATTATCCCAGGGACAGAAACTGCTTTCCCAGGCCGCCTAATCAGCGCAGGGAGCTTAAAAAGCAACTCACCCAGCCACCAACAATCCTTGTAGATCCATGACACCAGAGGGCGCTACTGCGCATGTCCTGCCTGCTATCCCGATTAACTCATTCACTGTTAGTGTTTAACTCTTGTCTGACTGGGTTGAACCCAAACATCTGGCCAGGGGCAGCAAGGTTTATACATGTGTGTGTAGATTCAGCCTGGCTATTCAATGGAAATGCAAATTTCCCTCATTTCCCCTTTAAAAGGGATATAAAGGCAAAAAAAAAATCCATTTTTACTTTAATGAAAAAGAAATCATTCTCTAATATACTTTAATTAAAAAATGTGTACCGTTTTTATAATAAACCTGACTGTATGCAGTGAAATTCCCCCTTCATTTACTTGCTCTGACTGCTGCAGATAGGAAACTTCTCTGCTCTGCAGGGAAAAGATCAGACTTTCAAACAGCAGGGGGAGCCCCCCACCTTACTTCCCAAAACTTGAGCAGCTTTATTTGTTTCCCTATAAAGCAGCCGGCAACCATGTAGAGATTTGTATCCACAGACCCAGTGCAGTCTGCATATTCTAATTATTAATCAGTCTTGCTGTATCGTTTTCTATGGCAGATATTATTTATGACGATCCCTCCCAACTGAAGCCCAGACCACACTAAGCATGTGCGTAGTCTTGGTCTTGCAAAGATGTTTAACAAAGCTACAACATGACAGCCCCATGCGGTCAACTTTGAAAACATAAATTCATTAAACACAGAATTCATTAAATATTCCTAATTATTGTATATTGTGATCAATAAAAAATATCTAAAAATCAATCAATTGTTTTGTTTGTCCATTCATTTATAAGAATACTAAGAAAGTGCTTGATTAAGATCCCATAAACAAATATTCTCTAATCTGTGGATATAGGGGTACTTTCTCTCTTTTCCTAAAGAATCTCATATTCAGACCACTGTATAATCTTCATTAGACAATTTATACTACAGTTATATCCTCTTCCAATCTAGAAATCATTTAGGGATATGTAATAAAAGGCACTAAGTTGCGCAGGAGCAGTAACCCATAGCAACCAATCAGCAGGTAGCATTTACAGATCACCTGTTTAAAAGCAAACATCCCATCGGTTGCTATGGGTCACTGCTCTTGGGCAAACTTAGCTTGGGCAATTTATTACATATAGGGGGTAAGTATTTAAAGCTTTCCCAGCCAGATCCTCCAGTTGCTATAGTGCAACTTCTAGTATCAGCAGCCAAAAAAAACTGCTGCATGTACCATCTTCTTCTAAAGAATACTGTTCTCTGTTGAAATGCTCTCTTTATCTTGTGCCAATGCACTCCAGGTAAAAGATGAGTATTACTTTACTTAGTCATGCTTTTTATTCATTGTTACTTACCTTGTAATGCATTTAATGGAAACAAGTCATTACTTATTCCAAAATAAAATCCTCTTCTGAAAAAGAATTGTGCACCAATATTTATGACCTCACAAAGTAAGAAGATGCATACTATTTGTGATACCATTAAGTCCACTTAATTGATACACATAGACTAAATGACTTCAATATTCAAGGTCAGTTTGAAGGGTAAAAAATGTAACAATCATCTGTAATATATGCCAATTAAAAGATACAACATGTTGCGCTTGTATGGGTTTCCTCCGTTTATTTATTTTTTTTTGCCTCCGACACCATGCTGATAAATTTGGCTAATGTTTGAACTTAAACTGACGAAACACACACAGATAAAATTGTACATAACAAACAAATAGCATAAGGTAAGGGCACATGGACAGATTTGGGAAGATTTAGTCAACCGGCGAGTAATCGCCTCTTCTTCTGGGCGAAAATCTCCCCAATCTGCCTTCCCCTACCTTCCCGCTGGCTAAAATGAAAAATCGCTTCCTTTTCCAAAGTCGCCCAAAGTTGCCTCCTGAGGAAACTTTGGGTGATTTCTCATTATAGCCGGCAGATTGTCGCCCAGAAGAAGAGGCAATTAGTCGTCAGGCGACTAAATCTCCCTGAATCTCCCCGTGTGCTCTTACCCTAAATGATTTGAACAACAAAAGGCAGCTATAACTGGCCCCTATATATTCTCCATCCATTCACCCTGTATGCCAGTTGGCTAAAGATTATACCTAATTCCCCAGTGTAGGGCTGCTTTAATATTGTAAACTGGAGCAGGGATTGATGTATAATCTCTGTTATGCATAGCAGAATAGGTCTCTTTGCTATATAAATACTGTCTCACTTGCTTGTTGGTAATGTCATTTAATAGTTTTAACTTTCTTTCTATTGCAGGTTGTAGTTTTAGCTTAGTTTCTGTTGCAGGTCCCCCCCCCCAAGGTGGATGCGAAAAACGGGAGATCATTTCTAATATGAAAGAATGTAGATAAGTGAACAAATAGTTCTCTTTCCTTTGCAAGTTCCCCCAAGGAATTAATAATCATAAAAGAACCTATCCAACAGGTAAGTGTTAATTTGCTTAGTTAAATGGTAAACAAGCAAAACATACATACTTTATTTAATTTTTCACTTCAGATGCTCAGGTGACAAGACAGAGGAAAACACTCTTTGCAAGGTAATAACACTTAGTAGGTAAGATCAGGAGGAATTGGTCTTTAGCCAGGCCAATTGTAGATGTAATAGCTTAACCACAACTGGGTAAACTCTGGAGGCCATAGTGATTCATTCCACACACACCCTTGAAGTGACCTTCCCAATGCTACCCCCACTAACCCCCATTCTTATATTGTTTTTTTTAACTTCTAAAGGAGCAAGGAAGGGCTGCATCTCTATTACAGAGAGAACAATAGCATGAGTTGCTTTTTACTGCCCCTGGTAACCTGCCTCATGGCAGGAGCCTCTGTCTGGAGAATACAAGGTACAGGGGTACAATGCTTGTGGTCAGATATTCACATATATTATAGGCAATAATATAATGGCTGAGTGTTATATATGAAAACCTTGCTGGTCATTCAAGTTAAGCAGTCTGGTGATCAAAAGTCTTGAAGAGGCTCTGGGGTAATAAGGAAGACTACATGTGAGAGAGGTTGTTATGTATTTTTATGTTGTATAAAGATGGTCACCCTATTGGTGTGGTTTTTGTTGAATAAAGTAAAGACAAAGTCTTATGTTCTTGCATTTTTGTGTCACTGTCCCTTCTATGCATAAGAAAACCCACTTGCCTACTATTATAAAAGTTAATCTTCCAAAAGCCAGATGTGCAGATACAGTATTTGCAAGTGTAATTGCAATGAAGATAAATCAAGATTATGAATGATTTCATTGCTGTGACAGCCTGATTTTTGATAAATGTATACAACCGTATTTAGCCAGACCAAGATCTACATATTTCAACAAGAACAGCAAGTCAGAATACAGGCAAGATCAATAGCAGATTATAACCCTGCTAGCAGAGTACAATGGGTTAAGTACAATCACAGTCAGAAACCAGGCAATCATTCCTTGGAGGTACTTAGATACCTAGGGAATTGAAGTGTGTACAAATACTACACATTGGAATATAGTAAATGTACAAATGAGCACAGGTGTGAGACACCAAATTAAGATCCATAAGGCCAGGACCACACAAGTTTGATCTCAGCCTGCAGAGAAACACAGGCCAAGAATCAGGGATGATTCTCTGTCTCATGCTTTCTGAAGCAGCTCCCCGGCACTTACCTTTTTTTGCTCATGAGCTGGTCCAGGGGGGGCCGAATCGCTAGTGCAGAGAGAGCAATTGTGCTCTCTGCACTAGAAGAGCCAAATTTTCAGTTTAACGATCGGAAATTCAGCTCTTAAAATTACCCCGGGTAATTCGGGGGCTGCTGCCGCTTGAAGCAAGTTTCTCAACTCGCCTGATGGCAGACAGTAGCGCTCCTGCCAAGAATCTATTCCTGCACTGCTGCTCTTTTGCCTGATGTGGCGGATTACGGCATAAAAATATGAAACTTTGCTTTTCCTGTCGAAGTCTGTGGCATCTGTCTGCACCTGACAGGAGGTAATATTTTCAGGTGCAGACACATCAGGCAGAAGGGCAGCAGCAGGATCTATGTGTGTCCTGCCATAGTGATGTCATTGGGATGCAGTTTGGCATCAAATTCAAAATAAAAACTGGGTCAGTGCCGAATATCTACTACTGAGTGTTCTTGGATGCCCTATAATTATCTACAGACTGATTCTTGGATTGTGACCTTTTGCTTTGTTCCTGACTTTACCCTTGACTCTTTGCCTGGATTTTGACCTTGAGCCTGTTTAACTCTTGTGTACCGCAAATTGGACTTTTGAATTATATCCTGCATTGCAGCTTCCTCCTCGGTCCCAACTCAAGTACCTTAAGGCCCTAACACAATAACATTATGTTTCTAGCCTCACAGAGAGATCAGTTTTTTGGTCAGTTCCGTCCATCAAAAAAGTAAAGACAAACTGAAAAGTTGCTAAGAGTAAGGAATTCTATAACATACATACCAGTGTATAAGGCCATGCTAGAACTATGTTTTAACTAAGGACCATTATTTTACTTGTAATCTTTGTTTAAAATAAACAAAACAAAAATTAGCTATTTCGCTAATATGTCTTCCACATTATCAGTCTTTCATGTAATGTGGGCAAATTGCTGCTGGATAGTATACACTATGCAGCAGCGGGCAGGTGATGGGCTGAACTCTATCCATGGCCACAGCCATTTTCACTGCTGTTGCTTAATTATATACTTGCTTATAAACTTGTTCATTGTAGCAGGAACAAAAATATACATGCCGTCAGCAGCAGTGGTGGATTCTGCTCCCCAAAGAATATCTTGGAAATCAAGTAATAGTTTTTTTTAATATAAAAGTTTAAATTACATTTATCACCTTCTTATGTCTTTTTGAAACTGCTCTGGAAGGGGGAGTCACAGACTCTGTAACCCTTCTAAACAGATACATTAAAGGGGATCTAAAGGGAAATCTACACTGGTTTTATGAAAAACAGGATTTATGGGATGGCTGCAGATCAAAATCTCTACGCAATCGTCGGCTGCTCTACAGGGAAACAAATAGAGCGGCCCAAGTTTTGCATGGCTGGGAAGGAAGGGGTCGGACTGGGCCAGCAGGACACCGGAAAAAAACCCAGTGGGCCCCTTTCGGTGCGCAGGCGCAGGCGCAGTGGCACAGCAGGGGGGGGTTTGATTCACAGGCTTGGATTTGTGGAAAGGCCACCAAGGCCTGGGCCTAGGGCGGCAAGATTTTAGGGGGCGGCATGCTGTCCAACCACACCCACATTGGTTCAAAAACACTGAGGATGCACAGGAGATTAAATCGTTTTTTAAATTCCCCATGCACCAATACCCACGCTGATGAAAATTTGCATGAATAACAGAGAGGGGACAGGGGCGACGAACTACAGCTGGCCTAGGGGAACCCGCTATGTAAATCCGGCCCTATTGATTCACATAGAGATTAGTCAGGTTATGCAAGCAAAACATAAAATAACCCTGCACATTGCTACCCTGTCGTTCAAAAGTATTATCATTTCCATGCAGAGCAGCTAGGGTCCGTCTAGAGCAGGCATGTCTAAATTCAGACCCGGGAGCCAATTGTGGCCCATTTTCAAATTTACACCGGCCCTCAGTCTCCATTGTGAAATTAAAAATAATGCGGGCCGCCAGCATAGTGCGATTAGGAATCGCGTAGCAGTAATGTTTGGACACATTAGGGAAATTATCTGCTACTTGGTCTATACTGCTGCCTGTGTGCTGAAGGTGTTAGTAATAGACACATACTGGCACGTAGTGACGCGCCGCTCTCGCATACTTCTTTAGGGCTGAAGGTGCAATAGATGTACTGGCGTGCCAGTACAGTAAACTAAATGCAAGAGCGTCGCATCACCATGTGCCAGTACGTGTCTATTCCTAACACCTTCAGCACACAGGCAGCAGTATAGACTAAGTGGCAAATCATTTCACTTGTGTGCCAAAATATTACTGCTACGGCTACGCAATTCCTTGTTTAAATTAGTTGAATGGTCGGCCCCCACACATTTGCACCTCACCAAATCTGGTCCTCGTTGCAACAAAGTTTTTGCATCTGCAGTAATCAGAACAAGTAAAACAAAGGTGGAATTTCACTGCATACAAAGGTTTTTTTTAATAAAAATGTTTTTTATTAAAGTATATTGGATATATGTTTCTTTTTCATTAAAGAAAGTAAAAATGGGATTTAATTACATTTCGTATATTTGTCTCTGCTTAGCTGAATTCCTGAGTTTCATTAAAGGCAGCTGTTAGAATTGATACAATAGTTGCTACTGTAATATCCCACAGATGCTGCTGAGAAATGTATCAACTAAACATAGCAAATTGTAACAGTTCAGATTATGTGCCTGGATTACTGAACTGCCAGACTGAAATACCAGAAACAGGAACTTTTAACATCAACTGCAGTGTAGCTCTCCTTTCCTATACTTTAATCTTTTTTTTCTTATTGACAGGGGTGCTCCACCAATGAGGCAAGTTGAGCTACACGCCTCAGGCGGCGCTGCCCCCTGGTTGCCAGGGGTGGCAAAAATGCTGCTCCTGGTAACTAAGAGCCGAATTTCCGGTTTTCAACCCAGAAATATGGCTCTTCTAGTGCAAAGAGTGCAATTGCGCTCTCTGCACTAAGTGACATGGATCGCAAAAGAAGGCCACCTCATGCGGCATAATGCCTAGAATCGCCCCTGCTTATTGATACATAGGAATCAAACACAATTGTTTCCAGCCAGGAGGCAACCTGTTTTATACAAGCTAAATATAAAATAAAACACTATACAGAGATTACAACCATGTACAACTTTATTGTTTTCTCTATACACTATTTTCAAAGACCCCATTCCCATCTGAAGATGTTAGAGAGATCTATGTAATGCAGTGATTCCCAACCAGTAGTTCACGAGGAACATGTTGCTCCCCAACTCCTTGGATGTTGCTCTCAGTGGCCTCAAAGCAGGTGCTTATTTTTGAATTCCAGGCTTTGAGGCAAATTTTGGTTGCATAAAAACCAGGTGTAATGCCAAACAGAACCTCCTGTAGGCTGGAGGTAAGGTTGCCACCCGGCTGGTATTTTACCGGCCTAGCCGGTAAAATACCTGCCAAGGCCGGGGCCAGTATTAAAAATTTACCGGCAATGTAGCTGCCGGTAAATTTGTAATACGATTATAAAAAGAGCCCTCGGCCTGCCCCCAATCTCCTGGAATTTAGCTTTTCTTTTGGTTCTTTAAGTGTCCGTGGTCCGGCCCGCCCATTTTGATGACACGGCCTGCCCCTTTGTGTCCCCGCCCCCACACCAGCCGCTAAAGAATTTTAAAAAAGGTGGCAACCCTAGCTGGAGGTTCACATTGGGACTATCAATAGCCAATCACTAGGGTTGCCACCTGGCCAGTATTTTATCGGCCTGGCCGGTACAAATTATGGTTGATCCCAATGTTATTAATAGGGAAAAAAAGATAAATATATAGAAAGGCCGGTATTTTTTTCCAGAAAAGGGGGCAACCCTACCAATCACAGCCCTTATTTGGCACCACCCAGGAACTCATGCTTGTGTTGCTCCCCAACTCTTTTTACATCTAAATGTTGGTCACGGCCCAGTGAAAAAGGTTGGGGACACCTGATGTAATGGGCAGCTTGGCTTTAGGGAAACCTCTTTCTGTCTTGGATTTTTTTTTTTCCCACAACCAGCTATTTATACTCTGTGAGTAAAAGTAATCCAACTTTATGTTACTGTTGCTGTGAATATGTAATGGTTTTCATAATAATGACTAGCTTTAGAATTTGCCCATAACATAAATGGCTACCGAATTTCCTTACGTAGAGCTACGTGTAACGTGCTTTCTAGTGTTGCCAGGTCTCCCTCAGTGGTTGTTACCCGGATGTGGCCTTCTTCCTGTCAGGCCGCCGTACAGGCGTTACGTGGCAGTCGTAGCTCGCACCCCGGCAGCCTGGAGAGGTGACGCCTCTTTCGGAGCGAGGCCCAGATCCCAGACCGCCGACTTCTTAGTTCCTTGTCATCATGTTCACGCTTTCTGAACTCGTAACCCTGCTCGCTTTCTTTTCCGCCACGGCGTCTGGTTATTTTGTCAGTATAGACGCTCACGCGGAAGAATGCTTCTTCGAGCAGGTCACTTCGGGGACCAAAATGGGCCTTATTTTTGAGGTGGCGGAGGGGGGATTTCTGGACATCGACGTTGAGGTAAGGTTGGGCCGCCATTATGTAGAGGCAGAGTTTCTCCGCATAAATATGTCAGAAATGGTGAGCGAGCGGATTATGAGCTTTAATGTCAGGATTTGGTCTGCTCTGTCTTGCAAGATCATTATAGTAACAGGGCAAAGAATAAAGTACCTGCAACAAACAATGATCATCGCTGAATGAATGAATTTTCTGTCAGTTTTTCGCCAATATCAAATGAAAGCTGTCAGCCATCTTTCATCACCTGCTTGCTGTTTCAACATAGAGCAAGTTATATGAACTGCACCTCCCATTTTCCTTCAATAAATGAGGTCTTCCTGAGAGTTGCAGTTCTACACCAGCCTGTGATCATATGTATATATCATCATAATGGTCAATTGGCCTTTAAAGGGGTTGCTCACTTTTGAGTTCTACTTTCAGTAGATGCAGAGACTGATATTCTGAGACAAATTTCAATTGGTTTTCATATCTTATTTGTGGTTTTTGTGTTATTTAGGTTTTTATTCCGCAGCTCTTCAGTTTGCATTTTAAGCAATCTGGTAGCTATGGGCCTATCACGCATTGATTTGAATAAGAGGCTGGAATATGAATAGCAGAGGCACTGAATAGAAGGATCAGTAATAAAAAGTAGCAATAACAATACATTTGTAGCCTTACAGAGCAATTGTTTTTGTAGATGGGGTCAGCGATGCCCATTTGAAAGCTGCAAAGAGTCAGAAGAAAAAGGCAAACAACCTCGAAAAATAAATCATGATAACGAATTGAAAAGTTGCTTAGTATTGGCCATTCTATAACATACTGAAAGTTACCTTAAAGGGATATTGTCATGGGGAAACATTTTTTTTTCAAAATGAATCAGTTAATAGTGCTGCTCCAGCAGAATTCTGCACTGTAATCCATTTCTCAAAAGAGCAAACAGAATCTGACATGGAGCTAGACATATTGTCAATTTCCCAGGTGCCCCAAGTCAGGTGACTTGTGCTCTGATAAACTTCAATCACTCTTTACTGCTGTACTGCAAGTTGGAGTGATATCACCCCCTCCCTTCCCCCCCCAGCAGCCAAACAAAAGAACAATGGGAAGGTAACCAGATAACAGCTCCCTAACACAAGATAACAGCTGCCTGTTAGATCTAAGAACAACATTCAATAGTAAAAACCCATGTCCTACTGAGACACATTCAGTTACATTGAGAAGGAAAAACAGCAGCCTGCCAGAAAGCATTTCTCTCCTAAAGTGCAAGCACAAGTCAAATGACCAGGGGCAGATGGGAAATTGACAATATGTCTAGCCCCATGTCAGATTTCAAAATTGAATATAAAAAAATCTGTTTGCTCTTTTGAGAAATGGATTTCAGTGCAGAATTCTGCTGGAGCAGCACTATTAACTGATGCGTTTTGAAAAAAACATGTTTTCCGATGACAGGATCCCTTTGAATGGAACCACCCCTTTAACTGGACCCTCTTCTCATGCCTGCGTTGTTGAACAAAATATTGAATCACAGATATTGTTTCATCACTTATTATGGATTGTTATCAGATTGGTTGCTTTCATTGCTCAAGGTAGGTCATCTGAAATACTGGGAGACGCATCTGTCTTATCCTTTGTCACAGTGTCACAAGCCCTAGTAAAAACACTATTCAACATTTACTATTTGCCTTATATATAGGTATGGTCTGCGGGTTGCTGTAAGGCGGCACTATCTATGAACATGTGGGAGGTGTTTGGGCTTCTGTGTACTAGAAAAGCCAGGGCCTATTTTGTATTGAAGCCCAGATTGGGTATGAAAACAGCGACACTTAATTGTAGTGTGCAGTGGCAAACTTTTATTGAGTTTCTGGAATTTACTGAAGTTACATTTTTTTCTCCTCCAGATAACCGGTCCAGACAACAAAGACATCTATAAAGGAGACCGAGAGTCCAGTGGAAAATACACCTTTGCAGCCCACATGGATGGAACTTACAAATTCTGTTTTAGCAATAGGATGTCCACCATGACTCCTAAGATTGTAATGTTTACTATTGATATAGGAGAAGCTCCAAAAGGTCAAGACATGGAAACAGAAGGTGGGGGTTGTTTCAGTGCATGGCAATATTGTGACTGTCCATCTTTCTTTTCAGAGATGGTATGTGGTAGGCTATATAGGTAGCGGTTTCTTGGCTAGCAACAGGGAAAGCATATTTCGGTTGCTCACCTTTAATTTAATTTTATAAAATGGGCCATGCTAGGCAACTTTTCAATTGGTATTCTTTTTTATAGATTCTGAATTATTTTACTTCTAACTCTGCCGAGCTTTCAGATGGGGTCACTTACCCCATCTAAAAAACAAATGCTCTGTAAAGCTACAGATATATTGTTAATGATGCATTTTATCACTCATCTTTCTATTCATGCCCTTTCCTATTCGTATTCCAGTCTATTTTTCAAATCAATGCATGGTTGATCTGGTAATTAGGGCCCCAGCAACCATATTGGTGAAAGCTGTTGAATAAAACATTAACAAACTAAGACACAAATAATCAGCAATGAAAATCAATTGCAAATTGTATCAGAATATCACTCTCTAGTCTACATCATACTAAATTAATATAAAGGTGAACAAACCCTTTAAGAGATTTCATACTCCAGATGGCACTTTAAGATTTTGCAGTTATGGGTGGTGTGGGAATAGTGAGATTCACACAGCTGCAGCCTCAGGTGCCTGAACACTCACGCTGCCTGTTCACTGTTTGCTTCTGAAAACAACACCTTTGGCCAAGGGCAGACGGAACACTGCTCTCAGCCTATGTATCTTTTCAGCCTATGTATCTTTTTCAGGCTGAGAGAAGCAGATCTGGTCCATGCCCCATTCTCATAGAAATGAACTGCTTCTGCCTGTGTTCAGGCACATGCAGCAGAGAGGAGCTGTGCCTAAATACGTGAAAGCAAGCATTTTCAGGGCGACCTCCACTGCGTGTGACTACTTGCAAACAGATCTTATTCAACTCCATGGAGATGGGGCCCGAACGCTGGCAATTTCTTTCTGCGTGTCGTTAAAAAAAAAATTTGCAGGCTGAGAGCAGCAGTGCCAATGCTTTGTCTGCCTTTGGCCTTAATGTTACTTCTGCAGACATATTCACTTAGTACATTATAAGGTGTTGCTAATTTGTTAATATAATCGGTTAGATATTGGAATGTTTGTACATTTCATTTTAATAAATACAATACCCAATGCTGTTATGTAAGTACAGGTATAGGATTTATTATCTAGAATGCTTGGAACTTGGGGTTTTCCAGAAAAGGGATTGTTCTGTAATTTGGTTCCCCATACAGTCAGTCCAGTAATAATATTAAAACATTAAATAAACTCAGTAGGGCAATGGGAATGTTTTTCTACCAACATAGAATCAAAGAGCTTAGTTACCGTAATATCCTGTACAAGGTACAGTTTAAATTTACAGGGGAAAAGTATATATTTTTTTTTTAAAAAAAAAATCAAATTATTTTATTTTCTGGGTAAGCGAATCCCATATCTGTATTACAGTACAATATATTGCTGCAATATACTGAATACAATTACAGGCTATGGGCAGAAAGAAAAACAGACAATTTTTTAGTTGCTATTTCATAAAGTTTGTATGTAGTAATAAAAATATACTATTTCCAGCTAGTATATTGCAAAGCTCATTACAGTAAATACATATTGCAAACACACATTACTATATAATTGGCAGACATGATGCGCTTTTTTTCAAATCCTGTGGTTGAGGGCCATGTCAGCCCATTGATGTGCTCCTCGTAGGATATATATAATTTTTTTTTAATGAATGCACTGGATCTTTATCTTTACATTTCTAATGCCTTCCACTTCTCTTAGGCTTTGGAGAATCATGGGATGGTAGGTTTGCTGCAGGCAACATAGCCTTTGCTTGCTATTTTGAATGGAGAATAACCCTCTTTACATCTGTTTTCCTAATCCATTTTTCTGTTTTGGCTTGTGTTGAGAGAGTTGGTGACTCCGCTAACAAACCTAACATTGCTGCATTTAGAAGAGCTGTGGCATGGTGTTTGGAAGTATTGTTAATGGCAAAAATGCTATTGGGGCATAGATGTTTGAGTTATATGTACTCCTTGAATTACAAGTATGCAAGTCTGTGCCATGGGCATGGCGATTTGTTTCTGAAACATTACCTTTGTATGGGTGTGATTTATGGATAACTTGTGAAGTTTTACTTTGATTCAATTTGATATTTAGTTTTAAGCTAGATATCAAAAACTGTATTTGAGCTTGTTTTCACTGGTCATAAAATATTTCACGACTGCATTATTACAGTGCAAAATATATATCCTTTTTACCTTTTTTAATCACCGCATATTTCTTCTATTTCAAAATTTTTTTGCATACAGGGGGCAGCATTTTAAACTTTGCCTGCAGCATTTCAACACAAGTTGACATTCTTACAGTATTAATTAAATCGCATACAAATTAGAATTTGCTCTTTTGTGCAATGGAAACACGTTACCTTTTTACTCTTCTTGTTTAAAAGATAGGAGGCTGCTTCTGGACTTCTGTTGAAAGGCCAATTTTTCTAGAAATTCAGACTTAAATAAGTCTACCTGGTGGGATTTTTCAGTATAACAGTAAGATTGGCAGTGAAATGTCTAGTGTGATCTATGTTGTAACAGTGATATTGATCTAATATTCATGATTTTAGTTTAGAACATACTACAAATCTATAGATGTTAAAACTGCAGATTATTAGTGTCCTTCCATAAGGATGATCTACACAGGGCAACCTTCCACGGTATTCACCCAATTGTTTCTCAGGCCATAGAGACAGGTCCCACATAACTAGCTAGCTGTACACATGGACATATTCCGTTATTCAGCCCATAATTTTGTTATTCGTGTTCTTCAGCACATCAGAATAAGCTAGAAGAAATGATCAATGAACTGGCTGTAGCTATGACTGCTGTGAAGCATGAACAGGAATACATGGAGGTGCGAGAAAGAATACACAGATCAAGTGAGTAATCTTTTTCTGTAAAACTACTACAGATTTGGATAGTGAGAAAATGGGATTGTAAAATCATATGCTCATAGACTAGCTTTCTTTTCTTAACAAGGGTTCATTCAATTAAGCCAAACAACCAGTTTTTTAAATGGAATATACAGACTGTCTATTTTTACTTCCATTTATCTTCTGTCTGTAAGTTTGGCATAATTGCCTCAGCATTTCCTTTAATATAATTTTATTAATTCTGTACTTTGGTTACTGTAGCAGTTTTTTGATATTTGGGAAGGGTTTCCCAATGGGTTTAACCTGCTTAAAAAATATATATTCAAAACTGCCTTATCTTTATTACACTTCCAATGTTCTCTTCTGGAGCATGCAGATCAGGGAAAAAGGCAGTTTTTTGCTTAACCAGCTATATTGGAAACAATTTTTTTTTGTTTAGCTAAGAACTCGTTAACTCATTTTTTTTCCAGTGAGCGAGATGATACGGACTTCCATTGTAATAATATACTGCTTTCTTGGAAAAGTAAAATAGCTGTAGGTAGCAAGGTTTTGTGTAATTGCACATGGGTAGTATTTCCATTATCCCCAGAAGACATAGGCGGGGAGACAGGATATTGGGTGGATCTAATGTGTGTTCTATATATGCTAACACTTCCCTCCAAAAGCTCTGTATGTGGGGGAATCCCAGAATACATTATAATAGGTACCTACATCCCTTAAACATTTTGGGAATGCATCTGATGCTCCCTGGTAGATTTTAGCTATCTTGTGTGGGTTAAGGTACACTTTATGGAGGAATTTAATTTGGATGTATCTGTCTATAGCAGATATTGTGAGTTGGGGAACCAAGTCTAGAGCCTTCTCCCACATGTCCTCATCCAGCTCTGTGATATTTTCAGTCCACTGTTGACTTTATTTAGTGTAGAAGGATTAGCCCCCATCAATATGACATACATATAACTTTTTGTAGGTTCTTTTTTTCTTAGATACTTCTTCAAACTAGTTTGTTATTTGAAGGGGCCTTGAGGTACATTTTGATCTGAAGGCATGGCACATTTGTAAATATGAAAAGTGCATTTTAGATAAAATTGGGTAGTCATTCCTAAGGGCCTGGAATTGTTTGCAATGCCCTTCGGTAGTTATATCAAACAATGTTTGATTCCTGCATTTGCCATGAGGCTATGTCTGTTGCAGAGTGAAAGTGTGGTAGGGGCTTGTTTCCCCACAGTGGACCATACCGGTTTGTTGCCCTGGGCTATTATTAGAGATTCGTTAAAAGAATCCACCACCAGCTGCATTGGGGGTAGTCGTCATAGTGGGGAGATTTGCCGCTATATGGTAAATGGGCTAAAGCTTTGAGGGAACCTATTACTGTGGCCTCAAGAATCAGGGCCTGGTTATCTAGTTTAGGCGACATCCACCAGTGTGCAAACACCGGTTGGCTGGCCAGAAAGTACATGAGAAAGTTGGGAAGTGCTAGCCCACCTCTGTTTGCAGGGGCTTGTAGAGTTGAAAACGCAAGTCTTTCACCATGCAATAGAAATCCCTTTATCATTGAGTCCAGCGTTCTAAAAAGACTTGAGGGGGGGGGGAGGGGTTGGAAACATATTTTTATTGCGCAAAGGCTATCTTTTTAGCCAGTTTAATTTTTATACTGAACTATTTATTCTATAAAAAAGTGCTCCCAAGCTGTCCCCATCAAGGCTGGTACCTACTCTTAAGGGCAACTCTAGAAAACTAGAAACAACAATAAATCCAGATGAATGGTATCACTTGCAGAGTGGTTCTGACTTTAAACTGTTCTTGTCATTTTCAGAAGTCTTAGGGATACCACATTTATTCAGCAGTACATTAGTACTAGCAGTCCTGATTCAATATTGGAACAGTGGAAGTTGGCCTACTGACCAATTCTGTAGGAAATCTGTGGGGTTCTTTACTAAAATACAAAAATGTATCCATATTTTATTAAAAACACTGACTAAGCTCCCATGCACATTTTTACTTTATTAATTTAAAAAATGGACCAATACCATGTGTGTTGTGTCTGGAATTACAAATGACTGTACTACCAAATAAGTGTTTATCAGGACATTGGGTTATGCTGGTGGCAGGAACTGAACTACAAAGTTATTATGACTTTGAGATTGAATGTAATTAACATCTTCAATTGACTTTCTTATGTTTTCTCAACAGTTAATGACAACACAAACAGCAGAGTGGTGCTTTGGTCGTTTTTTGAAGCCCTTGTACTTGTTGCTATGACACTGGGACAGATCTATTATCTAAAGAGATTTTTTGAAGTGCGGCGAGTGGTTTAAGAAAAAGCAAAGTTGTTTTATTGTCCTTGCTGAGAAGACACAAATCAACAATTTTTGTGTTTCCTCATACCGTCAATTACATGGTCACAAATCTCTGAAGTTTAGTCTCCCTAAAAAGTGGATTTTTTTTTTAAATTTCCCTCTTTTTCATTTTGCCTCTGATCAGCTGTAGGATTGGTAAACTGTAAATATACTTGCCAAGAAGAAAAAAACAGGTTTTTTTTTCTCTTTTAAATAAAAGGACATTTGAGAGGGAAATCTAAGATGCTATATGTATTGTGGTGCCCATCCAAAATGGGAATCTATATACTGTTTATGTCCTACCAGCTAGCCCACACAGTGATGTTTATGGAGGAAAGCAGAAAAAGAAGTTTTCATAAAATTAGATTAAGAAATGGAGCAAAGCGTAACTTAAATATGAAGCAATTTTCCACATTACAAATAAAAGTTTCATCAACTGAACTTGTGAGATTATATTTGGAAAAGGTGTGTTTAGTTTAAGGTAAATGTGACCATGAGCTGGACCAAGACAACAAGAGGAGTTTTTTATTATCTTTTTCCAGTCAAGTCATCCACATTTTCACTCACGGAGTAAAACATTGCTGGTTTCTCTCACACAGTAATGGAAGCCATTTTTCCTGTTTTCTCTCCTGAATCATCTGTTAACCAACTACTCTAAGTGCGGTTGGTTAGTGAGAGGCAAAATGAAGGAAGCATCCTCCACTATAATAAATGGGTCAAAGAACCCCGAGAAGTAATCTTATCCCTCTATTGTTAGCTGTGTCTACATTGGTAAAAGGCTACAGCAGTCCATTATTTAGAAAACAAAACTGGAGGTGTTTGCAGGATGCCTTCCATTGATCCCATATAATTGTCCTTAACTTATGCTTAAAGACTTCTGTGGTCCAATTAAAGACTTGATTACCTGCAAATCTTTAATTACAGAACGCTTATAGGTCTGTATTCGTCTGCCTTGTCCACTGGATTATATTTTTATTTGTATGTGTTAATTTTGTTGTACTAGGGGAGAGTTCCAGCGCTACATGTTTAGGCCATTTTCTGCAGTGTTTGGATGAAGGATACTTACAGTTTTCTTGGGATATCTGGGAGACATTGACAGAATTTCCTTATGGCATCTTTTGCTTTGCTTGTTGCAATTTATGCCAGCACCTTTTGTCTTCAATACTTTTTATTCTTTTATGTTATGGATTTGCCATTTTTTTGTGCAGAGCCAAATTATCTTTCATCCCCATTTTTCGTTAGTGGTTCTTGAAACAAATGGGGTCCCGGTGTTGGTGCAAATCAAGATTACATAATAAATGATGTAAGTGGGTTATATTTTTTTTCCTGTTTTCTCTTGTTTTTCTCTACACAGACAACCTTTACCAGTAACAACTGTTTTGTACAATTAAGTTAAGAAGTTTTCTTACTGGTTTTCATGTTTAAAAGAACATTTTGGGCAAAACCTCTAAATGCAGCAGTTTTTAAAAGGATGGAATTCATTTTTTTAAGACTGTTGACAGCCAAACATTGTTTGAACATCAAATGTAAATTGACTTTTAAGGTGTACATTTTAAAGGAAGATGCTTGTCAAAATATTACCCAAGTTCAATGAAAAATAAACACACATTCTATAAAAAAAAGTGAATTGTTTTTGTGTTCTTTTACTATACAATTCATTTGACATTTTGACATTATAGGTAATATTATCACTACTGTGAAGACTTTGGTAGGCTGCAACTGGGCATGGTTACATAGTTATATCAGGTTGACAAAAGACAGTCCAAGATCAACCCCTCAAAATTAAACCCATCAACCATACACACCTTCAAACCCTCGCATAAATTCTATATACCCATATCTAAACTAGTTATAGAGTTTAGTATCACAATAGCCTTTGATATTGTGTCTATCCAAGAAATCATCCAAGCCATTCTTAAAGGCATTAACTGAACAGTCATTGCAACATCACCTGGCAGTGCATTCCACAACCTCACTGTCCTGACTGTGAAGAACCACCTACGTTGCTTTAAATGAAAGTTCTTTTCTTCTAGTCTGAAGGGGTGGCCTCTGGTACGGTGATCCACTTTATGGTTAAAAAAGTCCCCTGATATTTGTCTATAATGTCCTCTAATGTACTTGTAAAGTGTAATCATGTCCACTTGCAAGCGCCTTTTTTTTCAGAGAAAACAACCCCAACCTTGACAGTCTACCCTCATAATTTGTCTTTCATCCCTCTAACCAGTTTGGTTGCATGTCTCTGCACTCTCTCCAGCTCGACTGGAGTCCAAAACTGCACTGCATACTCCAGATGAGGCCTTACCAGGGACCTATAAAGAGGCATAATAATGTTTTCATCCCTTGAGTTAATGCCCTTTTTATGCAAGGCAGTATTTATTTGCTTTAGTAGCCACAGAATAACACTGCCTAGAATTAGACAACCTGTTATCTACAAAAACCCCTAGATCCTTTTCAGTTAAGGAAACTCCCAACACACTGTGGTACACTAACAACACTGGTCCAATTAAAAAAATGTTCCATTTACACACCACTTTCTATAGTATGGTCTGGTGCACCTGTTTGGACTGGTAATGCACCACTATCACCTATTGTCTTCTATTTAACCTAGGTAAAAAACATGTACAAATTCATTCATTAGACCGCCCGCTTACTTACTGGTAAGTATAATTTTCTCTTTGTTACACACGGAGGTAACTGCTTGACCCTATAGCTGAAGTGATGGAGGGGAGATGTTTTTCCA
Organism: Xenopus laevis; assembly: GCF_017654675.1. Taxonomy (NCBI): domain Eukaryota; kingdom Metazoa; phylum Chordata; class Amphibia; order Anura; family Pipidae; genus Xenopus; species Xenopus laevis. Next base: position 149,526,770 of record NC_054372.1, on the reverse strand, counting down.
GTTTTAAGGTGATTTGCCGTCTGGCTTGGAACAAAGCCCTAGATATCAGCTGTCTATACTTTATGGGGACATGTTCTTTATCCCAATACGCAGTAGGCAAAGAGCCGGGTCATTAGGTAGGGCTGCTCCTGCTATCGGTGACAAGTGTTTTACTACAGTTACCCAGTATGTTGTGAGTTTGTTGCATTGCCACATGGTGTGCAGTAAGGTGGCATGGTGGGCTGCACATTTTAGGCATATAAGAGAGACATTGGGGTACATTTTGTTTAGCTTTGCCCTCATGTAGTAGGCTCTGTGCACCATGTACAATTGTAACAGGCTATTGTTAGAATTATAAGACACATGTATAGGAGCCCTGAGGGCCTCAACCCACTGACTGTCTGTTATATAGTTTAGATCCTTATCCCATAGGTCCCTGCTCTGGATTGGAGTGTTTTTATTTAATGCTGTCTGTATTTTCTTATAGATACCAGAGAGGGTACCCTTTTGATTTGGCTTTTGGAGGGACACCATTAGCAGCGACACTGATAGATGTATTGGTTTGGACCTAGATTGCCTGAGAGCACTTTTAATTTGCTGATATGTTAACCATTGCCCATTCGGGCCAAATCTTCAAAGGATATTGGAGCATCGTTTTCCCACACATCAACTATAGATTTTACCCCTTGCTTAGCCAGCATGTTGGTGGAGTAATATGTGCCATACGCTGGAATTTAGCATTGCCCCAGAGTGGTGTACGTGGGTCGATTTTGGAGAATTCAAGCAATTCGCCAACCTTTTCCAGAGTCCTGTTCTTCGATTAAATGGTTCCGACCCAAAAATTTGAATCATATTTGATTCGTATTCGATTAGTATGAATCAAATGAATCAAACTTGAATGTCAGGAAGCCTCCTCATCTTCAAATTGCTCAATGGACCTCTGCCATTGACTTGCAGGTTCTAGGTGGCAAATATTCGAAATAGGACTTTTTCCACAGTAGAGAAGTGATAAATCTCACCTTTGTATTTACATACGAATAGGGCGATTAAAATTCGAATGTGTGAATTTTGACACTCGAAAATTAGAATTTACTATTTAACCCTTGATAAATCTGCCCCTGAATCTTTTCTCTTTTAAAGGTCTTCCTCCCTAAACTATAGTGATGTATGAGCCGGCTTGAAAACCCAGGGCCGCCATTAGGGGGGACAAGTGGCCCGGACATGAAGGGGGGCCAGGCAGTGCTGCACTTTTGAAAGAGCCGGGCCCCCCTTGACAGTGCCAAAGCCGTGCGGGCATTTTTGAAGTCCCGAAATGCGTAAGCGCCGAAAAGCCGAAGGACCCAAAGTCACGAAAACAGCCGAAGCCGAAGTCACGAAGCAGCGAAAAGAGCCAAAGCTACGAAAGGAGGCGAAATTGAAGTCCTGAAGCCTTGAGTTCAGTTCTACTGAACACCAATTTGTGTGTTTTTTTAATCCCCTGGCCACCTATTATTTTAATATTCTATAGGCCCCTGCCACCAATGTTTTTTTTAAAAAAAATATTCTTTTGGGCCCCAATTTTTTTAACTTGTAAGGGGGTCCCTAGCACCAAGGTTTTTTTTAAAAAATATTCTTTTGGGCCCCAATTTTTTTTTTTACTTTTTAAGGGGGGCCTTGGCACCAATGTTTTTATTTCTTCAAAAAAAAAACTTTTATGGGGGGCCCTGGCGCCAATGTTTTTATTTTATTTTTATTTTTTTACTTATAATGGGGCTCTGACCATCAATAGCTTTTTATAACCTGTGGGGGGGGGGGGGTTGAGAAAACCCATGGGTTGACGAGTTCAAGCTGGCATTCGCATTGGATTTCAAGATCACAGGGGGAGTTCGGGCTGAGTTCTCCCTTCTGCCTGCAATCTTACTCTGCCTGGCTTCTGTAGCCTCTATAGATATATAAATATTGGTTTCTTGCCGGAATGGGAGCAGGCATTTTTCTCCTTCATTTTAAGTCTCTATACTTTTCACAGACATTTTAAGATTTTGTATTCTGCTAGAAGGTGGTAGTAGGTGGCAGTAGCTTTGCTGCTGAGGCGCCAGACATATAAAGCATCCCTTATATTGTTAATGCTTTCATAGAGCTAAAATCTGCTGACAATGCATGAAAGAAACTTAGCTACAGTATTTACCATGTTATGCTTGGGCAAGCCCATTCCCCTTGAGCAATAATACAGCTTTTTAATGTAATATCTATGTACATGCTTTCTGTTCATAATAAAGGATGGCTATAACTTGAAGCAATTATAAGACCAATAATCCTACAAAGTGAAAATATTGTTTTTACATTTAAATTTTTTGTTCATCCATCACCTGCATATAAGCTCTGCTACAAATGTCCAATTTTATTTTTCCAAATAGTTTTTATTCTGTTTTAACACAGGCATTGCAAACATAACAAAGACTTCTTGTCCTGTGATTCTCTCATTGTAGTTATTTAAGTCAAAAGAAGGACAGGATTTCACATTATCAAATTGTTCTTGCAAAAAAAAATATATAGAAAACAAAGTGACTCACTCTGGATACAGCCCACCCATTCATTCAGTTGCAATATCGGTATTGTAGATTAATAATAAGAATAAAAAAATTATTTGTTCAATGACTCCTGAGGGTAACGTTAGTTGTGACTTGTTGAATGACTAGAATATTTTCTTGTGCTTCTGTGATAGGTGGGTTGCCCCACAATAAATCATCCTAAATATGAATGACAGGTGTCTGCTGAACAGTTGGATGCCCAATATGCATAGGTTTACCAAAGTACTGTATGTGGCCTGTAGGATGCCCAATATGCATAGGTTTACCAAAGTACTGTATGTGGCCTGTAGGATGCCCAATATGCATAGGTTTACCAAAGTACTGTATGTGGCCTGTAGGATCCCCAAAATGTAGTTACCTCATATTAGCTATCATTTCTGTCCTTCCATCTCCTGCAAAATCAAAACATTTACTGAATTTTATGTAGGGTAAAGTTACAAAAAAGTACTCAAACCCCAGAAAGTCATATAATACACATTACCTCAAACCCAAAATGGGTAAATATGTCTAAAAAAAATGTAAACAAACCAAAAGAAAAAGGAATCTTTACTAAAATGTGTGTTTAAGAGTGTAAATGTATGTTATTGTGTGTAGGTGTGTAAATTAAGGCCATTTACTGTTCCTGGAACAGAAGACTATGTGATCGTTGGAAGGGTTCCTGGAGGTCCATGCCACCTTGAGGTGGGCAATACCGGGCTGATCTGATCGTGGGCCCTAGGGCCCAACGATCGGATCCTAACAAATGGGAACGGGCGGTCGGATCGCAGGACCGCATCAACGAACAGATGCGGCTGTGATCGGACGGGATTTTTAGTTCCATCCGATCGAGATCTGGCAGACTTTCGGCCAGATCTCGATTGGGGAAGCCCCTCGGGTGGCCCCATAGACAGTCCAATAAACTGCCAACTCGGTCTGTCGGCAGCTTTTATCGGCCGACCTGAAAAGCAGGAAGTAGTGTTCTGTACTGTTATGTTCAGTGTCGGACTGGCCCGGCGGGATACCGGGAAAATACCCGGTGGGCCCCGACCCTAGTGGGCCCCCGCCGGGCCAGACTCCCTCTCCCAAACAGTTTTTTAAAAAAAAATTCGGCACATCGCAGCGCCGTTTGCGCATGCGCAACGTTTACGCATGCGCGCCTAGCGCCGTTTGCGCATGCGCGATGCGCCGCCTTGGCAATTATGCCGAGCGGCGATTCACCTTACAAGTAGGTGGGGGGGGCCCTGGACACCAGTCCCGGTGGGCCCCGGCCCCCCAGTCCGACCCTGGTTATGTTAGACATCTGCACACTCCAGCCTTTATACATTACATTTTCGGCTAACTAAATATATTAGAAACATTTTTTTATTTTGCACAGCCTGTCTATTTACCAGGTTTTTATTTTTACACTGAACTGTTACTTTAAAGACATTTTTTACATTATCATAACAGAAACACTGTATTTTGAAGGCTCTTCAGCATCATTGTTTTACAGGGGGACGAAGCCTCTAAGTAGCAAACAGAGTCTTCCGTACCAAAAACCGGTGGGAGGGTCTCACGTACTTATAACAGAAACCGCACTGAAACGACTCAGTGACATCTGTCAAACTCGACTTTACAGAAACGCCCCCAAGTGTGGAGGCAACACCGGAACCTTCTCTTTACGCCAGTTGTTGCAAGGGGGAACGAGTTGCGCAGGACAGGAAGCACGTGTGCCTGATGTAGTTGCAGGAAGATGGAGAATGTTACTGAAGGGACGTGGGACTCTCTGCCTCAGAAATTAAATGGCAGTATCAGGCGGACTCTGGAGGAATTAAAATTCACTCATATGACCCCGGTGCAAGTACGAATCCGTGGAACGTTTCCTTAAGTTGGCGGGGGGTAGGGTGGGTGATGGTTGACTTGCTGAGATGGACATTGTTTATTTTCCTTAGTATATTCATGAGCAAGTCCCGACTGTCGTCATTAGATGTGAAACAGCTGTAAAAATAAGTGTGTAACAACATCTGCTCTTGGTATTGGATGCCTTTAGATCCTTTACCTATAAACTGGTTACATCCTATGCATTTGCTATGTTTCCTATTTTTATAACTCGGGAAATAATTGTCCAGGTTAATACTGTACCATATTTTTCTTATTTATTTAAATTGTGTTAAGTAGCAATATTCTTCTACTTGTACATCCAGGCATCCATTTTGACTTGTTGTTAATTCAGTTATTCGTTATTTACTGTAGTTGCGTTACATTAAAATTGTTAATATTGCTTTGAAGTGTGTCCAGTGGAACTTATTTTTTGTTTGTTTCTATCTAGTCAGCAACAATCCCCTTGTTTATGAACAACAAAGACATTGCGGCAGAAGCGGTGAGTCTATGGCATCTACATACTGCTTTGAAAGAAAGAAATTGTCTTGGAAGTCACTTATTGGTAATCTGCATCAATGGAAAAATGATTCTGTTTTCTGAAGTTAACATATATTTGTCTGCAGATAACTGGAAGCGGAAAAACACTGGCATTCGTCATTCCACTTTTGGAAATTCTCCTGAAAAGAGAAGAAAAGTTGAAGAAAAATCAGGTAGGTAAATGAAAGCACTACAGAAGAACAGCCATGTGTTTAAAAATACAGTGTCAATACATCCTCTCAAAAACCATCTTGAGAATGATTGATTGTTTATTGACTTATTTATATATGAGAACATTGAGCAATGTATGTACAATAGAATAGTTGTGGGCAGCGATTTAATGGAAAGTTATTTGTAAAGTTATTAATAATGTATATCCATGAAAAAGGTTCCCAAGTGGGAACAGAAATGTTAGATTATGATGCTGTTTCAACATGTAAAATAAATATCACTTTGTTTCATCCCGAGAGTACTGATGCCTACTGAAAATTAGCTAAGAAATACATTTTCTTTCAGTAGGCAAAAATATATTGTGTGGGTTACACCCCCTTTAACAAAACTGTTGCATGGTGTGTTCTTTTGCTGCACATACTTTGACAGAGCCAAAAATCACTGCCAGGCAAGAATATCTTTGCTAGCTAATGGGCCAGATCACCCTGAATGGGAGCAAGTGCAGATCTGGCTAACAAATCTCAATCCACGACCTGATGCAGTCCTTGCACAATGACGATTTAAAGCCAAGCTGATTGGTATCTTACTGAACCCCTACTTGATATTTGTCATGGAGACCATATTTTTAGAAACAAAAGTTGCTGACTTCATCAAGAGTGGCCAAAAAAAAAGAGTATTCTACATGTATAACCAATGTTTCTCTAATTTAGCTATGAATGCAATAAGAGCTCAGTCTTATGCAACAAGTGCATAAATATTAAATGCGAGCTTCTGATTTGGCAGAAAAAAACATTTACTTTTTGAAAAAAAAAAAGTAAAAAATGTAACAAGTTGGCGATTATGTAATTAAAGGAGTTCTACTCAATGTAATAGACCGTTTTGTAGTTAGGGTTTTTATTTTTCTATTTTTTGCAATAAAATTGGTTGTTCACCTTTCAAGCACTTTTTTCAATTCAGGTGTTGTTCCCCAGAAATAAAGACTTTTTTCAATTACTTTCCATTATTTATTTTTTTACTATTCTTCCAAAATCGAAGTTTAAAGTTGAATGTTTGTGTCTGGTGTTTCAGTCTGGCAGCTCAGTAATTCAGGTGCAGACTCTAAACTGTTACAATTTTCAACATTTAGTTGATACATTTTCTCAGCAGCATCTCTGGAGTATTAGCAACTATTGTATCAATTCTAACAGCTGCCTGTAATGAAACCCAGAGATTCTGTTCAGCAGGGACAAAGATATGTAAAAAAAACTAAATGTATCCATTTAGAACAGTTCACAGGGTCGGTGAAAAATGACACTTTACACTTCAATATTAGACAAATGTCACAAATAGAAAAGTCATTGGAAAAAGTCGTATCTGTTGATCTATCTGAAAACAACTAGTTGTTTGAAGGTGAACAACCCCTTTAAGAGTACCTTTAGTCATGTGCAGTATAAAATACATTTTCAAATGTTGCATTTTTAGGTTGGTGCTTTAATTATAACCCCAACACGTGAACTTGCAGTGCAGATTGATGAGGTGCTCTCATGTTTCACAAAGCATTTCCCACAATTTAGGTAAGTTTTTTTTTTTTTTTTTTTTTTTTTTTATATTACTTTACATTTGAGGGTGCAAGATGTAGCAGTTGTTTACAGTTGGATACATGTTTCTGGAGTTAAGTGCACACCTTTTGTTAATGTGTATAATCATTTTTACATCTGTTATTTATACAGTCAGATTCTCCTAATTGGGGGAAGTAACCCTGTGGATGATGTAAGAAAATTTAAAGAACATGGGTAAGTGACTTATATACATACAACCAACTGTTAGAGATACAAGTGCCGCCAAACATTTGTTGTTATATACATTTAATATTGCCTCTACACAAAGTCATCAACCTAATGTTGTAAATACAAAAGAAAGTATTTTCCCCCTCTTCCCCAATACAAAAGAAAGTATTTTCCCCCTCCTCCCCAATCTAAGATAAATCTAGGGGTAATAAGCTACTTTTAGTGCAATGAGAGAAAGTTACTCTTATGATTTTAAGAAAACTAAAACCAATTGCAAGTGAATGTCACAGCTGAGAAATACTGGTTTATGCCATGCAAATCGAACTGACATTGCGCTGTGTTAATACTTGTTCAGTGGAAACATTATTGTGGCCACACCGGGACGACTGGAGGATATGTTCCGCAGACAGGCTGATGGACTGGATTTAGTCATCTGTGTGAAAACCCTTGATGTTCTAATTTTGGATGAAGCAGATAGACTTTTGGATATGGGATTTGAAGCAAGGTAGGTCTAAAAACAAGATATTAAATTGTTAATGTCAATAAGGGTGTGTGTTTTTTTTATCGTTAATTGCTATTTTACTCGTGCTTTTAAATTATTGTAGAGATTCAGTTATTTATACTGGAAGCTAGCTCTCGATAGTTTTACAGTGCTTTTCAATTTTCCCTCTTCATGACATCATTACTAGTGGCTAGTGTTCAAATAAAAAAAAAAACCTGCTTATTTTTTGACTTTTACATACTTCACAGTGCAAAGTCTGCACTATGTAGTTAGTATTACCATCATTGCTTGTTATTAGTCGCTATTTACCTGCAGTTTTTGAAAAAACTGTGTCCAATTGCCCAAATATTCCCTTCATGCACACTTGATTGAAAGCACCAGCAGAGGCATTGATCACCTGGAAATGTTAGGTTTTCAGATATTCCCCTAATAGGTACCTGTACTGGTGTTTGCAGGTGATTTTCATAGCCTTGTTAATGCTGCAGTTTCAGCAAATAAAAAAGAAAGAACATGGCAATGGCATAGTAATGAAAGCCCTATTCGCTTCTCCAGTTTTACTGACATTAAGTTAACTAATAACCTAATGCCAGTGTAAGCATGCATTGGTTATAGCAGATTCCACTCTACACATAGGCTTAGGATGGAACAGTCCCTGCCTATGCAATCACCTGGCTTCTGTGTTGCCTGAGTACCTTTCTTTACCTCTGCACTGCTAAGTCTTAATTTCTCCTTGACCATATTATTTGTTGTATTGAGAATGGCTCTTGTTCCGTCTGTAGAATGATTAAACTGACACACACATAAGAGATGAATTAATACTTAGCACAGTCACTAAGGGACCCCTCCATAAAATGGCTCAGCAGCAATTCCAACATAACCAGGCAGAAGTCGCAGAGCCTCCCCACAAATGAAGCTTTATATGTTTACTCCACAAAGAATATAAGAAGTATATACATTTTAGCAGCTAGAATACTATATATGGTAAAAATACATCATTACTGCATATATGTTATCACTTAGCATGCTATATATGGTTAAAATACATCATTGAGTAAATCTTATCAGTTAGCACACTATATATGGTGAAAGCCAAGCATTAAACAATGTCACATTCCTTGAATTGCCAAAAGCTCTAAACGCCATCTTTAAGGTGTTGCTCTATTCTCTCTATCTTCTGCTCTGTCAATCACTTATTTTCCTTACATTCATTAAGCTGTTATAATTTTGTAATTTCAGCATAAATACCATATTAGGGTTTTTGCCAAAACAGAGAAGAACTGGTCTGTTCTCAGCAACACAAACTCAAGAGCTAGAGAATCTGGTGCGAGCTGGGCTTAGGAATCCTGTCCGTATCGCTGTGAAGGAGAAGGGGGTAGCAGCAACCAGTACACAGAAAACACCTATACGTCTACAGAATTACTACATGGTGAGGACTCTCAAATTGCCCATGTCCTTCCAATAAACCTGAGATAGGTGACTTCCATATGATGTATATTATGGAGCTTTGAATGGAGCTAGACAGTTCGAAATAAAACCTTATAAAATGAAGTAAAAGCCTGAATAAACTCATTACATTTTTTTTAACACAATTTCTTTTTTTATAGATCTGCAAGGCAGATGAAAAGTTCAACAAACTCATTGCATTTCTGCAGAAAAGGAAACAAGAAAAGCACCTGGTATTTTTCAGGTAGGTGTTTCCTTTTAGCTAAAGATTTAACCATGTGATCCATTGCTGTGCTTGCTAATATATTTCTGACTTTTTATTTTAGTACATGTGCCTGTGTGGAATATTATGGAAAAGCACTAGAAATGCTTTTAAAACCTGTGAAAGTGATGTGTATTCATGGAAAAATGAAGCATAAGCGCAACCGGATTTTTACAGAGTTCAGGAAGATTAACAGGTGAGTGAACCCAACAGAGATATTCCATGAGCTTCTTGCTCTTCCTGCAGCTGGTTACACATCACTATTGTAAAGTGAAATAAATACCCTTCTATAATTATTTTGTTGTTTGAGCTTTTTTTCTCATATTTCTTCAATTGTTTTCTCCCCTCTTATATAGTGGTATATTAGTCTGCACAGATGTGATGGCACGTGGAATTGACATTCATGAAGTAAATTGGGTTGTGCAGTATGATCCCCCTAGTAGTGCCAGGTACGTCCTCTTTTGCAGAGGTGAAATAGTTTGGTAGTGGATTTAATTATTTATGCGTTAATGGCTTTAAAGCCCACTGTACAATAGTATATGGAAATTGTTTTTTTGTAAAGATATTGTACGGTTTTTTGTTCCAATAATTAAATTATCATTAAATATAGATCAAAAACCTTTGTTTTCAGTGAAGCTTCACGTGATATCTAATCAAGACTTGATATAGAAAGCACATCAATAATAATATTTATATAATATATATTCTATTCTAGCTGTGTTAGTTGTTTGGAGTCCATTTAAGGAAGCGGCAGCATTTCAGTGCACTTTTGTTCTTTTATAAGTCACCCAGCACTAATTGCATGTTTTGACCTCCCCAGAGCCCCCATTACTAAAGTGAATGATTAATCGACACAACAACTGCCAACAGTGTGTTGAGATCAGGCTTCATGGTGCTGTTAAGCACCTCTCATTTATTTCAGACTGCTCTTGAAATGTTTCAGCATTGTTGGGTGACTTCATCGGGGCAGATTCACTAAGCGGCGATTTTGCACTAGCGTCCACTTCGCTCACATCGCAACACTTCTCCAGGCGTAGATTCGCCAGGACAACGCTAATTCACTAAAATCCGAAGTTGCGTCCAGGGCGCCGAGCGCTGGTAAAGTTGCGCTATTGTTACTGCGGCAAGTGAAGCGAAGTTGTGCTAGCTTTGGCTAATTTGCATATGGCGGGAAGTTAAAGTTGAATGATCGTATATGTTGCAGCAAATACATTACATTACACAAGCCCAGGAAACCTTAATAAAATAGAGTTGTTATATTGCCCTACACATGATCCCAGTGTATAGTTAATGTGCCATATGTTAGTAAATGTAGGGGGAAGCCGGGTACCCCAGAAAAAATTTACGAGCTTTTGCAGCCTATCACCCTGAAAAAAGTCACCAGCGTTTTTTGGGACTTCATATCCTATCTACTCTATTGCACTTCGCCTGGTCTGAGGTTGCGAAGGTAAGTCTGGAGCAATAGGTAACATTCAGTAAAATCCGCATCTTAGTGAATTTGCGTAGTTACGTCCCTTCGCCAGAGCGCAACTTCGCTAAGCATAAGGGAGCGAATTACCTCTAGAGTCTATCTCCTTTGCTAGCGAAGTTATGCCGGTGCCTGTTAGTAAATCGACGAAGTAACGAAATTACGTCACGCTGGCAAATTTTTGCTAACGTTAGTCACTTCTCCCTTAGGTACATCTGCCCCATAGTCCTCTCTAATTTTTTATTTTCCGGTCATGTGCACAAAAAATGTTTGTTGTGTGCGCTGGTTTATTAACTTGTATACATGCAAGGCTTCAACTTTGGGAACAGAGATAGCACAAAAGGAAAATAACCAAGATTAATATTTATATCTTGCTTTTCATTTAGGGTGCAATTAGTTGCCCATTTTAACTATGTAATATAATACTTGCATAAATGAGCTTTATAACTGAAATCTGGAGCTTACTGTACCTGGTGGCATGACCAGCACCGCAGGCAGATTATAATACGACTCTTTTCTTCCAGTGCCTTTGTTCACCGATGTGGACGTACAGCCCGGATAGGTCATCATGGAAGTGCACTTGTGTTTCTGCTTCCCATGGAAGAATCATACGTCAGTTTTCTTTCAATAAACCAAAAGGTGACTTTGTTTCCTGCACTTTTATTCTTTATGGATTTAAAACTAGGGTTTATAGTAATGTGATCATGTTCCATTTAATTACTTTAATTGCATCTGACTATTAGCCAAGTGCTACTTCTTTTAGTCAGTTAGTGTTTCTTCAGTACATACTTTGCCAACATTTAGTGTCTTGGTTAATGTCTGAGGAACCCCTTTGGTATGTCACAGTTATGGCATGCTACTTATGCCATAACTGAGAAAAATTACATTTGAAGATTAAATTTAAAATTAAAATTGGAGGCAGTTCCTTCTGAACCAAGGGCATCTATTTACCATTTATTTTACAAAAGATTTCACCTAAATAGCGGCAGGTATATATCTACCAGAGAGATATATATATTACCCATTATTTATAAGACACTCATTAGGAGTACCTGTGGCAGAGTGTATAGGATGACTTTGGTGAAGTCCAGAGATTGGTCTAGAGAAATTGTTTCCTGGTTCAATCTCAAAGCCTCATTTTTCTTGGACATTATATGCTGTGATTATATTTTTGTCCCTTTAATCTACCTCTCTTTTGATTTGTGGATGTGGGAATAAAGCTTGGGTAAGCCCCTAGCCTCAGAGAAAAAGAGAAATAAGTACTTATCCCTTAAAGAAACAGTGACAACAGAAAATGAAAGGAATAGCAATATAATGTACTTTTGCCCTGCAGTGGTAAGCCTCATGGGCATTTTGTCGTGTTAGTTTAATAGCATTAGTCTATTTTCCTATGTCCCCAGCACTCTGGAGATGAACAGCCATCAGAAATTTACACAGCCATCGAATGCACACAACAGTAAAAATTAAAGCTAGAGCACACTTTCGCCCCTCACAAAAATATTAACCCATATGTGCTGGCATATGCATACTTCTGGTGGCTGGTGATTGCTACAGGGTATGTGACACTGAGCTTTGGTGATTTCTGTCTTTGTACAAATTCTGATTTGCTATAATTTGTAGAAAAGCTGCATTGCTTATAAGTGTCATCCAGTCTTTGGTAATGTAATCACAAGTATGTACCCCACACCCCCCTATGTGCCATCATCTTAAACAACTTACCAACTATCCCATACCCCCAACTTAAGATACTTGACCTTGTAAAATAACACTTGTTTGTTTTTTTTTTCTGGATAAGTGCCCACTGCAAGAAATGACAGAGCTAATAATTTCAGTGGATCTTCTCCCCAAATTGAAAGCCATGGCAGAGACTGACCGCGCTGTGTTTGAGAAGGGAATGAAAGCATTTGTGTCCTATGTGCAAGCGTATGCTAAGCATGAGTGCAACTTAATCTTCAGGGTAAAAGGTATTTTAATTGTATAATCTATCAAATGAATTATTTGGTAACCAATGATACAGACAGACATTTCACTGACTAGTGCGCCTGGCCCTTTAATATGTTTATTTCACTTCTAGACGGTTTGCTTAGCTTTAGCAACAGTAACAGTCTAATTAATTACCTCTCAAATACGACAGTGTGAGTTTTTATTACTGAGAAAACCACTCTGATTCTAGCTTTGCTATGGACCTGTAGATTTATATGTAACAAGACTGAACTTGTGTATGGCCCACTGCTGCTGAATTTGATTTGCCAGACAATTTGCCATTGGAATCTGATAATTTTATTTTCAGCCTGTATATAGTATAAATGTTTTAAATTGGCCACACATATCCATATAATCTGATTGGGTGACTTGCACTAGATGCAGGAATGAGGTTTTAGATCTACTGCATTCTATCAGCCAACCATATTAAATTATTAGTATTTGTTAAATGTTCAGATAAATCATTGCTTGGAAATCCCTCACACAATGCAAAGCTAATCATGTGGTTCTAACATCTTGCTGTAGCTCATGGCAAAATAATTCTTAATTTTGACCTATTTTGACTTTCAGATTTGGATTTTTCTTCTCTCGCCCGAGGATTTGGCCTGCTGAGGATGCCCCGGATGCCGGAATTGAAAGGAAAGAATTTCTCAGACTTTGTTTCCACCTTAATTGATACAGACTCCATTGCATACAAAGATAAGAACAGAGAAAAACAGAGGCAGAAAATGCTGAAAGAGCGAAAAGAAAAACTGGAGACCGAAGGCAGGAAACATTTTGCAAAGAACAAGGCATGGTCCAAGCAGAAAGCCAGGAAGGAAAAGAAACAGAAAGTAGCACTAAAACGGAAAAAAGAAGAGGTAAACATTGAGATATTTGTCAGCTCCGAAGGCCATCTCCCAGTCAATTTTACCTTACCTTTACCGTAGCTTGTACTACAAAGGCATAAGCATGATTCCTCATATTGAGGGGAGCCATGATAGTCTGACTCACTGGTACCGTCCTCTCCACCCCCCACCGTAGGCTTAACCCCTCCTGTACCCTTTTCTATGTTAAAGTGATGCACTTTGAGACTCTGATGATGGTTGGTGCAAAAAATCTGTGGAAAGCAGAGAGATTTCAGGTCCCTGAATACAAATCTTCCAACATAGAATAAGTCATAAAGGGGATGAATGGAAGCTAAATGAGTGTGGAGAAATGGTCCCAGTGAGGCAAAGGTGGAGGTTGAATGAGCAGACCAAAATGACATTCAAGTACTTGCTGAGGTTGCTTTGCAGAGGGCTCTCAGCGTAAAAGTAAGGCCAGACGAGGAGATTCGGGGAGGTTTTGTCGCCTGGCGACTTATCGCCACTTCTTTTGCGCAACTATCTCCCGAACTGCCTCAGCGTTTTTTCCCCATAGGCTACAGCGCAAAATTGCCTGCGCTAATGCACACGCAGCGATGCGTTTTCAATGGTCGCCCAAAGTTGCAAAAAACGCTGAGGCAGTTCGGGGAGATAGTCGCGCAAAAGACGTGGCGATAAGTCGCCAGGCGACAAAATCTCCCCGAATCTCCTCGTCTGGCCTTACCCTAAGGCATCACCCTAATGGCACTTTTGCTGCAGACTGTATACATTTTAAAGAAACCGTTTTGGTAAATTCATAGATTATTATGTTTAACCTGCTTAATTTTCTGCTTTCATGAACATTGATATATGTACATATCTTTACTGTGTAAAACCAGTGTTCCGCTGTATTTAAAATATTGGTGTGTACGTGTGTTTTATAGGGATCCGATATAGATGAGGGTGATGTGGATGAATTGCTCCAAGACACTAGATTATTGAAGAGACTGAAAAAGGGCAAAATTACTGAGGAGGAGTTTGAGAAACAGCTGACAGCAGTTGGAGGAAAAAGTGAAGTTGAAGAAGGATCTGAGGACTCGAACTGATCTTATGCTTATTTACACAGTGAAAAAAGTGGATCTGTAGTGTACACAAAAGCTAATCCATTTACATTGCCTCGTAAGAGGGATGTAGTATGTTGCGATACACTAAAGCACAGCAGACATCTAACTGTACATAAAATAAACATACCATGTGTTTCCTGAAGTAACAAAAGGCATGGTTCTGGACGGATTTCATTTTGTTTAAAATAAATATACATTTTATCTAGCTCGGCTATTATTATTTTTTATTTAGATCCCCATAACCTGAGAACCTTGTACTAAGGTCTTGTTCCCCCAAAAAGTTTAGTGGGTTGTAAAGTGACCCTGTTTTGACCAATATAATGATGCTGTTTCTTTATATACTTTATAAGCTTTACTTTCTACACTTGATCCATCTTTTTAGTTGGCATGGCACAGATGAAACAAGTCGATAGTCAAAACCATAAAACACAAAACCCTTTTATTTCCCCATACTGTTGGTTCAGCCCTTTGGGGAAGGGAGAGCCCTGGCAACGTTCCAATAGTTTATGAAAACAAAATCTCCCGGTTTTCCAAGGTTTGTGCCGGTGATTCCCACCCCTCTAGTCTAAACGTATTGCCTTTATTGGAGATCAAAGGGGCTGACTGGTAAGTACTGGAACTGCACCACCCACCTGCCTTTGGGCCTCTTCTGCTCTGTCACACCCTCCATTTTGCCCTATCATTGCCTCTGTTAGGGATCTTCTGCTTCTTCACCATCTGCTTGCAGCTTCATTCTGTTTGTTCGTCTGGTGTGTGAGGTCACTTTGGTGCCATCTTGGTACTTCACATTGGAGTGGAAAATTGGCAGGCAGACTCTTACACACGATACTTTGGATCAGGGGAGTAAAGCCTCCGAACCCCAAGGTCTTTCATCATGGCATTCCGCTGCAATCAAAAACTTCTACTGTTCTTCACAAAGCCAGGCAATAGGAACAGACACTCTCATCACCTTGGCGAGGAAGGTGCCTGATCTTGTGGCACTGTCCTGCAGGTCCCTCTTTCTGGCCTATCACATGTACAAAGTGGTCTTACGGCCGGTTTCAAATTTCGTTCCCAAGGTCGTATCCGACCACCTAAACAAGGAAATCATTATGCCTTCCTTTTGTCCAGAGCCTTGGCAGTCCCAAGTAAGAAAAAAAACATTGGTGGTCAGGGCCCCCCATAAAACTGGAAAAAAATGATGGTCAGGACCCCCCATACAGCTGAAAAAAAAATATTGATGGTCAGGGCCTCGCCATAAAACTAGTTCAGTGGAAACATACCTGGGCTGTCTTCTTCCTCCGAGGTGTCAGCAGCTTCTTCATTTTCCTCTTCAACGTCTTTGTTTTTGTTCAGCTTTGGCTCCACTTCAACGGGACACAAATGGAGTAGCCCACCAGGCATTTGCCCAGACAGCCCGAAGGCCAGTCTGGGCTTGGGATGGACTTAAGCAAAGCTAATGTGCCTCCAAGGCAACCCTGGCAAAATGGGTTTGATCCACCATTTTCAGGGTACATGTGGTTAAGTACTGACCGCTGCCATTCATGTCCGGACTCCTCCTACTTGTTCTCAATATCCTTGGCAGTAAGACACCAAACATCAGAAGATGAAGTGTGCAGTGGCCACTTATATCTTCTCCAAGCTTTGCACACACAGGCTTCAGCTAACACTAGCTTTGGGAGGAAGGAGCTACAGGTTGCTGTTGTCTTGGCAGCCCTTTTCTAGAACCTGCTCTCATGGGTTGCTTTAGGACATACTTATGGTGCCGGTGTACCCCAAATCTAGGGAAGAGAAAATGGGATTTTTGTACTTTACTGATAAATATTTTTCTCTTTTCCTAAACTGGTTAGGAGTTATTGTTTTGCTATCGGCATATTGGTTCACTTAAGTTACTTTCTGTTTTATATATTTTAATGTTTGGTCCATTATGCCTGGGGTATTTTGATCATTAAGCTTGGGGCATGGAGCCTCTCCTCTGTTCAAGGTTCTGGTTTTCTTCTCTGGGCTGTCCTTGCCTTCTTTGGTTCTGAAACTGGGAATTGAGGGAAGCAGGCAGGGGATGCAGCCCTGGGCAGGTGGAGTCACAACCTTTAAGGACAAGGGCACACCAAGTGAATTGTCTTTCTGCTTACCAACACCCCCCCCTGTAGCTCCATTGACAGCCCCAGCGTAAGCCTGTGGGGAGCTAATCAGACCAGAGATTGGCTTGAAAATGCATACAATCACGGTTTTGTGCCAATCTCTGCCCTGTGTAGCTCCTCAAAGGCCGACTCTAGGCCTGTCAATGGCGCTATATTGGTGTGCGTTTAAGAGCGAATACTCTTTACTCTTCCTCTAAAAAGGAAAGAGGACAACCCACTAAGAGGGTTTATCAAAAGTCAAATTTAGAATTTTAATTCAAATATACTTGCAATTCGACTTGGAGATTGTTTAAGAAAAAATTGTCTTATATTCGATCAAATTATTCTGACCTTGAATTCTGTTTGATTCGTATTCGATTCATAAGAATCAAGTTTTTCTCTGAAAAAAAAAAAAAAACAACGGACAGACTATTAACATCTCCAAATGGCTCAACTGACCTCTGCCATTGACTTGTACATGAACTCGGCAGGGTTTAGGTGGCGAATATTCGAATTATGACTGTTTCCATGTTCAAGGTGTGATAAATCTCACATTCAAATTTACATTTGAATAAAGGGATTACAATTTGAATGTGTGAATGCTAACACTTAGGGTCGAATTTCGAATTGAAAAAACTTCAAAATTCAAATTCAAAAAGACCAACCAACATTTTTTTTGGTCGAATAGGTCATTTTTAGATCGAATAGGTCCGTATTCGCCGGAATTTGAATCGTATGTATCAATTTAATAGCGCATTCAATCGAATTAGATTCGAAGTTTTTCCCCAAAAAAAACTTTATTTTTCAAAGTCCACCAATTGACTCCAAATAGGTTCTAGGAGGTCCCCCATAGGCTAAAATAGCAATTTGGCAAGTTTTAGATGGCGAATGGTCGAAGTCAAATTTTTAAAGAGATAGTACATGATAAATTTTGATATTCGAATTTGGACTATTCCCTAGTCGAAGTACACAAAAATAGCTTGAAATTCAAATTTTTAAAACTCGAAAATTCAACTTGACCTTTGATAAATCTGCCCCTTGAAAAATTAAAATTTGAATTTACTGTTCAAACCTTGATAAATCTGCCCCTTATTGTGTCCTTTCTCCAGCTGTAATATTTCCAGTTGTGTTCAGAATAATAGCAGTCCGACATCACTAACCTAATCACTGTTTTTGGTTGAAATGATATTTTTGCATGCATGACATGCATGCTGCTGATTCTGTGTAATTGAATCATTAATTGAGGCTTGTTCAAAATGATTAGCAGTGTGAAGTTCAATTAGTGAGATCATTCATTCTGTGAAAAAACAGGTTTCCATTATGAAAGAATATATATCTATATTAAGGTAATGCTTCAGTGAGGCTTATACAAGTGAAAATGAAATTTAATTATAAAGAATATCCACAAATAAAATTAAGAAAAGACAAAACAAAAATAATAATCAGAATTCAAAATTGTTATAATATGGGAAATGTCTATTCAATAGATGTATAGTCCAAAAAGTCCCAATAAACAATGGGCATTTAGTCTAGCTGCACTCATTTGATCTTCGGGTGCTGTCTTTTCATGTATATCCATAAAATAGTTAAAAAGAAGGGTGTGTTCCCTTACACGACTCTTGCTGATTGTGTGCCCCTGAAAAAGTCACGGATCGTAACAAAACGCACTGGGCGGATTTTATTATAAATTGATGAGCCTTCTAATGCCTACAATTTTGTAAGTGCATTTTATTCTAATAAAGCCAAAAACTTTTAAACAAAATTCTACCAAGGGTATGTGCCCTTCTTTTTAACAATTTTATAGGTGTCAATTACGGCCCTAATTTAAGGCGGAAAGGCAGCAAATTTTGTGCATGCTACCTATAGTGCGTTTCTATTTAAAAATCTGAGTAAAGAAGGATAGCCAAAATGGCAAAGACTCAGCCAATAATCAACTTCAGGAAGATCAAAGAAATCTAAAGTTACCTGTGATACTGTTACAATTAGAAGACACATATGAATAACACAAAGGAATAATACAATTTTTTTAGGCAATTATGAATAATATATGGTGTTAGTTAAACACTGTGCTAAAAAGTAATATCTTTAAAAATAGCCCCTTTATTGGAGCTCCCTATAAATGTTCACTGGTCCCTGTCAAATGTTTCAAATGAGGGGAGGACAGTCACTGCAGGAGCACAGTAGGACGGGGATAACCAATCACAGCCCTGCAAGCCCACAGCCCAGTTCCCTATCAGGTCAGTCTAGCTGCTGGTTCCTATACTACAGTGCTGTGGGCTGAGTGCAACTGGCTCCCCTGCACAGCCAGTGGGCAAGAAGTAGAACAGATGGGTGGGACTAGTAGGGATTTTACAGACATTTTCAATAAAATAACCAGAAACACTAATTTTTAAGCACATTCCTTCCATATCTAAAAGAGTAAAATGCACTGGTACATTCTTGTTTTTTAAATAAAATGTCTCCTTTAAAGAAATGCCCCTGTTTATAGCATGGAAGGGAAAGTGAGTTCAATATATGTTCTTTAGATGTATACTGGAGAAACACGGGTTGTGAATGAAATGAACGGAGCTCACCCTTCCTTGTGGCGTCTCGGCCGCAGCTCTCGCGATACTCCGGCAGCTCCAAGCCGGCATTTACAAGACAAAATCTGTGTATCGCTGTTCAGCGCTGGCCCGTCCCCATCAAGACTCGCCACACTTATTCTTTGGAAAGCGGCTTTTATTCAGCTTGCATAAGTGATAACAGGCAGTGGGTAAGTGGTGCATCGGAACTCTGATGAAGTGCCAATAGAGAGGGCACGAAACGCGTTAGTTCGCACCACTTACCCACTGCCTGTTATCACTTATGCAAGCTGAATAAAAGCCGCTTTCCAAAGAATAAGTGTGGCGAGTCTTGATGGGGACGGGCCAGCGCTGAACAGCGATACACAGATTTTGTCTTTTAGATGTATACTGGCTACATTTGGAACCAATCATCCACAACAACATAGGCTTGTGTTTTAGTAGTTTAATAGTGCTTATAAAATTACAAATATAGTTTGATGAGTTCATCGCTAATAGCAGATGGGGTTAGAACCCCCAAGTCTGTAAAAAGCATGGTAATCAGGGAGGGGGAGGTGTAGTCAATCCATGGATGCTCCTCCAGAAGGTCCTGCTGCTGTGTGTCTGCTTTGTACTAATAGAAAAGACAGCATTAGTAACTCTATAACAATCTCACACGGTTAAAATGTGATATAGCAAGAAAACTTTGGCATGAAATATGCCTGTCTGAATATTTTAAGCTTAATTTCAGTGTGATGCTCCTTGGTGATCAGGTTTAAAGGGGACCTGCTACCCTAAGAAATAATTCCAAATCCTATTTGATAATGTTAGCCAATAAAATAAACTTAACTTACTATATTATACACTATTTTAAATTTATATTTTGGAATTCACAATCATATCAAGCCGGAAGGCGCCATTTTGTGGACAGTGTTAAGACAAGCTTTGCATCAAACTCTTGTTTATGTGCCAGAATGGGGCACCTGATGCCCATGTACTGGCTACACAATTAGAGGGGGAATATAGGGACTGCAGTTTTAGCTTGGAATTGCAGCATGGAAAGTGAAAGTAGGCAGGCAATATATGATTGACAGCTGAGATTTTTAAACAAATTAACAGGTATCGATGTCAATAATTTAGGTTTCATGTCTAATTGAAAAGGACTTTTATTATATGGCATTGTATGTCTGGGCGACAGGTCCCCTTTAAAGGCAGTGCCTTTGGTATTATGAATACTTGTAAAAAAAAATCACCTTAAACTTGTCTGGAACATCTCGCTGGTTGAGAGGGAAGAGTCGAACAAACTTAAAACTTTCTGCCACAACATAAAAAGGCTTATTTTGAGCCTTTGCACATACCGCCATTTGATTTGTTCCGATCTAGGATGACAAACATAAAACCAGGGTGATGGAGCAATGAATTGACATTATATTACATTTAATAACATGCCTACTTATTGCATGTATTTAAAGGAAAACTATACTCTCCAACCAATGTAGATCTCTATAAATATATATTGCATAAAACAGTTAATATGTAAAACCCTGCTTCATGTAAATAAACCATTTTCTTATACCATATACTTTTTTAGTAATATGTGCCAGTGGGTAATCATAAATAGAAAATTGCCATTTTAAAAAAAATAAGGGCCGCCCTCTGGGATCCTAGGATTCACGGTGCACACAAACAAAACATACATGTTAGGTCAGATGAGCCAATTAACAGACAGAATTCTGTCTTTTGCTTCCCCAGTTCTTCCTGTTACAGTTAGAGTTGTAGTATTTCTGGTCAGGTGATCTCTGAGGCAGCACACAGACCATCATGAAATGGTGGTTCAAGGCAAGAGATATAAAAGGGAAATATTTACTTAAATATATATACCAGTTTGATAAGATTCTTTAATATGCCACTTAATTTGATATAAACTATCTGTTGCTTAAGTATTAATTATGGGGGTATAGTTTTCCCTTAAAGGTCAACTAGTAGTCAGCTCTTGCTCAAGTAGGTGAAGCTGTGGGCTGACTTGGCTGCAGTGGTTTATGCAATTTTTATCCGTTTATTGACCATGTTATTATTGATCATTATTTATCTATTTAAGATGAAAGTAAATGAGCTTAGTTGCATTTTACCTTGTTAATGATTCCACCACTCTCTACTACTCCTTCAGCCCCTACGATAACCAGATCCACCTTCTCCATTATGTAACTGAACAGAAAAAAAAAAATGACTTAGGCCAAAACGTAGTTTCCACATTCATTTAGGTACCTGCAATTGGTTTTAAACGTACCCAACAGCAGCATCCAGGATCAGCGTTACTGGAACATTCCGATTTCTTAAAGCCTCCGCCATGATTTTTCTAAAGAAAAAAAAAATTAAACACAGAGGTCATAGACAAATTGCCACATCTAATGATTACTGCAGGGCTTATAACTCTGAAATATTTTCTGGTTTCCAACAGATTTATCAGATTATTAATAAAAACATTTATAAAGCAGCAACATATTTTTCTGTGCTGTATATTAGAAGGGTTTATACATGAAACATCCAAATTACATGCAAAAACTGATACAGGAGACAGGACCCTGGTTATTAGAGCTTACCATTTAAATAATAAAGAAGGTATGAAACACAAAATGGGCAAATGGGTGGGATCAGGAGTCAGCACAATTAGAGATGTGGCACTAAGTACTGCACTTAAAGCGCTCTATTAACCCGCATCCTTTGTTGGGGATAATATGTTTAGCCAACAGGTACCCTATAAAAGGTGGAAGTATAATATAGTGCCGGAATTCTAGGCTAGATGAGGGTACAGTGTCGCCAAATGAGTGGATCTTTCCGATATGCCTGCCTTGATGTATAACAGAAAATACAGACAGTGTATCCCTGTTATACCTCCAGGTGGGTATGTTGGGAAAGGTCCACTTGAATTTTTTAAAAATGTCACATATTTTAAATCATCAGGTAATGTTTATACCATAGTTTATGATAGAGGGCAGCAAATTTGCAGCGTAGGATTTTATTGCAGTGCCACTGGACCAGTACACACTAAACTGTTCTTTTAAATGATGCCATCTACAGTACATATACTGCCATGTGAGCTAAGATCAAACTTGATGAGCTGTCCTACTGAAAAATATTTTTCTGACCCCCAAAAGGAAAATAGCTTAGGACAACGCCCATACATACACTGTTAAAATGGGGGATTGAGGAGTCTTTTCCAGTAGGCAAAATGATATCTACAACAGTAGATGAAATTCCTTTGCATATAAAATTCAGCATTTTAGTTGACAGCATATAAGCATATGGGGACACCTTTAGAAAACACTTGAGAAAGGGCAAGACCAGGCCTGAAACGTTGCCTGTTGATTACTGACCAATTGAAATAAATTTTCACATTTTGCAAACAAGAGGTGCTGCAGTTTTTCTCTCTTCTGCTGTATATTTGGCTCATGGCAAGGGTCTGTGCACTGCTCTGCACTCTGACCGAAAGGGACTTTTGTGAGGTGGTTGAAGCACACACATCTGTATACCAATAGAAAACACTGGCCCACAGTTTGACCCACTTTTCTTGGCATTGTTTGCTTGTCAACAGGTATAGGCTATGTTTGAAAGATTTGTGCAGTAGCCGCCTCCTTACCCTGAGAGATCTGGCTGAGATTCTGTGACGTAGACACTAAAATTCTTACTTGCAGCAGCTTCTTCCAGGACTTTCAGGACCACTTTAGAGTAAGCATGTGTTAATATTTTCTGAGAAGCATTAAGAAAAGACAGAGATTGAGGTTATTAAAATAACATTACAAACAGGATGTTGCATAGGGTTTTTGGGTAACACACAGAAAGCAAACAAATTACTTATATTTTAATATTATAATGTTTTCCTAGTGTTGATATATATTGTACTAATTGATCATGCCTTGCCTTTCATTGTTTGGTAGCCCCTAACATACACATACCTGCCCTTGCTATGTGCTCTTATTTAGATTACAATTTAAGTATTTACAGGCACAATATTCATTCCCTTTACCTAACTTTTATTAAGGCTATTAAGAAACAAAAACCACAGGTATGTTTATCTGCAGAGCTCTCATTAGTCTCCAACATTATTATTTACATACATTTTTCACGGAATTAGGTACCAAAACAATATGCAGGTGTATCTTAACTACTAATTTCCTATAGACTTTCCATAGAGACATTTTTTTCAGTTGGATTGATGTCACTACTTCCACCAGGAAACTGCAGGCAAAAATAAACATTTTATGAAGCTCAGAATCAACTTGCTGGATCAATATCAATAATCTTCTCTTACTTACAGCTCCATCTTTTATAAATGGACAGCAAAGTGTTGTGATCTTGTTCCTGGACATGGAGATCCTCTTAAGGAAAAGTTCTCCTCTTTCACTCATCATTTTTTTGCACTTGTCATAATCCTGAGGGTAAAAATAAAAAAATTAACTTCCGCTAATGGCTAGAGAAAGTAATTAAAAGCACGTACCCCCCCAACCCCCACGGATGCTAAGAAAATCGTAAAACATTTATAAAAATAACAGGCCACTGGAATGTCAACAGTAGCTGAGCCAATATCTGCCTGCATATAAGAAGAGATGGCTGGTAGAGGTATTGCTTCACTAATCATTTACATTATATTAAAGAACTGTAATTTACCCAAAGTTCCCTGTGCCTCCCCAAGGAGATATGAGGAAAAAATTACATTAACTTATGATTTTTTTTTATTTATAATAATGAACATTTAGGTGATTCCTACTTCTTCCTCAAAGGCCAATTTGTATCTGCTATCTAATTCCTAAGGATAGGAGAAACCTCTATTTTCCATCCATTATAACAATGATCATACTATATACACCAGCATTTGTTAACAGTGAGATGGGAAGAAGTGTGCCTGTTGTGCAGTCATGTGTATAGGGATGTGACTTACAGAATGCTCCAATTCAGAAGTAAATGTTATGAATCTCAAAAACAATTCCCCACCAGAAGAAACAGAAACCGATGAATCCACTTTAGACAAGGTGCCAATGGCATCTTTTAAACTCCCAATGAGACCTTGTATGGTTTCACCTGCACAGAAGAAGTACATTATTTTTGTGCTAATGTTGCAGACTCAACAAAAACATGACCAATAGTTTATGGTAGCAAAGTGCTGATTATTTGTCATGCAGTCTAAGTGCCTTTTAATACTAAAATTATGATCTATGGAGTTCTTAAAGGGATTCTGTCATCATTTTTATGGTGAAGTTTTTATTACTAAATGATATTG
The DNA here is from genome assembly GCF_017654675.1 of Xenopus laevis. Classification (NCBI taxonomy): domain Eukaryota; kingdom Metazoa; phylum Chordata; class Amphibia; order Anura; family Pipidae; genus Xenopus; species Xenopus laevis. Next base: position 149,502,391 of record NC_054372.1, on the reverse strand, counting down.
TGTACATTGCAAATAATTTTTTCTAAAATGTTATCCTTGAATTAATAAGTGTATTTTTTAATTGCAATACTGGTGTGTAGGAAACCACCTCAGGTGATTATGCCTGATCCTGTGCTTTCCAAAAGAGCAAGCATTTTATAATGGAACTGCTATCAGATAAGCTATTGTTTCACCTGCTATTGTATATGCAACTGAAGGAGTCATGGCTGGACATGGATGTTTTATTATTGAGTGTTATTCTCATATCTACCACTGGGAGCATTTAAGAGGGAGCGGTTTAGTTATGTGTGGGCTGGCCCGATACCCACGGGTGGGGCGGGTTTAGGCCGACGTTGCACGCTCCTTTCCCGGGTAGCGCCCACGACCTTCTAAAAGAAGCCCGGAAGTCGGGCTCACATCACATCAAATTTCAAAATTAAATATAAAAAATTCTGGATTTCAATTCAGGATTCTGCTGAAGTAGAGCAATTAACTGATGCACATTGTTGAAAACATTTTTTCCAGTGAAAGAATCCCTTTAAACAGCCTGGGAGCTACACCTTGGAGGTGTAGAAAGAGCAATCAGCACGACTTCTTACACCTTTTTATTCTTTTAAGTTGTGGTGCAGGTTCCCCAGTGCCCAGAAGTCTGCAATAAAGGCATTTTTATCATGAGTGGTGCTGTTCAATTACAAATAGCTACACCTTGGAGGGTCACAGTCTACCTTTATGGATTGCAAAACCTATTACAATAAGTAGTAGCAGTAGCAGTAATTTTACTTGTATCTAGGAGTTTTTTCCTTCACTGATTCAGTTAAATGTGACATAAACAGCATGACGTGCAAGTGAGTGGAGAACATATGGCAATGGAGAAAGAATAGATCCTATAAGTATGGTCTATAAGTCGTTCATGCATTTTACAAAACACATGTTTAAAGCATTTTAAAGGGCAACTTAAGCCTTTTATAAACAAAAGTTATTTTAAAGGGGAACTCCAAAGAAAAACTTTTTTGCATACTAAAAGAAAATGCAATCCTAAGTAACATTCCAATATAAGTTAATTAAACATTGTTAATGGTTTAAAAGTTATTTATAAAGGTAGTTGTGTCAGTATAAATCACTCTGTGGTGTCTGGTGCTGCCTACTAAAACAATGTAGCATCGTCAGTTATTCTTCAGGCTACATAGTTTCAGTAGTCAGAACCAGAACCATAGAATATAAACAGACAGACAGACAGACACTGCTTAAAACATTTTTATAAATAACTTGAAATTTAGTAACAAATATATGTTGTAAATCTCCTTACACTTACATTTTTTCTATTATGCAAAAAAACCCAAAAAACCTTGGGTGAAGACTCCCTTCAGTCTAATATATGACAGAGTACTGCAGACTTAAGCCATGCAAGATAAAGTGCCGAAGTCTCCCCCACATGTCTAGGATGTGCAATGCAAGCATCACTGTGCTAGTTGTCATTGGTACACAGCATGCATATGTTGTCCATGGTATTTGTGTATCTCTTAGTTAGTATTTTTAATTTCTGGGAATAAAACTGTTCCTAAAGATTATTACCTTACCTGTATCCCTCTTCAGAAACTCTAGCAGGGTTTTGATTGCAGCAACAGCAGTGGCAACATTGGTGTCTTCTTGCAGTTGACATTTGAAATATTGTACAATTTCTACACAGGATAATATGTAACCAATGGGAGGTGGAGCGAGAGAGGGAGAGAGAGATTAATAAAAGGATGCAAATGAGTTAAAGTGATACTTATATTTTCTTTTTTTTTCCAGAACAATAAAACTCAAAATCACTAGGGGTAGCAAATATGTCAGGCTCCCCTAAGCCCAGTGCTTCTAATTCATAGGGGCAAATTTACTAAGGGGTGAAATTTCACCAGCGAAGGATCCGCCACACTTCGCCAGGCGTAAATTTGCTACCATTATGCCAATTCATTTAAATGCAAAGTTGCATCTCAAACGCTGGCAAACTAGCGTTATTTTGTAAGCGTGAGCATTTCATTCAAGTCATTTTGAATAGGAAGGGTCATACATATGTCTTTATTAGAGATGTTGCTGCAAATGCTTGAAGTGGCCACTTATTATTACAAATGTCCAAGGAAGCAAAATAAAGACAAAAGAGATATTCTAATGCCCTAGACATGAGCTCACCCTAAAACAAATGTGGCATGCCCATCAAATGGTTGGAAAAAACTCTTTAACACAAAAATCTTTAATAGTTAGGGCTTTTGAGGGCAATCCTGCTTTAAAATATGAAAAAAAAAGCCAGTATTTTTTAGAACATTTATGACTTACAGGATATGATGTCACTGACATAAGATTGAGGAGGATGTTGCTTCATCTTATCACTTCGCCTGGTCTAAGGTGGCGAAGGAAACTCTGGCGAAAGAGGCAACATTTAGTAAAATTTACACTTGAATTTGCACGTGAATTTAGTGAACTCTAGTTTACAGGTATAGGATCTGTTATCTGGAAAACCGCTATCCAGAAAGTTCCAAATTTTGGAAAGGCTGTCTCCCATAGATGCCATTATAATCAAATAAGCCAGATTTTTAAAATTGATTTCCTTTTTTCTCTGTAATAATAAAACAGTACCTTGTACTTGATCCAAACTAAGATATAATTAATCCTTATTGGAAACAGAACCAGCCTATTCAGTTTATTTACTGTTTACATGATTTTCTAGTAGACAAGGTATGAAGATCTAAATTCAGGAAAGATCTGTTATCTGGAAAACACCAGGTTCCGAACATTCTGGATAACAGATGCCATACATGTACTAGTATACTTTAGCATAGTATACTAGAATACTTTAGTGAAGTAACAATCATTCACCTGAGGGACAGAACGCGAAACTGCGCTAGCGAGGGTCTCTTTTGCTGGTAAATTGTCCTCTATGCAAATTAGTAAATTGGCGGTGTCCCTGCGGATGTGAATTCTGGCAAATTTTCTGTAGTGACGGCCACTTCGCCCTTTAGTAAATCTGCCCTATAGTCTGGAACCCTGGGCCATTGCTCCTCTTTATAAAAAACTATAACTGGCAGGGCTAGGTTCTGCAGATAGTACTGCCATTTTAGTTGTTCTTCCTAATTATCCCTAAAGCTGGCCATAGACGCAAAGATCCGAACGTACTGATCATCATACGATCGGACTTTCCCATCTCCCGACCTGTCACTAACCATTCCGATCAAAGTCTTACCATTCCCACCAAATAAAGTAGTTAAAGAACAGATTGGCCGATGTTCTGCCCCTGACAGCAATCGTACGATAGACAAAGCTAGTGACAGTCTCCCACTGAAAATGGTACGATCGGCAATACTCGCAGACATATTTTCGGCAGCCGACAGAAATTTTCTAACCTGTCCGATCGACCAAACAACTGATGTCGGGACTCTCCACACATTGTCCGAAAATCGTACGAATCCGCGATTCGTACGATCGGATCGTTGCGTCTATGGCCAGCTTTACAAAGCACACATTATTTTACAGGTCTCTACTGTTTAATTGAATTCTCTATTAACACATATGGCAGAATTGGCTATGAACGCACAGCACTGGGCTTGTGCTGAAATGATATATAGCTGTCGCTGAATGTTTGTTCTACTCTATAATCAAAACTACTATTAAAGTAACCGTGTTCTTTCATCACTTTCTCGTTTATTTCTACAGCTGTTTTCTATATTCCTCCTTAATAGCTTCCACAGACAGCAAATACTACTCTGAGAAGAATGGCCATATAATATTATAGTTTATCAGCTGTATGCTAGAATACTGACAAGAGGATTACGAGTGTTATAGTACAATATAAGGGATCATTCGCATCAGAGACTGTTGTGACCTCATTCAGTTCTACATGTCAATTGGTTCCACTAGCTGGGACATATATTATATATAAAGATGATGTATTTCGTATATTTCCAGTGTGTCAAGCCTGTTGCTCTGGAGCCCCTGCCATCATCATCATCATCATCATCATCATCATCAGCAGCAGCAGGTTAGAAGATTCAATGGCAGCTGGGAGCCCACAGTTTGGAGATCACTTCATCACTGTATTACATGTAGCTTTGCCTGAACATCTCCTACGTGAGTGTATTGCTGGGGCGCCAGGCCTGTCTGTATCTATATGGCGGGACCCTGGATTCCAGTCCTCACCTTCTTCGTTCATGGCTCTGTCTGCTCCCTCCTAACTTGGGAAGGAAAGTCGCTGCTATACTGCCACCCCAAAGCTTTTCCACGCCGGCTCGCTACCCTCTGGCAAGGACACAGTTAATCTCAGCATGACGACGTGAAAGAAGACGCCCTTACGTGACAGACGTCATCGGAGTGCGACGGATGCTTTTCTGCGAGAGGGAGAGTTGCAATGGCTTCTGGCGAGTTCTCGAGGTGCCGGGACTGTTATGATTGTGGCTCTGCAATTGTGGGGGAGCCAGTGACAAGACTACAAGGCTATGGTTGGAGTTGGGAGACTTTAGAACAATTACACTGACTACCAAGCCTTGTGCGCACTCTTTCTGAGGAGCTACCACCACATATAGATACTGTAATATCCTTCCACTTCCGGGTTGTACTAAATACTCCCGCCGGCTAGTGACAGAAATGGTGACAGGTGGTCAAAGCACCTTCTACTCTTCAGGACTCATTTGGAAGAATCATATGCTAACAGAGTCTTTTTGCTAAATATGTTGTAAAGTTCAGTTAAAAAAAAAAAAAAAATTGGATAAATAGATAGGCAGATAGATAGGATAGATGTGCAAAATAAAAAAAATGTTTCTAATATAGTTAGTTAGCAAAAAATGTAATGTATAAAGGCTGGAGTGACTGGATGTGTAACATAATAGCCAGAACACTACTTCCTGCTTTTCAGCTCTCTAACTCTTGAGTTAGTCAGCGACTTGAAGGGGGGCCAAATGGGACATAATTGTTCAGTGAGTTTGTAATTGATCTTCCACATGCTGGTTAGATTCAAAAGCAACAGTTATGACCCATATGGCCCCCCCTTAAGTCACTGAGAAACCAAGAGAGCTGCAAAGCAGGAAGTAGTATTCTGGCTATTATGTTAGACATCCAGTCACTCAAGCCTTTATACATTAAATTTTTTATTTTATAACTAACTATTGAAAACATACTTTATTTTGCACAGCCTATTGACCCAGTTTTTATTTTTATACTTAATTCCTTTAAGCATTAGCACAATACACTTTTTTTTTTTTTTTTAAACCAAAGAGATATTGCATCGCTGGTGGACACCGTAGGTATATTAGACATTGAACCAGGTGCTGTAGATGAAAAACCGACATCTTGCAGTGTTTAAGCCCCATCTGGCAGATAACTTCGATAACTTTTAGCCATAATAGGAAAAAACATGGCCTGTGCCCACAGTAATTCCTTCAGCCTCTCTTGATCACATGTGGTGGATTTTGGCCCAAAAACACAATGGGAAAGTGGAGAAGTGTTCCACAACTCCAATCAACACACTTGTGCCTACTGGGATATTAACCAAAGGCTCCACTGAGCACATAAGATTGAGTTTAGACAACAGATAAAAGATGGCTGAACACAGCAGAACTTATAGCAAAAAGGTGAGGTTAATGTAATAAAAGATGCAGTTTTTTTTATCCCAAAGGATTTTAAATATTTTTGAGTACAGGGTAGATATAAAAGTTTCTCAGGTAAAATTAATAATTTTTATGTTTAATTCTACTGCCCAGTAAACTGTGCCAGGACCCCAGGGCAACCAGGGCCCAGACGAGAGGTGGACAACAGAAGAGGCATATGCTTAGCACATACAGCATGATCATCTTTGCACATTTGTCACAGTTTAGCTGTTCTACCATTGTTAGGACTAAAGCGGCCTAAACAGAAACCCAAGCCAACCACTGACCTAACAATCAGGCTTGTGTAGGGTTATTAATTGTACTAGTGCAGTTTGGATTTTTTGATTGACCATTTTACTCTTCTAATCTTTCGCTCAGCCTGTGGGTTGGCAGCTTAAAAGTGTTACCTTTAATTAACAAAAACAATGACATTCTGAAATGTTTTTTTATGGCTTTTTATTCAGTATAGATATATAGCACCTGTTTACTCCGGTCAGATTTACCTTAGCAACCAGCCAGTAGTTTCAATGACAGAATAGAAGGTGAATAGGAGAGGGCCTGACTAGAAAGATAACAACAAATAAAAATGTAAATAAAACTAATTTAAAGTAACAAAATGATCCTCTTGGATCTTACTGTATGGCACAAATATCTAGGGCATTGTATAACACAATAAAAGTTCACCTTTGAGCTACCCCATTAATAAAAATTACAAATAAATTGGTTACCCACCCCCCCACTATAAAAATTAAACTGGTCAGACAATTCAGTATTTTGCCCAAAAAAATCTTCTGAGGACCCCCTGTGTGATCATTCTGACCAGTACAAGACAAGCAGGACACAAGAAATGAATTTGCACACTTTCGATACAGTTTAACCAACTGTATTTTTTTCCTCTTTCACTCTATAGGGTATATATATCAAATAGTAAAGTTAGAGATCGCTACAGTCCTCTAGAGTGAAATTTGAAAGGGGTATTTATCAAAAGAATTTTTACTTTCACCCATTGATAAATACTCTTAAAAATCCCATCAAAATGAATGGAGAGTGGGGGAATTTCACTCTACAGGACTGTGGTGATCTCTAACTTCATTCTTTGATAAATATACCCCTATGTTGGTTATGTGTGTGTTTTGCCGCATACTGGTACAAAGTAAACAAGTAGACATCATGAATTTCCCCTGGTTGTGAGGAAGGCTTCACTGATATTTTTTGATGGCAGTCTAGGGAAGCAGCTCTCGCTTCTTACAAGGAGTTGTGCAGTCTCTCCATACTGACATCTCTTTTCCTGTAATATATTGGTGCTGTACTCCCTACGTACCTGGATAAAACATAAAAGGGTTAGCATTTTCAGCCCTACAGCATTGGAAAACAGTTCCTTAACCTGTTGATGCAACTTATTAAAGAATACTCACAAAATATGAATGTTCATTAAAAGTTACCTATAGTTTATGTTGATCATTTTACGCTCATAGGGCCGCTTTTGTAAGTAATTACTTGATTTTCCTGAACTGTTTTGCCAGACTGTCCATTCTCAACCTGTGCATTACAGTTTCTAATACTAAGGGGCCGATTCATCAAGGGTCGAATATCAAGGGTTAATTAACCCTCGATATTCGACTAGGAACTAAAATCCTTCGACTTCGAATATCGAAGTCGAAGGATTTAGCGCAAATGCTACGATCGAAGGATTATTCCTTCGATCGAACGATTAAATCCTTCGAATCGAACGATTCGAAGGATTTAAATCCAACAATCGAAGGAATATCCTTCGATCAAAAAAACTTAGGCAAGCCTATGGGGACCTTCCCCATAGGCTAACATTGACTTCGGTAGCTTTTAGCTGCCGAAGTAGGGGGTCGAAGTTTTTTTTAAAGAGGCAGTACTTCGACTATCGAATGGTCAAATAGTCGAACGATTTTTAGTTCGAATCCTTCGATTCGAAGTTGTGGTCGAAGAAGCCCATTCGATGGTCGAAGTAGCCCAAAAAACACTTCGAAATTCGACGTTTTTTTACTTCGAATCCTTCACTCGAGCTTGATGAATCGGCCCCTAACAGACCACTAAACAAATATGGCAGCCCCCCTCATAGAGGAACATGGGGGATCATATAGGTAGTTAAAAGCATTGGGCAAATACTTTTTTGGCAAAATTATAAATAGAATCCAAAAGCACTGTTATGCTATACGTAAAAAAAAAAAAAAGATTGAATTTCTGGTGTCTGTATGTCTTTATCTAGAATGTGCACACAGAATTCTAGACTCGAACTGACTCACAAAACAGTACCAACTACAGTCTTATGAGTGTTCTTATATATATATATATATACAGAACATCTCTTGTTGTCTTTACACCAATGCAAGTGCTCCCAAGTGTTGTCTTAGAATTATCATTGTACAAGAACTGTGTGTGAACAGTCATAGGGGGAAATTTACTAACCTGCGAGAATTCGCCAGCTACAGCTTCGCACCCATCGCTACACTTCGCCAGGCGAAACTTCGCTCAGACAACACTAATTTACTAGAATGCAAAGTTGCATCCAGGGCGCAGAACGCTGTCTAATTTTCACAAGCGTTACTTCGGCAATCAAAGCAAAGATGCGCTAGTGTTCAATTATGCCTAGCAAAACTTCCTTAGAGGTCTTCGCTCTAATTTGCATACGCCAGGAAATTATAAAGTTGAATGGACATATATGTTGCAGCAAATACATTACATTACACAAATCCAGGGAACCTTAATAAAAAAAATAGAGTTGTTATAATGCCGTACACATGAGGACACTGTATAGTTAGAATATGTAAGGACTTTTGCAGGCTATCACTCTGAAAAAAGGAAAAGACACCAGCGTCTTTAAAAATATGATGTAAGTATCTGAAGTTTGAGGAAGATCTATGCAGTCCAATGCACTTTGCCTGGTCTGAGCTGGTGAAGGCAAGCCTGGTGAAAGAGGTAACGTTCAGTAAAATCGGCATCTTAGTGAATTTGCGGAGTAACGTCCATTCGCCAGAACGAAAATTCGCCTGGTGATGGAGTGCGATTGAGAGCTAGAGTCTGTCTCTTTTGCTAGTGAAGTTACGTCTGCGCCCGTTAGTAAATCAGCAAAGTGCCTGAAAGTGGTAACGCTGGCGAATTGTCTGCAATGTTAGTCACTTCGCCCTTTAGTAAATCTGCCCCATAGAATTGTCTGAAGTACTATAGAGTATTATCTCAGGATTGTTGTAGGTGCTACAGTTTGTTGTTTGAACCACTTAAGGCATTTCAGATATTTTGGACATTTTAGGCATTTGCCATTGTGGAAATTTATTGAATTGCCTAAGGTACATATGAGACTATTTGGTGGATGAAGGAGTGTAAATATTTGTCACAATAGTGCACCAAAAAGGACACTTATGCTGTGTACAGGGGCCATATCCTTTATATGTGATAAAGCCCTTTATACTGGCTGAATGCAAAATGTTAAAGGAGGAATATCACCGCCTGTATTAATTTACACTATTTCTATAAATAATCAGTAAAACCAACAGGTTGCTAGAGTCCGAATTACCCTAACAACCAGGCAGTGGCTTGAATGAGAGACTAGAAGATGATCAGGAGAGGCCTCAATAGAAAGATAAGTAATCAAAAGTAAGAATAACAATAAAAATGTAGCTTTGCATAGCAATAGTAACTCCCATTTGCAACCTGGAATGGGCAGCAAAACAAGGCAATTAATAAAAAGTGAACACCAATTGGTGCATACTAAAAGTTAACTTAAAAGGCACAGTCAAAAAAAATTGTCCCCCCCCCCCACTGGAGGTACAGGCTTCTAGGGCTTTATTAGCATGTAGCTCAAGTGCAGGATACATTTATTTGATGATAGGTGCCCTTGAAGGTTGGACTACCCCTTTAGGCTATTGCACACATTCAGATGTGCCATGTTGAGATGAGTCGTCAGAGATAAATGCTCTACTGTAGGCAACTAATCCCCTGCAGATGCTTTCCTACTGACAATAATATAAATTGCAGATGGGAAAAAATGATTGTCTTTGTTTTTCTGAAGTAGTCCAAAGTTTCCTCACGAGGCAACTTCTGGCTTCTTCGGGAAAACAAAGCAATACATATGTATTCCCATTAGTGATTTTCCCGGTGGGAAAGCATTTGTAGGAAATTAGCTGCCTGCAAAAGAGAAGATTTATTGCAGGCGAATAGTCTCCTGGTCTACCATCAGACAGGGAAGCTTTGTGGAGGTATATACTGAGAGTTATATCATATCATCAGTATAAGCCACTATTTTCTCCCAGTTCTGTATGCAATTTGATAAATGTTCTAGATTGGCCTTGTCAATACTGTAGCTGCAAAGTTAATACAAAATCACTTTATGGCTAACCAGAAAGGAAAAATATTGATAACCCTTAATATCTAATGTCTGCTATGTGTAAATGTGATAAACTGTTATCCAAGCCTGCAACTCAAGGAACCCAGACTGAGCCCACTTTGCTTTTACCTGGTATCCTGGCTGATCAGTACAGCACTCTGTCCTAATGCTATAAGTATTCACGTATCAGTATATTATGGTCTTGGGATAGATGTCCTTAATTTAGTCATGCTCGTTAGTTCACATAAATTCTAAAAGGAACAGATCTTTAGAATATGCACCTGTATTTGCTACATGGCATTGACACACCCACACACAAACATTATTTATGATTTTACAAACACAGAAACTCACAGGGAGATGACTTGTTTGATTTCTCTGTTTCTTCCCTTCAAAATTATTCAAGCTTTTTGAAGTTGTGGAACCAGTCCTGTAACTGGAAACAGTTGACACAGTTTCACAGCTTTCAATGCTGCTTTTTCCAGATGTCAGGTCTCTAAAAGTCTTTGTTGAGAAGGTTCTTTTGGAGTCCCTCTCTCTTGGCAGAGAAACAAGCATGCTGCTTCTAGGGGTCAGCCTTCTCTTCATCAGCATCGCAAACTGTCTCTTCTCTTCATTTAGTTGTCCTATTCTGCTCATTTGACAACAATCTATCCGCTTTAATGACTGAACACAAATAAAAGAGATTTTTAGGACAGATAGTTTTAATGCATTGCAAATATAAATAGTTATTCTAGGTTAACATCCACTAATAATTCCAGTTCCAGTACAACCCAAATTGCCCAAAATATAGTTCGCTTGGCTTACAGCACTTAGGGGCTGGTTTATCAATATTTACATTTAGGTTTTTTATCGCAATTAGAGTTTTTTTAAGCTAAAACTCACAAACTTGAATTATAATGTTAAATCAAGTATTTATTAATTTTAAAAAAAGACTTGGGGTATATTTATCAAAAAGTGAAGTTAGAGATAACCATAGTCCTCTAGAGTGAAATAACACCTCTCTTCATTCATTTTTATGAGATTTTTGAAAGCGTATTTATCAAAGGATGAACTTTCACCCTTTGATAAATATGCCTTTCAAAATCACATAGAGGACTAGGGTGATCGCTAACTTCACTCTTTGATAAATATACCATTGTAAAATGTTGGTATGTAGCTTGCGAGAGCTTGTTGAAGTCAATTGGATTTGTCCTAGGCAAAACTGTTTATCCATATTGACTTTTTGCATTTATTTTTGAGCTTGTAAACTCACAAATATGAAGTATTTGTTTTTTATTCAATTGAATTTTTTTATATTTGATTTTGTTTTATTAATAAGGTAACAACATTTGTGGGGGTTTTTTAATGTGAGTTTATTTGAATGAGAAAAAAGCTCTAAAATTACACAGGTTTTTACATATTTGTTTAGTGTGTACTTAGAAGCCAGATGCTCCTAATTCGTAAAGAAAATGATTGCACCTATGGTAGCTTATTACACTTTTGGCGGCAGGTCCTTAAGGGTCTGGCCACATGGGCAGATTCGGGGAGATTAGTCAGGTGACAAATCTCCTCTTCTTCGTGGCGACTAATCTCCCCTGCCCTCTGCCGGCTAAAATGTAAATCACCTGGGGGCAGGCACATGAAACGCTTCATTTTCTGAAGTCGCCTGTAATTGCCTCTCGAGGAAACTTCGGGCGACTTGGAAAAGCGCTCCGTGTGCCTGCCCCCAGGCGATTTTAGCCAGGGGAAGGCAGATCCGGGAGATTAGTTGCTGCGAAGAAGAGGAGATTTGTCGCCTAGAGACTAATCCCCTCTGAATCTGCCCGTGTGGCCAGACCCTAAGTCTATTTGTTCTGGGCACTATCAGCAAGTAGACTGTGTGTTTTCCCTGTATCTGTGTTGGTTTCCTGGTTCCTGATAAAAGTGACCCTGGTGTGTTCTGTGATTAATGTTATAGGAACCGTAAGCACTGGGTCAACAAATGATGTGCATGGGCAGTGTAGGGTTCACAACTACCCCTGTAAATTACTACTACAATTTTACAGTTTTAAAGGAGAATGGGGCTGGGGTTAGCATGTCAGCAGGGTCTTTGAATAGAGAAGACCCATTGCCCACTATTTAGGGTGGTAATTACTTTATTGGGGCACTTTACTTAGGAGATGAGTGATATGCATGAATTTTATTGGGCCATTTCACCAATAAGGCAGTTAGTGAGGTGCTTCTGAGGGCTGTGGCAGTGCAATAATACAGAGGGAACAGAGAGATATGGGGTGGTTTGGGCTATAGGAACAATGTATAGACACATATCACATTGCGAAATATTTGTTTTGGGGCATTTTATTGAGGATCTTGTGCACCTTTTGGGTCACTGTGAGTTCTGATCTAGGGAAACTGTGGCTTATGGTGCACAGTGCTGTACAATGTTATGTTAGAGCTAGTCACTTGAGACAAAACTGGATGCACAGTATGGCCGTAAATCCTGTGTTGGATTGTCATTTGTAAACAGCAAATGTCTGTAGGTTCGGTAAAACAGAGGTGACTTTTGTATATTACAGTATACGGTTAAAGTTCTTGTGGCTTCACCGGAGGCTACTAGTAACTGCTCTTTGAATCCTATATTATACTTTTACCCACTATGGATCTACTATATAAACTACTATATAAACTATATAGCCAAATATTTTTAAAAGAATCAATTTAAATATCGACCTATCTATAGTTAGAGAGAGAGGTTTTTTTTATATAAATAGGATACTTTTTTCATAAAGTTGTGATTCTAAGTAGCTGGACATTATATACTGTGTATATACCCTTTAGTGCTGCAAACTTCCTTCCTTCTTTAGAATTGGGACAAAGTATAAATTGGGTAAACTGCAAAAAGAAACAAAGAAAACGTAGAGCTGAATTAAGAACAGTAAATAGAATATGTAATTGGTACCATTTAGGTGTAAATGGTAGGCAACATTGTTGTGCTGGACCACACAGGAAGGGGGGATACAAGAGGTTACATACATTTGCAGATCAAAAGAAATGGCACAATCAGCCCTGCTTTTGGGGTCTAGCAGTTTAGAAATTCTCTGGGATTTTTGATATATACCAAATTTTAAATTAGCTGAGTTGTCACATCGATAGAATGCACAAATATGACTTGCAGTGCACTGTTAATTGCCTCATAACTTCAAATATTCCAGCAGCTGCACTTGTTTTTGGCATTCATAAAAATAATAAAAACGAATGAAACCTTTTTGGGAACTTTTAAGTATGGAAATGTTTCTGTTTGATTCCACGGGTTAACCATGTGTATGTGGGTGATACTAAACACAAAAAACACAAAAGTTCTAAGAAAGAACATCCCCTAGTTAAATACAGTGTTAAATTTGTCATTTTCTCAGTAACATAGTACAGGAATGGGACCAGTTATCCAGAATGTTCTGGGATTTTCCAGATAATGGATCTTTCCGAAATTTGGATCTTCATACCTTCAGTCTACTAGAAAATCATGAAAACATTAAATAAACCCAATAGGCTGGTTTTGCTTCCAATAAGGATTAATTATATCTTAGTTTGGATCAAGTACAAGGTAATTTTTTATTATTACAGAGAAAAAGCAAATCATTTTTTAAAATGTGGATTATTTGGAGTCCATGGGAGACGACCTTTCCGTAATTTGGAGCTTTCTGGATAACGGGGTTTTTGGATAACAGATCCCATACCTGTAGAATGGATTTAACAATTCTGCACAATTAATCATATGTATTTATTAACATAAGTTATTACCCCCCCCCCCCCCACTGGTTGATCTTATTAGAGGGGATTAAAAAATAAGCTTATTTTTGAATGAACGTTTTTTTATATGTGTAGACATTTATATTTTGGGTACAGTGATCTTTGTGTTGCAGTTTTTGTTTCAAATTAATTGGGTTTTTTTTTGTAAATTAATGTTAAACTAAACGTCTGCTAGCTTTTCTTGGATATAAAAGTACCTTGGTTTCAGAGAGGACACACAAAACATGTATCGTTTCCAAAACCAGTACATGAGTCCATGTAACACTCATGGCATATCATGTAGTTACCATCAATATATTGTATATATTAACTTACTACATTTGCCCCTTACTATGGACTGATGGATTTTTGCTCAACTTCCCAATAGATAATATAATATATTTTATATTCGAAAGAGCACTTACCTCTGTTAGGTTCCTTTGCTCTTTCATAAACTGGTTGCTCACACCCCGGGGAGCTCTCATTAAATCAGACAGACAAAGTGAATAAAACGGGTCGTTTTTGTACAGAAATGCCAATGAAACTCTAGGATTACAATCCATACCCAGTCCAATTGCAAGAGATAACCAAATACAACCGCTTAATTTGGCAAAAGTGACAATTCCGTGTGCTTATGGCTGAATCAGCTGGAAGTCTCCCAGCCCACAATAACTTCTAAAAAGGAAGGCTGGGGCTTTTCTTATTCCTGTGGGGGTGTGAGAAACTCTATCTGGGCTGGTTTATAGCTCTTGAATTGTGCATCACCTCCCAGGAAATTCTTGTTAGATTTGGTTTTCCCATTTTCAGGCCAAACATTTACTCAGTCATTGGGTGGTTGAACAATCATTTAAATCCACTGAAGCAGAGGAGATGGATATCTCACGGGTTACACCATTCACTGAAGGCTCTTTCTGAAGCTTTCCCAGCAGCCGTGCATCAAGGGATGAACTCGATACTCTGATGTGCTCAGTGCATCTCTGCTAAATATTAATCAGTGTTTTCTCATGCTCTGGTCTTCACAGAGACTGTTAATAGTTATCCTAAAATGAGTGATATATTTAACTTGTTGCTCCTGATATCTGTAACAGTTTCTAAAGCAGAATTTTTTTTCCTATCACTATCCTTATATCACAGTGTGACGATTCACAAAAGAGGTGTTAAAGGAGAACCAAAGTAAGGGTAAAAATGCTGCACGGAATGTTTAGGGGTCCAGTACCAGCCCAGCCTTTTAGCAGCAGATCTGGCTCCCCATCTTCTTTATGCCCCCAGTAGCTCCTCATCTTTTCTGCCGATTCACTACACAAGCTCTGTGCTGCTATCACTTACCTGAGCTTAGGGACGGACTCACAATATACTGCATGTACAATATATAAAGTCATGATAAGACATTTACACATTACATAGTACAATAATATTACAATAAAAATTAGAATTAGTCATTTGTTTAGGTTCAGGTTTAGTAGCAACAAATTGATGCCAAATGAATTCTTTAGTTCTATTTTACTCCACTTTTGTAACCCCCTCCCCCATATATTACTATTTATTCTGTTTTTTACTAACTTCAATTTGGAAACTTATATATTGTACTGTATGAGAATAGCAAAAAGAACAGGCTTAGATAACATTAATAGATACATGCACTGAAATGACAGTGACTAGTCTGTTCCAAATATGCCCTAGTGTTGATGTAATGTATCTAATTTCACATGATATAAAAACCCAGCAAGAATAATTGATGAGCTCAGACAGGAAGATAATACATTTTCAGGAGGACACACGAGATCCAGATAGAATGCAGCGAGCCATGAAACAGTTGTCTTACTCAATACAATGGGGGGGGGGGGGCAGCAGTGCATCACTTACACCTGTAGTTTCAAAAACCTATAAGTGGTTTCACTGGTCAGTGACGTCGCATGTAACTGATAGCTCTGCGGGAGATGAACAATCAGTTCTTTGAACAAGGGAAATAAATCCATCCTTTAGTACATTCTAATTCACAGTTAATGAGGCTAGTAAATTTGACTTGCTTGTGACTAAGCTCCCATGGCCATTTTCTTGTAATGGATATCTGGTGCTGCATTCAGTCAATCCATTAAGCAAGGCTGTATTAATTCTAGTAATTAATTATCTTCAAATTAACTAAGCTACTAGTGATGTGTGGGGCAGCTAGCTGGTCATGGGTAGGTGTGGGACAAACTTTTCCCATGGCTCTCTACACTTGTTATATCAGCTTGCACTGCCTGCTACTGTCACTCATATATATATATTATATATATATAAAACAGAAAAAAGTTGTGAGTTTTCTCCAAAAAGTAAAGACCAAGGTTAAAAGTAAAAATTTTAATAATTTATCATTTACATACATATAACCGCCTAATGCATTTCGTGCCTACTGGGGCATTTACTCATAGGCATACAGGTAACCAAACCACCTAACGTGTTTCATGCCTACTGGGGCACTTACTCATAGGCTAGTGAGTAAGTGCCCCAGTAGGCACGAAACGCGTTAGGTGGTTATCTGTATGTCCTAATAAATTATTTAAATTTTTACTTATAACCTTGGTCTTTACTTTTTGGAGAAAACTCAACAACTTTTTGCTGTTTTGGACTTTTGCATCTGTGGATTGTGGTGAACTGTGAGTATTTTCTCTTTTTCACTAATTGCCTTGGATATTTTCTCTCTTGATTAATAATGGTACACTTATTGGCACTACTTACCAATCTTTTCTATATTTTGCTCATATTATTAAATTAAAATTAGCCAGCATGACATCATTTCGGTACTTTGCCAATTTACTAACAGGTGTAAGCGTAACTTCGCTAGCGAAAGAGGCACTCAATCGGCAGGCGAAGTTGCGCTCTGGTGAAGGGACGTAACTGTGCAAATTCAATAAGATGCGGATTTTACTGAACGTTACCTCTTGCGCCAGACTTGCCTTCACCACCTCAGACCAGGCAAAGTGCAATAGAGTAGATAGGACTTCCTCAAAATTTAGTTGAAAATTTTTCTAAGTCTCAAATAACGCTTTAACTTCCTGGCGTATCCAAATTAACCAACGGTAGCGCAACTTCGATCTGCTTGCCGAATTAACGCTAGTGCTACTTAGCCAGCTTTTCGGCGCCCTGGACGCAACTTCGCATGTTAGTGAATTAGCATTGTCTGAGCGAATTTTCGCCTGGCAAAGTGTTGCGCTGCCGCGAAGCCGTCCCTGACGAATTTTCGCCGCTTAGTAAATTTGCCCCTTAGTCACCTTAAACTGTATAGACTTGTTTCATAGTCCAGCATTGGACTTCTGTTAAAATCTTGCTTGTTTATGTGAAACCCAATAAAATTCTTGAACAAGTAAGAACTTAACATGAAAATAAACAGGGATATTGCCATCTGTCTCTTTCAGGAGCACAATTCACACAAAGATTCATTGCAATTTTTCTTAATGGAAGCAGGTCAGCAGCTGTTCTTTCTGGAAATCCAGGTGAGATATACCGTATGTACTTGAGTATAAGCCGTCCCGAGTATAAGCCGAGATACATAATTTTACCTCCAAAAACTAGGAAAGCTTATTGACTCGAGTATAAGCCTAGGGTGAGAAATGCAGCAGCTTCTGGTAAGTTTCAATCAAAAAATTGAAGGTTTCTGCTCCCATTGGAGGTGCCGGCGTCTCAACCATTCTTGGACACCGGCGAATATTCTTGGAGACTATTCTTGGACGCCGGCGACTATTCTTGGACGCCGGCGACTATTCTTGGACGCCGGCGACTATTCTTGGACGCCGGCGACCATTTTTGCACTTGACCCGAGTATAAGCCGAGGTAGAGTTTTTCAGCATATTTTGGGGGCTGAAAAACTCGGCTTATACTCGAGTATATACGATACCCAAAGTTGGTACTGCTTTTTTTTTTTTTTTTTACATTACTTCTGAGCCACATTTTATAGTTATCTAAATTAGTTTTTATAAAATGCTTGAAATCTTAGCACTTAACCATAGTGGTTTTGTAAATCCACCACATTCAGACTGACTTCTTACAAGTTGAAATCTTAGGCTGGGACCACGTTGGACACACGGTCATGAAAAAGCAAGATCTGTGCATCAATAATGCCAGTCAGCAAAGATCCTTTTACAGGCCAGGTAGTCAGAAATATTGTTTGTGAATAGTTGAATAGAGATTTATTGCTTTTATTCATAGCCCCCTATTTTTGTTGTACACTGTAATATACAGCTAATATTATTTTATGAATATTTTTAAAACTCTTTAAAAACTATAGACAAATCATCTTGTAGGATACCAAGTTGGCAAGCCTGTAATAGCAGCTAATGGAAGCTCAACTCCATTCATTAGAACAGGGATTAACCTTTGGAAACCTGGTAAGTATGCAACACAGAGCAGTGTTCAAAGACCAGTCAATGCAAAGACAAATCGTTTTACAATAATAGATTGAATAGTGACATATTTTTGCCTATAATCCTCTTAGACATGAATACAATTTATATATTTAGGCTACTAATTATTATTATTTTTTCAAGTACAATATTGCTTCATTGATAAATTAAACATTTCAGTGGAGTAGTGTTTTTTACGTGTCTCTAACTATTCTCTTCTTCTTCTTTCAGTTGGGAATAATAAATGTTCCTCCAAGACACCAGTTTTGTTTGGGCAGAATTCTTTTTCTGGGTGTCTTCTAAAAGTGAATGAAGTAAACTGCACACAGCTAAGGTCAGTTTCTTTTGTGAGTCCTGCCATAAGTTCAGGATCTTGATCAGGCAGTCCCTCCCCTTGTCGGTTTCTGGGAGGATTAAAATCCTAAAAATGATATTTTTATCTAAGTTTTTAAATGCCTTTCATAATTCCCTGGTGACCCTCTTTCTTTAAGCATCTAGAAATCTTTGTCTTGCATGTGATGAGACAGAGACTGGTAAGACCCTACAAGCCTCCTCTACCAAATAGGGGGCTTTAATTTTTTAATTTTTATGATCTCATAGCAATGAGAGGCAACTCTAATGCCAATGACCTGGGTGAATGGGTGCAGATATTTTGTAAGTAGATCTGTATCACATGCCAAAATGTGTTTATTGGCTAGTTTAACCTAGTAAGGATAGGATGATTGCCTTATTTTTGCTACAGCTATAAATTGGACTCTGTATCTGGTGGGCTGTAGTACAGTGTCGGAATGGGTCTCCTAGGGACCATCAGAGAACCTGACACACATGATCCACTTTCGCTGCAACAGTACTAATTGGTATCATGGAAATTGACCTGGTCTGGGGTCTGCTAGGTCACTGGGAGGTCCTTTGGTACTATGGTAGGCCAGTCCGACCTTGAGTATGTGAACTCTCAAGACATATTGGGCAAATGTTGAGCACTGCAATTGCATTAGAGTCATACATTGATTCATGGGACTCATTTATCAACACTGGGCAATTTTGCATCTTGGCAGTAACCTACAGAACCCAATCAGTAATTAGCTTTTCTTCAGCCAGCTGCAGGGTAAAACAATGAAACACAATGTTTGGATTGCTGAGTTACTGCCTGTGTGACTTGATGTGTTTATAAATCAACCCCTTTTTGTGAATTTTTTCTTAACTGGCTGTAGTTAGAAACTGAACCTGTGCTTCCTCGTGCCTATAAAGTGTCACTGGGAAGTTGTGTTCTGCTAGTTTCATAAGTGTGGGTCTCTGGTAATACTTTTAAAGGGGAACTATTGCAAAATTCTATACTGTTTCTGAAATTATGAAGTTAGTTTCCATTATTCCTCTCTATAAGCAATCTGTCTCTATTCATGCAAGAGTTTATGTCAGATTTTGACAGTAAGGTCTCATACATATTTTGGGGAGCTCCCTTTGGCTAGAAGATGATGAGCTCATTTTTTAAAATAACCAGAATTTTTCTCTCTCTCTCTTTTCTCTCTCTCTCTCTCTCTCTCTCCCTCTCCGTTTTTAGATCTACATGATCATTGTCCGTTGTTAATGCGCTCAACTGTTGCTGTATGTTAGCGCTACCCATGCGCTCAGTTAACCAAGCGTTGCTTTGTTCCAACACTCTCCACTGTCCAAGATGGTAAAATAAATACACACATACATGCTGTTCATAATAAATATTTTATAGGCTTACCAGTGGGTAGTCAGCGTGTGTTCTCCGAACTCCTGTATTCTAACAGGTAAATAGGTTGGTGAGAGTGCTAGTTCCCATCTTGGTGCTCCCATCAGCGGACTGGTAGAGTGTTGTATCGTGATCTCTCAGTCTAATCCAAGCCTTTAGACCTCTTTACGACCGGGTCACCAGTGACGTGTCCATTGTGGATGCACATGCAACATTTTTCATCCACTACTGTGGCTATAGAGGAAGCAGACCTTCTGCTTCCTTTATAGTCACACCACTGCTAGTATGCCTATTTTAACTTGTAATTCTTGAAGAAATATGTCCTAAGCAAGAATTGTCATAATGGGTGGGTTTGATTTCATTCTAATTATTTTGTATCCACATGATCAGTGTGCCACAGATCCTTACTTTACTTTTATTATTACTTTGCAGAGCTCTCAGAGGTCCTCTAGGGAATGATCATCAGAAAAGGTCTTAATGTAAAACTCAGTGTTGGGGTCTTTGCCTTGGTCAGGGGCAATCCGCGGGCTGCTGCCACATGAGTCAGCAACCCCAATGCTGCCCCCCTCTCCCGCTTTGCGCTTAAAAGTTTAGCACTGGAGCGGGTCAAAAGGGGCTGCTTTGCTAGCGCAGCGAGCGCATACTACGCTTTCTGCACTAAAAAACAGATAATTCGGCTCTTAAAGTTACAGGAGACGGCTTTTTGCCGCCCCTTGTAACTGGCCGTTCACTGCCGCCTGAGGCAAGGTGCTCACCTTGCCCCATGGCAGGAACGGCCCTGCTAACAGTGACTATTCTTCTGGTCATGGAGGGCTTATCTGCCTTTCTGCATGCACTCCAATTAAATAAGTAAATTTTATTTTTTTGTTTACTAATTCCACAGTTTATGTTTATTGTTCATAATTAATGGTGCTTTCCCAAATGTTCAAGCTACCCATGGCATGTGCAATAATGTACCCCCCATACAATCCATGAATTCATATAGGACAAAAACATTTTAGTTTTAAAGGGATTCTGTCATAATGTTTATGATGGTTTTTATTTCTACACTGCAAATAATTCATTCTACAATATAAAATGTAATTCCTAAACCAGCAAGTGTATTTTTTTTAGTTGTAATATTGGTGTGTAGGCAGCCATCTCAGGTCATTTTGCCTGGACATGTGCTTTCAGAAAGAGCCAGCACTTTAGGATGGAACTGCTTTCTGGCAGGCTGTTGTTTCTTCTACTCAATGTAACTGAATGTGTCACAGTGCGACCTGGATTTTACTATTGAGTGTTGTTCTTAGATCTACCAGGCAGCTGTTATTATGTTATATTATGTTAGGGAGCTGCTATTATCTGGTCATCATTGTTCTGTTGTTTGGCTGCTGGGTGGGGGAAAAGGGAGGGGGTGATATCACTCCAACTTGCAGTACAGCAGTAAAGAGTTATTGAAGTTTATCAAAGCACAAGTCACATTACTGGGGGCAGCTGGGAAACAATATGTTTAGCCCCATGTCAGATTCCAAAATTAAATATAAAAAAAATCTGTTTGCTCTATTGAAAAATGGATTTCAGTGCAGAATTCTGCTGGAGTAGCACTATTAACTGATTCATTTTGAATTTTTTTTTCCTATGACAGTATCCTTTTAACATTTGATATGTCATCATTGCCCTATTCCCAATCTAATATTAAATGGTTTGCAAATCATCTCATTCTATTTATTTACATTATACGCAGTGTCCCAACTTTTTTGAAAATGGGGTTGTATCGAACAAACACCATGTCTCCTGTTTTTTGCTCTTATAGGAAATACAAGGAAAATGAATATAGAATACTTTCTCCTGAGGTGTCAAAGTAAATGTAGTAAAATATACAGTATGTGCAGAAATGATAAGTAAATATAGACAAGACTTCCAGCCATGTAAGATAGGATGTTTCAAGCAATTATTGCTTATTCCTAGCACGTTATGATTTCAAGTATAAGATTTGCTTGTGGTTCTGTCAACACAGCGATATGTTGGGATGTGGATAATACTGAGACTTCAGCAAAATGTTATTAGCTTTATATAATGCCTCAAAAGAGAATATAGACATGGAAGTTGCAGTGGGAAGCTGCCATGAAACGTGTCCATTTCCTAAGTTGACTTAGATTATTACTAGGGACAGATGTTGGTGCAATAGTAGTACTGAAGAACTGTATCAAATGTATTTGCACACATCATGTCAAACCAATTAGGTTTGGGTCAACGGCAGTGATTTTACTGCACTGACAATGTGTTATGCTGCTTGTGTGAGCCTGTGTGTCTGAACAAGGTCTACCTTGAACATGCATTTCAGCGGCAATAAACTGCTAGTGTATATGATATCACTTTGAACTGGTCACATATTTTGGTAATATGTGACCAGTTTCAGTGGCAAATATTTTTTTGAGCACCAGGTATTCCGAAAATCAGTGAGATTCTTAATTATGTTTTGTCTTTCCAAAGTAAAACACGTGGGAGATACAAAGCTGCAAAAATAGTTTTTTTGAAGCTTCAGTCAATAGAATGAACGTAAAGGACCAATATCATCAAACTTTTTTTTAAAAAAATTTGTTAGTATACCACGAAAAAAACAAAACACAAAGACAAATTAAACTTTGAAATCGCTAAGTCTTTATTAAGAAATAACTTAACGAAACTCCTCTTGGGCTCCTCTTCAGAAACGCAGATCCTTCGTGGGGTGCTCGACTTCTCCTGCCTGTCTTCCTTATAGGAGACAGCCAGGGAGGAGAAATGGAGCACTGCATGATGGATCGTCACCCTGTCGCCTTTTCTGAAGAGGAGCGCAAGCGGAGTTTCGCCAAGTTATTTCTTAATAAAGACTTAGCGATTTCAAAGTTTAATTTGTCATTGTGTTTTTTTTTTCGTTGTATACTAATGTTTTTTTTTTTAAAAAAAATTTTATGTTACTAGTCCTTTAACTAAACTGAAATTTATTTAATTAACTAGCATCTAGCAGACCCCAGACCTTGGATCTGAGCTCCAAGGGTAACTGGAGCCCAGAGTGTGCTGTATGGTAGACTCCCCCCCCCTCAAATTCCAGGGTCCCGGAATGGGATTAAACAAAAGGATTGCAGTGTTCCAGCTAATCTTACATGCCATCTGTGCAACTTATATGTGTCTGCATTACATATAATATATTTCTCGCTAATGCATTATATTGTTAAATGTATAATAATACTTTTTTTTTTTTTCTTTTAACAGGGTGGAATTTCAGAACAAGTTTTACTCTGGTACAGGGTACAAATTTAACCCATTCTCTCTCAAGCACATCTCTCATCTGTGAGTACACCTTGTTCATACAGCATGATAATGTGCACCTTATATGTGAAATATCATGTAAAGAACATCCCATATTGGGTAGAACAGTTTTTATGTCAAAGCACAGCCTGTTCTGTTTTGTGTTCAATGTTTTCATTTTCAAGTTTTTTTCTACCGGTTCTTGGGGGGGGGGGGGGTTTATATCCAAACTTTCTGGTTTTCTAAATGTCCAAACCCTTTGCTATTGCAAAACATCTATTGGACTAAAGCAAAAGAGGTGACTGCTAAAAATAAGAGAGTTATCTAGTTAAAGGAGAACTAAAGCTTAACCAAAAAGAAGGCTATAAATGCTGCACATTATGGGGGTTATTTACTAAAATCCCAACATTTCTCACTATTTTCTTAAAGCCACTTCGACCAAACTCCTGTGCATGTTTTTACCATATTTATTAAAAGATGAACTCAAAAAAATCTGGTGCTGGAAAAGACTTGATAAAATCAGGAAAGAATCCGAATTGTATGATTTTTTTTTCCTGGATTTGACACCCGAAAATTCCAATTTCTTCAGATTATGGCCCAAAAACCACAAATTAATTGGAATATTTTAGAAAACCCTGCGCAGATCATGAAATCTTCCAATTGTAAATTGGACATCTGCCATTGACTTCTACATGATTTCAGCAGGTGTGAGATGTAGTACTTTTTTATTGGGCATTTTTTTTACAGCATCGGGGTTTAATACATTTAGGTCCATAAATCTTTGGACAGAGACAACTTTTTTCTAATTTTGGTTCTGTACATTACCACAATGAATTTTACATGAAACAACTCAGATGCAGTTGAACTGCAGACTTTAATTCAGTGGCGTGAACAAAAAGATTGCATAAAAATGTGAGGAACTAAAGCCTTTTTTTAACACAATATGCAACATTATGCAGAATCATCTTTCTCATGGCATATCTTCATGTTCATGTTCTTATTCCTGTGTTTAAATGAAAGGCATTATCTCACTCACATGTATCTTAATATAACTAACTCGATCAAGGGGGACCGCTCCAGTTTACACTCCCTTTTGCTGCTTCAGTCGGGTGCTCTGTCTGCAGCGTCCCCGCTGCTAGAATTCACATAGACCTCGAAAAGAAAATAGACGGCACTCCGAATGTACTGGAATATACTTTTATTCCAGGTTAAAACAAGGATCCAACGCCCTACGCGTTTCGGGAATCACTCCCTTAATCATAGGCATTGCCTATGATTAAGGGAGTGATTCCCGAAACGCGTAGGGCGTTGGATCCTTGTTTTAACCTGGAATAAAAGTATATTCCAGTACATTCGGAGTGCCGTCTATTTTCTTTTCGAGGTCTATGTGTATCTTAATATACATATGATCATTTCTTAATATTGCTGCATGATTAAATAACAGGGCAATGTTTGTATTTTTTTTTTATTAATCACAAGGGAGGTGTCAATATCAGAATTAAAGGAGAAGGAAAGCTACGGAGGCATTTTATTGCCAATAGATTAGCTGCAATAGTGCAAGCTAGAATGCTATATTTATTCTGTAGAATGTTTTACCATACCTGAGTAAAAAGCTCTAGAAACTCTCTGTTTGTTTAGGATAGCAGCTGCAGTATTAATGTGGTGTGACATCACTTCCTGCCTGAGTCTCTCCCTGCTCTGGGCTCAGATTACAGTAGAGAAGGAAGGGGGAGGGGAAAAGGAGCAAACTGAGCATGCTCTTGCCCAGGGTTTAAGCTGAAGGCAGGAAGTCTGATACAGAAGCCCATGTGTACACAATAGAAGGAAAGAAATGCAGTGTTTCTTTTGACAGGGGACTCAGAGTATCACTACCTTGGGGGTTTACTGGTATATTTAGATGGACCTTTCTGATAAGGCTTACTTAGTTTTAACCTTTCCTTCTCCTTTAAGAACCAGTTGAATTGACAGCTAAAGTATTTTTATAGAAATACATAATTATAAGCTGTGCCAACAAGAAGCAATACTATTATTGGACTGCAGAAGCATCCATCTCTTTTTTTTAGGGAGGCCATCCATTTTATTGAGTATTTATGCAGGTTAGAATCACTTTTATTTTTATATCTTAAACCAAACTCATCATTTATAAATAATATTAGTTGATTATGTTCTAAAATTCATAAAAAAAGAAACCAGCACTTTTGGGCTATTTAAAACCAGGACCATATTTACCATATAGGCAATTGAGGGTCCATGTTTAGAGGCAGCCCTTAGGGGCCTATATGGTAAATTTAAATCTCCCCCAACACTGCCAGATACTTGGGGCATGGGGTACCTTAACCTCAGCAATTGGCCCATGTTGGCTAACGTGCCAACTGTTTTGCTAATATGGCAACTGAGGAAGGTGGGGCTGGCTGAGGTCTGGTGTGAGGACAGTGTGACTTGAAGGAGTTTATGAAAGGAGATTGCAGAAAACAGAGATCTGGATGCTATGTTTATAGACAGTAAGTCTGTCAAGCACTTGTTTAAAGTAGAAGGAAAGGCCTATTTAATTGGGGGTGTTAAAGTTAGGCACCCCAAGTGATTATATATACTTATCTCACACACAGGGCCAGTGCTCATATCAGGAGAAAACTGCACCGGTCCAGGGATTCTTCCAGTGAGCACCACAGAGTGATCAGCTTCCTTCTTCTTTCTTCAAATTTCCCGGGGCAGACGCATGCGCAGTAGAACGAAATAGCAGTCTTCTTTGTTAAAGTTTGACTTTTCACTCTACTGCGCATCTTCTCGAAGAAAGAAGAAGCCGGAAGTAGTTATGAGTGAATCTGTCCCATTTTGCTTTTTGAAAAATTTGCGAAACTGTGAAAAAAACTGTGAAATGGCAAAATATTCTCAAAATGCATTAAAGTCAATGGGTGTTTTTTCTTTTGGTGGCTTTTTAGTTCTAATGCATTAAAGCCAATGGGCGTTTTTTGTAATGGTGATTTTTTTTGTCCAAATGCATTAAAGGTAATGGGTGTTTTCTCTCAGCGAATTTTTTTGTGGCAAATTTTGCTGCAGTTTCTTGAAAAAATACACACATTGCAAATTCCACAGCTGGCAAATAAATTAGCTTATCACTAGCCGAGGCTCGCTGGAAAAACACCGGGCCAGTGCAGTTTTTTGTTGATAGCACCAACCCGGGGGTTTCAGGTAAGTATAAACAATCACTTTGGGGTGCATAACTTTTGGCACCCCCAAGTAATTAGAGCCTTTCCTTCTCCTTTAATATGCATATACTTTGTGGGCATGACGAATGAAGTATAAAACTTATAGCACTTAAAGGGCCAGTAACACTTAAAAGTGAATGGGCTTCATATACATTTAAATACATTGTACTGGCACCCTGAACTTATAAACATTGTATATTTGCTTCAGAAGCTCTGATATAGTATAGAGAGCAACTTCTTTGTAGCTACGCAAGCAATCATTCTGCATCCAGTTGGCATGTGAGCCACATGTATAGCACATAAGGGATTCGGGAAAGAATGGTTTAGTACAAAGGTGCTAATCTTTCCTTTGCAGTCGCTAATCTTTCCTTTGCAGACATTTATATATATATGATATATACATGTCTAACAGTCTTCAGTGTTAATGTTTTAATTACAAAGTGACAGTATATCTCTAATAAACAGTAATGGGGTTTCCCTTTATCAAACGCTACAGGATATATTTACCCTCATTGTAGACAGAAGCCAATGGAGGGTATAGTGCAGATATCAGGTACATTTTCAGTAATTATCTTGTGTGATGCAGGACATGTACTCGTAATATGGTCTGTGATAGATACACTGATACCCAGCAGCCTTGTGTCTTCATGCAGCTTTAGTCAAGGGGTATCTTATATCAGGGCTGTTCATCCTGCAAACAGCTGGCAGCCTGCACTTTGTGTATATTTACTAGTGGCAACACAAGACTATAAAAGTCCCTAGTGCAAAACATTCATCATATCCTTCCTTGCCCAATGGGGAACCACAGAAGGGCTCCTGAACCCCAGAGCCAATGCCTTGGTGGCACCGTGGATAGTTCCACCCCTTAATTTCATTTATACTGATTATAGTTACATTCATGTTTTAACATAGTTTACTGTATGTCAGAACTGCTACTTAAACTGTGAGAAGGTGCTATAAATGAAAGCAAATGACTATAACTGTCTAACCAATAATCAAGACTCATTGTCAACGTACAAAACTGCATGTTTTTGCAAAACCCACTAGAGGCATAAATGCTGTGGTATGAAGCAGAAACTCATACAGATCTGCTAATGTGATATATCCAGTTGTGGCAAGACTCGTCTTGTAGGATTATTTCTAAGGAGCAATAGTAAGAATTTGAAAAGGTCATCCCATACTAAATGTGGTACAGCCAAAATTAGCTCTGTCCTTAATTCACATTACACCTTCACAGAAAAGCTGTAAACATACAAAAATGTATAGAAACACAGAGTAGCTTAGAAAAAAAAAAAAACATCAGTAGTCTTAAATCTAACTTACTTACACATACATTAATATTATTATTAGTGCCGCCTAAGAAAGGCATTGTACTGCAGCATGGGAAATACATAGTAGGAAGTAGCAAGACGCTGTAACTGTAATGCTTGTCTCG
Source organism: Xenopus laevis (assembly GCF_017654675.1). Classification (NCBI taxonomy): domain Eukaryota; kingdom Metazoa; phylum Chordata; class Amphibia; order Anura; family Pipidae; genus Xenopus; species Xenopus laevis. The sequence continues at coordinate 149,474,695 of NC_054372.1, read as the reverse complement.
TCTGTATAATATTAGAGCTGACTAGTAGTAAGTAGTTGTGTGTATATTGTGCTTCGTCCAGCACACACAGATATTGCACATACTGGTAGCAAGCATTAAGTAGACATGTAACAGCAGCACTTCGCTAACGAGGAGTAATTTGCAATTGGTGCTTAAGGCAGCCCCTTTCATTTTATCATCGGAGACTCGGTTTATATTTGGCATGCAGGGGACAATAGTACATCAGAAACAAAATCACCCTTATATCCTGCCTGGCAACACAGTAAATAAAAAGCATATTTATGGTTACTCATTGCATTAACGTGTGCCCTAAATAGTTCTGTCAGTTCCTGAGTGTTTCCTTACTACTTTGCTTCCATTAACTTGATCCACTGCTAATGTTTCCACCTCGGGCTGAGGAATGACTTGGCTCGGCACAGAAGTTGCATGGGGGATGCGATGGGCGACTCCAATATGGGCCTTTGGCTTCTTCTCTTTGGCTGGACTGCTGGAGTCAGAGCGAATGGGAGGGATAACTAGAGGCCTCTCTTTGATCATATGTGTTTCTATGGATTGCCTTGCCAATAAAAATGGAGTTGGGTCAGGCATGGCATCCACAGACTCTCGCAGCATTATTTTTCTGCCATCTGCTCCGAGCCTGTAGACTTCTGCAAAGTCAGCATTGAGGGGAGCAGAGAGGCTCTTTTTCATCCTGCGCCTTGGAGTCTCTGGTAGTTTTTCTTTGGGAGGGGATGGCTTGTAACTGGAAAGTACTGGGCTACCGGGTGGTGCAATATCAGTTGTCCCACTAGTAGAACTCAGTAGCTTTTTCTTGGTTGCATGGAGTTGGGAGGTGAGATACGCAATGGTGCCGGCTCTCTGCTCTAGTTCACTGGAAAGCATGTTGAGCTTGTGGCTCTTCACTTTCAGTTCTTCTAAATACTTTTTTTCTCGTTCCTTAATTGTGTTTTCCAGTACCATAATCATTGCATTTTTCTGTTCCAGGTCTTTTAGCAACTCATTATTCTCAGTTTCTTTGAATTTCAGCTGAGCTTCCAGTTCCTCACATTTCCTCCTTAATTCGTGGCTTCTGGACATACCAGTTCCTAGAAAAAAAACAAGAAGCAGAAAGGGAATCATTGACCAGCATTTTTAACGGGGTGATTTGGCATTATGGCATTATGAGCAGCAATCAGCTTGGCTTTCATGTCAGAAAAATTTGATTGCTTTCTATGATGTGGTAAGTAAGATGCTGGACAGTGGGGGGGCAGTAGATGTGATCTATTTGGATTTTGCCAAAGCGTTTGATACTGTGCCCCACAAACGACTGCATTCTAAACTAAGGTCTGTTGGGCTTAATGAAGTCATTTGCACGTGGATAGGAAACTGGCTACAGGATCGGGCACAGAGGGTGGTTGTTAATGGGACATTCTCTACTTGGTCCAATTTTATTTAACTTGTTCTTGGAGGGTGTTGTAAGTAATGTATCAGTATTTGCAGATGACACAAAACTATCCACCCTTCATCCTGATGAAGGGTGGGTAAACCCCCCCGAAACGTTGATCTTAGTGGTGGCACAATAAACTTGGGTTAACCCCCATCTGCTTGAAGATAAAGTGTGTGCGGATCCGTACTTTTCCATATCCTTCTATAAGGGACCTTGCCGGGTCCACGGAGACCCAGCACCACTGGAAGCAGAGGAGTAAACATACAGGAGTGCGGTGGTGAGAATTTTCATACAAAACTATCCAGCCCAATTAATTCCATCCAGGATATGGCATCCTTGCAACATGATCTTGACAAACTGGCAATCTGGGCAGCTAAGTGGCAAATGAGATTCAATTTTGATAAATGTAAAGTCATGCACCTGGGATGTAAAAATATCCAAGCCACTTATACCCTTAATGGGACTGCACTAGGCAAATCCATTATGGAAAAGGACCTTGGAGTCCTTGTAGATGATAAACTTGGCTGTAGCAAGCAATGCCAGTCGGCAGCATCAAGGGCAAATAAGGTCTTGAGCTGTATTAAAATGGGGCATAGAGTCAAGGGAGGAGGGGGTCATTCTTCCACTGTATAGAGCACTTGTAAGGCCCCATCTAGAATATGCCGTACAGTTTTGGTCTCCATCACTCAAACAGGACATTATTGTATTAGAGAGGGTACAGAGAAGTGCAACTAAGCTGGTAAAATGTATGGAAAATCTTAGCTATGAGGAAAGACTGGCCAAATTGGGCATGTTCACGCTGGAGAAGAGGCGCTTAAGGGGATCATATAATAATCTCTCTAATGCTTTATTTACCAGTAAGTCTTTCCAGCTGACACAAGGTCACCCATTCCGATTAGAAGAAAAAAGAGGTTCCGCCTAAATATTCAGAAGGGGTTTTTTACAGTGAGAGCTGTGGAGATGTGGAATTCTCTCCCTGAATCAGTGGTACAGGCGGATACATTAGATAGCTTTAAGAAGGGGTTGGATGGTGTTTAGCAAGTAAGGGAATACAGGGTTATGGGAGATAGCTCATAGTACAAGTTTATCCAGCGACTAGTCCGATTGCCATTTTGGAGTCAGGAAGGAATTTTTTCCCCCTCTGAGGCAAATTGGAGAGGCTTCAGATGTTTTTTTTTGCCTTCCTCTGGATCAACTGGCAGTTAGGCAGATTAAAAAAAAAACAAACAAGAAACTAAAAGGTTGAACTTGATGGACGTGTGTCTTTTTTCAACCTTACTTACTATGTTACTATGTATGCAGTGAAATTCTCCCTTCATTTACTGCTGTGGATAGGAATTGTTTTAGAATAGTTTTTTGCTGCAGCCATTGGTTCTGCAGAGTTTGAGAAAGTTTGTATTAAACAATACAAAAACTATAAAATCCACATTAGATTACATGACAACACAGGACCCAGTGCAGTCTGCATATTCTGATTATTAATCAGTCTCGCTGTATTGGCTTTTGCCAGATACTATTTGACTTGTGCTGTTATGACAATCCCTAAACAGCTCAGATCCCACTGAGCATGTGCACAGTCTTGGCCTTGCAAAAATGTTTAACAAAGTTACAAGATGGTGATCTCCTGTGGCCAACTTTGAAAGCATAAATCATTTGTTTGATTAGGCTTGTGGTGCAGTAAGTTCATATTTATGTTTAGTATACAAAATACAGCATTTCTAGCATTATTCTATGTTAGACTTTACTTTACCCATTTAAAGAGATACTGATATCAGAAAATAATCTATCATAACATTGTCTTTAAATACTATTTATAATTTTGCCATAAAAGTATTTTCCTGATGCTTTTAGATTACCTTTCTTACTACCCTGTAACTCAATGAGGGGTCTGCCATATTTGCAGCAGGAGTCCGTTAGCATTAGAAACTCTGACAGGTTGAGAAGGGACAGTCAGGTTGGCAAAACAGTCAGGTTTAGGAACTTCAAGTGACAATGACTTACAAAAGCAGCAATCAACATGATCTATAGGTAACTTTTAATATTAATATATATATATATATATATATATATATATATATATATATATATATATATACACAGGTATAGGACATGCTATTCAGAATGCTCGGGACCTGGGGTTTTCCGGATAACAGATCTGTAGGTAATTTAGATCTTCAAACCTACTAAACATTAAATAAACCCAATAGGCTGGTTTTGCTTTCAATAAGGATTCATTATATCTTAGTAGGGATCATGTACAATGTTTCTATAGAGAAAATAGAAATCTATTTTTTTAAAATTTGGATTATTTAGATAAAATAGAGTCTATGGGAGGCAGCCCTTCCATAATTCTGAGCGTTCTGGATAATGGGTTTCCAGATAACTGATTCCATATCTATATATATATATTGTGACAGGATGTTTGGGAAACACCACTGTCTTGCAGGAAAGTGCCCTGAAAAGCATGCATTTAAGCTGCACGATAGGTGTTGCAGAGGGATACCCAGCACAGGTAGGGTTAATATTCCCTCTCAGCCAAGTAATCAAGTGGCAGTTGAGAGAGGAGCTAGCTAGGAAAGGTAAAAGGGCTGTGTTACCACACATCAGAGCTCTCCTGATACATCCTAGAGTGGAAGGAAGTGGGTGCTGCTGGGAGAGACATTGCCTGAATAACAATGTCTGCAAACAAGAGTGTGGCAGAGGCTGTGAGCAGAGCCGGGCCACTCTGGGTAGGCGCCCTAGGCAAGCCAGCCAGTCGCGGTGCCTGCTTAGCGTGCAGTGGCATGTCACAATATTTATATATTACATATTTTGAAAAGAACATTTGTAGTGTAAGTATCACTTTAAGCACAAAGCATTTGTAAAGCTTGAATGTAAAAAGCTGCAGCGCTCATGTAAAAGTAAATGAAAGCTGTCTATGGACATTTTAACTGCTTTCAGATAAGTTATTGTTTCTCCTGCTTAATGTAATTGGAGGAGTTGCAGTGGGACTTGGATTTTTACTACTGAGTACTATTCTCGTAGCTACTACTAGAGTATTTTTGGCAATGCCAGGAAGCGGTTATCTTGCTACGGCCCCATTATCACTCTAACATGCAGTGCAGCAGTAAATACTGATTAAAGTTTATCAGAGCACAAGTCACATGACTGAAGGCACCTGGAAAACTAACAAGATGTCTAGCCACATGTTAAGGTGGCCATACATGCTATAGTTACAATCTTTCCCACGACCATTGGTCGTACAAAAAATCTTTTGTCCACTCTACTAACGTTAAGAGCTGAATCATCAGATATGCAGGCAAAAACAAAAAAATATATCTGATGATTCAGCATTAACATTACGATGTTCGGCAACCTTCAAATTTGCCCGATCAAAATTTTCAGTCATGCTCCATCGGCGAGATGACCATTATCCAAGGCTTCTTACAGATATCAGTTGCCTTGCCTCCCAGAAAACACACAACGATTATTTGTACAATAATATTGATGCATCTATGGCCACCCTTAGATTTCAAAATTAAATATAATAAAATCTGTTTGGTATTTTAAAATAAATTTCAGTGCAGCATTCATCAGAATGCGTTACATTTATTTTCCCTAAAGAAAATGATTAAGTTATGGGTAATGTGTAAGGCAAAAAGGAGAATAATTAGGACAAAGTTATGAGATAAAGTACAAAACAGTGTGCATGACATTCCTTACCCGTGTCATCAGGGCTTTTAAGAATTAATTCACATGTCAGATCTGAAGAGAAAAAAAAAAACAAAAAGAAATTAATAATTACAAGTTTATGATGAAGCGGAATATTTGTGAGAGCTGATGCAAGAGGGAAGGTGACAAATACGTACATTATATAATACACAAAAGCCATGAATATCTTGTAAATTATATCCTTATAAACGCTGAGTTCTGATGTAATTTCTGTCACATGACTCGTACTTTATATTTACCCCTCATCGCAGATTCTGGCAGCGGACTTCACGGCATCCATCTTCCGGGTCCTCGGTAAGCTGACTGGAAGATCGGCAACCTCCGTCAATTTCGGCGCATGTACAGTTGACAAAAACCGGCAAATTGCTCCAATATCGTATCAATCTCCCAGTCCGCTTACAGAGGACCCGGAAGATGGATGCCGTGAAGTCCGCTGCCAGAATTTTGTACGAGGGGTAAGTATAAAGTATGGGGCATTTGCCGGGGGGGGGGGGAGTCTACGTGGGGTGAGGGGGTACAGGGTTTTTTTCTACAGGGTTTCCTTCTCCTTTAATAGCTGCACATAGTAGGTATAAAGCAAAGGTCCACCTTGTGCCACATTCCACAAAGCAGGCGCAACACACATATAAACCAGCACAAGAATCTTTGTTTTGACTAACAGCCATTCTGTGTTTATTTGTAAGCATGTGAGAGGCTAGAGATGAGTGTGGATATACAGTATATGCATGTTACCTGTGCAGTGCTGCTGGAGCCGGCGGATCTCTGTGTGCAGGCCTCGCAGCGTGTTGGCATGTTCCTGCTGCAAAAACAGTAGATTCTTCTGGGCACTCTGCAGCTGGTTCTCTAGATTAGAAGTAGCCATGGCAATATTATCTAAAAGAGAGTGGGGAAGAGTAGTGGAAGAGTTTATAAGCTGAGGACTTCCCACACCAGTTGAACTGAAGAAGCAGCTCGCATGAATAGTGAAACGTCTTCAATGATTACTCAGCAAGTCCAGTTGCTCTAGAATTTCTTATACTAGATAGCCAACAATGTGTATACATAACAAATGGAATACAGTATTTGCAATTTAGCAATATTTGAAAATGATGTACACTGCACACATCCATTTCACCTGTAAAAATGTTAATTTTTGGAGTAAATATAAATGCAATATCTACACTTTGTTATCATCTCCCTTTCCTGTTATAGCAGCAATATATTATACAGCACTATCCAGATTCTGATCAATTCTTCCAATCCCTGTTATGGAGGTGAGACATGCCTGGGCCAGGAGGGCAGATTAACTATAGAACTACGATACGAAAAACCTACAGAAACTGCTATCTTACTGCTCAGCTTCATATCAAAGCGGCATGGATTCAAACCACTAACGATATGGGATATGTTATGCAGAAACCCACTATCCAGAAAGCTCTACTACAGGAAAGCCATTTCCCCTAAGGTCCCATTTAAGGAAAAAAATCTTATTTTGATTCCACTATTCTCTGTAAAAGAAAAAACTGGACTTTGTACTTGATGGCAACTGCTCTGAATATAACCATATTGGGGTTTACATGTTTAATGGGGTTGCTCACCTTCCAGACACTTGTTTTCAGTTGAGATGGGATCAGATATAACACCAGAGATAAACTTTTTTCAGTTGCTTTTAATTTTTTATGTCTGACCATTTGCACCAATATTGCCTATGGAAGTGTATTTTCTGGTGTTTTGAAGCTGCTACAAAATGCGGGTAACAAATAGCTCCAGTGCAGTGAGATTATTATCTAATTAATTGTCTCACAAGGAGTAGCTTGAGTTTCAGTGATTGGCCTGTTTAGGTCCAAAAACCATAGATTTTGGTGTGTGTGATTAAAGGAGTTGTTCACCTTCCAACACATCAATTTAGTTGGTTTCAGATCGATCACCAGAGATAATGACTTTTTTTCAATTACTTTCCATTTTGCATTTGTGACCGTTTTCTAATATCGAGGTATAAAGTTTCATTTTTAACCTTCTTATGTCTTTCTAAAGCAGCTTTGGGGGGGGGGGTCGTGGACTCTAACTGTTCTAAATGGTTACATTAGTTGATACATTTCTTATTTTCCCTAATGAGTAGAATGCCTGAGTTATTGAAGGCAGTTGTTAGAATTGATACAACAATTGCTGATTCTACTCATTTACCAACACTGGGCAACAATGTTTAAAGGGGTTGTTCACATTCTGCTGCTGCGAAATGTAGCATCTAATGTAGCAAATTGTAACAGTTCAGAGTGCACCTGGATCAATGAGCTACCAGACTCCAGCATATATAGTGAATATAGTTAATGTAAAGAGAGGGATTGCCTGTGCCTGCTTATGCTATGGTTAGATTTGTAGTCCAGTGTAAAGAGCAGAGAACCTCTTTCCCTAGGGGGGATCAAACAATAACCCCTTCTGAATTAGACCCCCAAATCTGCATCACCATTTTCTTGTAATTGGATCACTGTGGATCCCTTTAATACAATTAAAATTTCTCCACCAACAAACAATATACTTACTTTGCAGACACTAACACTAATGAAAAGCGGAGACATGATATATTTTGAAGAAGACCTTGTGCAGCACATGGGTGCAATGATAAGTATTAGTACCCCTCAGATCTGAAGTCCTGGCTTCGATTTTGGTCTGGTCACATTTAGGGGCAGATTAATCAAAGGTCGAGGTGAATTTTCAATTTCAAGCTATTTTTTGTGTACTTCGACTAAGGAATAGTCCAAATTCGAAAAAAATTAGAAAATTCGAATATCAAAATTTATCGTGTACGGTCTCTTTAAAAATTCGATTTCGACCATTCGCCATCTAAAACCTGCCGAATTGCTGTTTTAGCCTATGGGGGACCTCCTAGAACCTATTTGCAGTCAATTGGTGCACTTTGAATCGAATTACATTGAATGTGCTATTAATTCGATTCAAACTATTCTAATTGACCTATTCGACCCAAAAAAAACTTCGACTTAATTTCGGCCGAAAACTGACCTATTCGACCCAAAAAAAACTTAGACTTAATTTTGGTTGATCTGTTTGGATTCGAATTTCGAAGAGTTTTCAATCCAACATTCGACTCTTGATAAATATGCCCCATAATGTATGTTAGCCTATGTCTAGCTTTCCTCCCACTTTCCAAAACCATGCAAGCAAGTTAAAGGAGAACTAAAATTTAACAAAGAAGTAGAAATGTTACACAATATGTCTTGGGCTTCTGTACCAGCCCAAGGCAACCACAGACCTTTAGCAGTAAAGACAAAGATGCTCCAGTAGTTCCCCATCTTCTTTTCTGCTGATTCAATGCACATGCTCTGTGCTGCTGTCCCTTACTGAGTTTAGGGACAAAATTACAATATATTGTGTATATATATATATATATATATATATATATATATATATATATGTAATATATTGTATATAAATATATATATATATATATATATATATATATATATATATATATATATATATATATATATATATATATATATATATATATCTTAGTAAATGGACCCGCACTCCTTCATTTTGGTGAAATAAATCGATGTGCTTTATTCACAAATTCATTTCCAATGTTTCGTTCCTCTCTGGGACCTTTTTCAAGGATCTTTGAAAAAAGGTCCCAGAGAGGACCGAAACGTTGGAGATGAATTTGTGAATAAAGCACATCGATTTATTTCACCAAAATGAAGGAGTGCGGGTCCATTTACTAAGATGTATTATGAAGTTTTGACCAATGCACCATCCTCCTTATATATATATATAATATAAAGGTCATAATATAAGGTTGATTAGTATTTACTTACTAATATACGTTATAATATATAACAAGCAATATATTGTATAAAAATATATATAATATAAAGGTCATAATATAAGGATAAGTAATTAATGCTCAGATTCTCATTACGTGGCAGCTCAGAAAGCAGCCCAATTAAAATCAGAATTTAATAATCAGTCCTGTAGCATCATATAACATGCAAATCTAAATGTATGCTTGATGATTTTGATTTACGACAGCCCTTGAGTTTAGCTTCTCAACAGCTGCTCAAAGCCCACTAAGCATGTGCAGTGTCACTGACACTCCTAAAAAAGTCCAAAATGGGGAACTGTGCACAAATTTAAAGGCCTGGAGATACTAAACCTTTAGGCCGGAGATTCAAGTTCAGAATATAAAATACAGCATTTATAGCAATATTTTTGTTTTTGGTATAGTTCTCCTTAGATTGAGCAAATCATGTTGTCAGTACCCAGACATGTCTTGGATATGGTGTAGCCCTGCCATTAACCCTGTAGAGTGAGATGTGAGCTGCACTGCTATCTCTGCTGTCAGGTCTCTTTAATCTGACACTAATCTGCTTTACAGCAAAGCAAAAAACAATAGAATGTAGTGTTGCCCTGCACTGATAAAATTGTAGTATGCAGCTGAATATACTTGTTCAACTCAGACAGAGGAACTTGCTGGGCAGACTGTAGCACTACATATGCCATCATTATTTGCCTGCTTTAGGTGGAGACATTATATATATATATATATATTTATTATTTTTCATTTTTTGCCTCTCATTTATATTTATACGAGCAAATCCAACTGTTTAACCAATCCAAACGGGTCCAGCTACCCTTTAAAAAGAATTGAATGAAAAAAAATGAAAGTTTTTTAAAGTCATTAAAATATAATGTCTTAGCTTATCTGTTATCTACGGTGTATCCTGTGACTGAATGGCTGCCCCCATGGCTACACAGCAGCTTGTTTATATAAACTATATTTGTGTTTCTGAAGCAAACACACCAGTGCAGGACAACAATATATGATATTGTCCTTCCTTTAAAACACTTCCATTTTTAGATGTTACTGTTCCTTTAACACAAGCTCAACATATCCCTCTTTAATAATTAAGGGCACTTTTATATAAAGGACCACATTCAAATCACTGAGAAAAACTTCCCTTACTTATGGTCAGCACTTCTGCCTTGCACCTCTGGGTTCTAGGTTTGATTCCAGCCAAAGCATTATCTGCAAGGAGTTTGTATGTTGTCATGTCTACTGGGGGTACTCCACTTTCCTCCCACTCTCCAAAAACACACAGGCAGGTTAACTGGTTCCTCATAACTATGGGGGGGGGTCTCAGCAGCCTTAGATTGTAAGCTCCACTGGGGCAGGGACCGAGGTAATTGATGTATAATCTCTGTAAAGCACCGTAGAATCTGTCAGATCTATATAAGAATAACAATAATTTAAGTCCAGATTTTACCACAGACTTGAATTGAGTTTTTACATGAAATATCATGAGATAACGTCTTCTGATATAACTGAATCTGAAATTAAAGTGATACTGACACTAAAATGTTTCTTTTCAAAATATTATTCTACATTAAAAGTTACCTACAGGTCAGGCATGTCCAAAGTATGGCCCGGGGGCCAATTGTGGCCGTTTTCAAATTTTTCAGCCTCCATCATGAAATTAATAATAATGTGGCCTCCCAGCACAGTGCAATCAGGAATCGCATAGCAGTAATATTTGGGCACATTAGTGAAATGATCTGCCACTTGGTCTATACTGCTGCCTGTGTGCTGAAGGTAATAGACACATACTGGCACATAGTGACACACTTCTCTCTTTAGGGCTGAAGGTGCAATAGACTTTCTGATGTGCCAGTACAGTAAATTAAAGAAAGCGGCGCATCACTACGTGCCCATGCTTAATATATAGATAAACAGAGGGAACTACAGTACACAGAAATTCTGTTGCTTAAATATAATAGTATAAACAATATCTGTACCATTTATCATTATGCACAAAACATACACATGTTCAGCACTATAACACCACATGCTATTAAAGGGGCACCTTATCACCTTCCAAACACTTTTTTCCAGTTCAATTGTTTTTAGATTCCAGGAATAAAGACTTTTTTCAACTACTTTCCATTTTTTACCGTTTTTTTCAAAATCTAAGTTTAAAGGTTAATGTTCCTGTCTCTGGTGTTTCAGTCTGACAGCTCAGTAATTCAGGTGCAGACTCTAAACTGTTACAATTTTGCAACATTTAGTTGATACATTTCTCAGCAGCATCTGTGGAATATTAGCAACTATTGTATGAAGTCTAACAGCTGCCTGTCATGAAACCCAGAGATTCTGCTCAGTAGGGACAAAGTTAAGAAATGTATCAACTTGGAACAGTTTACAGGGTCTGCGACCCCCCCTTCCCAGAGCTGCTTTAGAAGGTGAAAAAAAAAGAAACTTTACACTTCAATATTAGAAAAATGGCCAAGCAGAAAATACAATGTAATTGGAAAAAAATGGTATTTCAGGTGAACTTTCTGAAACCAACTGACCTGAAAAAACTGCTCTTAACTATCAGAATGGAATATCGGAGTGTGCTGACAGGCAAAGTAACATACACAAAAGCAAGACTGTAATTCTCTCAGAACCAGGAAGCAATGTGTATACCAACATCTTTACTCGGCATAGTATTTGTGAGTATATAAATAATAAACCATGTAAGTATATTTATAACTGAACAATTTGTAACAAATCTTTATACAAAGATATACATACAGTAAGTATATGAATAGCAAACTCTGCCTTAAAGGATAACTAATTAAAAGTGCCAGTCACAGTTAGGGTCAGGGCACACAGGCAAATTCAGGGAGATTAGTTGCCCCGAAGAAGAGGAGATTTGTCGCTGGGCGCTTTGTTGATTTGTCGCTTTGTTGCACCTTATCAGAAGGAAACATTTCTTTGCAAGGATATCAAATGAAAAAGGTTGGCACAAACTGGATCACTCTCCACAATGTAGGCCTATGATTAAGTGTCCAAAAGGCACGAAACACGTAAGGCATTTGGGATGTTGTTGTTCTAAATAAATACATTTTTTAACTACATCGTGGAGAGTGATCCAGTTTGTGCCAACCTTTTTCATTTGATATTCTGTCACAGTGCCTTCCTGAGCTGAAGGCTTAAGGTGTGAGCACCTGGATCCCCCAATGCATTGGGTAAGTTAAACCCTCAAAAAATTTACAATTTAGAGCTTGAAGCACTATACAAATTATTTATGTATATAATTTCTTTGCAAGGGCTTTGATGAAGTATCTGTTGTACATGCGACTCAGTGAAGGACACTGCAGTGAGACCGGATGAGACTAATATGGCTGATTACAGCAGACAATACTTGCCCTGAGGTACATACAAGGTTACATACAATGTTAAGCAAGGTTCGGGAACTTTTACACAGAACTGAGTCGCCAAATGCAAGTTCATATAAGATTAACATGGGTCATACTGACCCTAAATTATTTCTGCAGTAAATTAAATTACTGTGACAAGTCTGCTGAACTATTGGTTGAGACAATATAAGCAGCATTATAGCAACCCATTCAGCAGCACCAGCATCATTTTCATCATGGTGTTCTGTTTAAATTAAACTGATATTTTCATTTTCACTGCACATTGGGAAGGGCAGCACCCTGTCTTGTAGGATTCTATAGAGAGGGAGGCAGGAGGTACAGCACTGCTCCAATAGGAGATGGTTGATGTCATTGATACTCCCAGGAGCACACAGTATGGATAGGTCATAATGACACATGGGCCATGCAGCACTCTCTTTGTTTCCATAAAAGCATGAATTATTAAATGACTACGGCCAATATGCTCCATACAATTGAAAAAAGCTTGACTGGAAAACTATGCTACATTGCATCTTGTCAATACTTTACAACACACAGCCAATGTAAACAAATGGCACGACAATGAGCAGTAAATAATCTACAAGTAGTAGAGGAGAGGCACTAGTGAGGATAGATACTAGTGAGGAGAGGTACTAGTGCTATACTAGTGAGGAGAGGAGGTACTAATGAGGAGAGATACTAATGCTATACTAATGAGGAGAGGTACTAGTACTGTACTAATGAGTAGAGGTACTAGTGCTGTATGAGTGAAGTGTAGTGTGAGCTCAGTGACGCCTCTAAAGCTGCAGCCTGTGCCAACTCACCCAGTCTCCTGGACATCAGCAGCAGCAGCAGCACGTGTGTGGGATCAGCTGGTGTCAGACATGGGCAGGTCGTGGCATCCTCAGGCGGCAGGCAGGGTAGTGAGATAGTTTGCAGCCCACCCTGGAGCAGATACAGGCTATTCCCAGCCCCTAGTGATGAGCACAGGAAACCGCCCTTACTGTCCCGTGGGGGCACGTCCCTCCTTTACACACAGGCGATGCCCCTGCTCAGTGGTGACGATGATTCATTAGCGAGTCCCTCCCTCCCGAGCCCATGAGAATGAGAGGGGCAGGCTGGCAGGCAAACCCCTGGCGCAACTTAATGATGCTCTACATACACAGGCACAGTTGCACCGACGCACGGGGCTCCTCCCTGTATGTAGCGCTGCTAGCGGGGCCAGTTCAGCACAGGAAAGATGTGCGCCTATATAGAGCAGGAATAGCGCCAGTCAGGGGACAGGTGCACTCGCTATAATAGATACCTTACGTGTTGCTTCTCTTTGTGCCAGTCAGTGGGCGCTGTGGCTCATACTCCGGCACACCGTGTGCCCGCCCGTCCGTCCGCTCTTATCTCCCTGAGCTACCGACCACAATACAGCGGTGCATGCCGGGAGGCCTTCTATAACTCAGCCTTCCCTAGGGAGGAATTGCTCACTTTAGCCATCTGCCCTTCATAGGAGTCCTGCTGCCACCAGCCAGCCACTCAGGCCCCCAGGTTTGCGCCAGCTGACCACCGCAGTGAAGCACGCAAGCGCAAGGCTCAGGTGCAATGCGGTCACCATAGCAACGGGGTGACCCAGGAAATGAGAGAAAGCGCTGCAGTGACAGGGAGGGACAACCTCTGGGCGTGTGAGCTGCGCCTCCTTATACGGAGCTCATTGGCATTCAGTCTTATGCCCAGCAGGGTTGGCGGGTTACCAGCCAAATTTGGCTACTAATTTAAAGCCCAGGCTGGTTTTGAAAGTACAAACTAGCCAAGGTATGGCCTGGGCTACTTTTTGGGCTTTTGGCTGGTTTGTACTTTGGAAACCAGCCAAAGTTCTTTCTTGCCCTAATGTGCCAATGCCTAATGCATGTTGGGTAATGTAGTTTTTGCCAACTGCCAAGTTTAATGTAAGTTTAATGTAAGACTACAATACCCAGCATGCAATGGGACGGACTTGTGTAGAAGTCAGGAGTTACAGATTTTGGAACTGAACCCCAATCGTCCATCAATGTTAAGCATTCTCACGTTTTCTGGTGACTTTTCTCAATTTCAGACAATTTTGGGGCAAAAATCTGCTGGCCACCAAAATATCTAGAGGTTGACCTGTTTTACTAATATTTATTGAAATTATATATGTATCAGGGCCTTATGGTGTCTCTATACCTACTGGGTCCCCCTGTGTAGTAACACCCCTAGTGACTGGTGGATCTGTCCCATTTTTCTTCATAGAAATCAGTGAAATCAGTAAAAATTTGAAAACGGCATATTTTCACTTTTTTTTTTAGATTTTTTTTTCACTGAACATATTGTGTGTGATATCAATGGGGCTATCAGTGGGCAGTTTCGGACTGGGATGCCAGGGGCCACCAGAAAACCTTATGCTGAGGACCCACTTTCCAAAATATTATACCTCCTCTCCTCACTCAACTTCTTATTCTACTAGTCTCTTTTCTCTTCATATTATACTTTATTCTTCCATTATTAAGCCTCTCTGTACTCATAAAGAAATAGGGAATGACCATGAAATAGACCAAATGGTTAGAAGCAAGAGGCCCACTGACAATTGGGCCCACAGGGATTTTTCCTGGAATCCTGGTCGGCCAGTCTGGCACTTTCAATGGGGCAGGAAGAAGAGCAAAACTCCCCTTCCCATGTAGGTCCTTTTGGACAAGAAAGCGCATAGATTGTAAGCTGTACAGAACACAGCCCTCCTATGTAGTAAAGTGCAACAGATTACCATAATGACTTGCCCCCAAAACAAAGAGCAGCATTACTAAATTGCACTCATTTCTCTAATTGCAGATTTTTGGTGGGGAAAGGACCATAAACATACAGTATTTAGAGCTCACTTTCAGCAGAAAAGTAAATGTACTTTAAAGGGGTGGGTTAGTTTGTTAAAGAATGGCCATTTCTAAGCAACTTTACAGTTTGTCTTTATTATGTTTTTTTTAATATTATTTGCCTTTTTCATCTGACTCTTTCCAACTTTCAAATGGGGGTCACTGACCCCATCTATAAAACAAATGTTCTGTAAGGTACAATTTTGTTGTTATTGCTTCTTTTATTTAGGCCCTCTCCTGTATTCTAGTTTCTATATTCCAGTTTATTATTCAAAGCAATGCATGATTCCTAGGGTAATTTGGACCCTAGCTGAAATTGCAAACTGGAGAGGTGCTAAATAAAAGCGAAATAACTCCAAAAAAAAATGATTAAAAAAATGATAAAAAAAAAGAAAAGCAATTGCAAATTGTTCCAGAATATTATTCTCTAGTCTACACCATACTAAAATGTAACTCAAAGGTAAACAACCCCTTTAAATGCCACCATACTTTATCTTTCCTCATAGCTGGCAGCTAGTAAGTGGCTATGCTAAATAAACAGTTTATATAGTCACCTCTGGATTAGCTACTCAACTTTTTGCAAGAGATTGGCCCCAAAAATTCATGGTAGTAAGTGGCCACACATCTAGGTGCAATCATGCAGTTCATTGGGGAAAATCTGTGCATGTTCTGCCAAAATAAAGGCTTTCTAAATATGATATATTTGAAATTCTGTTGGCAAGAGCGCAGCACAGCATGTGGAGGAAGCCATTCAATAATAATGCAAATTGCTCTGCTTTGGCCCTTCTCCAACAAACATTAGTTTACATATTTTCAATAGCAAAGCAGCAAGATAATTAGTAATGTTTGCACAGTTTTGATGGTACAGGGCCGTGCTGTTTACATGGCACAGACACTTTAGTACAGAGAGTAGGAATATGATTATACTACTGGGGCATGCTGCAAGAGTAAACTGAGAGCAATCTCTGTCATTAGCTAGGCAAGCTGGCACAGGCAAGCAGTAACAATAATACAGATCAAAATTCTTGCATTACAAGGTACTATTATACATTTGATGTCTGTGAGAACAATAGGTAGATCATTTGCTAAACATAAATAATATTTTTCTAAGATTTTTCTAGAAAAAGCACAGACCTTCCTGTATTTTTAACCTCTTCCCTAGTGAAATTGGCACAAAGCACAATTTATATTGGCCAGACAGGTAATATATCCAGGGGCGGATTTATGCACAGGCTAACCTAGGTTATAGCCTAGGGGCCCAGCGTGAACAAGGAAACATATCTAGATTTTTTCAATTAATTTTATTTTATTATTTATTTTTATTTGTACTGGGTCCAGCTAGGAGTTCCTGTTGGGATAAGAAGCCAGGCAAGGCAAGTGCTTACACACGAAAGCGTGCAGATCCAGTGACGTCACTGGCGCCCACCAAACCTGACCCAGCGAGGAGAGTTAATGTGCATGCATGCCTGGATCTGCACACTTACAGACCAAGCAGCAACCTAGGAGAGGGGCCTCTGTGGATGTAGCCTAGAGGCCCCACATGTCATTAATCCACCATTGAATATAACGGCCAGATGGCAACCCTATATTTTTTATGTAATGTCTGAGGCTATACAGGTATGTTATCCCGCAAACCCGTTATCCAGAAAGCTCAGAATTATGGAAAAGCCATTGCCCATAGGCTCCATTTTATCCAAATAATCCAAATTTTTAAAAAGGATTTCCCATTTCTCTGTAATAATAAAACAGTACCTTATACATGGTCCAATCTTATATATAATTATTCTTTATTGGAAGCAGAACAAGCCTATTGTTTTTTTTATGAAGATTGAAATTACGGAAAGATCCATTATCTGGAAAGACCCGAGTCTCGAGCATTCTGGATAACAGATCCCATACCTGTATAGGCTTCTATCTTGAAACATGCAACAGATAGGGGCCCTCAAAATTGTTATTCATAAGTAGGATGACTTTAATGGGCACCAATCATAACTAAAATCATTTACTAAGTAAATACACTACGTGAAAGTTCAAGAAATCCGATTTTTAAAAGAGAATTGTTTGTATAATGTAAGTCATCAGCTCACTATATCTTCTGCAAGATCTCCCCTATCTCCACTGCAGTTCTAGCTGAGGCAGGCATCTTGGATTTCACTGGCTCCTCCTACCTATATCTTCACAGCCTACTGCAGCTCTGAAATCTCGCACATGCTCAGTTGAAATTCCTTGGTTGCTTATCAACCCTTCTAAGCTATTTTTAAATCAGCCAAACCTCTGTGTTAGCTGCTGTTCAGTAGTGCTGCCACCTGCTGGAAGTTAGTGTGTCCCCTTTATTTGCATAATAACATCACCAGCAGGGGACAAGAAAGGGAAATCTCGTGATACTTCTAGTGGAGGAGTTTACTAAAACAAGGCATTCTGTGTAGAATACTCAAGGAATACTACAATCTGAGCATGCTCCTGAAATTTGCATGTTATAGTCATTCTTATAGTCACTGTATGGACTCCCTCAGTGAAATAACCCATTTGACAAAGTAAAACCTGCAGTTTTTTTCCCCAAAAACTATATATATAGTTTGATTAAATGTGTTTAGGTTGTACTGGTCAGATTGTTAATATGTGTTTGATTTTGACTGTGATAGGTGCCCTTTAATAAAGATAATTTTTTGCTGATTTCATATCTTTTAAAAAACATTATAATTTCCGCTAATATGCACAAATGCAAATAAGCACCAGGGCCATAAGTTCTGGGCCACTGGCAGATTTAAGCAGCAAATTCAATTCACCAGGTGGCTTTAATTTAGTTGCTGTCGTTTATATTGGGCATCATACAAAAGCCTTAGACAGTACAACAGTCTTATTTGTGTGTGTTGGGGGGGGGGAGGTAATGCTCGGGGTGAGAGCATTTAGTTTGTTAGGCTTTTTAAAATATAATTTTTGGCATCTGAATGTGTGTAAGTGTACAGGTATTGGATCTGTTATCCAGAACCCGTTATCCAGAAATTTCAGAATTTTTAAAAATGATTTCCTTTTTTCTGTATTAATAAAACAGTACATTTTACTTGGTCCAAACTAAGATATAATTAATCCTTATTAGAATCAAAACCAGCCTATTGGGTTTATTTAATGTTTACATGATTTTCTAGTAAATTTCAGGTGTGAAGATCCAAATTACGGAAAGATCCTTTATCTGGAAAACCCCAGGTCCATTTTGGACTACAGGTCCCATACTTTTACAGATAAAAGCTAAAGATATACACTTATGTATAGGGAGTGATGTAAACAAACAAGTGTATGCTCATGGGTACTGCTCAAATTATGAATATTAGGCAAACAGATAACCTTTTATGCATTATTATCAATTTGCTTCAAAGGCAATAGATGTAGCAACTGTTATAAACCATATTTTAATCCTGTGATCAGTGATGTTTCTTATGGGAAAACAGCTGGCATTCAAGAGCCTATCCTTATATATAACAGTTGCTCCCTAAGCTCATGTAACTGACAGTATCACAGAGCGTGTGAATAAGCAGAAAAGAAGATTTGGAGCTATTAGGGTTGTTTTCAGAAGCACAGCTAAAGGAATGTGAACTTGGTCTGATACAGAAGTCCAAAATATATGGGACACCCAGGGTTGCTGTGTGGAGTAGTGGGGCCCATACAGCCACGTTGAGAAGCTCCAACACTACTAGTCGCACCCCCACAACCACTTTTGTAGTCCAGGTCCATGCCAGATGTCCTGCCTGTCCTCCCTCTGAGCTGATGGTAGTCCTGGATGCACTATTTGTTGCCTATTTCATTGTTCAGCGCTATTTATTGGCTATTTCATTGTTCAACTATATTTATCAACCTAGTGATTTGTTATCCATTGGTCAGTTTTAAGTTTGCTTTAGAAGGTTTATTACCCCTGAACTGAATTAATTTAAAAAAAGTCTTTTTTACTGCAACTTCCTTCGTCCTTGTGTAACATATTTTTGAAACACTGTTGCCTTACACTTGATATCCCCAACAACAGAATGTACAGCAACAGTTCAGCAAAGAGTGTGGCTTTTCACTGATTCCTTTTCATCCGACTGGCAGGGAATAAACAGTACAATCACATAAGGTACCTTGGGTATAGTCATGGTTACAAAAAGGATTGAAGTAAAAACTAGAAACACATATTGTCTATCAGTAGAGCAGTAGAGATTGTGGTAGAGCAGGTTTGTTAGACCTCACCTATAGCATTGTTATAATGGTTAAAAATGGTCAAAAATCTGCCTTTTTATTTTTATTTTCATTCTGATTTCCCCTGAGGAAGACCATGCTTTGGTCGAAATGCGTTGGGCTAATGATAGTACTTTTGTTATGATTTTTATAACTATTTTTGATGTAATAAAACTTTAATTTTGAGATAGAGCGTGCAATCCTTCTTTTGATTTTTGTGTATTTTTGCTCAGTGCCCCTGCTCCATTGATTTGAATCAGATCAGCCTTTGGTCACACTTAGCGGAGCTGAAGCTGAGGTCAGTATGTGACCGCACACAGGCTGATTTGATTTAAATCAATGGAGCAGAGGCACTGAGCAGATCTGCTTCTCTCAGATTGCAAAAATACACAGGCTGATAACAGCCGCTGACAACAGCCTGTGTGTCCATAGCCTAAGCCTAAGGCTTGCAAATGTTTATTGCTGTCTGGTTTTAATTATCCCATACCATTGAAAGACTTGGCATCACAGATAAAACATTCCATGCATGCTCTGGTCTTTGCCTATAATTATGTTGTTATGCTTTATGTCAGTGCCACCATAAGGGGGGAGAGGAGATAAAGTTGTGCTAGGCCCGGTGAAATCCAGCCATGTCACAAAAGTTACGCAAATTACATAACTTCCACAAAAGCTGTCCTGACTAACCTATAAACTTAATGTAACTTACATAGACAGGTACGTAAGTTACGTATCAAGCAATGGCAATGAAGCTTAAAGATCAAGTCAACCCCAAAATAAAAAAAATTGCCCAATAAAAGAAACCATTCAGTAATTCTAAACATTTTTCTAATATTCAATTATTAAACATTTTCAGTGCTTTTAAAGTTATTTGTAAAAACAATTGCTATTGAAAGCAGCTTTTGCGCAACTCCTGGTTTTACTGTTTAAACAATGTTGCAAAAGTCTTCCCCAGCAAAGACAGGTCTGTTAATCAGCTGACTTGTCTTACAGAACAGTCTGAGCCACCAGGACAGAGAATAGAAAGGGACAACCAAACACTGCTTTCAATAGCAATAAATATGCAAATAACTTTTTGAATTTTTTTTTATAATAAATGTTTATTGGAAAATTGGGCTTACTGAAATTTTTGGGTTACTATGCCCTTAACAAGAGCATCGGGGCAAGCTCCACTGCTCACCAATGAATTTAAAACTTACGGTAAATTCCACTGCCCCCATATGAACTGACTTATTGGCACATGAATGAATTTGTTTATCAACTGTTTATGTGAACTACTTATTCTAGAGTAATAACAGCTGTTTATATTGGGATTTATTTACTGAATTATATAAGCATCTCCTACATTAACTTTTCAGCAGTGAAATTACTAGTTATTGGCCAACGTATGTTACATATGCAAAGCCGTACTTTATGTAAGAAATTTACATAATGATAGGGCAGAGTAGCATGACAGGGGCAGGTAAGTTGGTAGGTTTAACTTAGGGCAAACTCCACTGATTGAAAAACTGAAGGTAAATTCCAGTGCCCCCCAAAAAACTTATTAGCACATTAATTATTTTTACTATTCATATGAACTACTACTAACTGTGGTGTGAATACAAAGGAAGCAGACCCAGAGGCAGGGCTGATGGCAGCCCTGTCTATTGTATGCCATGATAATTATGATGCCATTATACATTATCCAGGCATAACTTTCATAACAGAAAGGCTAATGTCCTCTGGTATAAAAACAGAGGTGGAGAAAATGTCAGTCTGATGCCATTAACCCCAACCTGCACATATGGGAAGATTTCTGCCTGAAAATATGCATTCCATTATAACCTTATAATAGTTGAAATATGCATTAACTGATACAGTGCTGCACAATATGTTGGCGCTCTAAAAATGCAAGGTAATGATAATAACTGATGCAATTCTAAGTTTGCCTAGAAGATCCATTATGACATCACATTAGACACAAAAAATGTTGGTGTTATAAGGCTAACCTAACTACATGAAGCCTTAGGTTCTGTAATGAATGTTCTGTCTAGAAGATGCATTAGGGCATAATAGAGCATACAATAGTTGTACTGCCATGCCTAGGAACCGCAATTTTGGGCATCACCACATTTTTTGACATGAGCTATATGGATTCTGAAGTCACCAAGTGTCAGAACCTTGAATAAAGAATTGGTCTTGTCAATAGTCATAGTACACAAGACAAGCTTATAAGAAACTCTAAAGATGTAAGGATGTTACATTGTAGTTCTGAATTCAAGGACATGTTTAAACTTAAGTCTTTAAACGGCACTAACAATTTAAGGGGGAGGGGAGCGTGATTTTTATGTAAAATCTGCCTGTACAGATTTTTCTAAATCTGCATATTTGTTCACAACTATATTAATGCCAAATTTAATACTTTTTAAATAATTTGTAGTTGCTTGCTTTTACCTGAAGAGAGCACTATCCCCATTCCTATAATTTGCTTTTACTGTGTTCCAGGCTGACAAGAGAGAACACAATAGGGGCTATTTACTATGACTTTGGACAGAATTGCAATAACACTAAAGGGGAGCAAGAGTGCAAATATCACTTCTGATTAGATTCTGGCTATTTCTCTGCACCCTGTAGCGGATTAAAAATCCTAATCCTAACATCGGGAAATATCCTAGCCTCTAGAAGTTTGCAGTTCGCACTTAATTGTTGGTTTGTTATTGCGCAGACATTTGGTATTAATTAACCAGGGCAGGTTAAAAGCAGCAGAGTTAATAAGTAACACTTATTGAAATTGTAACCTTTCCTATAAAAACAAACCTTTCGTAAATCAGTTGGCATAGGGGTTTTCATATTCAGTGCAGATGGAAATGAACAATTGAAATATATCTATGTGTGTGTGTGTGTATATATATATATATATAATACACAAAAGCCATGAATATCCTGTAAATTATATCCTTATAAACGGTGAGTTCTGATGTCATCAGTTATAAACGGTGAGTTCTGATGTCATTTCTGTCACATGACTCACCGAAACTTGTGTATTATAATAAATAAAGTACCCCCAGTTGCAAAATATGAGGATATTAGAAGTTACCTCGGAGTTTCCTGACCTGTATAAAAACACTCGGCCTTCGGCCTCGTGTTTTTATATGGTCATGAAACTCCTCGGTAACTTATAATATCCTTATATTTTACAAAAGGGGGTACTTTATTCACTATATATATATATATATATATATATATATATATATATATATATATATATATTGCACTGTAATGCACTTTAAAATACAATACTTTATTTGATTCACTAAATCCTGATGTTGCTGGTCATTTTGAATGTTACATGTTTTATTACCATGTACCCGGGTAATCTAGAAAGAAGCGGTGTGTCACCCCATGGAACAACATCGGGTTTTCTTATTTAAGACAACTGTATTGCAGGCTGCACATGCACCTTTTAATACAGTTGTCTTGAATAAGAAAGCCTGGTGTTGCTGGTCTGATTTATTGCATATTATATATATATATATATATATATATATATATATATATATATATATATATATATACATCATATTACACTGGACTCACTGGTCTTTAGTGATGAACAAAAATGTAATTAATACATTTATTGAACCAACCTTTCAGTCTCAATAGAAACCCTGCTGTACAACACTGTAACCTTGATAAAGATCTCCGTTGACCGAAACATTGGTTCAATAAATGTATTTTTTGTTCATCAAATACAAGATTCCTCTGCACTCAACCCATTATCAATATATTTAAGAAAGAGACATTTTGTGCATACTGCTACTGAAAAATGCCTTACCCTTTAAACAAAACAGGGATTGTTTGTCCATATATTGCAATATATTTAAGCTGGCCAACTACGTCAAAGTCATCCCATATCTGGCCAGTCCTATGCTCAATTTTCATCTGATTCATTAAGAATTCTATGGTTTCATTATACATTTTATAAAAGGGACGAATACGTTTTACCTGCAAATTACTAGCTGCTTTCACAGTAAAACTCCCAAACTTGGCTGCCCTTTTATTAGACTTTGACGTAGTTGGCCAGCTTAAATGTATTGCAATATATGGACAGACAGTCCCTGTTTTGTTTAAAGGGTAAGGCATTTTTCAGTAGCAGTATCCACAAAATGTCTCTGTCTTAAATATATTAATAATGGGTTGAGTGCAGAGGAATCTTGTATTTGTCTACAGTATATGTATTTTGTGGTCACAGCCTCATTGCACCCCCGCCTAATGATTTTAAAAACTAGTGGTGAGCACAACTTTCCCTTATTTGTTATAGTTCTACAGGAGCAGTGACCAGCTCCATGTTGTAGCGCCCACCCTTCCCAGCTATAGTCAGGTGATCCCACTGGTGTCTAATAAAAGGGCAGCCAAGTTTGGGAGTTTTACTGTGAAAGCAGCTAGTAAGTTGCAGGTAAAACGTATTCGTCCCTTTTATAAAATGTATAATGAAACCATAGAATTCTTAATGAATCAGATGAAAATTGAGCATATGACTGGCCACATATGGGATGACTTTGACGTAGTTGGCCAGCTTAAATGTATTGCAACATATGGACAGACAGTCCCTGTTTGTTTAAAGGGTAAGGCATTTTTCAGTAGCAGTATGCACAAAATGTCTCTGTCTTAAATATATTGATAATGGGTTGAGTGCAGAGGACTCTTGTATTTGTCTATATGTATTTTGTTGTCACACCCTCATTGCACCCCCGCCTAATGATTTTAAAAACTAGTGGTGAGCACAACTTTCCCTTGTCCCTTGTGTGCCATTGGGTAATCATAAATAGAAAATTGCCATTTTAAAAAATAAGGGCCGCCCCCTGAGATCGTACGATTCACTGTGCACACATACAAACCACATGTAAGGTCACATGAGCCAATTAACAGACAGAGTTCTGCCTTTTGCTTCCACACTTCTTCCTGTTACAGTTAGTGTTGTAGTATTTCTGGTCAGGTGATCTCTGAGGCAGCACAGATAGAGTCACGAAATGGTGGTTCAAGGCAAGAGATGTAAAAGGGCAATATTTATGTAAATATATATTCCAGTTTGGTAAGATTCTTTAATATGTCATTCAATTTGATATAAACTATCTGTTGCTTAAGTATTCATTTTGGGGGTATAGTTTTCCTTTAAGTCAGGGGCCATTGACTAAGTGCAGGGCAGGATGCAATGTTCGAAAAAGGGAACAAACCACCATTTTATTGCAAACTTTTGTCCTGCCTTGCATTTTGCACTTTCTTTGCACTTCGATGAAGGACCATGGGTCTCTGCACTCCAAAAGTGGAGCACACTACTAGTAACAGCTAACGCTATTATTTTGATTACTATTAGTTTATGCAAAAACTATACTGACAATGGAATTTATTTTTGTATCTCCAAATTCCTTTCTGATTATTTTATTTTATATTGTTATGAAAAACTAAATAAAAACATATGTTAAAAAAAAAAAAGTGGAGCACAGACACCTGCGCCTACTACTTGAATCCAGCTCTGCATGTATTTAGCAGTTGCATTGCGCTAGCTCTCGCTGCACTTTTTTAACCATTCTGATTACATAAATGGTTGTAATTGTATTGTCTCCATTTTTGTTGCTTCCAAAGCTTTGCAGCAATAACCTTTACAATTCTTATAGGACTGGAATTATTCTAATGTAATTACCTTTATAGAATATTTCTGCCTAAGCATTTAACCAAAAAATGCAAAATGACAATATATATATGTTTATATACAGTATACAGTACATAATATACAATATATCTTTATTATTGTCTAGTTTTAAATGAGCAACTGTTTTTGGCATTCAAAACTGTAACTGTATTACTCATTCACACCTAGTATGAGAAACTCGTCCCATAACAGCAAAAATTAATTCATCACACAATATTTTTCCAGTACAGCTCAGGCAAGGCCTGCTGACACTTGCTAGGAATCTTGAGAAATATTCAGCTTCAGAACCAGGCTGGGCATATCTGTCTTTCTCTATTATCATTCACCTCAGTGCTGAGGTCAGCATAGAACCTTTCAGTACCATGAGCTACATTTCCATTATTATTGCTAAGAAATGGAAAAATCATTCTGAGAAGGGGCTTCTGGCAATAAAACATAAACAAATCAGTCTACAGTGATCCTTGAAATATAAACAGAGGAAATAAAAAACAGTTGCATGGCATCAGAAATGTAAATACAGATATGGAAATTCACCATCTTCTGCTGAAAGAATGCCCTCAAGCTTCTTTAAGTGGTACATGGCAGAGAGAGAGATTTTGGGACCCCTTTCTAGAGTGACTGCAAATAATGAATACAGGGAAATTGAATAAATATGTTATTTATTACAGACTGTATGCCTATGGGCACTGGACCATGGGGGAGCAAGTAGTTTGCTGGAACTCTAGGAAGAGTCACAGTGAGACCTTTGCTGTTGGCCAGCATTATAAAGCACTAACAGGAGCATATAGATGGCATATAAAGGGGTATTTTGAAAGAATAAAATTAAAATCTGAAAAAGTGTTGCTGCTTATAAAAGCCTAACTTTGAACACTGGTCAGCAATATCATAGTGTGGTATATAAAATAGGACAAATAAATTCTCCTACCCCACTATATGTATCACAGGATATGCAATATGTTAAAAATGAATAGGGACCATCCATGAAGCAGTTGTGCATAAACAGTAAACGGGTAAATACAGTGCTCCCTATAACTCTCTGCTTGTTGGCGCTCCAACCCTGCCTTGGCAGAAGTAAATGAGGCCTTGTGCCTTTAAATAATGTAGCGGACTGGTAAATTAGTTCCCCAGTATTATTTAGCAGGCAGTCCACTAGTGTTATAGACACCTAACTGGGTCCTAAAATACAGTTAGGAGGGGAACTGTTTCCTATTCCTGCTTTAAGTTATGCACCTTGGTGGTCACCATAGTGACCAGTAGATGGCCCCTTTGAAGCAATGCGCTCAGGGTCCATCTTGTGCTGGCTCTAGCCTGAGCAGGCAGGCAGAGCTCGAGTGGAACCTAGTCAGGTCAGGTCTAGCAAGGATAGGCTACTCACCTTCATAGGTCACTCTAGGAGTGACAGAGAGACAGGAAATTTAACCAAGCAGATTGTGAGTGGGATTAAGATCCCGGGTACTAATTGCCCAGAAGTAGGAATTTAGGGGGTTATTTATCAAGGTCCGAATTTATCTCTATATCGCCTGCTACAAACTCCGATCTAACGTTTTTAACGCTTATTTATTATTAAATTTTCCCAAAAATTTGCTTTGGTGGAAAAGCTCAGACTTTCATGTTTTTTCCGTGAATTTTCCCCCGAAATCTCAGAATTTTTCGGAATTTTCACCCAAAAGCTCTGAAAACATTGTGAAATTCCCCGAAACCCCCGACACAACCAAAAATCAATGGGACTGTTCCCATTGACTTTTAGGCAAACTCGAGTGGTTTGAGATGCTTTTTAGCCCTCGGGGTTTAATAAATTCAGAAAAATCGTGATTTTTTTTAAAAGTCAGATTTTATTAAAAAAATCACTAATTTTTTCAGATTTCGTGGAATTTCGGGTATTCGGAGCTTAGTAAATAACCCCCTAAGTGTACAGACCTAGGAAGGATAGTTTCTCCTCAGGTTCCACTTAGGGAAAAGGTTGAAAGCTGGGTGTACCTCCCCAAGGCTGCATACATTGTCCTCGTTCACGAGGGGACAGATATTGACCAAAGGTGCTGTGAGTATTGCCTATCCACTGTTGATCCTGTATTGCTTATTGTACACGCCATTGAGGATTGTATGTTCAATAAATATGTTCATTGGTTAAGTTATAAGAACCAGTGGCGCCCAATTATTTGTATCCTGAATACGGTTACAATTGCACTACACCCTGCCTCCACACAGTTGCGAGGGCTTACTCCCTAAGATTTTAAGGTCTCATCCGGAGCACAATATTGGGAGTGGAGCTCATAGTCAGAGAAAGGTGCACTCGTTTTACTATAGCACTACAATAGTATTGTCAATCAGTTTGCTTACCTCATGTGATGTATAACTCCCACAATCCCCAGCTGACCCCCTATGGTTGTGTACAACATCTTGGCATAAGTTTGCCACCGACATTCTAAACCAGTTCACCCAAGTTTTATTTTGGGTTTGAAACGTGTACGAGGGGCCACAAATAGTATAATCTTTTCCCAGAGCATACTGTATGTGTGCAGTACCAATCTTGAAAACGAACCATACTGTTTATTTCATTGGTTGGTTCAGCCAGAGGTGAATTGTTTAATGCTGCTGCTGTTTTTTTCCATTGTGAGACAGTAGCAGGAAAAATATTGGAAGGAATGTATTTTTCCCCCAGGGTATTGTATTTTCATAGGTTCCAAAAAATGTATGTGTATAAGCTGCTGAAAATGATTTTTTTTTTTGAAAATCATCTTAGAGAAAGCTGGAAAACAGGACTAGCATGAGTATTCCAATCCACAACCAATGTCAGGCTTTTAGGCTAGTGATTCAATCAACAGAACGAGAGGTATGTAGGTAGCAAGCAGGTGTTTGGCTGGAAAAAGATCATATGCTTATAACAAAGTGTGCCTTGCTATAGTCTCTGTGTCTGCTAGAAAACCCTAAGAGTCATTTACAATGTGCAGGCAGGGTGCATAGTGCATAAAATGAGCAAGCAAGCTACCATATCTTTACCACAATTTGCCCCATGAGTACAGGTCTTTGCTCTTGATTTACAAAGATCTGCACTGCCCCCCATTATTACAGCACTGCTACCATTTAACAGCTCTGTATTTGGGAGATGGTGCTGGGGAAAGGCTGTAGGCAGAAAGGACAGGATTGAAAGTCTTGTATTCATGTAGGGCAGGTGTGTAGGCCAGAGCTTGCTTTTGCCTTCTATCAGTGTGTTCTGCACTTAATTTGACATTTGGTGCAACAAGGTGCAGAAGTACAGCAAGTCCCTAGAAATACATGAGTAATAAATTAGTACTAAGGGGGTGCAATTCTGCTACACTTAGGGAGGACTCCAAGGGCGATTTCGGAGCGATCCGACGCGGCGCTGCGCAGAAACGCAGATGTCAAGTCAGATGCGACGGAAATAAGGTAAGGGAGGAACTCCAGGGGCAATTTCGGCGCGATCTGACGCACTGCGCAAAAACTCGGATGTCAAGTCGGATGCGATAAAAATAAGGTAAGAGATAGAAATGTCGGATGAAGTCGCAGTGTTCATCCGCCACAACTGTTGCATGAAGACGCATCGTCTGCATCCGTCAGTAGTGTTGCGTTGGACGAATGCTGTGACACCATCTGGCGTTCCTGTTGCTTACCTTATTTACAATGCATCCAACTTGACTCCTGAATTTTTGTGCATCATGGCGGATCGCGCCGAAATCTCCTGTGGAGTTCCTCCCTTACAAACCCTTCATGTTTGTGTGATTCAAACGGTAACATTAAGTACCTATAATCACAACATGAATAAGGAGCCCTTTACTTAATGCCTGGTAAAAGTGCATAAAGGGCTGCCTTGTGCAGGAGTGTGCTGGGCTCTCTAATGTGTGCAAATTGGTGCAAATAGGTGAGTGCAAGTAGAGGTTGTGGCAGTGGCATAAATACAGAGGAAGCAGACCCTGCGGCTGCAGGGGGGCCCAGGAGGTATAAGGGGCTCCATAAGGCCATAATTAAGGAGACATTTCAATAAATATTAATATTTGCTTTCTGAGCACTCCTTCTCTCTCCGGCTATAGTATGAAGACCTCAAAGTGGTGCCTACTGTTCATACCTGATTGAATATCATTGGAGCAGAGGCAAGGAGCATGCACAGTAGGCAGCTCTTTGGAGTCTTCATAGTGGGAGAGAGAAGGCGTTAAAGGGGTGGAGCCTCATGCTAGACAAGGAAGTAACTAAAAGAGCTGCAGTTGAGCTGTTTGTAATAGAGAAATTAAATAAATTTGAATGTTGGGAGAAAGGTATGTTATTCTGGGGGTTGTTTAGAGTAATTGTAGGGGATTCCAAAATAAAAGTCTTTCTTCTCCTTTAAAGGAACAGTAACATCAAAAAAGTTTTGAAGGAAAGACAATATAATAAATATATTTTCATTACTTTAGGACACTTTAATTTTTTGGTGTTACTGTTCCTTTAATACCATCTTACATTAAATTATGGATCTGCAAGGATTTGAACCTTTCCGTTGGCCCCTTGCTGGCTGATGACATAGAGGTGGGGGGGGAGACTTTGACGCAAATGGGGAAGGAACTGTGACTCTGGTGGCTAAAGGAAAGGCAGAATCAGGGAGAAAATGGGTTGATGGAGACAATAACACTGACCAGGTGGGAACCATAGGCTCAGTGTCGCTAAGTCCTTCCTTTCTTCCATTCAAATTGTGTGCTGCTGTACTTATTGATGGAAAAGAACCTTGAAGCTATTGCTACCTTCACTTCCAGATGTCACTTGTATGGATAACACTTTAAATGATGCATTGCAGAGTTTCAAAATATTCAGTGCAACTGTCCCTAGTGTGCAACAAAGTACACTTAGGGGGTTATTTATCAAAATCCGAAATTTTCTGAAAACCACTCCATTTTCACTAATGTTTCTTGTGCGGAAAAAGACTTGATAAAATCAGGCAAAATCCAAATTGTACAATTTTTAAAGATTTATTGCAGAAAACTGCTACTTTTTCTGATTTGACTCCTGAAACCACAAAATCTTTGCATTATTGAATGAAACCCAGCACAGATCAGGGTATCTGCAAAATGTCAGCGACACATCTGCCATTGATTTTTACATGAACTCGGCAGGTCTGAGTTAGAGTACTTTTTTATTCGTACTTTTAACACCATCCAGGTTTAATAAATCTCAAAAAATGTTAGTTCTTTTTTTCTACGAAAAAGGGGTATTTTTCCCCTTTAAAAAAACCAACCAGAAAAAAATGGACTTTAATAAATAACCCCCTTATAGTTGTGTCTGTTATAGCAAGTCAGATGCAATTTGAGGAAAACCAACTGAATCATCCTGTTGCTTGCGCAATGTTGGTAGAATTCTGTGATAAGAATGTTGCAGTGTGGGGGATAAAGAAGGTTGTTGTGCTCGAAATTGCATTTTGCAGACTGCAGGTATGTACATTAAATTGTGGCCAGAAAAATGGATTCTATTTACCATACATCTTTCTATGAATTTGCCACTAACATTTGCAAAGTGAGGATAACAACACTTACACTACCCATTGCTTGACATATTAATATTAGACTTACTGCATGATTATATAGCTGTTATATATAATTTTCCATTTAAAGCAATGTGCAGTGAAACTGAAAGTTTACTAATCAGACTGTTTAATAAAATGTTCATGTGTAGTTATGACAGAGCTCTGTACTTGACTAACCCTGAAACATGGAAAATAGCATTTCAAATTCATCCGGTTTCAGTGCATCCATCCCCACCAAGTGCATTAAAGGCCAACTTTGTACTATGAGTGGGTAAATATATGGTGTGATGTGGTTTTGCACTAAATATTAAATAAAAATGTAAAAGCATAAAACTGGAAAAAAACATTTCAAATGAAAATGATGCAGAAATTTGCAAAACATAAGCTTCTGCAAAACAAGGTGCTGTATTGGCTAGATTGGGAATATAAAACAAACCTCCATTGATACAGTTGTGCGGCACAGGAAATCCAATGCAAATTCGGAGAGACAGGTCTGAAACAGTGCAAACAGCTGTGGTTATAATCAAACACCGGGAAATGGTACTTGCTAGTGATTTACAAAGAGTGCAATTGTACCGAGCAAGTGTTCGCCTGCACACCTCTTTTAATAATATAAACCAGAGATATGTAACTTGGAAGAACAAACAGACCAGCAGTGCAAATATCAGACTCACAGCTGGCCCTGCATACACATGGCAGGGCCAACGGTCTGTCAACAGCTCCATATCTCTGCATAGTGGCCAGGCCGGTAATGAATATTGCCATCATTGTAGGAGAAGGTATTTCTCTTTAATTTAACATATTGACAAGAGGAATTTTATATAGGAGTAAAGGCCTTTACATGTGTAATAAAATACCATACAATAATAATTATATATACCTGTACAGTAACATAATTGTACATTATAAAGCTTATAGCATAGGTGACTACTAATATTCTTTAAAAATGTCAGGGGATAAAATATATGTTAGAAATGTTAGTTTTCCTTAGTCCTACAGGCAGCACACACCAAAGGGTTAATCCCCAGCTCCACCCCTAATGACACAGGAAAAAAGAACAACCAATAGTTAAACAACATCCATAAATACACAGTGTGTAGCACAGTCCCCCATTTGTAATTTTTTTCCTGTCCGTTCTTAATGACATGCAGCAGCAGGAGCCGTTCAGGTGAAGATCCAGTCCCTTAGGGGTCTGAAGACCGTATGGCAGACCACTCGAGGGTGGGTCTTCCAGGGGAGCGTCTCCCTTAGGTTCTAAGCACAAGCCATGGAGCTTCCATACAGGCTGTGGCTTGGTATGGAAGCACAAGAAAGATTACCTGGATGGAGGGTGGCTTGTGCGAAGTGGCGCGCTGTCCAGTACTGACACTTCCGGGTTGGCGTCTGATGACGTCATCACGAGTGCGCTGGAGGCACATCTCGCTGCTGAACAGAGGAAATGGCTATAAATATCAGCCAAAAGGTTTTTTCTCTTGCCTCCTGAAGTTTTCCATGGCTGGGGCTGCCGGAGCTTTATTAAGGCTGCTAAGGGATGTGGCTTAGGGCACATGTATGGAAGTTTTTTTTCTCTTTTTACGCAGCCTAAAACTGGGAGATGGTTTGCTGTTGTGGCATACATTATCTCTTCTCATTTTTTTCTTGGGAGATGTCAGAAGGCAAAAGGAAGCGAAAATCAAAGCATAATGTTTGCTTTGGATGTACTCAACCTCTTCCAGAGGACTGCCATTCATCACGCTGTCATCATTGTCAATCTTCTTTCTTAAATCAAGAGGGATCAGATCAGTTATTGGGCATGTTTAAGGACTTACTTCAGAAAACTTTTTAAGAATTTTCGTCTAATATTTCTGACCAACAAAGTCTTTTACAAGATTCCTTAGACGTAGAAATTGAATTAGGAGGATTATCTCCTTCCTCTTCTTCATCGGGATCTAAAGAACCTATGAAACAAAAAGATGATTATTATCTCTTTTCCTTAGAGAAAATGCCTAGGCTCATTAAAGAAGTGGTTAGTGGTAGCGTTTCAAAAGCACCTACAGAGGATACAGGGCTTCCATATTTTGCTGTTAAAAAACCAACATGTTTTCCGGTGCATGATACAGTTAAAAGTCTGAAAATGAATGGAAGAACCCGGGGAAAAAGCCGGAGGTTTCCAAGAGGTTTAAAACAATGTTTCTGTTGGAACCAGAAAGTACGTCATTATGGGATGATCCTCCTAAAGTAGATACATCGGTGGCTAGACTATCTAAACAGACTACAATCCCAGTTGAAGAGACGGGGATTAAAGATCAGATTGACCGTTGAGCGAAATGTGCTTTTAGGAGATCCTATGCGGCAGGGGTTAATATCTGCAAACCCTCCTTAGCATCCGTATCAGTTTCTAGATCTCTAAAATTTTGGCCTAATGCATTAGAAGAAGAAATTGATGCAGGCACCTCTAGAGACAAGCTTGGAGCAAGGGTGATGGCACTTTCTACTTCTGGAAGAGGGGCTTTGTGGCTAAAAGCTTGGTCCGCGGATTTGGCATCTAAAATAAATTAAAAATAAATCTCCATGCCCTTTGAACCAAATAGACTCTTTGGCTCATCATTAGATACGCTTATTGACAATCTGGCTTCAGGAAAAGGGAAGATTCTGCCTCAAGATAAGCCTAAGCCTCAAAGGAAACCCTTTTTTTCGACCATCCAGACATACTTCCCCACAGTCTAGTTCAAGGAGATATTTTAGAGGGAACTTTGGTGACAGAAACAGAGACAGAAGGAACAGATTCAGCAACACCAGAACCAGATTTGTATCAAGAGATGATGATCGGAAAAGGGATGATAATAAGAAAAAGCCATCAGAATTCTGACGCCAATGCCCAGCTGGAGGTGGGAGGAAGACTGGCGTTCTTTTATCCCCAATGGAAAGAGACTACCTTCGATGCCTGGGTTTTAAGAGTAATAAAAACAGGTTATTTCATAAAGTTTATGGAACCTCCAGTTCAGAGGTTTCGACTGACTTCATTGAAGTCTTTTCCGGAGAAACAAGAGGCATTACAGGATGTGGTAAAAGACTTCCTATACATGAAAGTTTTGGAACCAGTTCTGCTTATACATCAAGGAAAGGGAGTTTATTCAACCTTATTTCTGGTTCCAAAAGTGGATGGCAGACTCAGGTTAATAATAAATCTGAAGCATTTGAACCAGTTTATTGTAAAAGAAAAATTTCGCATGGATTCAATCAGGTCGGCTATGAATATCCTAGAAAAAGGGGATTACATGTTGACGATAGATTTGAAAGATGCGTATCTCCATGTTCTGATACATCCTCTCTCCAGGAAGTATCTTCGAGTTGCGATACAAGTGAGAGATACAGTTCATCATTATCAGTTCAAGGCTCTACCCTTTGGCATCACCTCCGCTCCCAGAGTATTTACCAAGATAATTGTAGTGATAACTGCCGCTCTGAGATAACAAAGCATTTTCGTAATTCCTTATCTCGACGATTGGCTAGTGAAAGCGGAATCCTACCAGCAACTTCTGTTACACAGGGAGATTGTACTTTCTCTTCTAAGAAGTCATGGTTGGGTCATAAATCTAAAGAAGTCTATGCTTCACCCAACAACGTCTGTGAGGTTCCATGTTGGATTCAACAAATGAAAATCTTTCTTCCGAAAGACAAGGTGGTAACACTGATGGGAGCGGTTCTAAGTCTTAATCAAGTCTATGACGGTGCCTATTTGCTTTGCCATGAAGGTTCTAGGCTTAATAACAGCTTCCTTGGAGGCAGTACCTTGGGCAAGGGCCCACATGCGTCCTCAGAGATTCTTCGGAGGTGGGATCATTGTCCTCACACCTTGGACAACAACATGCACATTTCAGTCAAGTTGAAAAAGACGTTGAGGGGGTGGTTGAGGCCAGAAGTACTCTCGAAGGGAATGTCTTTTCAGGCGCCCAATTTTCTGTTGGTGACAACGGATGCGTCTTTATCAGGTTGGGGAGCTCACCTTGGGGATCATTTAGTCCAAGGCAAGTGGTCATTTCAGGAAAGGAAAAGATACTCAAATTTCAAAGAATTCAGAGCAGTTCGGAGGGCTCTCCAGAGATTCAAGCCTTTTCTGAAGGGCCTGCAGGTATTGATCCAGTCAGACAATGTCACAACGGTTTCTTACATCAACCGACAAGGAGGGACAAGAATTCCATTATTGATGAAGGAATGTCATCAACTGATGCAATGGGCAGAGAGCAATCTATCTCTTCTCAGGGCAATTCATATAAAAGGAGAAGACAATTGCTTGGCGGATCATCTGAGCCGGAAATCCCTGAATCAAGGAGAGTGGGAACTGAACTCGTTTCATCACATAGTTCAGATATGGGGCATTCCTCAGATAGACTTAATGGCATCCAGACTCAACAGCAAAGTTCAAAAATTTTGCTCGTTGAGGAGGATAGACAGTCCAGATTTTTTGGATGCAATGTCGATTCAATGGAATTTCGAGATAGCTTAATGGTTCCATGGGACTTAAATTTAGTTCTCAACTAATTATGTATCGATCCCTTTGAGCCTCTAGAGCTTATAAATCTGAAGTATCTGACTTGGAAAACAGCATTTTTAGTGGCCATTACATCAGCCAGAAGGATTAGTGAGTTACAAGCGTTAGGAGCAAATTCTCCATACACGATTTTCTTTCCAGACAAAGTAGTTCTCAGAACTCTTCTGCAGTTTACTCCAAAAGTTCCTTCTGAAAGGAATATCAACTCTCAAATTGTATTACCATCTTTTTTTCCTTCTCCCTTGGATGAGGAAGAGGCAAACTGGCATAATTTGGATGTTAGGAGGTGCCTTTTGAGTTACATTGAGAGAACAAAAGTCTTTAGGAAATCGGAGCACCTTTTCGTTTTATTTGGAGGAAAGTCTAGAGGAAATAAGGCTTCAAAATCAACAATTTCCTCCTGGGTTAAAAAAGTAATTACTCTGGCTTATACTTCGAAAGGAAAAGATCTACCAGAGCAGCTGAAGCCTCACTCAATGAGAGCAGTCTCTACTTCTTGGGCAGAAAAGTCATCTCTTTGCATGGAAGAAATCTGCAAAGCGGCTACTTGGAGCAGCACCTCAACGTTTGTCAGGTGCTACAGACTGGATTTAGCAGCCTTACAAGATGCAGCTTTTGGCAGCCGTGTGTTGGAGGCAGTTCGTCGAGACCACGTATAATTAAGTTTCCCCCCTCTTAGGGCTAGCTTGCTAGTTCCCTTTGGTGTGTGCTGCCTAAAGAAAAGAAAAATTTCAGGTAAGAACAAATTTTATCCTTTTGTGTAGAGCAAGGCAAAGTAATTATTATAAATGATAATCTCTACTGAAATTAGGTAATCTTTGGCCTTTTTAACAGAGTTCACAGAATTCTGAGTGACTTCTTATAATGCAGCTCTTTAATAGAGTAAACTTTACCACCCAGAGGATCCACCAGGAGACAACTTGCCCAGATCTCTCTAGAAGCTCTCCCTTTTGTTTTGATTTTTACTTTCTACCTTTTTTGGTCTGTTGTGCTTATAATTATAAGCTTTCCACAATGTAGTATGACTTCTGAATATTCATTTGTTTTTACTTGATTCTGAGATTACTAATAAAAAAGAGATAGCAGTGTGTTTTGGCCAATTTGGACGTAGACTGCCATATTTGTTACTTAATATGTTGTGTATTTTCCAGTGCAATTCTCTGCAAAATATTGTGGAATACAACATGCACCTGATTTGCCACTTACAGATGCAAATTAGTAACTGCTTGGGTCAATTGCTCACAAGTTGTTCTTTCTGTGTTTTTTTTTTTTTGCAGTAGATCAGTAACACTGTTATTGTATGATTCACTTGGTGAAAGTCGCTTGAATGTTGCCTATACAAAGCTGGGATCCCATTAGTCTGTTGTGTCCTGTACATTATACTTGCACCCAATGAATCAGCAAACTGAGCTTGTGTACTAACACTAAGTGCAAATTGTAAGAGGCAAAGTACCTTTGTGAGTAGCAGCATCCAAGGACCCACTATTTTGTGTGCATATTGGTGATGCATTTGTATATGAGCCATTGAGTCTAGGGCAATAGTTTAGGAATAAAGAAGTGTGTTAATGTGTAAAAAAAGAAAATATATGTAAAATTCACAAAACTGCTCCAAAATCAAATTCTCTTGCTTCGGTTTTCAGAGAACGTGTTTAAGAATGGGCTTTACCCACTGCATTAAACTGTCCATCAGATAATAGATAATCTTGGGGAGGATCACCTGTGGTGTAGTAGAGCTCATCACATCAGAATTTTTGTTATGGCACACTTTAAAACCTAATTTTATCAGAGCATTGCATGGGTACTGATGAATGTGTATGCATACAAAGTTTTCAGTTGTTGTGTGATGTGGTGTGATAAGCTGTGTCCATGCACAGAAAGTAAAGTGAATATAGACCAGAGATGATGCTGGACAGACCAGATCATGCACATACAGTATATGCCACACACTGTAAAATGTACAGGTATGGGACCTGTTATCCAGAATCTTTCCATAATATGGATCTTCATACCTTAAGTCTACTAGAAAATCATCTAAACATTAAATAAACCAAATAAGCTGGGTTTGCTTCCAAGAAGGATCAATTTTATCTTAGTTTGGATCAAGTACGAGGTGAGTTAGACCAAGGATGATAAGTCTGCCACCCTATGGTAATATTGTCTACTCACCAAACTTAGTAAGTACACAACAGGCAAGCTCATGCTGAATCCATGGTGTCCTCAAATATTCACGCAATATTCATGAAAAGAAAAATTAAATAATAGTGCAGACGTATTTTTTTAAGAATATTGTGCCCCAACAACTGGGTCTACTAATACAATAACAGGAAATAAACAGGTCAATTGGCACTGACCTCTTAACCGGTAAAGCCAACAATAATTTCTCACTACTAATACTGCTTGATCTCTCAGCCGCATTTGACACTGTAGATCACCCTCTCCTCCTCCAGTCCCTCCACTCGCTTGGCCTTCGTGACACAGCCCTGTCCTGGTTATCTTCTTACATCACCAATCGTTCCTTCAGTGTCTCCTACAATGGAGTATCATCTTCTCCCCTACCTCTTTCTGTTGGAGTTCCTCAAGGCTCTGTCCTGGGACCATTACTATTCTCCCTCTATACTTCCTAAATTAATAAATTCGTATGGTTTTCACTACCACCTCTATGCTGACGATACTCAGATCTATCTCTCATCTCCTGATCTCAACCCAGAACTCCTAACTCGCGTCTCCTCCTGCCTGTCCGCTATCTCTACCTGGATGTCGCAACGCTACCTTAAATTAAACCTCTCTAAAACTGAAATGGTTCTCTTTCCTCCAAATAACACCAGTAGCATCCCAGAAGTATCCATCATAGTTAACAATTCCACTATCACCCCCTCTCCCCAGGCCCGGTGCCTTGGGGTTATCCTAGATTCTGCCCTGTCATTCACTCCTCATATCCAGTCACTTATTAAATCATGTCACTTCCACCTAAGGAACATATCCAAAATACGATCATTTATCACCCAAGACGCTGCCAAAATTCTTATTCACTCTCTCATCATATTGCATCTAGACTACTGTAACTCTCTTTTAATTGGCCTCCCCCTCCAGAGACTGTCACCTCTCCAGTCCATAATGAACACTGCTGCGAGGCTCATACACCTCAGCAACCGCTCCTCCTCTGCCTCACCATTCTGTCAATCCCTGCACTGGCTTCCGTTACCTTTCAGAATCAAATTCAATTAATGACACTGACTTTCAAAGCACTTCACAACTCTGCTCCACCCTACATCTCTGAACTCATCTCTATATACTCACCCACTCGCTTACTACACTCCTCTACTGACCTGCTACTCAACTCTTCTCTCATTACCTCCTCACATGCTCGCATTCAAGACTTTGCAAGGGCTGCACCCCTCCTCTGGAACGCTCTTCCACAGTCTATCCGACTTTCTCCCAACCTTTCTGCTTTCAAAAAATCTCTGAAAACGCACTTCTTTCGAGAAGCCTACCCTCACTCTGCTTAACTACCAAACGCAACACCACATACAATACCACATTTCTCACCCACTTAATTCAATCTTGCCCACTCCCACACCTTGTGTATTACTCCCTTCCCTTTAGACTGTATGCCTATGCATAGGGCCTTCCTCACCTTTTTGTACCTGTATTGATTGTGATGTTTGTTACTCCATATATTCTATATATGTAATTCATGTGATGAAGTTGTATAATCACATTTACTTTACAGTGCTACGCAATATGTTGGCGCTATATAAATACATGTTAATAATAATAATAATAATAATAATAACTGCTCCTAATCCTTAACGTGTTTCACGTAGAGCGCCACGCTTCTTCAGAAGGAATATTTACATCTCCACTCTCTCCTATTTTTGTGCTTGTGCAGAGTTTTGTTCTATTTTTAGATCTATTTACTTGTTGTGTTGAATATTAATGGTGTTTCCAGACCTGCAGCATATTTCATGCCTCCCTAGTCTGTTAGAGTAACACTGAATATATTTGCTTTGGATTGTGGCATGGCAGTTCTCACTGTCAGCATGTCTTCAGCTAGGAGGGACTTTGATTTATTCTGCTTAACTAGTTAGTAGGCCTGCAGTGGGTCTGTTTATATTTTCTTATTCTGGCATCATCTGTCACAGTTGACGTTTAAATAGCTGGGTACTAAATTATGACATTTTAATGGAAACGACTATCTTTGAAGATGCTGGCTTTATTAGAGTTGGGAGCCATTTGAGTTACGACTGTGTGAAACCTCTTGCTAATATGTAAGATTCATACAGATAAGGCAGACATGAGAAATCTGCCAGTGTACAAATGCTCTTTGCTAGTAAACATGGAGCAGTGACGCATAGGCGTAACATTTCATGGTCTGATTATAAATGATCATTTCTTCATTCATTCATTTAGGAAGACTTTGAAGCTGTTGGCAGAGCTTGAGATGACTGGTGGTAAAGTCTAAAATATATATATCACTAGCTGTTATGCAGAATATTTTCAAATGTCAGAAACTTTCTCCAGATTTCTCTTACAGTTGCATAAGTATTATACCTAATGTGTGTGAAGGTGTTTGAATCGTAACAGCATTTGAGTGTATGCAACTCACCTTGAGTTCCTGATAACAATAGAAACACCCTGCTTGTTACCCCAACCCTTCATTATTATTAGAAAATTTGCTAGTAAACTTGTACAGTATTTAAAAATATATTACATGGCACCTTCCATTGATGTCAGTGGAAGCAAAATGTGAAAATCAGGGTTTTTGACCACCACCTCAATGCAGTTCTTCCCAGTATAAAGTAAATGTCATGTGCCAGGCAGTCCGAGTAATGCAGATGATATATTTTTTTATTGTCACACTATTTCCTGCTGTTCACCATTGTATTAGCAAAACTTTTATTCACTCGAGCATAGAAAGAAAAAGCATGCAACATGTCTGTCTGATGCATAAATATTCTGGTTCATAAATAATCTTTTATGTCAGCTGACTTATTGTTATACTTGTTAATCATTCAGAGTGTTAATTGAAAGCTTTTGATAATACCATTAAGGTGTCATTCTTACATGCAGAATTTCCCCACTGCAGTCTTACATGCCGACAGTGGCGTAACTAGATATTACTGGGCTCCACAGCAAATTATTTTTTAGGCTGTCAAAATATCTAAAGGTTGACCTGTTTTACCAATATTTATTGAAATTGTATATGATGGGGCCCTTATACCTCCTGGGCTCCCCTGCAGCCGCAGGGTCTGCTTCCTCTGTAGTTA
Organism: Xenopus laevis; assembly: GCF_017654675.1. NCBI lineage: Eukaryota > Metazoa > Chordata > Amphibia > Anura > Pipidae > Xenopus > Xenopus laevis. The sequence continues at coordinate 149,434,316 of NC_054372.1, read as the reverse complement.
CGCCCCTGCATGCCAATGTTCCATATTGAGACACTTGTTCAGCTTAGTGCAGCTAAAAGGAAAACTATACCCCCGTACAATGTAGATGTCAAGAAAATATATTGTATGAAACAGCTGATATGTAAAACCCTGTTTCATCTTAATAAAACATTTTCATAAATAAAAATACATTTTAGTAGTATATGTTGCTTAAGTATTAATTCTGGGGGCATAGTTTTGCTTTAAACTTTATCAGAGAAAAAGACCATTCTTATAATGTTATCAAATTAAGATTGCTGCTGTTAGTGTTGGAAATCACAGTTCATGTTAGAACCAAATAATTTTTAGGGAACAAATATGATACTGGATTCTTTAATAATGGTGCTCTGTTCTAGCATTTAGTTTATTACATTTGTACTTTTGTATTATTACGTACAATAAATGCATGCTTTAATACACACAGCATGGCTATCAGGCCCATGTTCAGCTGCAGTTAATGTTATATTGCAGATGGGATTGTACCCAGTGTTGGATGATGTTTTAAAAGAGGCATATAGTGGGAAAAATAAAGATGTTCCAGTGTGTTGTACTCTTTTAAATATAGAAGTAATGTGCTTAAAAAAGTAGCGTTTTCACATGATTTATTGAAATTTTCTGCAAAAGCCGTACTAGTCCTGTCCATCTATTCCACTTCCTGCTGCTTCCTTTACCAGACTGTGTGTGGGTGTGTGTGTGGGGGGGGGGGTCGCTATGGCAAACAAGGGAAAGTTGTGCTCACCACTTATTTTTAAAACCATTAGGCGGGGGTGCAATGAGGCTGTGACCACAAAATACATATAAACAAATACAAGAGTCCTCTGCACTCAACCCATTATCAATATATTTAAGACACAGACATTTTGTGCATAGAGCTATTAAAAAATGCCTTACCCTTTAAACAAATGAGGGATTGTTTGTCAGTATATAGCAATATATACAAGCTGGCCAACTACGTCAAAGTCATCCCATATCTGGCCACTCCTACGCTCAATTTTCATCTGATTCATTAAGACTTTGACGTAGTTGGCCAGCTTTCCAGTGTATGACACAGCACCACTCACGCGGAAATTTAGATTGAAAAGCCTTTATTGGGACATATGGCTTCTGATCCAAAACATTCAATGTTTCAGGCCTAATATTGGCCCTTTATCAAGCTACTGTTTGAATCACATTGTTACAATTTATAGTATTCTTACACAGTGCCATCTAGTGGCTATCTCACATGTTGTCTCAACAGATCCACAATAAAAACATATTTGTTGCAAACAATGTGTCACTTATCTCTTTTCTTTATGGCTATTCTTATATTCATATCTCTAACTTGATCTGTTTTCCATATAAATCTGTCTGCTTATTCATCTAGATGCATCCAATCTGCAAGAAATAAAGTGACAACAATATTAAAATCAATTAAAAAAAATGTAGATGTCATCCAATGATAAAGAAATCATCTAAGTATAGGGTGTAAATCATATTCCCGATTTAGGCCATGGGGTTTCTAGTGTTTCCAAGGTACAAATCCTTCACTATCTATTACTTGGAATTTTAACTGTTGAACCCCATGACCTTTTTTGGTGAAATGTGCAGAAACAGCTTGATCTAATTTTTATAACTTAATGGCTGATTTATGCTCTCGAATCCTTTCCCTGACCATCCTGCTCCCAATATACAATTGGCCACAAGGGCACTTGATAACATACCACAAATGTGGATGTACAGGTGTAATACCTCTTAATCTTTATAGGGGTACCCTTTCGTGGGTGATACACTGTATTTCCCTTAGGACAATTTGAGCAGCAGCTACAAGATAAACAGGGAAAGGATCCATTGTTTCTGGGGCGTAATAAATATTGTCTCTTCGGATTGCCCCCCACATCAGATCTCACAAGCATAGACCCAATTGTTTTATTTCTTTCATAAGACATTAATGGAGGTTGTCTAAATGCTTCTATGTTAGGGATCCCATCTTTAAGCAGTCCCCAGTGTCTCCGAATTATCCTGGAGATTTCTCCACTGAATGTCGTATATCTTGACACAAAAGGAATCCTTTTAATTTTCTCCCCAATTGGCTGTTCACTGGTGACATTCACTATTGCAGACAGTTGTTTTTTTTTTAAAAGGGGTACAGGATATCCTCTCTGGACAAATTTATCTTCCATTATGTTTAGTTGTTCAACTTTTCTGTTTTCATTGGACACTATCCTATTGATTCATATAGATATAAAGTGCTAGTGCATTAAATAAGTGAATATGATCCCAATTACTGAGATAAATTATTAAATGTTGAATAGTTCAAAAGGCCATATATGGGATTGGGTTAAAAAACCAAGAGGCTAAAATCCTGAAGAATTGTAAAGAAAATTGTAAAAATTGGATAGAGGGTGGAGTTGTCTCGTAAACTAACTGCCTAATAAATTGCTAAAAACTGGGACACCACAAAGTTGTAGACAGGACAGGGTAACCAGGACTGTGGCCTTGTTGATTAACCTTGCCCTATTCTTAAGAGGCTAACTATGCCCTAAAAAGCCACAAATCCACGGCCCCTTAGAAAGGAAAATTGCAAGATTTCAGAAAAGAAGGATTATGCCAGAGAACTTAAAACCCACACCAGCAATTGCTTTTGGGCATATGAGGTCAAAAGATACTTTCTCCCATTTTTCCTTTCTAATCCTTCCCTGTTTCCCGTTATATATCAATAAGATATATAGCCGTAGAAAATATATATTTGGCAGATCTTATATAGATCTACACTAATAAATTCCTTTTTCCCTTTCGGATTAAATTTATTAGACATATATAAATAAATATTGTTTTTTAATTTCCCCTTAGGATTCATAGGATATATATAAATAAATACTGATTTTAATTCATTTAATTTATAATAAAATAAATCCAATCTGAGAGAACTTTATTAAGTATGGAGTTTTCTTCTTCTCCTTCCTCTATCTTTTTAGTGCCTGAGATAATAATGATTTGATAGGTCCAGGCATTGTTAGGGGGAGTAACCAAGTAAGCGTGGCCCTCGACGTAATGATGACATGGTTGTCACTCTTGCGCGTATCAATACAGGCTGAGTTCTCGCGAGACCATGTTGATGACGCTTAGGGCGGAAGTTTATTTCTAAACCGGCATCACAAGTAGTTACCAATTACGCCTTGATAAAGCTTTTAAGTGAAACACATTGGCGTCTTCTTTATTTTATTCTATTTTTTAATCACAATCCTTTATTTCTACTTGAATATCAGTTTGGTTTGAAGCAATTGAGGGTGTGGGTTCTAAATTCTCTGGCATAATCCTTCTTTTCTGAAATCTTGTAATCTTCCTTCCTTTCTAAGGGGCCGTAGATTTGTGACTTTTTTGGGCATAGTTAGCCTTTTTTAAGAATAGGGCAAGGTTAATCAACAAGGCCACAGTCCCGGTTACCCTGTCCTGCCTACAACTTTGTGGTGTCCCAGTTCTTAGAAATTAATTAGGCAGTTATTTTACGGGACAACTCCACTCTCTATCCAATTTTTCCAATTTTCTTTACAATTCTATAGGATTTTAGCCTCTTGGTTTTTTAACCTAATCCCATATATGGCCTTTTGAACTATTCAACATTTAATTATTTATCTCAGTAATTGGAAGCATATTCACTTATTTATTGCACTAGTACTTTATATCTATATGAATTGCACTTAAAAAGTTCATTGGATGAATTCTCTATATAGTTGATCGATTTATTTATCTCTTTTAAGAATAGCTCATCAACTTATATCTAATAATCACGCTGTTATAAAGAATCAGTTTTTTCTATTATCATTATTTCTTTATTTTTGGGTATTTTTTTTATTAATGAATTAACATATGTTCTAATTGGCACCTTAATGGTTACGAACTATCAACGTAGAAGTTAATTAATTTATTGTATAATTGTTTAAACCTCATCAAAAACGTGCACATTGACATTCGATTCAGTGTTAAGCAAGACACTTTGCCTTATATGCGCCTTTTACTTCTAGTTATAGGCGGGGTTCTTTTCTCTCCATATTTACCTTTATTGTTTACTCTGACAATTGTCAGACCTCTGCTATAACTATTAGATTTATCACAATTTTTAGGTGGTAATTTAGGGGATCCATATCTTTTGTTTATTATAAACTATACACTATAGCAACAATTTCAGATAGAAACTTAAACAGTACACGGTTGTGTTTTAAATTTTAAAAAAATGGATTAGCTAAAGTTTGTCATTCCTTAACCAAGTTTGTATTATTTCACTATTATTGTTTACACAGTAAAACAACATGTTGAATATTGCTTTTGTGAGATCATTGTTATAAAGCAACATTAGAAATGACAGATACAGTACCTTTCAGGATAGCTATTGAATATTTGAATACCCTTATAACCAGAAAATTGTTAGTTTCCATCAGAATGTTTCCTAAATGCTCCGAAGCATTCTTTAAAGCAGTTATTATGCCCAAATTCCTCAGGCAGACCAGTTCCTCTCTAAACCACAGTATTTCAAACATGCCAATAAAAATGCAGCATGCCCTTCCAAGGTCAGGTTTTAGTAGCAAGCAAAGATGGGTTTTCTTTTGAAGACAGAAGCTAGGGAGAAGAGTTTAAATTTCCATTTCCAAGTACCATTTTCAAGCATCAAATGACAAGTTCTTGAAAAACAGATGTTGAATGAGGATAGTTTAGAGCCAAAAACAACTTGTCTAAGCTGAAAAGATTATTTCTGTAAAACCTAAAATCTCAGTCACTGGTGTGGTAGTTTAAAGAAAGGAAATAGTTCAACCATAATAAAACAAAAAAGATGATAGAAGTTCAGAAATGCTAACATTCCTGTTTTTCACAAAAAAGGTTAAATAGTGGACCAGATGCATTGGCCTTCCAAAATATTTTATAATGAAAAAATGTAGACACATTGATCTTTGCATCTGACCTGAAAGCAATACTAAAGCTGGAGCTCTTCAAATAAATAGTCTTTTCCTAAGTTGGATGATAATTATAGGCATATATTTATGTATTTATAAGTGTATGGGGGTTACATGAAAGCCACATGCATCACGATTAACCTTGTGCTCAAGTAAATCCTACAATGTGTATTCTATTTTATTCAGAGGAAAGCAAAAAAAACCACCTAGATCTCTCTTCAATTTGATTTACAAGGAATGAAAATGCCCTCACTGAAGAGGAATACTATGATTATATCACTAATTGACTTTACAGCACAATTATGAAATTTTTATCAATGGATTGCTAAAACATAATCTATCATAGAATTGTAGGGACCTCAAGGGTTAATTCCCTACAGAGAGCCACATGGCTGAGCTATGGAGCATGCAGGGGTGCTTCGCCAATGAGGCTAGTTGAGGCTCTCGCCTCAGGCGGCAGTGCCCCACTAGGTACCAGGGGCAGCAAAAATGCTGCTCCTGGTACTTTAAGAGTGAAATTCCGGGGGAGGGGGGGCAGCAGCAACTGCTGCTGCCTCAGGCGGTGGAGGGGCCAGTATCGCCCCTGGCAGCATGGCAGATACCGGAGGATACAACAAGGTGTCACTGCTGCACCACCTTACTATAAAAGGGAGAGCCATGTGCTCAGACAGCCATTACAGATTTCTGCTGTCTTACTGCTGGATGTTACTTCTTGGAGGAGAGAGTGAATTCAGCAGCCAAGATGTAGAGGCAGGAGGCCTCTGAGGCTGGGGTAGGCGACCCCATTCCTGGGAGCTCGATCAGGAGGGTCTGAAGCTCAGGATTTTCCAAACTGAATGTGGAAATTGCTAGTGCTATAGACAGTGCTGGGAGCTACAGTTTAGCTACAGATTCATCAAAGCTGCATTTCTTGGATAAAGATTCTCATCGATGTGGATGCCTGTTTCCGCTCTGTGTGAGCCTGCCAGCTCTGTATGTGAGCCCTCGGGTGAGTCTGCCTGAGAAGAGTAGAGAAAAGGGAAATTATCCAGAGGGGTTTCTATTGTGTCACAGGCTGTTTGTGTGCCTGCCACGTGGGAGCCAGTACCGTGTCCATCTGGAAAGGTACTTGGGAAAATAGCACTACCTGGACCATTTGTGCTCTTGTTGGGAAAAGGGACAGAGACTCCAAAAGGAGTAGTGCAGGACTTTGCCTGGTAGGGAATTACCAGGATATTACTGGCACAGTTTCACCAGGGAAGTGGGTCATGCTTTTAAATGCATATGTGTACTTTTACAGTTTATTTCCCCTTTAATCTGCACTTGCTTGTATAAAGTTGATATTTTTATAAAGCAAGTGTGTGTATTGAATGTTTTCCTAATGGGGCCACCCACAGGTGTATTCCCATATCCCATTAGGTGGAGGCACTGCCAGAGAAGAGTTTTCCCAGTACCCTTTCACCTAGCAAAGGGGACTCAGAACCTGTAATTGGTAAGAAATAGTATGATGTATAACCTTTGGCACAGGGGGGTGGCCAAAAAGGGGTTACAGAATCATATCATGAAGATATAACAGGGATGTTAAAAAAGAGATGTCATGGCAGTGGGATATAGAATCTAGATGCAATGCAGCAGTGATGTTTACAAAATGCCAAACATAATGTTTTCATGGATTTCTGTTACAGGATTATAGTGTATTGGTAAAATAATTGGCAAAGTGGGTTTTCCAGATACAGAAAAGCAAAACAGTCATAACCTGCAAACACTTTCAAGTGAAGGAGTTGTCTGTAAGCATAAAATAGATAACATTTATTGGATTATAAAACTTTCAAAATCAGTTGCATTTTATTTTTAATGCTATTTTTATTCAGTTTTAAGGTGGAGGGGTACAGAATGAGAAAAGGGATATATTTCCATTCGGTTCTATGGTGCAAGGCATGGTTGGAAATTATTGTATATTTTGGTATTATCTGTCCTAATACTATAAAATCCCTAATTCCTAAAGGTTTACCTTTTGTCTATCCATTTTTTTATTCAAGTGCCTCCTATGTATACCAGGTACAAAGTGTGGGTCATCCAGGGTAATCTCTACATTAAAGCAATTAATCAATTCAGATGAAATGGTATGTTTTTTGAAGCAGTAGCTTCTTTGCAAATGGGCCAATATTCCTGACAGTTAGGAAAGTTATAATATATTTTCGTTGGTGAATTTTTGTGGCAGTTTTGAGAATTTATTCGCTGGCGGCGAAACGTGGATATTCACGCCTGACGAATAAATTCACTCATCACTATTGCTGTATCATAAATCACAAAATTGTTTCTAAAATCATCATGTCTCAATTGTACCCTAACCTTTAGTTTGTAAACTCTAATTTGTAGGTCCCTTTAATCCTATTGTACTCTCTGAACCCTTGTATTAGGCCTCTGAAATCCAGCTTTTTAGCTTTTACTGCCAAACAAAAGGCAGGTGCTAATACTAGGAGTCTGAGAATGGTACATATTACCCACAATAGCATGAACCACAGACTTAGCCACTGACATTGAGAAAGACAAATGGCTGAAATTTCATTCATCATTACAGAGATTTGTGTTATATTTTTAGAAACAAAGAAAGTTACTGTGGCCGACAGGATATTTTCAGGAAATGTCTGTAGCTCACGCTGTCTGTCTGTACAGGAAATAACTCTGGGAGAAGAATGCTTAGTAGAACAATCCATTCTTCACAATAGACCACATCCCTTTATAGTTCACATTTTATTATCCACTATTTATTAACAGAATATCACATTTTATTGCAGAGGCTGAGTGCCAGCTAGTGGCATGAATATGTTTAAAGGAGAATTCAACTATAAAGTTGAAAAATCCTACCCCCCCACCCTACATAGACCCCCTCCCTCCTCCCCCTAGCCTAAGTGTTACCCCGGGCAAATGCCCCTAAGGTTTTACTTACCCCTCGGTGAAGATTCAGACATCATATTTCACAGGCACCATCTTCAGCCACTTCGGTAAACTTCTTGAGTTATGGCTAATGCACAGTTGTTGCGAAACAGAAAATTGCTCCTACTGTGTATGCACCGCCAAACCAGTCTCATTCTGAAGATTTCCAAAGAGAAGAAGATGGCGCATGTAAACTCTGATGCCTGAATCTGCACAGAGGGGTAAGTGAAACGTTAGGGGCATATATTGGGGGGAGGAGGGAGGGGGTCTATGTAGGGTAGGGGGGGTAGGGTTTTTTTTTAACTTTAGGGTTGAATTCTCCTTTAAAGGAGAAGGAAATTGTAAATCACTGGGGGTGCAAAATATTAGGCACCCTTCAGTGATTATAATCACTTACCTAGTACCCCTGGTTTCTTCTCAGCAAGCACCACAGAACTATCATCCTCCTGCTTCTTTTTTTCTTTGAGCTGAAAGCTGTCTATATCACTTTATAGCGCTTGTGTCTGCCTCGGGCATTGAAGAAATAATAAGCCATAAAAGAGGATATCTCTGTGGTGCTCACTGACAAGAATACAAGTCAATGCAGTTTTATGCTAACAGGAACACTGGCCTGGGGTATCAAGTAGATGATTTTAATCACGGGGTGGGGGCTAACATTTGGGGGCAGATTTATCAAAGTGTGAATTGAGAACTCACCACAGAAAAACTCACTTTCTATTAATTCCTATGGGATTTTTAAAAGCATATTTATCAAATGGTGAACTCCACTGATAAATATGAAATTGATTATTCAAAAGAGCAAACATCTTTTTTTATATTTAACTTTGAAAACTGTCATGTGACTTGTGCTCTGATAAACTTCAGTCACTCTTTACTGCTGTACTGCAAGGTGGAGTGATATCAACCCTCCCCATCAGCCCATCAGCAGAAGAATAGGGAAGGTAACCAGATAGCAGCTCCCTGGTAGATATAAGACCAGCACTAAATAGTAAAAATCCCTGTCCCGCTGAGACACATTCAGTTACATTGAGTAGGAGAAACAACAGCCTGCCTGAAAGCAGTTCCATCCTAAAGTGCTGGCTCTTTCTAAAAGCACATTAACCAGGCAAAATTACCCAAGATGGCTGCCTACACACCAATATTACAACAAAAGAAAAAATACACTTGTTGGGTTAGAAATGAAATTTTGGAGTGAATTATTTGCAGTGTAAACAGTCTAATTTAGAAATATAAACTACACCAAAAAAATAATGAAAGGACCCTTTAAGCACATTTTTTGCCCATGAGTCTGCCGCTGGAATGAGGGACTAGTTCTACTGCAGTTGGTCAGGTTTGTTGTGACCAGATTATCTGTAACAATAGCTTTCTTAAGTACCACGCTAAAAAGTTGCAACGACAGGCGTTCCTAAACATTGGCAGATGCAGTGTGCCTAACAGGGTCATATCATTAATCATTTTAAACACATATATAAATAATATAATTTATTAGGGTGTTATCTGTTGGCTTGTTGGTAAGGTACATATATCCAGGTTCCTTGGAAGCCTATCATATAAATGAGAGAACAGCAGCTCTGTTGTGGTACTCTGCTGAATTATCCATACAAAATAAATATACAGGTGTGTGGTGTTGAATTCTGTTTTTGAAATTTAATATCAAAACCAAAAAAGGCAAGCACTCTGTAGTCCACTCGTAGAGTAAAACGTTCAAGTTTATCTTACCAGGTTAAAAACATCACAATCCTGAGGCATTTTGCAGTCATAGGCAATGTCATAGGCAACTGTATTTCATGCTATTATTATGCTAAAAATGAAATCTGTTTGCTCTTTTACCTGATACATTTTGTTAAAAAAATGTTTTCCTTTGACAGAATTCCTTTAAGGTAGAACTTTTACACATATGCACAATCAATGTATTATAATATGTATTATATGTATTAGGGGCAGATTTATCAAAGGTCGAATTTCGAAGTGAAATATACTTCGAAATTCGACCATCGAATGTCTATACTTCGACTACCGAATTTGATCGTTTGGTCAATTACTTTGAATTTCAAATTTTTTTACTTTGAAAATTCCCTTGAATTCACTCCGACTCTTGATAAATCTGCCCCTTAATGTATTATAACATACAGTATATATATACAGGTATATATGGTGGATTCCTTTTACCCATAATTGTCTCCAACTATCATGCTCCTTTTCGCTTTGGTACAACGCCTCTGTAACAGTAACTTAGCCTTGGTTCGCATTCTAGTCTGTAATTACCAAAACAGTTAAAAGCTGTGAATACAATGGAGTTTATTTTTCAGCTCTGCTTGGAGAAAGTGCTCCCCTAAGGCAGAAAATGGGGCTTGTTAATTCTTTTCAGCATGACAGTCCCCAAGAACAGATCATTGGAGTCGTGAAAGCAATAGCAGCTGTTTGTACAGTATATAAGTATATATACTCTTCTGTGCAGATGCTCCTTTTAACATTTCACAGCTTTCCAATCCTCTCCATTTAACACAATCTCACACCTCTGTGTGACTGCTTTTCTGGGCGCAATATGACACGTGCATTCACCTTCCCCAGGAAACAAGAAATTAAAGGTGCAGCCCTTGAGTTTTCGATGAGCTTAATAAAATCGAGTGAAATACATGGCCACTTGCCTGGTTTCATGGTAGCTGTTTAATGTCTGCTCTGAGAGCACCAGAGAACTTTAATATACTGTAATTTCTATTCAGATCTACTGAAATTTTTATAGAAAAATCTAGTTTCTAAGTTCTGTCAAGAAAGTACAAAACATGTATTTTTTCCTTGCTCACCCCCCTCTTTACGCCTGTTTGCGAACTTACTAGCATTCTAGCATTAGGCTCAGGCTTTGTATGTGAATACAAAGACAAAGATAATCACATGATCCCACTCATTGCTCCATGGAAATAATAGTATGTATTATACGATGGCGGCAATGCAAAATAAATAGCTTTACTTAAGATAGCATTCATTTGACAACATGGTGCTGCTTTATTATTTAATCAGTGTAAGACTGGGGGGGGTCTCAGGCTGCTGTCTCAGGGGCTCATCCCCCCCCGGCCACCCCCTCTTTTTGGCCAGGGAGCGGGTCTGGTTTGGTGGAGCCCACGAGAGCCGGGGGAAGTTGGCAAGCTAAGGTGTGAACCCAGGAATATTTCAGAATGAACCATTTTTCATATATTCATCTTTATGAGTTTCTGTGGGCATCACTGGCAGCCAAAGAAATGTGTAGCAATTTTTGACTGTTCTTAGTGTATTCAAACAGCTAATTCTATTTTAATGTGTGTTATCTGTAGCAAAAACGTTTATTCTGTGTATTCCCAATGTTCATCTGAATTTGCAGATAATTAAAGGGGTGGTTCACCCTTAAGTTAACTTTTGAATTGGTATAGAATGGCCAATCCTAAGCAACTTTTTAATTGGTCTTCATTATTTATTTTGTATAGATATTTTTAATTATTTGCCACTGACCCCCATCTAAAAAACAAACGTTCTGTAAGGCCACATGTGTTATTGTTATTGCTACCTTCTATTACTCATTTCTCAGTTCAGGCCCTCTCCTATTCATATTCCAGTCTCTTATTCAAATCAGTGCATTGTTGATAGGGTAATTTGGGCTCTAGTAACCAGATTGCTGAGATCGCAAACTGGAGAGCTGCCGAATAAAAAGTGAAATAACAACAACAAATAGCAAAATAAAAACAATTGCAAATTGTCTCCGAATATCACACTTTACTTCATACTAAAGTGAACAACCCCTTTTACCTTTTAGCTGTGAGAATAAAGTGAAGGATTTTCTAAATGTTAGCATTTTAATGACCATATGTACCCAAATGATCCCTTGTTAGCCCACCTACTCCTGCCAGCTAGGGGATTGGAAAATTCATATATGGGAGCCAAATAGGGATTTTTCAACTCCATCACTTCTTTTTTAAATTTTGTACAGTGTATGAATATTGCAGAGCAATTTTGTAAGAACAGTATTGTACCATATAACATTCATCTCCTGCTTATGTGGGTATCTCCAGGCTTAAGACAAGATATTGACAGACAGGATATTTTTCTGTATTTGACCTGGACATTGACCTGGTAATTAATCAATGTTAATATGTTTAGGTATTCATAGACCCAAACAGCAATGTCTTTTGTGTATTATAAACAGGCACTTCCAGTATCTCTGCATAAGAGACTACAATGCCTGTTTTCAGCCCATCATGATGGAGAGCAGAATAATAAGGTCCTAGAAACAGAGGCTAGAATGATGCTTCAGATCTTAGTAGGCTTTCGTAACAAAAAGGATGTTTGCTAGTAAAGCTACCTGCCTACCTATTTTTGTTAAACAAATATGTAATACCCTCTTGGCCACCCCCCCCCGGTGCAAAGGTTGTACTCTGCTTAGCAGCTAAGGTCCTGAGTTCCCTATGCAAGGTGAAAGGTACTGGGAATTCTTCTTATGGCAGTGCCTCCACCTAATGGGATCCGGGAATGCACCTGCGGATGGCCCCATTAGGAAACATTCAACACACACACACAGAGCCTGTGACACCATAGAACCCCCGCTGGATCCTTTCCCTTTCTTCTACTCTCCCCAGGCAGACTTACCCGAATGCTCACACAGCACAGAGGCTCACACAGCACGGAAACAGGCATCCACAGCGATGAAAATCTTTATCCAACAAATGCAGCTTTGATAAATCCGTTGCTGAACTAGAGCTCTCAGCACTGCCTATAACACAAGCACACACAGTTCAGTTTCTGGAAATACAGAGCTCTCAACCCTCCTGGTCTTGCTCCCAGGCATGGGGTCGCCTACCCCAGCCTCAGAGGCCTCCTGCCTCTTCATAGTGGCAGCTGAAATCACTATCTCCTTAGTAAGTACAATCAGCAGAAATCCTCCAACAGTAATTGCTGTGAGCACATGGCATCTCATTTTATAGGGTGCAGCAGCGACACCTAGTGACTTCTTTTAGGATCTGCCATGCTGCACCAACACAAGGGCTCTGCCCCTTAGGAAACCCTGTAGTTAGTCCCAAACAGGGTTTCTGCACCATGAGGCTCCAACAGGAGGGGAATTAACCCTACGGGTCTCTTCAAATATATTTGAGAATATTATTATTTTCATGATATCTGTCCATCTGGACAATTTCAGAAGAACCTCTATGAGTGAAAATCCAAATGACCTTGTCATACATTATAAACTTGATACTGAGGAGTACAGATGAAACCAAATATACATTAGTCACCTAGCTAATGCTGCCATTCACTAGCTATGGTGCAGTACTGTGCCCATGTAACTGTTTCTTGCTTTCACCCTCCCATGGTCCATGTGTTTATTCATATGAACTAATGATGCATCAAATATTCTATTCTGTTTTATCACATAGGATATGCTTTGTTCCTATCACCTTTTTAAGAATCCTGCTGAGACCTGGTCATTAGTGGAAGATAAATTAGCTAGTGGCATGAAATAATTGATTTGGATTGATCCATAGCCATTGTTGCAACTTATTGTCCTGAAGCAATCAGACTGACACATTAAAAAGGTGTACTGTCACTAGACTTCTATGGAATTAGGACAATGCTAAATATATAACTGCAAAAAAGAATTAATTTGAATAGATCATAGAGGTCTATTGATTTGAACAAATCCTTGTGGAGGATTTGGAATTTGACTGAATTAAAAAATCATGGCTTCAGGTGATCCCTAATATAAACCATTTTAGAAATGTATGTAAAACATTGTTAGGATCATATTTGTTATAATTGTCCTGCCGGATTCCTAGCCATTTGATCTTTACTGGACATAAACGTACTTTTTAAGTTTTAGAGATGGCCTTTTGATATTTTGAATGCCTTGCATCTTGCAACCTTCAAAAATATTTTAGGGAACAGAAGCTCCATATTCATCAGCATCATCATTTATTTATATAGTACCAGGAAACTATAAAGTGCTTTTCAATAATGTATAACATACATGGATTTTATAATAATTTAAAAAAGTTTACAGAATAAAAATTGGAATGCCTTGCTCATGAGAGCTTATACATTTGTAATGTATTTGGTAGGCCAAAATATCTAGACAAAGGATCCGAATCACATGGATGGTATGAATACTGCTGAGCTTTATTATTAAATGCACTTCCTAGATGATAAAACAGTACAGTATTCTTCTCCTGTGTATATTTAATACAGTGCCTAGACCACAATATAAATGACCTATCATATGCCTTAAAACCTGGCTTGTTAACAGAGTGGATTGTCTTACTCCGTCCTCCATTAAATCAGACTTTCTTCTGTAATCTAATTCCTGAGTGTACATGAGAGGTTTATGATTTGTATGTACATGGACACACTGTACTATGAAAGGTTTGTTTTTAGCTTTACTCTGATCCACAGTGGAAATAAGATTTCATTAGCAATCTAATGCAGGAGGCCATTACATTTATGACACAAAGGACAGATTTTCTTTCTAGATGTAGGTAAAAAAGAGCGTACAATGCACCTAGCTCAGCTGAATGAACATATAATTCACTTATTCTTTAGTATTATAATATATTTCCCCCAAATATAAAAAATGGTAAGTATTTTTTCCCTGTATTGTATCCAAATTTATTGTGAACTGTACTATAGTGTTTTAGACCCTACCATACTTATTTAATATATATACTTTATTTTTATGACTAGACTGTGCCCCTAAGAGCTGCATATTCTGTGTTCATTTATACTTTTGTTTTTTAGTAATGCATCAGCAACTATAAGCTGACCTTCTAGAGATAAATTGATTATTGTGTAATAAGGCAGCTGGTCATACTTTTAGAATTTTTCAAAAACATGATACTTCCTAGAGAAATCTCCCTATATGAATCCATAATGTGTGTTACAGGGTTTATCTAAAGAAATGTAGCATTTGCTGACAGGTGATTCCCCCTAAGTAGGGATGTAGCGAACTGCCGATTTGGTGTTCGCGAACACCGGCAAAAAATGCGAACGTTCGCGAACAGTTCGCGAACTTCGAACACCCGCTAAAATCGTTCGAATCGAACGATCGAAGGATTTTAATCGTTCGATCGAACGATTTTCATTCGAATCGAACGATCGAAGCATTTTCATTCATTCATTCGAATGCTTACAATCGTTCGAACGAAGGGAAATCGTTTGATTTTTAGCGGTCGAAGGAATTCGAATGGTCGAATGGTCGAATGATCGAACGCGAACTCAAAATGCGAACGTTCGCCGGCGAACAGTTCGCTACATCCCTACCCCTAAGGCCTAATGAAATCAACAATGGAAAATAATGTAGGCAAGGACTGGAACCGTATGGATCTGGATTGATCAATAATCATTTTATGAAATGAACTACAATTTTTTTTTAAAATGTGGATTTGGAAATCTGAAATTCAATTACATTAACATGGTCACAATTACTATCTGTTGCTCTATGTCATGATGTTAGTATTTGGTGTTTTGTGTAGTGATAAGGCAAATGGAGGCAAAGATCAGTATATTGAAAATACTGCACATAAAACACATTTACATTATTGCTGAATTCATGAGCTGTCATTAAGAAATAGCATTGTTTGGCTACTGACTTAAATGGGTTGTTCACCTTTGAGTTAACTGTTAGTATGATGTAGTAAGTGATATTCTGAGACAATTTGTAATTGGTTTTCCTTTTTTTATTATTTGTGATTACTTGGCTAGGGTTCCAAGTACCCTAGAAATCATGCATTGATTTGAATGAGACTATGGTATATTAATAAGGGAGGGTTAAAACAGGAATATGAGTAATACAAAGTAGCAATGACAATAGGTGCAGATTTACTAAGGGTCCAATTTCAAAGTTAAAAAAATGTCGAAATTCAACCCTCGAATTGAAATCCTTCGACTTCAAATATCGAAGTCGAAGGATTTTTCACCGAATTTAGCGTTGGAACAATCGAAGGAAAATCGTTTGCATCCATCGAATCGAAGGATTCGAACGATTTTAGCGATCGATGGAGCGATTTTCCTTCGATGTACAAAGACTTAGAAAATGGTTGTATAAGGTCCCCATAGGCTAACATAGCACTTCGGCAGGTTTAAAAGAGACAGTACTTTGATTATCGAATGGTCGAATATTCCAACGATTTTTAATTCGAAGTATTCAAAAAATTACTTTGAAATTGAACTTTTTTAACTTCAAAAATTCACTCTAACCTTAGTAAATCTGCCCCTAAATGTGTAGCTTTACAAAAGATTTGTTATGAAAGCTAGAAAGAGTCAGGAGAAGAAGGCAAATAATTCATAAACTAAAAATAAATAAATAATGAAGACCAATTGAAAAGCTGCTTAGAATTGTCCATTCTGTAGCACACTAAAAGTTAACATGAAGGTGAGCCACCCCTTTAAAGTAAAACCAAAGTCAGCTAAAAATGCAGCACTAGGCTAATTATTGAGTAACTCAGAATTGAAAACCCCTTGTTTCCTGAAAAAGCACATTGCTGCATATTTATTTTCATATTTAATAGTCTTTAATTTTCCTTTAACAAAGCCCCCACCTTGTTGCCTTTTGTTCATTGACTCTTATAAAGAAAGCCCTATAAATAGCAAGTAAGGGTATTTTTAAAACAAAATTATATTAAAAATGTTTTTTTTAGAAAACACGTGGTCACATTTTATTGTATACACTTTAGTTGCTAGAAGTAAACACAAAAGAAGTTTGCCCACAGAATATTCATGAGTTACAGAATATATATACAGTCTGGGAGTCTTGGTGTTATTTTGCCTTTGCACCAGAAGATACATAATTGGGCTTAGTTATCTGGGCAAATTTGCACCTGGGCAGTATTTGTTACCCCAAATGTGTCTAGTTTATAGTGCCCTTAAGCTTTTAGTTACACTACAGCACCTAACATTCCTCCAGGCTCCAGCTATCCTTTTAACTTCCATTAAATGCTTTCATGAGGCTACTGGCAACTGTAGTTTGGCTACAGCTAAAGGGTCTGCATTCTGAACTTTCTTGATATACCGTAAATAGCATCAGCACTATGGATTCCCACTATGCTTGTCCAAGGTTTACTTCACACACACTCTAATATTGCTAATAAATATACAGTTTATTTTAACAATAAAGTCACAGATGTTGTACCGCAATATTAAAGATCTGAAAAGGTGTTTCAGGCCTGCTACATGTACGGCATATGGTCTTGGAGCTACTCAGCAATTTTTGTTATTGTTATAATTCACAGTGTGTGTGTGTGTGTGTGTGTGTGTGTGATGGAGGGTGGCTTTTATACTGTTTCTATATATTATATATAATGTATGGGGAGGAGGCTGAAGGCATGCTAGAGAATCTGTTGTCCTGATATGACCTCAGACATGCGTTGAACAGAATTCCTTTCTTGGCTTGTGATTCAGACTTAGTTTGTCAGTTTCAAACAAGGAGGGATTTCAATCTATTGTTCTGTGGAGCATTTTTGTAATACTGGCATAATTACTATTTCAAATTACTAGCCTGGAAGATCTGTTCAACTTCATATTCACTTATATCTCTCAACAGATAGGATTCCCATAGGAGCTGTTTTCTTCTAAAAGAAGAAGCTCACCTTAAAACAGGAGTGCCCATCAGAAACGGAACAAGAGGGGGGTGGGCCCTGGCGCAGGACGCGCAGCACCCCCTACTCCCCCGGTAGTTCCGCCCCTGGTGCCCATACTTTACTAATGTGAGGTCTACTTTTAGTGATGTTGTCCCATTATGATAATATCACTCTAAGCATTCTGTTCCATGGAAAATATTACTTAAAAATATTACTTATATATTATATTGATTTATAAGAGAATATTATATTACTGCATTTAAAAAACAACTATTTCTTCAGTAACCTTAACAGAATAAATATCTGAATGAAAAGAGGGTGATTTAGTAAAGCTGTTTGTTGACAGTGTCTTGAGACCTACTGATCACCAACTAAAGGTCTACTGGTAGATCCCTATCTACCTTTTGGACACCCCCGCCTTAAAGGAACAGCAATGCCGAAAAATGAAAGTGTTTCAAAGTGATATAATGTAGTGTTGCCCTGCACTGGTACAACTGATGTATTTTCTTCAGATACAATACTATTGTGTGTACTAATAGGCTGCTGTATAGCAATGGAGGCAATTGAAATAGAGCTTAATGGCACAGGTTAAATGGCAGATAGCAGATAAGCTCTGTGAAACGCCATTGTAGACTACAGAGTTTATCTACTATGTAATCTGAACCCTTATTCCTTTTAAATGGCTGCTCTTTTGGCTATGCTGCAGTGTATTTGCATTATATAAACTGTAGTGGTATTTCTGAAGCAAACATACCTGTTTTTCCAGTGCAGAGCAACAGTACATTATATTTAAAATAACTTTCATTTTTCATTCATTTTTTGGTATTACCATTCCTTTAAAAAGAACTATTAATTTGAGATAGACAGTTAAATTCTGAGACAATATGACGTTTAAAAAATGTGTTTATTTTATTTCAGCAAACATCATAAATGCAAAGCCAGCACTGAGCCATATTCTATAGAACATTTCCAGGTATCTTTTCCTTTTATATTGATCTTACTCCTATATATAATGTTTGGTGGTGTACATATGAAGGATCTCCATGTCTGTGCTTTGTAAGTAAGTGTATTACCTGATAGGGACTCTCATTTGTACCAGGATGTTATCTGAAAATCTGAATATCAGTTGTTTAATCGTTAGAACAATGTTTGTGGTTTCTGAATGAATTGCCTTTCTCTTCTCCTTCTCAGCATAGCCAGGGGCAACGCACTTTGGTGTTACAAATGGTACCACATACAGATGCTTGCAATTTGGGTGGCTTCTGCAACTTTTAGTAGGTGGCAACCATGGCACCAGAGTACCTGGGTTACCCCCAATTCCCAATCTTTCAATAAGAAGGAGGAGAGCACTCAAATGCAGATTTAACTGCTTGTAATTATTTATTCAGACTGTTAGACACGACATGTTTCGGGCCTTTAACGTCCTTTCTCAAGTGTCACCCCCCATTCCATTGCTCTGCCAGAAATTGTAAGTAGTGTTATGTTGCCCTCTCTGCTCATATTAATGTAAATCTGACTTAATCAAGTGACATTTAGGGCAGCGACAATTCACTTCTTCTTCAGGCGACTAATCCCCCCGAACTGCCTTCCCGCCGGCTAGAAATTAAATCACTGGCGGGATGGCACTCAGAGCGCTTAGTTTTCCCTAAGTTGCCTCACAAGGAAACTTCGGGAGACTTCGGAAAAGTGCCATCCCGCCAGCGATTTAGATTCTAGCAGGTGGGAAGGCAGTTCGAGGAGATTAGTTGCCCGAAGAAGAGGCGATTTGTCGATGGACGACTAAATCTCCCCGAATCTCCATGTATGTCTGTGCCCTTAGGAATACAAAGGGACCTCACACTAAGAATTGAAAGTATATGTAAATTACATGATGTAGTATAATGTAAAATTCACATGGAGAGATAGGAAAGGGACATGAGTTTATCAGTTTTTGGTACTGTATATTATATTCACAGAATTTACTTTTCCTAATGTTTCTTTTTTAATTATTGTGCATTACTACCCAGCACTCCACCAGCCCACCCCCTGCCTGCTGGCACCCACGAACCCCCTGCTGTTGTCATGATTATTTCCCATCAGCCCACACCGCAACCCAGTTGTTATTCACTTCCTGATGTATTTACAGCAGCCTATGCCAATAGATACAGTGTATTGTGCCGAAAGAATCAGGCACAGGCTTAATTATGTGACAGCGATTAATTGTGTGACAGTGAGTGCCAGAAATTATGACATCCCAGCATAGAAGATTGTCAATGCAATTGCATCACGTTCAAATCAATATTCAAGCACATTACAAAGTCTGGCTTTAATTTGACCAGTTGCATGAGAAGGGGAGCAGAAATATCTATAATATACAACAGAACTACTACACTAACCATAAAACTGCCATTACCTGGAACTGAAAATTAAAATGGTTTTATTCTCCAAAAGAATCGATCAAATAAAAAGATGAAATGTGTACAGTCATTTCCTTACTGAAGGTTTGGTCAGCAAAGAAGCTAAATTGGGGTTTTGACTATAAGCAGCTAAATGGTACTTCTCAGAGAGAAATTGTATGGCATAACATCTGCTTGTCCACTTTGAATGAAAATGGATCATGGAGGTAACAATAATGCATAGAATGGTTAAGGCAATTTCCCCATGACTGCTTAGTACATTATGGGGTTTATTTATTAGTCCGATTTTTTTCTGGTCAGGGAAAACACCATTTATATTTTTCAAAAGTCAAATCAGAAAAAGTTGCAGTTTTTGGCAACAAATCAAAAAAAATGAAAACAAAATTTGTACGATTTGGATTTTTTTCACAATTTCCCGCACAAAAAAATTTCTTGAAAATGTATTGATAAATAGGGGGGCAAAGTCTGTGCAGATATGGTCGGAGTGCTTTTCAGAAAATAGTGAGAAAATTTAGGATTTTGATAAATAACTGTATTAGTAATAGTAGAATAGGAAAAAAACATCTCCAATTTAGTGGATGCCACTGTAGATATTCCATAGGTCACATTTCCATCCACTGTTTTCGACCTGTTACCCATTCTAATGAATGTTGTTACAGAGTAGGTATGGGTTACCGCATACCTCAGGCAGCTCCAAATTAAAGTTGGAATGAGCCCCATGGGCAAAATGAAAAGGGAATGTGTTGCCAGGTTACTGCTCAACCATAAATAGGTTTCATTGATGTAGCTAGTGGAACTGCACCCATCACTAACCCAAACTGGCCCTACTTTCAGGAATTGTTGTAATGTCAAAAAGGAACTGACTAGGATCTGTATTTTTCCCTTTGCCATTTACAGCATCTGCATATTTATTGAAAGCAAATGTAAGTTTTACAAGCGGAAAATATCGCCAAATGGGTTACAGCAGGGTTTTCCAATTGCTTCTAATCATTTAGTGTATAGTAGGGCCGAGGCACCCAGTGGGGGATAAAGCAGTAGGTCTTGCTGGTAATGAGAAGAGCACAATAGCATAGTGTCCCTAACAAATGGCCCTATTAGGTCATGTCCAAATGAACCTAGCAACCATGCATTGATTTGAACAAGAGACTGGAATATGTAATTGGTATTAATTTAATTAAGATAAAGAATAATTCATGAACATATTTCCATGTTCTACTAGTGTAGTATATTCTGCAAAATGTTGTAGGGGTCATTTACAAAGTGCAAGTGCAAAAAAAAAAAGATGGGTCTTAGAAATTAACATTATTGCTCTTATTGCACTTTACTAGGCTGTCACCTTAAAGTACCTTTATGTTGGTACAGAGTT
Source organism: Xenopus laevis (assembly GCF_017654675.1). NCBI lineage: Eukaryota > Metazoa > Chordata > Amphibia > Anura > Pipidae > Xenopus > Xenopus laevis. The sequence goes on along the minus strand of NC_054372.1, from coordinate 149,413,108 downwards.
AAAAAGGGTATACAGTATATCACAACTAAGATGGGGATGAGACATCCCATCACGACAATTTCTGTTACATGAGAACTAAAACTTAAAGTATGTTGTACATTATGTTTTTGGCTTCTGTACCAGCCCAAGGCAACCACAGCCCGCAGGGAAGATCTGTGTCTCCAAAAAAGCCCCAGTAGCTCCCCATCTTTTCTTCTGCCGATTTACTGCACATGCTCTGTGCTGCTGTCACTTACTGAGCTTAGGGACCCACTCACAATATACAGTACACATAGAATATAAATGTCACAATATAAGGCTGATTAGTAATTCATACACATAACTAATACATGGCAGCATAGCAACCAGTGCAACTAGCATCAGCATTTAATAACCAGCCCTGTAGCATCAGCTTATATTACACACCAACCTAATTTTCTGCTTGATAATTTGCAACGACCCCTAAGCTTAGCTTCTCAATAGCTGTTCAGAGCCCACTGAGTATGTGAGTGTCACAGACACTTTCCAAGATGGTGACCCCCTGTGACAAGTTTGAAGTCCTGGATCATTGCTGCTATTGAAAAGCTGAAACTTTAGGCTGGTGCAATAATTTCAGTAAATAAAATATGGCAGTTTTAGCCATATCCATTTTTAGGGTTTAGTTCTCCTTTAAATATGCAAACATGCGTGTCTTGTGACAAATCGAGACATTATGGGGCTTATTCAACAAAGTATAGGGCTTTTCAAAAATGCATATAGCAGCCCTATGCATTGTTAATGTTGTCCTTTAGTTACTGTTTAGCTGGAGCCTAACTTAATCTTTAAAAATCCCTATTATTTTCAAAGGCATTCAAAAAGGCGGCTCATAAATGCGTCCAATAGCTTTCTTTCCTGCCATCAAATTTCTTGAAAAGTTTCAGTATTTAGAGGGGGGATCTATGTAAAATTCTCAAGTTACCAAATCTAAGACAAATTGTATTTTTCTTTATTAACTGGCGCAGGAAGCAGAGTATCCTGTCTGCCTGTTGGTATGCGCATGGCCTAACTTCAAAGCTTATGAAACAGCAAGCTCTTTTACAAAAGGAATGGTATAGAGCTTGGACATGGATGAATAAAATGAGCACTAAGATTCTTAAAATAATTGCCTAGCCAGTGCTATATTTATCTGCCTGCTGGGCTTCTGCAGAAGGCATGTCTAACATTATTATAACCATACAACCAGAATCATCTGTGTGGGGCGATATGTAAATATTTCCATACAGTAGCTGTAGATATGTTTGATATTTGGGGATATACTCAGCTGGAAATCTCCAGAAAAGGTCATAGTGATGCTAAAACCCCTAATATGAACTTCTATATTGTATATATATGCATGTGTTAGTAATAGACAGACACTGTACATCAGATCACTTAGCTTTGTATACCTGTATATGACTGTATAAATGACTCTAATACTACATCTGAGAAACAATGTACAGTGTACTTCCAATGTAACTTTCTCTAATGAAGAAGTCTAATCTAATGCTGCAAAGCTGTGCTTTATACTCATACTGGCCTCAGTTGATGTGTGCAATAATAGGTACAGTACATAGAAGGTGAGGCGAAGGAAAAGGCAAATATACATAAAGTTCAACATTCTAAATGTATTTAGCACTGTAGGGGTAAATGACCCCTACTGTGTCATGCGTTAGTAACCTGTAGGAAAAGCTGTGTTTACTACAGTGAGGGCTGCTTTAGGGCACTTGCACACAGGCAGTTAACTCATGAATGAACTAGTTCTATTTCATTCTGCCTGGTTGTACTCATCCAAATCTGCATTTTAGAACACCTGCATAACATTATGTTTTTTTTAAATGCAACATGATGCATTTTAAAGGGGAACTATCGCGAAAAATTTTACATTTTTTATAAGAAACTTTCTTAATACAATCAATTAAATATTCTGCATAATAATCAAGAAATATAATGAAATAATCAAGTTTATGTTCTTATAGGGGGGCTCCTTTTGTCTAGAAGATGTATTAGAGCTCACTCTATTAAAATCACCAGATATCACCAGGCAGGAGTTGTGCAAAAGGCAGTTATTTTGTTAGATTTTGTTTGTACTGGAATCAGTTATTGGAGTGACCTCTAATCCTGTACATCTGCTAGGAAAGGAAGCCCCCCCTATAAGATATATTGGATCTAACTGTCAATGAATAGCTGACACCCAACTGCTGCATGAAGAGAGAATGAAGAGAAACAAATGCTGAGAGAGTGATAGTGAAGATAAACTTGATTATTTCAGAAACAATGCAGGATATTTAATTGATTGTATTTAGAAGTTTCTTATTTCAGTGTGATGAAGCTTGTATAAAACTTTCATTTTCACAATAGTTCCCCTTTAAGGAAAATGTAGTTATCCACCTGTTCTTTCCATAGGCTCAAATGATTGCTCACAACGGAGCATGTGCCCCTGTCATCGCCATGTTTACAACTTAAGCTGGCCATAGATGCAAAGATCCGATCGTACGAATCCTCAAATGATCAGACTTCCCCATCTCCCGACCTGCCACTAACCATTCAGATCAAATAAAGTAGAAAAGAACAGATCAGCCGATGTTCTGCCCTGACAGCAATCGTACGAAAGTTATGTCCAACAAAGCTGGTGACAGTCTCCCACTGAAGATCGTCAGTTCGGCAATACATGCAGAGATATTATCGGGAGCCGATAAATCTTTTAACCTGTCCGATCTTCCAAACAGCCGATCTCTGCCGGGCGAAAAATTTCGGGACTCTCCACACACGGTCCGAAAATCGTACGAATCCTAGATAATTACGATCGGATCTTTGCGTCTATGGCCATCTTAACTTTTCAAATAATCTTAAAGGGACATACCAATCCAATGAGACTATATTTTCACAATATTCTTCTGAAGACCCTTAACAACTGGTTGGGCAATTCAGCCCCCATCATATGAAAAAGTGTGGATAACATATAGAACATTTAGAACAATAAATAAAAATAATAAAAAAAAATATTTCAATGCTGCATGCTGCATTCAAATAAACAGAACTCTGAATGCTCATGAGTACAGCCAGGCTGAATCTACTGTTATTGAGTCAGTCAGCAAATGCATTTATTTGTGCTCAAACCTTCATTTAAACATGCTTTAAACACTGAATAAAAGTCAGTGTGTAAGAGCCCATAGCAATGAACTGATTTATACAGAATACAGCAGTTAGTCTAATGACTGGCTCCTCTCTCCCTCTAATGAAGTTAATTATTAGCATATGCTGTGTTGCTGCCAAGCTTTTTCTTGGAATTCTGATCCCTCTCATTCAGCAATCTGGCCCTAGCAACAGCGTCCAGGTTTTTTTTTTGATGCAAGGGTTGGTACATGTCTTTTTTCATGAGCATGTTTACTAGTACAAATAATAATAGGGAATATAGAGCTTAGTAATGTACATGATATTGGTGGCAGTAAACCTTGGTGGTATCAGATGTCCCCCAAAGATGGCTTGCAGTTTGCTGAACCAGAACAATGTATTTTGGAGTGTGGAAAGTCCAATAGCAGAAGAATGGTTCTGGTATCTGAATTTTGACTGCGAAGGAGAGGACTGAGTTCAATTCCTGTACATTGTAGGTAATTAATCTTAAAATTAGACCGTAAGCATTACACATTAGGGAATCAAAGAAGAAATAAATGTTTTTTTTTAAAAATCAATACAGTGATACATTTTTTATTATGTTCAATTGCAATCTCACCTTGCACAGTCCTCCCCACTTGCACAGTAAGACGAGTGAAGCCAATCACAGCTCTGCCTTTCCACTGAGAAAGATAAACAGCAATTCCATGTCACATCTGGCTGGCTAGAATCCTACAACGTAAAGAGCTGTCGACTGTCCTGAGCAGCCTCCTCATTATACATCTTTAAAAGTTGCTTTTACATAATTACATAGTTAAAGCTGGGTTGAAAAAAGACCAAAATCCACCCTTCCAAATGAAACCCAGCTCACATACAGATGCACGCCCACTGAAACTATATGTAATAATATCTATATTAATTGTAGATTTTAGTATCACAATAGTTTTGGTAATGTCCAAGAAATCATCCAAGCCATTCTTAAAAGCATTAACTGAATCAGCCATCACAACATCCCCCGGCAGTGCATTCCACAACCTCACTGTCCTCACTGTGAAGAACCCCCGACGTTGCTTCAAATGAAAGTTCTTTTCTTCTAGTCTAAAGGGGTGGCCTCTGGTGCGCTGATCCATTTTACGGAAAAAGATCTTTATATATCTCTGCTATCTATCTATAATGTCCTCTAATGTACTTATAAAAAGGGTCAAAATTATGGTTTTATCCCTTCATATGCCCTTCATGTGCAAAACAGAACTTTATTTGCTTTAATGGTCACAGAACAACACTGCGCAGAATTAGACAACTTGTTATCTACAAAATCCTTCTCAATTAAGGAAACTCCCAACACACTGCCATTTAGTGTATAACTTGCATATATATATTTTTTTTTTCAAAGTGCATAACCTTGCATCTATCAACCCCGAACCTCATTTTCCAGTTTGTTGCCCAGTTTTCCAATTTAGTTAAATCACTCTGCAAAGTGGCAACATCCTGCATGGAACCTATAGTTCTGCACAATTTTCATCAGCAAAAATAGAAACAGATGTAAAATTCAAAGCCAAAGGCTTTTTCTTGATACTATGGGGCAGATTTATTATGTGGTATAAAAAAACGGTGTAATAATTCGCCACACATCACCATGTAAAAAACGGCATAAAAATTGCGTAATTTTTACAAAGGACTAAAGCAGTGTAAAGTAACAGGGACTAATCTGTCATTAACATGGCATAAAATAACACACACCTTGATATATTTACCATTTATTTTTACAAGTTTTTTAAACATAATTTTTCTGGCACAGCATAATAAATAGGCCCCTATATGTGCCATTTAAAACTGTGAAGAAATAGGACCTTTATAAAAATACTAAATTGCACCTTGGACACATGGTTGTAGATCTAAAAGATTTTGTGTGTATGTGTGTGAACTTATTCAAAGTAAGAATAGCCACAATATGCATGAATATCATGTTAAATATTTGCATCCCAGCTAGTAACAAAGCTGCATCTTGGGAGACATGGAAGAGCCTAGGATCAGCTTGAGAAAATTGGAGACACTTATGTTAGCAGGGTTTGTTTTTTATAATTTACGATGAATGTGCCCAGACATTGTAGATTCCTTTATTAACTCACTTCTTCAGTATTGAAATCAATAGCTATATGGTGTTCCTTGGAAAGATATTTGGAAGATCTGAATGATAAAAATGTTGGCAATTTAAAAAAGCATCTGGCCATTTGCCAGTTAGTTAGTTAACATATGAAACAAAAACCCACACCTTGAATCGTATTCAAATGTCATTGAGTAGCCATGTGCTTTCAGTTAGAGGAACACCTTTTCTATAGTGGCAATGTCTGCATGCTTCCTCTAGCATTATGTCACATGAGCTCTCTTGGGCGATGCTTCTGTTGGCATAGTCAGGACACATGGGTGAGCTCCAGTGACTGCTCAGAAATAATTGTCAGCCAACAAAGAATGCCACTAACATATCCCATGTCGACAGCCTCCTGCCTAGTTGGGAACACTGCTCCAGGCGTCTTTAGAAGCCTTTATTTGATAGAATAATGTCACCGTTGGGAAAAGACAACTATTCATTTTGTTGATGATGCAAGTCTTCCAGCAGCCATGATGCATTATGTAATCTTTATTCAAAGTGACATTCCGACTCTAAGCATGCATCCCAAAATTCAACATTCACAGGGCTGAGAACTCTTCTTAATAAATATATTGTCCTTACTCAATTAAAGTATTATGTACGATCCAATTCTCGACTAATAAAGCAGCTTCTGTGTCAATTGATTCAACTCGGTTTCTCCATGTGTAATGCCAGAGCCTTCTCACTTGTGCAACCTCAATAGGCCACATTATTTGGATCTTACTGATATTTCTTGAATTAGGAGGAATGTGTTCCTGGCAGCAGGGAACACAATCTCTTCATCTACACAATACCAGCAGCTTGTTTCTTTTCTAAGGCAAAAGAGCTGTTCTGTTTAAAAGTGGATTGAGCTACAGTATGTGGCTATTCATAGAGCTGATTTAGCTCCAGCCACAGAACACCTCTCAGTGGAGAAATAGATTTGGACATTTTGTGCCCTTTTCAGCTAAATGTCTACAATTCACTTATAGGTTTAAAATGGAAAATCTGGATTACACATAGAGCATGTAAACATGCTAATGGCCACATATTGAGTCCAGATCCTGCACAGCTAATTAGCAATTTATGTAGATGCAACTGATTTATTTTTAATGCAGCTAAATTAGGGGTAAGGTCACAACCTTACATGGAGGTGCACTTTAAACACACATGACTTTGGATGTGGCTATAATGGGTTAGCACACCTGTTAGAGACTACAGTCTGCAATCACAGCCAAACTAGCCCTGACACCCCAAAACCACTGCCAGCGCCCCCTTTAGTCTGTGAGAGAAGCCGCAATCTGTCATACATTAACAACACTCTGCTTCACAGCAGCCTTAAAGTTAGCTTAGTAGTAAAACTATTTGCCTATTGGTTTCTACTGAAAACTACACTGGCAACACATTTCTTGTTAGGAAACATATATGAGCTATATATAGTAATCCTAGCATAGTTGAGGCTACTTAATAAAGAATCTATGCATTAATGGGGGTGTGGGTCCAGTTGTACCTCTATGAAGATTGTCACTTTATTTTTCCTGCAATGTGATCTGGAGGCATTATGCATTATCTCCTCAGTTATTATACATTGATGTGGTCCTGGGAAGCTATAAGGGAATCTGTCAAAAATGCCTTTAAGTTTCTTCCTCAAATACAAAAATCCAATACAATATCTCTCCTGTATTTTTAACTTACAAAATACATTTATTCCAGGTAATTATGCTAAAGTTCAGCAACAATAATCCACTTTCATATGCAGCCATGCCAAACGATATGTGTTTAATGGTCACTTATTTTGAAGGTAGGACAGTGATTTTGAGAAAGATACTGGATGTGCTGGCTTATTTATGACATGTCAGAGCATTCTGCTGCTAACACTTACCACTTTCGCTGATAGAAAAATCCCCTAGCATGACTAAGCAATGTGTTTCTAATATCTCTGGGACACATGCAGACAGAAGAATTATACAGAATCTGTGTGTGTATACGTTTTGTGAAGCTAGAGGCATTCACCGAAAGCCAAATGGATTCTGGACCTTGAAGTTTAAGAAACACATGGGTTTGCAATGAATTCTTCTCGTTCCTTGCAGCACATAAGAGGTTATTAGAGTTGGCAGGGAAACTGGACATCTGCACGGCAGCCTCTCCGTAGCCAAGAAAATGCACAGCTCCCAACTTCATTTAGCTGATTGACTACTCTGAGCTATGTTGGATATTTTTCAGGCAGTAGCTAAACAAGACAGGCAAATTAATCAATCGATTTTCAAGTTTTCATGTGTTATGAAGAAAGGAGCGCAAAGTGATCTAGAACCGGTTAAGTGCATCCATGCCCCATGCTAGGCAACAATGGCCACTATTTTGCACTCATTAGCATGCATACCAATGAACCCTAATGAGTATGCTTTATTTACTGGTGCTACAATATTTTGTGCAAAAGCTACTAAACAAAACAGGGATTTATTGTCCATATATTGTAATATATTTTTCATCTGGACGTTTGCATTAAAGTCATCCCTGATCTGACCAGTCCTGCACTCACTTCCATCTAAATAATTTAAAATTCTAGCATTGCACTGTGATTTTAGAAGCACTCCTCTTTTATATAGATTTAGATGAACTAGTACAAAAGATCTATTATACTGACTATATCAATGATGTGGCCACACTCTCACTGAAACCCCATTTTATCATTAAAAAATATTTAGTGATAAGCACAATTTTCCCTTTTGCTATTACTTATTGTAAAGGAGCAGAGTCCAGTTGCTTGTTGTAGCTCCCATCATTCTCAGCTTCTGTCAGCTGATCCATGTGGTGTCCGATAAAAAGGCCAGCTGTTTGGGACATTTGACATCAAGAATGCACAGGACTTGGGGTATTACAGAAATCTTTCCATAATTTGGATTTTCATATATTAAGTTAACTAAAAAATAATATAATCATTAAATAAAGGCTTATTTTGCCTCAAAAAAGGATTAACTATATCTTAGTTGGGATCAAGTGCAAGGTGCAGTTTTATTACAACAGAGAAAAAGGGAATCATATTTAAAATTAGAATAATTTAAATAAAATGGTGTCTAGGGGAAGAGCCCTTCTCGTAATTCAGAGCTGTCTGGATAATGGGTTTTCATATAATATATCCCATACATGTATTCCCAAATGTGAATCTCAGCAAACCCATTCTGTACACACTTCATGCTGCTCTCCTATAAAAAATCCTATGGCCACACGGAAACCTTTTTCGATACCTGGCTGAAACACATTAACACCCTCCCACTGCCTGCTAAACTATTAACCATTCAAACCTTTCAAAATACTACATGGTATTGTAGGGACCTATAGGATATCCTATCCCTATAGAGTTAATCCCCTACCTTTTGTATGTAGTTCTCTTTTCCCTTGTTATTGGGCCAAGCCCTTGTAACTGGTAAAGTGTAACACCCACACCTATTGGACAAAGAGTGTAATGACACTCCCCTGCCACACTGCTATATAGTGTGTGCAGGGAGTGTCCTCTTCCTCTTTGGCTCCTGGTGCTGCTGCTAGGTGAATCTCCATTGAGCCTGGGATCACCATAGGCCCCAGTAAGCTTTTACCCTAAAGGGACCTGACACCTTTAGTGTTAAGTCGGGGACCAGGTAACCCCGTGAACGAGGACCAGCTAAAATAGTAAGATACTGTTATAGTTCTCTCTAGGAGAGAAAGACAGAGAGGTGTAGCAGAAAGAGCAGCTGTCGCTCCAACGAGGATTGTAGTAGGGAGTAGCTTCCCACAAGGCCTGTTTGCCTTTAGAGCAGGGACCTCAGTTGATAGGGCAGTAGGTGAGCAAAGGACTACCTGAACCCTACCTGATAGATCCCGATCCCCTCACTGTGCAACGTCGGTTGAACTGGGATTTGATGTACACCTATCTGCAATATCCTTTGGGAGTCGTATCTGTTTGACTGTGAACCTTTACTGTCCAAAGTGATTCCATCTGCTGTGTCCTCAGTACTTTGTAAGTAAACCTGTGGTCATTTGCCTCTGGCATAATAAATCTGTTGCTCCTGTTTTACCTTTTTAAAGAACCTCCTGGCGTCCATTATTCTATTTGCACTTAAATGCCTGTGAGTTGTAGTTCAACTACAGTTAAAGGGGAAGCTTCCATTTGGCGAAGGCTCTGCCCTGGGTGAAGATTCGCATTGTAACCCATGCTCACTACCTAGCTGGTCACCCTTAACTTCTAATTGGCAGATTAGGCCAGAAAAGCGTTACAGTATGAAAGGGAACTGTTGCTGGGAACCGATCTTGTCCGTGAGACGGACCAACAGCTGATGAATAGGGGCGACCTGCAACAACTAGGGATGTAGCGAACTGTTCGCCGGCGAACTAGTTCGCGCGAACTTCGACTGTTCGCGTCCGCCGAATGTTCGCGAACGTCGCACGACGTTCGCCAATAGGCGTTCGCGTCAAAAATCGTTCGACCATTCGATTCCTTCGACCGCTAAAATCGAAGGATTTTCGTTCGAATCGAACGATCGAAGCCATTGGATTGAATGAAATCATTCGATCGAATGGCTTCGATCGTTCGATTCGAACGAAAATCCTTCGATCGAACGATTAAAATCCTTCGATCGTTCGAATCGAACGATTTTCGGATGTTCGAAGTTCGCGAACTGTTCGCGAACTGTTCGCATTTTTTGCCGGTGTTCGCGAACGGCGTTCGCGAACACATAAACGGCAGTTCGCTACATCCCTAGCAACAACCAATCTCAACGGGACCCCCCAGGAGCCACTCCCTTAATCGAATATTAACAAGCACTCTGTGAGTACGAAACTTTTACTGATTCTTCCTACTGTTTACTGTTAGTGACATGTCGGGTCGTTTTCCCACATATAGATAGCGGTGTATCTACCTGGTCCTTTCTCTCCTGGTCACTTGGCAACAGCGTAGAATGCCAATTAGCATTCCTGCCTTCTACTACTTTCCACTACCTTGTTCTACCCTTGACAATAATATTGTTATCTTATTTACTTTATTGGTTATGATTTTGTTATGCTTCATTTTACTTGAATTCTGGAAAAACAAATAAAAACATTTGTGAAAAAAAAAAAAAAATCCTATGGCCCCAGTTCCTTGTTCTTGTTCTGATTTTCTTCCAGGGTGAGTCTGGAACCATCTGTCAATGTTCTAACTGAAGCTGTGATTTTAGAAAGGGTTTCTGGATAGTTGTGGCCATATTATGTGTCTGGATAGATTGTGGCACATTGTTGGTATAATAATATAATAATATTGCCTATTTTAGATTTGTTTTAAGATTCATTTTAGTTTATTTGCCCCTTTAAAACATTATATGGCAATTGTTGTTAACTTATAAACATTCTCAGAGATTTGTTTCCATTATGACAAAGCATTCATTGGTCAGATAATCTCCCCACACCATACAGTATAATGGAGGATATGGCAGCCTAGAGAACAACTCCCTGAGATTAGATAAGATATGTGTGATCCACCATCATTTTAATAATTATATTATATTGTTATCTTTAGTTTATTTTTACTTATCATGTAGGTGTTCTGGGGACTTGGTCTAATTTGTGGCCTTGCTCACGGCACACAGGAGAGGTAATTTATAATTACACTAAAATTGACACAATTGAGAGCCCATATTGATACAATTCATTAAGGTACCTCTATTCAAGCATGCTCTACCACATGCTTGCCCAATGGTCATATTGATATGCTGCCAGGGAATTGGTTGCAAATGCTCTTTTGAATAACGCAGCTTTGCATGAAACTGTAAGGACAAACACATCTGTTTGATGCATCAGGTGCAAAAATGGAAATGTCTGTAAGAGTGGTTGCAATTATTCTGGTATTATGGGGGAAAATGTATGTGTTAAAAAAATATGGATTTCTTCTGACAATGCAGTCTTGCATTGTAAATTACCCCTAGGATATATTTTCTCCAGGCATTGCCAAAGGAGAACTGTCCAAACATGGCTGTGCAGCCTATTATTTACTTGGATGGGATTCACTGGCAACGTCAGGGCTGCATGTTCTCTGGCAAAAATCCACCTGTTGCTGTTAGTGTCTAAACACTGGGGGGAACACACCTTATGAGATGTGACCTTTAGAGCTTTTACTTGTTGGCATAAGTAATTTTTTTTAAAAAAACTATAGTTTTAAAATGTAATTTTTTGCAAGCATGTTATCTTAAATAATAAACTGCACATAATTGCCGCAGCACTGCAATGTCTGCAAAAAAACATATGTTGTAGTTTGGAAACCATATCGGTTGATTTTATTGCATTAAGTAAGGAAAACTGTGCAAAACTAATTAGGGAGGATTAACAATGTCAGCAGAGATGCCTAAAATGGGAATTATGGGATAATAGTAGGCATTTAATCCATGTAAATGACACAAAAAAAATAGCCTTCAGTATTAGAAAGTATTATTATGCCCATTAGAGCAAGTGCGTCGAAGGCTAATGCAAAGCAGAGCTGGCCAAGTCATTCTCTAAAAAATCATTTCACTTCAGATATCCAGGTTTGCTGATATCTAAACTCACTTTGCAAGCCATCAATATTCTAGATTTACTACATTACATACCAGACAACTCTATTACTGCAATACATTTGAGGGTAAAATAAATCAAAAATACTTTTTATCCCTTTGAAATAAAAGTTTGTTCCCGCACACAGGAATAAAAGTCCTGATAAAAACACATACTTCACATCCATCTTAATATCTTATCTAGATTCCTGAACGCCAACATGCTTTGCCGGCTAGTCTGAAAGCCCTGGAAGTTCACAGGAGTTATAGGAACACAGACCCATCGACTGAATAATGATGTCTATGTTATTCTTTGTTATTCATCACAGTTGAACAAAGCAAAGTTGAACACAGTTGAACAAACTGTTTGTTATATGGTTTTTAATTAATAAATTAAAAGTAAATGAAAGGCTATTAAATAGTGTGCTTAACCAAGATAATATCAACAAACCAAGTAATTGTTCACATATAGCACCCTGTAACTTATTCTGGCACCACAGTGCAGGTGATACATCCCATAATGCCACTATTTCTTCTCTGGCATGATGATAATGGCATGATGATGGCAGCTAGAATAGGCCTTTCAATTGAGTTCCATTAATTGTTAGTCGGTGCAGAAAAACTCCCCTTTCTTCTTTCCATACCTTGGTATCTGGAGAAAAGAATATTCTGTAGGTCATGTTATCATAGTCACTGGAGGAAGAATGTAACATAAGGAAATAAGCTGTAGAAATAGTTGTTGGAGTGAAATATGAATAAAGTAATGGATACACTGTACAGTAGTTCTGCAGTAAACCTACAAGGTAATGTTTTTTCCATCAGAGCCACAATTTTGGTTCTGTAATATGGAATTCTGTGGTTTACCAAAGAACAGCAAAACATCTTATGTGTACAGCTCACAAGTTCTTAGTTCCATTTGGGATAGCTTCTAAGAGAATTGAATATTCAGACTGTTAAATACATTAGAAATTAAATTACAAAGGGAAAAAGAAGATTGTAACACTAGTACAGATTGTTATTTCTGCACTTACAATGGAACACAGAGATCTGCATTAAATATTACAGTGGGCAGAAAATCTTTATACAGCATATAGTCACATTATAATTGGCTAGCAGGCAGGCCTGACTACTGAGAAACCACAAGTTTTCTTTTTAAAGTGACATTACACCGACCATTGCAGACTAAGAAAAAAGTTCACCATATGAATGTGTCTCTAGCTATGTAAAACAGGGGTTCTTTTATCATCATAGTGATTAAGTGTCCTGTGGGGACACAAAACGCATCAGGCTTTTATTTTTTATACAATATGTAAATAAAGCTTTTTGTACTACTTTACAAATATCTTGAGACTCCTGGACTTCACTTAATTTGATCATATTTTTGGGGTGTCGGAATAGTGCTAGCTCTATTTTTCAGGTTTTGTATTCATTTTCTCTCCCTGCTGAGGGCTTGGAGCTTGAGCACCATATATCTTTAAATGTCCTTGCTTTCTATTACTTTTCCTTATATAGTAATTGCTTCCTTACCTTTAACAAAAATATTTTTATATAATGTTTTCCAGTAAAGTTTCATTCTAGATTTTATTAAAGGTCATGACTTCAAATATATATTTTTCTTTTTTTAGTTCACCCTATGTGGACGGTCTCGCATGTTTTTCATTAGAAAACTTGTGAGAACATAATATCATAATAAAAATGTTGCCACACTCCATAAAAGCTTCTCTGCTCCCGCTGGCTGGTAAAGTGCTTAATGGATATAAAAATGCTCACACAGTGGACCTGCAGGTTGATCCATCGCTATTGCACTCAGGGCACATTGGAAGTAGGGTGAGTGTGGCTTCTAGATGAATTCTCCCGGTATGTTACTGATAATACAGTGGGGCTTATTCCTGACTTTAGCATAATGTTACTGCTGTTATAGTTTTTTTTTAACTGGTGACAATAGTTTCTGGCCCAATGTTTACTGTAAGGCACTATAGTATCCTAGTTGTAGGTAGGGATGCCACCTTTTCTTGAAAAAAATACCAGCCTTCCTATATTTTTATGCATTTCCCTTATTAATAACATTGGGTTCAAGCTTAATTTTTACCGGCCAGGCCGGTAATATAGCGGACAGGTGGTAACTCTAGTTGTAGGATGAATGAGGATTGGAAAACACTTGTGTCCTTGTAGACTGAGCCAAACCAGAGCAGGCATTGGAGTTACACATTTTTGGACTATCCAGGCCAGTGGTGTTAACAACCAGCTAGTATACTAGAGCATGGGTTACACTGGACTCTATAACTTAAGGTAGGGACTTCGCAAAAGGGAAGTATTGAAGGTGCGGTGTAGTGCAACTACAACTCCCACAGGCTACTGTGCTTTAACCAATAAAGAAATAGGCACCAGGAGGTTCTTGCAAATCAAACAGAACAAAATAACTTTATTTGTCAGAGATAAATAATCCACAGGTTACTTACATCAGTAAAGAGCCATTTGCAGAATATGTAGGCACTCATCTGATATAGACAGTATATCAGAGGCAGTTGCAGGTGCATTCCCTGAGGATGTAGTCAAGGCAGTACAGCATACCTCCAGGCAGAAATTCCTCACACATGGTCTGGATCTCACCCAGTGGAGAGGTCAGGAAGGAGAGCCTAAAGCCTGACACCCATCCACTGTGGTCTCTTCACTGTAGGCAAATCTTACAGCCTGGGAAGCTACTCCCTGCTACACCTTCTTGATGGAGCACAAAGCTGCTCTTTCTATCTTCCCCCCTTAAGCCGGCCATAGATGTAAAGATCTGATTGTTCGAATCATCGTACGATTGGACTTCACCATCTCCCAACCTGCCACTATCCATTCTGATCAAGTCCTCCAGTCTCCCACTGAAAATCGTACGATCAGCAATACATGCAGATAAATTTTCGGCAGCCGACAGAAATCTTTTAACCTGGCCCATCGGCCAAACGACCGATCTCCGTGGGATGAAAAATGACGGTACTCTCCATAAACAACATTTATACGCTTATAGATTACCTTTTTATATCGCATAACAGTATAGGCATAGTTAAAACCAAAAAGATACACGACCGCACTTGGTCTGACCACACACCTATTTCAATAACACTCCAACTGCCGACTACAACATCCAGGTCAAACACATGGCGAATAAACTAGTCAATACTCAAAGACCCACAAATGATAGAAGAACTAAAGGAGCCCTTACAAACATACTTTGAAGAAAATGCCACAACAGCAGGGCCGATTTAAGGCCTTGGTGGGCCCTGGGCAGAGATTGTTTGGTGGGCCCCCCTCATCCTGAAAAAAATGTCCTCCCACCATTACCATAGGACACAGTTATACTCACACTAGATAAAAGGAAAACAAAAGCAAACATATTGCATTTAGATTGTTTTATTGATTCTAGATTAAGAACTTCAATATTTTTGCACACACTGGGTATGTTGCAGTAGTTCTGATCAAGCCTCAAGAAAGAAACTAACACTAGAACCCGGTTTCTGTTTTACAAGTTTTAAAGAAGAATGAAGACTATGGATGCAACCATATGCAAAAACACTTATTTGTACAGTATGTTGCAGTAGTTCTGATCAAGCTCAAAGAAACAAACATTAACACCAAACACTGTTTCTGTTTTACAAATTTTAAAGAATGAAGAACAGATGCAACCATATTCAAAAACACTTTTTGTACACACTGGGTATGTTGCAGTAGTTCTGATCAAGCTTAAAGAAAGAAACCCCAGAACCCGGTTTCTGTTTTACACATTTTAAAGAATAATGAATATGGATGCAACCATATGCAAAAAACTCTTATTTGTACACACTGGGTATGTTGCAGTAATTCTGGTCAAGTTTAAAGTAACATTAACACAAGTGTTTCAATTTTTTAGAAGGGCTGAAGAAGAAAGAAGAATATGGATGCAACCATATGCAAAAACAATATTTTTTGTACACACTGGGTATGTTGCAGTAGTTCTGATCAAGCTTAAAGGAACATTTACACCAGAATTTTTTTTACAAGTTTTCAAGAAGAATAATGAAGAATATAGATGGAACCATGTGTAAAAACACTATTTGTACACACTGGGTATGTTGCAGGATTTCTGATCAAGCTTCAAGAAAGATACTAACACCAAAACCCGGTTTTTGTTTTACAAGTTTTGAAGAAGAATGAAAACTATGGATGCAACCATATGCAAAAACACTTATTTGTACAGACTGGGTATGTTGCAGTAGTTCTGATCAAGCTCAAAGAAACAAACATTAACACCAAACACGGTTTCTGTTTTACAAATTTTAAAGAATGAAGAACATGGATGCAACCATATGCTAAAACACTATTTTTTGTACACACTGGGTATGTTGCAGCAGTTATGATCAAGCTTCAAGAAAGAAACCCCAGAACCCGGTTTTTGTTTTACAAGTTTTGAAGAAGAATGAAGACTATGAATGCAACCATATGCAAAAGCACTTGCATGTTCCAGTAGTTCCGGTCAAGCTTTAAGTAACTAACACAAGTGTTTCAATTTTTTAGAAGGTGTGAAGAAGTAAAGAAGAACATGCATGTAGGATATACAATATCCTTTGTGCATGTATGAGGTTTTTCAGAAGCTTTACTTCTTGATCAAAATGGAGTAGCATGCTTTGATATAAGTTGCTGCTCTCATGTTTTAGTGTCAGTGATCCTGACTTGTATTTTTTTGAATTTGGAGGTGGTGACATTAATTGAGCCCGGCAATGGCAACATTAATACCAGAACAGTGTTTCCATTTTTTACATTTTTACAAACAGATAAGTAATGAAGAAGAATATGGATGTACTGTAAGCATGCAAAACCACTATTTTTTGTACACACTTGGCATGTTGCAGTCGTTCTGATGATGTAATGAAGAATATGAATATAGATGATCTAATACTGCTTAGATTAATGTTTGCTTATGTTCTGAATAAAGACTGCAAATCTAAAACTTTTTCCTGGACTTTTGGATTGAAAAGGATTGTACAATATCACTGAAATCCAAACTCTGTACAATATCATTTTCTATTGCCATAAGTGTTAAAGCGTTAAGCCGCTGTTCTTGCATTTGGGAGCGTAATTCTGACTTTATAAATTTAAGTTTAGAGAAAGAACGCTCTCCCCCAGCTACAGAAACATGCAATGTTAAGTATATGCGGAGGGCAATCTCCACATTTGGGTAGACACAAATAATGTTTTTCTCTCTCAAAAATTGACTGCAGTAAATGCTATTCTGAACAACATTTGTGGAATTATAGGACTGCAGTAAGCTCTGAAATGCAACAACTTCATCTGGAAATGTGAACTCCAAATCATTTGGATATGCCATTTGAAGATTGGATGCATTTGTTCTTAACAAATCTAGTTTTCTTAAAGTAAGATCATCTAGGAATCCAAATCTATTATCCAGTGTGGTGTATGCTTTTATTCTTTCCTGAAGACAGGTGACAAGTGTGTCAATTATGACATTGAATGATTCCACTTTGAACTTTTTACAGCCTTGAAGAACAGTATTTTCTTTTTCCTTTTCATCAAAAAAGGCTTTACGTTTACGAAGCCTGGTGGCCTCAAAAGTGCTGTTAGGCATAAGAACTGAAGCATCAGTACAGATCTTCTCAAATTCATCTCTGAGACTTGCAACATATGTTTCCAGGGACCTTAGCATGTTGGTAGCTGTTCCAAGGTTCATGGAACTAGACTGTAAGTAAACACTAGTTAAGTTAAATTGCTCCAGAATTCGGTTCCAAAGTACACACATTATGACATTTTCCAATTTTTCCAGTTTTTTAATTAATGGTTTTGCAAGCTTACGTGTGTCTACATATTCTTCTTCATTACTTTCAATTTTTTTTAAACACTGCAGTATGTTGCAGTAGTTTTGAAATAAAGCTTTAACAGCATTTGCATGAGATGACCATCGTGTGTCTCCAAGCCCTTTTAGGGTCAAAACTCTACCTTTCTCATTTGGCTTTAAGTGACTAAGTAGCAATTCCCAGCGGTGTGTAGAGCCTGAGAAAAAATCATACAATAGCTGCACAAGTGAAAAAAAATCAGCTGCGGTGGGGCAGACACTTACAGCTCGCTGGCCAACCAAGTTAAGGGAGTGTGCACTGCAAGGCACATATTCAGCTAGTGGGTTCACTTTCTGAATATGAGTCTTTACTCCTTTATACTTTCCGGACATGTTACTTGCATTGTCATATGCTTGACCACGACAATCTTTAATCGGTATTTTATGTTCTTCAAGAGTCTTTAATATGGTATTTGCCAAAGACTCTCCAGTGTGTGAATGAATTGGTACAAATTGCAGAAATCTCTCTACTGGTTGACCAGTACACTTGTTGACAAAGCGAACTGTAAATGTCAGCTGATCTACATGATTTACGTCTGGAGTGGAGTCCACACATAAAGAATAATATTTTCCAGATATTATTTCTTTAACAATTTGGTTCTGGACTTTGCGACCCATCATGGTAATCATCTCTTCACAGATACCCAAAGACAGGTAAGAAGGCTTACCTCGCCCTTTGTTACCATACTTTTCTATGTGTGCAGCTAAGAATGGATCAAACTGAGCCAAGTATTCAAGAGATCCAAGGTACACACCATTATTTGGAGAGCCAAATCTCTCTACTGTGCCACGAAAGGGTAAACCATACTGGGAGAGAAATTTCACTGTGGCAACAACACGTCTTAAGACATCTTTCCAATACCTCTCTCGGATTTCAAGTGTCTTTTGTACTTCAGAATCTATTCTACCTTGTACATGGCACCTTTTAATATAGGCTTTTACACACCGCTGATGTTCTGCACTATTTTCATGGTGTATGAGGCAGTCAGATGCATGCTTCCAGTCACTAAAGCCATAATAAGAAAATGCTGTCGTTTTTGTTGAAAAAAGTCGACAGTGAAAACAAAATATGTTTCCCTCAGAAGGTGAATAGATAATGAAGCTTCTTACCACAGTTTCTCCATTTGGCATTATACGCTCTACCATTTCATTATTGAAAGACCGTTTCACACCACCAGAATAACGTCTTTCTGAAACATTGTACTTTCCAGTAAAATTTCTACACATTTGTGGACCATGACAACACCAATAATCCTGAAGCAAATTTTTATTTTGCTTTGGCCACAAAGCAGGATCAGTAGAAGCCACAATTTTATCTTTTTCACTATTGGAAATACTTGCTATAGAAGCAGCTGTAGAAAAAGCAATATTATCTATTTCACCTGTTTCTGGACAAATTTGTACATCAGTGTGTGCAAGCTCAGTATCATTTGTTTCCTGTAACTTGTAATTTCACTCTGTTCTGTTAAATGACATATATTTGCATTATCCGTTGTCTCAGACAAACTTGTAACCAAATCATGTGATGTGCACGTAGGGCTTGCAGTCACTTCAACAGTATTCAAAAATGCATCATTTGTACTTGTATGAGGTTTTTCAGGAAATTGTGATAATGTAGCTTTAATTCTAAATTCTGACCAAAACCGAGTAGCATGCTTTGATATAAGCTGTTGTTCTCTCTTCTTTTTAAAACACTCTTTTCTTTTAAGTGATCCTGACTTGTGTTTTTTTGAATTTGAAGGTGGTGAAAAATGAAAAATTCAGTATCTGAGTCACACTTATTTGGTAAAACTGTAAAATACATTTGTATTTTAGAATGTTATAACTAGGCTAGGAATCCAAGTTACTATTCAGGATTGTCATGCTATGTAAGCGAAGGCCTAATTTAAAATGAAACTTAAAGGCAGCATGATTAACCCATCCTAAACTCTACTCTGTTAACAATTACTTTTACTAATATACTTGGTCAGGTATGGCCAATTTTGTGGTTTGTCGAAAAGACGTAAACATCTGAGGTGCAGAGGCATCAGTAGGAACAATACAATAACAGTTTGTGGTGTTACTTACAGTGAAGATTAGCAGGCGGTGTATGCAGGGCCACACTGAGTTATTCCAGCAAAAGCAAGGCAACCATCCAGGCTACAGTAGGTTTCCTATATGGGCAGCGCTGTCTGTGATGTACCAAATTTCCAGTATCAGTAAGGTAGAAGAGATGTACCAAATTTCCAGTATCAGTAAGGTAGAAGAGATGTACCAAATTTCCAGTATCAGTAAGGTAGAAGAGATGTACCAAATTTCCAGTATCAGTAAGGTAGAAGAGATGTACCAAATTTCCAGTATCCGTAAGGTAGAAGAGGCAATTCTAGGAAAACATAAATCTGACTAAGTACCAGAAGTGGAGTTACATATACATTAAAACAGATTTCTACCCAAGGCAATTCTAGTTTTTATATTGGAGGCATTACTTACAGTGAAGATTAGCAGGTGGTGTATGCAGGGCCACACTGAGTAATTCATGCAGAGGCAATTGTCCAGGCTAGGCTACAGTAGGTAATATGGAACTGTGGAAGTAAAGCACCTTTATATTAACTTTTAGTTTTTTATTTGTAGTTTGAGTTAGTTAGCTTTTTATTCAGCTGCTCTTCAATTTGCCTCTTAAGCAATCTGGTAACTAGGGTCCAAATTACCCTAGCAACCATGCATTGATTTAAATAAGAGACAGGAATATGAATAGGAGAGGCCGGAATAGAAAGATGTGTAATAAAAAGTAGCAACAACAATAATTTGTAGCCTTACAGAGCATTTGTTTTTTAGTAGGGAGTCAGTGACATTGTGATGCCCATTTGAACGCTGCAAAGAGTCAGAAGAAAAAGGCAAATAACTATAAAACTAAAAAAATAAATAATGAAAACCAATTAAAAAGTTGCTTAGAATTGGTTGTTCTAGAACTTAATACAAAGGTATAAACCACCCCATTAAAGTTGTTCATCTTTACATTATAACTTAGAAGTGATATTCCGAAGCAGCAACTTGCAATTGGATCATTTGTTATTGTCTGCAGTTTGAGTTATTTAGCTTTTTATTCAGCACCTCTCCAGTTTGCAATTTCAGCAGTCTGGTTGCTATGATCCAAATTGCCCTAGCAACCATGCATTGATTTCAATAAGAGACTGGAATATGAATAGGAAAGGACCTGAAAAGAAAGTACTAAATTTCAAAAGCAGAGCAATTGTTCTTGGTGGGTCAGTGACCCCTGTTTGAAAGTTGCAAATAATTAAATATAGCAGCAGTAAAACACCATCTCATCTCTTCAAATATTGATTTTAAAAAAATAAAGTTAATTATAAAGTGCTAAATGCCAATTCAATTGTGTAATAACTCCCAAATCAATTCTAGACTATGCCTGCACATCAATGAATTAATAAATGAATCAATTACTTTGGTATATAATAAATAATCCAATTAATTAAAGTTCATGTGCTTAAAAAAAGTGTACTGTGTTACTGTTAAAAATGAAGTTCATTAACTTATAAATTAGAGGCCAGGAATTAATTAAAGATCAGAAAAGGAAAATAGGCTGGTCTCAGTGGTCTGGTCTGTGGTGGTGGGGTGGCGTGGCCCAGTTGGGACACTGCCTGGGGCCTGGCGGTCCGGAGAAGGTCCAGGAGGAGCCCCAGGAATCAGGATCTGAGTCGGGCGACGACCAGGGGTCGCCCCTGGGGTTGGGTCGGGGAGTCGGGACTCTCGGGTGACGGGTCGGAATGGATGACAACAGGTAAGGGTGAGGTGAGGCGGTGAGATGAGTCCCTGTGTATATACAAATGTGTATCATCATGGAGGCAGGCCCCATAGGCGGAGGGTGGTTTTTTGTTTGGGGAGGCTACATGGTGGAAATAACCAAAAACATATAAGTATTACAGCACTATTTAAAAATGACCCGCCTTCAGTTGGAACACTCACTGCCGAGTTCCCTACTGTCTCTAAAGACAACTGCAGCAAAAGCACTGTGGGGTTTTTATTGAGGGACAACCGTGTACAAAACTAATGGCAATATGGGCAGTTGTTGGCTTGAGTAATGTACATGTCTCCACCAACAGATTCTAAAGCTAGGCACCGGGAAAAAACCCGGTGGGCCCCGGCTCTTTTGGGGCCGTGCCCAGACCCGCTCCTGCACTAACGAACATGTGCGCAGGATGGGGGACTGTGTTGATGGCGGCAACACAGAGTTGTTTGTGGCTAATGGGCCCAGGCCCAGGGGGGTGGTGTGGGGCCCCTGAGGCTGAAGGTCTGGTGGACCCTGGGTCCTCCAGTCTGACATTGGGTGGAACCATGTTCTTTGAATTGATGAATCCCTCTCTAATATAGCATATACCATATAGCAGTCTGTTAGGCAAGTCTCAGATAAATGGTAAATGCCAATAGAACTTCAGCTGTGTGAATGTGTAATACCAACTGTAAAGGTTTTGTGAAAGCAAACCTTTACAGTATAGCTTACAGCTAACAATTCCATGCTTCCTACTTTGAGACAATAATTTAGGGAAAGCCCTATCCTGTTTCAGCACACTAATGTTTGTGCCTATCTATCTGTCTGCCAGGTATGCATGTCTGTCTATTATACTATACTATTTATACACACAGCACATATACACAAGTAGTCTTACATGTACAACTAAAACGTTGTTTACATGTAAAAACTATCATAATGCACTACTTTTTTTTTTTTGCAGTTTATGCAGAAGCCTAAGCTTGTACCTATTAAGTTGTGTTGGAACCTGCAGTGCTGACAACTAAAAGTTTTTTCGTTAGGGTCATGTAAGAGGCTCTTCTACTTTCAAAAACTTTTTCTGAGACAGCACTGTTGCAGTAACAGTGGTATGAGAAAGATTGGCTCCACTAACAGACTGCGATCGCACAGAACGTGAAGCATTGATGTGGAAGATTAATTAGAAGCACACGGAAGGAACCGTGCACAGAGGTCACTGAGCCTTGCAGGAAACACATAATTTTAAGCAGACGTACCAGGGTCCTGACGTGACGTTTAATCTTTAGTGTCAGTCAGTAAACGCCAACAGCTGTGTGCAGGAGAAACTGTGTCTCCGTTACCGTACCCCTACCTGAAAATGCTGGTATTATACCTGAAAATGCTGGTTATTGACAATCCGCCCATGGCAGGCCCGCGGCCCGCGGGCCACCCACGGCCGCCCCTCCCTCCCGAAGTACTGTAGTGTACACTCTGACTTCGCTGGCCTAGAGGCCAGCACAGTCAGCCACCTGACCCCACCACCGGTCCTCACCTCAGAGTCCAGCAGTGACTGTGTGAGTCTGTGACGCACCAACGTCCAACGCGAATACGCATGCAGGCAGGCATGCAGCTGCACCCTGCACAACTCCTCCTCCTCCTCCCGGACTCCTCTCCAGACTGCGGCAGGCGGGCCTTGCTCTCCACGTATTTATAGTTTCAGGTGGTTTCCCGCACTAATTGGCCTCTTCCATTCCAGCAGTACTAGGGGGGGTGGTTGTCCCAAATTTAATTCCTTTGATCTGTTAGGAAGGGAGGCAGCCCAGATCAGCAGCAGAGAAAAAAAAAAAAAAGCCCAAAAAAATTGTAAAAAATAAAAATAAAAAAAAAATATTTCAATTTTTTTTTTTTTTTAACAGGTCAACAGTGGGCCCCCCTTATAAGTGGGCCCTGGGCAGCTGCCCACTTTGCCCATTTGTTAAAGCGGCCCTGCACAACAGAGGTCTCAGCAATAACATGCTGGGATGCACATAAGTGCGTGATTAGAGGTATCCTGATTCAAATTGGCTCTAGAATTAAAAAAAGTAAAATGGACAAACAAAATGCTCTGTTATCTAAAATACGGGCACTAGAGACACAACATAAACAAACAAGCTCGGAGAAAACACTATCCGAACTCACTATAGCTAGAGAAGAGCTTAATAATTCACTTGACAACTTTACCAAGAGAGCTATCACTATTTCAAGACATAAGTTCTATGAACACGGGGACAAATGCGGGTGCCTCCTAGCACGGGTTCTGAAAAGTAAACAAGCGAAAAACCATATTTCCTCCATTAAGGATGACAAAGGTAAAATACATCACTCCAAAAATAAGACAGCAATCACCTTCGAAAAATATTATACCAAATTCTATCAAATAGGAGACCAACATAATGCAGTGAGCCAACATGAAGCTAACCCAATACAGGAATATCTTAGGAAATCTAAAACTCCCAAGCTACAACACGAGGATATAGATGGGCTAGAAGCAGACATAACAGGCGAGGAAATAAAACAATTCCTGAAAGGCACCCCCACCGGAAAGAGCCCAGGCCCGGACAGTTTTTCTGCCATCTAATACAAAACATTCCAAGACATCCTGACACCACATTTCACAAAGGCGATGAAGGACATTACTAACAAGAAACAGTTTAGCACTTCTTCGCTGGAAGCTCATATCACACTAATACAGAAACCAGGCAAAAATCCACTGGAACCAGGAAACTATCGGCCTATCGCATTAATTAATAGTGATATAAAATTACTCGCCAAAATAATAGCAGCTAGACTCTAGAACTGTATCCAATATCTTATAGATCCGGAGCAGGTGGGGTTCGTGCCAGGGACAGGGTCCGTTATAACACCACAAGACTTATAGATCTCTTACATGTAGCCAAAAGACGCCAGCTTAAACTATTACTTTTGTCGACAGACAACGAAAAGGCATTCGACCGAGTGAATTGGACATATATGATGGAATGCTTAAGATATTATGGCACAGGACCTAACATGGGGCTATGGATACAGTCCTTATACTCAGGCCCTACCGCCCAGGTCAAAATTAATGGTTCGCTTTCTAACCACATTCACATAAAAAATGGAACACGTCAGGGCTGCCCTCTATCCCCATTCCTTTTTGTACTTGCATTAGAGCCACTCCTAAACACAATAAGACTACAGCCAAGAATACATGGCCTGCAGATGGCGGAACGGCACCATAAGATCCTGGCATATGCAGACGACCTATTGTTTACAATCACAAATCCGGTAGATATAATAGCCACAATTCAACCATATTTTCCATACACCTGGACACCCATACATTTACATATCTAGGGATTAAAATATCCAAAGACTATACAGACTGGATAGACATTCTGTCAATCCCTGCACTGGCTTCCGTTACCTTTCACAATCAAATTCAAATTAATGACACTGACTTTCAAAGCACTTCACAACTCTGCTCCACCCTACATCTCTGAACTCATCTCTCTATACTCACCCACTCGCTTACTACGCTCCTCTACTGACCTGCTACTCAACTCTTCTCTCATTACCTCCTCAAATGCTCGCATTCAAGACTTTGCAAGGGCTGCACCCCTCCTCTGGAACTCTCTCCCACGGTCTGTCCGACTTTCTCCCAACCTTTCTGCTTTCAAAAAATCTCTGAAAACGCACTTCTTTCGAGAAGCCTACCCTCACTCTGCTTAACTACCAAACACAACCACATACAATACCACATTTCTCACCCACTTAATTTGATCTTGCCCACTCCCACACCTTGTGTATTACTCCCTTCCCTTTAGACTGTATGCCTATGCATAGGGCCTTCCTCACCTTTTTGTACCTGTATTGATTGTGATGTTTGTTACTCCATATATTCTATATACCGTATGTAATTCATGTGATGTAGTTGTATAATCACATTTACTTTACAGTGCTACGCAATATGTTGGCGCTATATAAATACATGTTAATAATAAATAATAATAAAAGACTTTCTCAATAAACTAAGAAGAGATTTACACAATTGGGACGCTAACCCTATCCAATAGGATTGTTTTCCACAAATATGGATTCATGCACCTTAGCTACCATAAAGGTATTGTTTTATTATCATAGATAAAAAAAATTAATTGATGCCAAAAGATTGATGCCAAAAGATGCCATTTTTTGGAGCTTTCTTGCTCCGGACAAATGATTCCATACCTGCAACAGACGTGAAGAACTTGCTATGATTGTAGCTTGCCTAATTCCAATAAGATTTAACCTGAAAGCTGTTTGATTGGATTATGTTTGATTGGATTATGTATTTAGATGAATAAACTACTCGTATAAAATTGGTCAGCATAAGATGTGAACCCAGCTACCATGTGGTGATGTCAAATTGGAGTCCTATTTCAATCTATTAGAGCTGAAACAAAGTCATATCAATAAGATTGAACAGATAATTTACCAAACAAAGTAAGATATCAAGAACAGATGTAGAGTTCAGTATAGAATAGCAGTGAATTATGCTTGCTAATCGCTTGCAGTTTGAGTCTGAGCAAACTTTTCCCCTTTTAATATACTGTATTGCCACCCACCTCTTCAACTTAGAATCTGTCGCTAGTTTTTAGAATCATCATCATTTATTTATAAAGCGGCAGTGAGTTAACAAGGCTTACAGGATAAAAATGCTCGCAAGAGATTACAAATGCCATTTACGGTTGGCATGGTCTTGCAGCTGGAGTTCAATTTTAACTTTAATGGGACATTACTGAACCAAATTTACAAATAATTTGTCAGCTTTCACAAGCTTTGTAAGTCGACTTTGTAGTAACAATGAATTTCTGTTCTTCTACATTAGTCTTGCCAAGGGGGTGTGCATTCTATAAATGCAACAAGTAAACTATTTGTTGTGCTGATACAGCTCCTGTGACACTAATCTTGAAGGCCTCATACTCCCCCAAGGCTTGTCATCACCTTCTCATGTGTATACTCACCTTCCTTTTTTATCTTAGAAACTTATATAACCTTAGCTTTGGTCACTACTACTACTTCTGTCACATGTGTCAGTAATAGTGTTTTTGCCTATGTCTCCAAGGGGTCAGGTTAAAAACTCCATAACACTTCCAATAAATTTGGACACAAAACTACAAGTATATTACTTACTAAAAATCCTTTAGAAACAGACAGATTTTTTTAAAAAAAATCAACTGTTAAAGAGCTTAAAGGAGTAACAGGAACAGAAAGTTCCAAGCTGCACTGTGAAGTCTGAGATATACTGATATACTTGGCTCCATATATACTTTTTCTCCAAATATGGAGAAATAAACCAGAGAGGAGAGCAGGAAGTTATCTGAGTTTGAGTTGACTCAATGTAACTGTGAAATTGAAATTGTTTCTTGTTAGTAATCCTTTCTCTAAAATAATACCTGCCACTGCCAGCTCCCACTATTTTGGTGTTAGTGCTCCTTTTTTAAAAAGTTTCTGTAGCTTGAAAATTTCCAAGTTTTTAAAACTCATCAACTGCATAGAAATGTTTAAATTATACTATGGGCAGAAATAATCTTCTGAAATGTTCATAGCAGACCAAACTGCACCAGCAGGTGGTGGTGTTTGAATTTCATAATATGATCTGCTACTCGATCTGAATATGATCTGAATCTGCTAAAATCTTGAAAACAAGAAAAAGAATAATTAATGTGAATTGCAAATGTGCTCAGAAGAGAACTGTGAAAGATTTTGCAGAACTTTGTTTGGATGCCTTTGGCATGCTGGAAGGCATTTTATGCCCATTTAACCAGATTATTATGTGTGTCATTGTTTATTGGAATTGGGACTAGTTCCCCAAATCTGTGTGTACTACCTGATTTTTCCTTTCAGGAATGTTGGGTGGTATGTGTCCATAGACTCCAAAGAAACAATGGCACTAGTGGACACATTTTTGTTGGGAATAGTAAAATGCTTGTGTAGCTTTAAACAAGGGATACCCAACCCTTTTTTTTTTTTTTTTTTACCTGTGAACCATGTTTAATTGTAAAAACAGCTGGGGAGCAACACAAGCATTAAAAAGGCTCCTAAATTTGCCTTTTAAGTGTTGTGATTGGCTATTTGTTAGCCCCTATGTGCACTGACAGCCTACAGAAGGCTATGTTTGGCCATAAATACATTTTTTATGCAACCAAAACTTGCCTTCATGTCAAGAATTGAAAAATAAGCACCTGATTTTACACCACTGGAAACAACATCCAAGAACTACTGGTTGGGGAACACTGCTTTAAACTATGAAGCATTTAATGGGAGCATGTTTGCTGTATTGAGCAAGAAAATGCACCAAACACTTGCAATTGGTCACTCCAATAAAATGACCAGTAACCAAAAACTAATTTGATCGATCTTGTACTTATAAAATTGTTTTTTTGTTTTGTTTTTTTA
This sequence comes from Xenopus laevis, assembly GCF_017654675.1. NCBI lineage: Eukaryota > Metazoa > Chordata > Amphibia > Anura > Pipidae > Xenopus > Xenopus laevis. The sequence goes on along the minus strand of NC_054372.1, from coordinate 149,385,269 downwards.
AGCAGAAGTCCCAGTTTTATTGGAGTTTGTAGACATGGCAGAAGATAGTAATGTTAAAACCATGTCAGATACATGAATTAATAACTGAAAAAATAAGATCAAATTATGCACATTGGCTTCTTTATCATTCGATAATTTGCTGCAAAGTGTGCCTGGCTCGAGTAGCAATAAAATGTGTTTTGGGATGTATTAATGCTACATTTTGCTTTTTATATGCAGGGAAATGTGTCAAGCCCTGGAATGCAATAAGTGGGATTGAATAACTGAAACTTTTCACAGAATAACAAGCAATTTTTCCAAGCATTTTATTTGTCTCATAAGGTACACCACTATACTCATTGAATATAATTTACTCAATAAATTCTGAGCATTGAGAGGTCTTGGCCATTGTGTTCCTATTTTCAATTTTTGCAACTGGCAGAAATTCTATCCCTGAAGTGCCACATCTGGTAAATGCAGTTAGCCACACAGATCCCATGGTGTTTGTTTCTGCCAATCCCTGTTGCTAGTTCCTGTCTGGAAGGGCAGAGAAGAACTGTGCAAAGATTGTAGGAAAGTTATGTTCCACAAAGAATTCACATCTCTCAGGAACCGCGCAGAAGAAATACCAAAGCCCTGTGAATTTGGGCACTGTGTAAAATTCCATATTTGTCATTGCTTTGAAGAAAAGGATTTTCTTTCAGGTCTAATAACATTTTGCTGCTAAGGGGTTTTCCGTGCATTTTTTGGTCAGGGGCACAAATACTCATTTCTTTTATTGTGCATTGGAAAGTGTCTGCACAGTCTGCAACTCATACCTAAAAAAAAATTCTGGGGGTGCTGGCCAGCCCTCTCCTGCTTTTCAGCTCTCTAACTCTGAGTTAGTCTTTAAGGGGGGGGGGCACATGGGACATAACTGTTCAGTGAGTTTGCAATTGATAATCAACATTCAGCACTGATTCAAAAGCAACAGTTATGACCCATGTTGCCCCCCTCAAGTCACTGATTGGTTACTGCCTGGTAAGTGGAAACCAAGAGAGCTGCAAAGCAGGAAGTAGTGTTCTGGCTATTATATTAGACATCCAGTCACTCCAGCCTTTATACATTACATTTTTGGCTAACTAACTATATTAGAAACATTTTTTATTTTGCACATACAATCTATTTACCCAGTTTTTATTTTTACACTGAACAATTCCTTAAATCTTTAATTTTACTGGACTTTGCATTGCAAGTTTTTCTGGGAGTACTTCCACGCCACTCCAGTAACCAAATATTGGGAAGTATGACTATGGAGTTCAATTTAATTCTGGTGTTCAATTAAAATTCACAATGCAATGAAATTCTAATGAAGAATATTACATTGCGACATGCACATTTTTATTCATATTAGTGCACAAATTTGTTCTCTTTGCAAATTTTATTACATTTCCCCTAAGTGCGAGCAGGGTGCAAAGTGCAAAATACGGGAACAAACCACTTGCATTTTGCACCCTGTCCTGCGACTCTTATGCAATTTGTTATCTGGGTTCACCAGCACTTGTAGCTACACACTGTCCACATTCTCTTAGACCACCATGTTCTGTGGCTTCTAAAGTTATCAATGTACAGGGGAAATCAAACTGCAAAATGAAAAATGGAGTATGTGAAGATAAGGAATTCGAAATGTTCATCATCAGAAAGAATTTTTAAAAAATCTTTTGATACTGGACTTTTCTTTTCAGTTATACATACAAGGACTCCAGATCCACTGACAAACAATGCAGGATGTTTTCAAATTTGTACCGTAACTACTAGCTAAGCCATTTCATTATTCACACCTAAATGCTGAATAATTCTGCTGCTAGATTAGTCCATATTTGGGAAACTATGTAAAAAATGTTTTTTAAGTAGAGACTGCTAACATTGTTACCTTCAAACCGGTCCCCATATTTGGTACTAAATTCACACACATACAGTAGGAATGCACAATTTGTTTAACTGAGTTACATTCTTTTCATTTTCAGGGAAACTGAATACTGAAGTTTGACTTCTTGCCAGCTATCAGGTTATTTCATGAATGCCTTATTCTAAGCAGGTACTGTTTCTCTGTGCCTTTATTATGCCAGCATAGATTCCTGCCATCTCTATATAACCTATCTTGGAGAAGAGAAACTGTCATAAACTAGAAAACATTTGTTTGTGTATAAGTTTGCATTAGATTATGCTTATTGCATCAAGTTGTATAATATATGAGCCAGCGTCTTTCTATGGATGTCATTCATAGTCTTTTAAGCTAATGGCACAGTTGTATTCTCACAAGTGACATATGAAGAATTCCCATTGATGTTAGAATCTAAATGCATACACATGAATAAAGAGCATACCTGCCTTAAAGAGTATGTCATACAAGTGCAAACCCTATAATTGTTTGCAAAATTGTCTATTAGTGGTCATTGGAGGCAGGCAGTAATTTGTAAACCACATACATTGCTTATGGATATCCCAGCAGACACTCCATATTTTAAGGGAAAGCTGCCAGGCTGCCTGTCTTAGCAAATCAAAATCTGGCTCTGTGTATCTGGATCAGAGCAATTGGGACTTTACTACAAAGTACAGTTTAGTAAGAACCAAAAGAGAGTAAGGTGAACGTGAGTGTTTGATATTCAGTGGGCCCCCATATCACCAATTTAGTTGCAGTTAACATGTATTTTTCTTCTGAGAATTAATTTGATAAATTATGCAGTTTCGAAACGTCGATCATTATGCCATAAATAATAAAAGGATTTCTATTATATACAAGTCCCTGGAGTGTGCTACCAGCTTTCTTGTTTCTATATATATATATATATATATATATATATATATATATATATATATATATATATATATATATATATATATATATATACAGTATATATATATAATATATATATATACAGTATATATATAATATATATATATATATATATATATATATATATATATATATATACTTGCAGGTGAGTATCCACACTCCAAGGCTAGTAACTTCTTTGAAGTGAGGGGTGCACGGTAATTTCATATACACCAATAGGGATGTAGCGAACTGTTCGCCGGCGAACTAGTTAGCGCGAACTTCGACTGTTCGCGTCCGCCGCAAGTTCGCGAACGTCGCGCGACGTTCGCCAATAGGCGTTCGCGTCAAAATCGTTCGACCATTCGACCATTCGATCGCTAAAATCGAACGATTTTCGTTCGAATCGAACGATCGAAGCCATTGGATTGAATGAAATCATTCGATCGAATGGCTTCGATCGTTCGATTCGAACGAAAATCCTTCGATCGAACAATTAAAATCCTTCGATCGTTCGAATCGAACGATTTTCGGATGTTCGAAGTTCGCGAACTGTTCGCGAACTGTTCGCATTTTTTGCCGGTGTTCGCGAACGGCGTTCGCGAACACATACTCGGCAGTTCGCTACATCCCTATACACCAACTTATTCAAAGACCAGCACTCCCTATTTTAAAAGTTCAAATATTTATTGTTGCATTATATCTGTGCCCGACGTTTCGGTCCCTGTTGGGAAAAAGGTCCCAACAGGGACTGAAACGTCGGGCACAGATATAATGCAACAATAAATATTTGAACTTTTAAAATAGGGAGTGCTGGTCTGTGAATAAGTTGGTATATATATATATATATATATATATATATATATATATATATATATATATTGTGACAGGGTGTTTGGGAAACACCACTGTCTTAGAGCAAAAGGCACATAAAAGAGTGCATTTAAACTGCATTGTATGTGCTGCAAAGGAATATTTGGCTCAGGTAGGGTTAATATTCCCTCTCAGCCAGGTAATTAAGTGGCAGCTGAGAGAGGATCTAGCTGGCAATGTAAAAGAGCTGTGTGAGTACAGCTCAGGTCTCTCCAAACACCTCCTAGAGTGGAGGGAAGTGAGGGGCTGTGAGAGACAAAGCTGGGCAGAAGGAGCTTTGCTGCCAGCGAGAGAGTTCCAGAGGTTGGAGCCTAAATCCCTTGTGGGGAAAGAAAGAGGAAAGGACTGGCAGAGACTAGTGTGTCTGAATCCCAGGAGGGGAAGCCAGCAGTGCTGAGTGTGAAGCCCAAATACTTCAAAGTGCAAGAGGGTGAGAGTTTCCTGGCCATCCCCCGTCAACATGGAAATTCTATACTTATGGGTATCTCCTGCTGCTTCCCAGCCTGGACAGAAGAAATGGTTAATTTCACCACCCCATAAAGCCCACCCCTTCCTATTCCTCCTCAGTCTTTTCTTCTGTCCCAGCCTGGATGCAGTAGGAGATTGTTCCCTCTGTACTTCAGGTGAAATTTATACTCACACTTAAGATTACCGGGCACAGTTCTTAGGGAGATTCTCTTTGCCCGAAGCCCCTATCCTGTGTGGCAACTGCGTTGTCTGGAGGGGGATTTCGGCGGGGCTGGATGTTGTTGCCGCATTTGCGGTTCAAGGTGCGCTCCAGTGTGCGCGATGACGTCATCACTCGGCGACGGCTGAAAATTTAAAAGTTTGGCGCTAAGTCGCAGCGCTGCCTTGGATGTTGGCGTTTATTCTGCCTGTGCAAAATGGATCCAGCTGCCCCGAAGAGGACTGCTTCCAAGGTGATAGTGTGAGTACTCCAATCTACTGATGTTACGAAAAGAAATCTCCCCTATATAGTGGCTTATGTATGCCCTTATTTTTTATAGTGCCTCTGCTGAAGAGCCTACTAAAAAGAGAGATAAGCAAGATGCTGAGAAGAGATGCCGAGCATGTGTTAATATGGCTATGAGAGATAAGAAATTTTGCCAGGACTGCTTTGATGATTATCTGTCTAGGCAGATTAAACCCTCTGTGGCCAGGGATTCTCCTCAGGATTTGCCTATTCCTTCAACATCTGCCACTTTGCCTGATCAGCAGTCTCTGATGTCATGGATTAAAACTGCAGTATCTCAATCTCTTAAAGAGACAGTTCTCTCTAACCCAGATTTGTCTGTATTTAATAGAAATCCTTCTATTCAGGAGGATTCTTCGGATGACAGCTCTTCATCTGATGAGGAATTGCCTAGTGATGAAATTTCAGTATTCGATCAGAAACATCTTACTCCCCTCATTAGGGCTATTAGGCGCACCTTGAATCTGGAGGATGCAAGTCAGCCTTCTACCTCCCTTCTATTTTCTAAAAAAGCGAAGATGGCTTTTCCTATTCATAAGGAAGTGCAGGATTTAATCCGTTTGGAATGGGAGAAGATTTCCAGGAGAATTCCAGCGGAAAGAAGGATTGAGAAATTATATCCTTTCTCTGATGATATTCAAGATACTTTGAATAAACCTCCTTCGGTGGATGCTCCAGTGGCAAGATTGTCGAGGAAGACGGCGTTGCCGATAGATGATATATCTGCTTTAAAAAATCCCATGGATCGCCGCATGGAAACTGAGCTGAAAAAATGCTACATTTCAGCAGGAGCAGCCTGTAAGCCTTCTATTGCATTGGTGTCAGTTACCAAGGCACTTTCCCTTTGGGCAGAAAACTTAGAGCAGGCCGTTAAAGATCGAATGCCCAGAGAGAAGATTCTGGAAGGTCTTGAAGATTTCAGGTTGGCCTCTAATTTTTGCCTGCAAGCATCCTTGGATTTAGTGCAATTGTCTGCTCGCTCAATGTCCTTTGCTGTAGCAGCCCGTAGAGCTCTTTGGGTAAGATCTTGGTTTGCGGATACCGCTTCCAAAAATTCGCTTTGCAAGATGCCTTTTGAGGGCAAGAAATTATTTGGCAAGGCCTTGGATGACATTATATCAAAATCTTCTGGGGGCAAGAGTACTTTTTTGCCGCAAAGTAGAAGATTTCCTGATAGCTTCAGGAGGCGGCCAGAAAGTTCCTTTCGAAGAAGAGATGATACTAGAGGATTCAGATTCGGAAGAGATTTTAGAACCTCGAATTGGCGTGCAGGCCAAACATCTTTTAGGGCCAGAGCTAGACCTCCAAGGTCCCCCAAGTCCTCTTCAAAGGCTCAATGACGGTCTCTCTACCCATCCTCCTGTAGGGGCAAGACTTTTGGCCTTTCAAGGAGTATGGGCCAAGGAGTTTACAGACACATGGGTAGTCACTACAATTCAAAGAGGCTACCAATTAGAATTTTCTTTAAAGCCTACGTTAGACCATTTCGTGGTTTCAAACATACCAATAGATCCAGAAAGAAGAGAAGTCCTTTTTCATTATGTTCAGCAGCTGCTGATGAAACAAGCAGTTACGGAAGTTCCTTTCCAAGAAGAAGGAACAGGATTCTATTCTCCTCTTTTTCTAGTTGTCAAGGCAACAGGGGACTTTCGTCCAATTTTGGATCTCCGAAGAATAAACAAATTTCTAAAGTATCAACCCTTCAAAATGGAGACATTGGCGACCATAAAGAGGGTTATTCATCCAGGGGATTGGCTGGCATCCTTGGATCTGAAGGATGCCTACCTTCACGTGCCCATTGCTTTGGAGCATCAGAAATTTCTGCGGTTTTGTCTTCAGGGTCGGCACTACCAATTCCGCTGTCTCCCGTTTGGTCTATTAGGCAAAAATTTGCACACGCACACCTGGCCTCTCCAAACAATTTAAGTACGGTGCCTGGGGTATAGGAGGACGGCCCCTCCACAGTTAATGCATACAAAGTAACTCCAGCACACGTAACAAGCTCAAGGGATTGCTCCCGTGTTTAATGTCAATCCAACAATACAACGTTTCGGGGGCGTGCCCCCGAAACGTTGTATTGTTGGGTTGTATTGTTGGATTGACATTAAACACGGGAGCAATCCCTTGAGCTTGTTACGTGTGCTGGAGTTACTTTGTATCCCGTTTGGTCTAGCAACCTCGCCCAGGACCTTTACCAAGATTCTTGTGGTAATAATAGCCAAGTTGAGACGGGAGAAAATCGAAGTCTACTATTATCTGGACGACTTGCTGCTCGTAGCCAGAGATCCAGAGAGCTTATCTGCCAACCTTCAAACGACCAGGGACACTCTGGAGAAGTTTGGGTGGATCATAAATACGGCCAAGAGTCAGCTTATACCAGTTCAGAGGATGATCTACCTGGGCGCTCAGTTGGATACAGTCCTGGGCATGGTATCTCTTCCATTGCGGAAGATCCGTCATATTGTACTTCAGGTCGATCAGTTGCGGGGGAGGTCCTACACCTCAGCGAGGACATTCATGAGTCTTTTAGGTCTCCTCACTTCAACGATAGGTCTGGTGAGATGGGCCAAATGGAGGATGAGACCGGTTCAACTTTCGTTTCTCAGGCAGTGGAATCCAGTTGTCCAGGATTGGTCTCGGTTAATCCAGATCACCAGAGAATGCCGACAATGTCTTGTTTGGTGGACGGTTCCGAGCAACCTTCGGAGGGGATTCCCTCTCAAAGAACCAGTTTGGATGGAGATATTTACGGACGCTTCTGGTGTAGGTTGGGGAGCTCACCTACTAGATCACTATGCTCAGGGAGCTTGGGAAGAGAATCTATCCGAGACCCCATCCAATGTCCTGGAGATCAGGGCGATCTCACAAGCACTTCGGGCATTCGAGAAAGTCATCCTCGGTTCCTCAGTGAAGATCAGGACAGACAATGTCTCAGCTGTGGCATATGTCAAGGGCCAGGGAGGAACGAGGAGCAAGACCCTTCTCAGAGAGATAACACCAATCATGCAGTGGGCTCAAACTCATCTTCAAGACCTGACTGCTCAACACATTCCGGGTGTTCAGAATTCATGGGCGGATTGCCTGAGCCGTCACCATTTACCGAAGGGGGAATGGGAGCTGAAGCAGAAGGTTTTTCTCTGGATAACATCTATTTGGGGCTGCCCGCAGATAGATCTGATGGCAACAGATCGGAATGCCAAGCTTCCGGTCTTCTTTTCCAGAGCCCCTTGTCCAGGAGCAGCAGCACTGGATGCCTTCTCCCAGAATTGGAAGGATCTATTTGCCTAT